>NC_143585.1:41007679-42207679 GCF_048544385.1 Mastigoproctus giganteus
TCCAATTCATCGAACTTGACCGCAACAGCAGGAGTCTGGGAAGTTTATTGCCATACCTCATATTTCGAGTTGAAAGATGGCCAGATATCCATTAACCAAAGTTTTACTGTATATCTAGCAGCTGTATTCCAAATAAACAAAGGTTTCCACACCATGCTTTCTCAGGAAGGCTCAAAAAATGTGTTGTTTTTATGACTTGAGAAAATGGACTGAAGGAAAGAAAAAAAAGTCTATGCATTTTTAAATTCCTATGGTCTGGCATTAAGCTACGAGCTATGCAGACAATTGTTATTTTTGTTATTTCTAGCATTATATTTGTGCAACAATTTAATGATAGAAATAAAAAAGGACAATAATAATCCAGGACTCTCAACTGTAATGAGACCTACAGTACATGAACCTAATGTACTTATTACTTCCTACCAGGAATTATAGAGTTGTGTCAGAATGAATTTCATATTGGTAATACAAAAGTTGTCACTGTTACCAACCAGAAATTCTCAGTCTGAATCACAACTTTTCATACAAATAACTAAATTACATGTGATCACACTTCAGGAGGCGAGTGTTGCTTTGTTTTGGCTGTTTTTTTTTGTCTTCCTTATTTTATTTTTACATTGGCTTGGTACATAAGGACATCTTAACAAGGAGGAAAATCCAAATTTCCACCAGAAGAAATATCAAGACGCAAAAACAATGCACTGAAAGTCTAGCCTTTAAGTCTGGACTTTTAAGTCTAGCCTTAAAAATACAACAGGAATTTTCTGTATTTGTAATGTGGCGTAATGTTTCTTTTTGTTTAGAAATCTCAGTAATTTAATCACATTTGTCCCTATACTAAAGTATAGTGATATATATATATATATACCAAATTAAAGTGTATAAATCAATGTGGACTTGATCTAATGTCTGACAAATTTTCAGTGCATTACTGAAGTACACAATGAAGGTTTTTTTTTTTTTTTTGTAGTTGTTGGTGCATCGGCTTCTGTGGCCATAATGCACCTCCCAAGGTTTTTGCAGTACTTTGATCCAAGCCCGAGGCGGGATTCGAACCCGCGACCTTTGGGTTGCCAGGCACTTTACCCACCTGGCTAGCCTGGTTGGCCACAATGAAAGGGAATTTCTGCTTCCTCAAAAGACCGATGCCAAGAATCACTGCTAAAGCCTGGTCTTATGTTAAATACAAATACCATTATCTACAGTTTCACCTAAGTTGTGAATATCCTTTTAAATTATATAGCATCACCTAAACAGGTGAATACACTTAAAAATCTGACACATTGGCAGGAGCATACACTTAAAAGCATATACATTTAGCATACACTTAAAAATCTGACACATTGGCAGGAGAGCTGTTCTGAAGCTTACTGGCTTCTCATCCAACTGCCAGCTGATAAGAAGCTTACTAGATTCTCATCAGCTGGTGGGTGGCCTCTATTAGCAAACGTATGCTGAAATGAGTGAATAATGTATTTTGTTTTTCGTGTTAAAATATCCCCTGAAATCCTATACTGCTGACTAGGATTAGCATAGCCCATTTCAGATTTACCTGTTTAGGTGACATACAATTTGAAAAGACATTAGTATTACTAGTAGTAAATGATGAAAAGAAGCAAGCTTATATAGTATCAGCCAAAAAAAAAAAAAAAGCTATCCTAACTCCACCCCCTCCCCCCCTAATAATTTGTCTAATTATTCCTGAAATCTTTTCAAACTACCCACTTCCACAACACCAGATGGTAGTTTGTTCCAACAATCAATTACTCTCTGAAAGCAAGTTTTCACACATGATATGAATAGGATAGCTATCCTGTCGCTATCCTATTATCATAATATGAATAGCTGTATATTAGTTATTATTAAATTTAATAAGTTTAGTTTCAAGTTATTATAGTAGTAATAGAGTTACATCAGGTTATATTTCAATGTAGGAAGGAATTAATACAATTTAAAAATTGTATATACATCTGTGTTCAATTTTTGTCTTGAAGACATTTTGGCCTCTACAAAAAGAGAAAACAGAATGGCTTATGGCTTTCAGGCTTGGGCTTACACTCACAGGCCAAAAAATTACTAAAATTATATATTAGCTACAATGTTAGAGTTGTCACTAATGCGAGAAGTATTATTAATAAACATGATGAATTTGAAGTACTCGGTAAGTGAACTAATGCAGACATTGCAGAAATATTATAAACATGGTGTCATTAAGATATACTTGATGAAGAATTTGAATATGGCAAATACCATATGTGCAGAAAGAAATGATAACAGAAGGGGAAGAGGTGTTATAAATTTAATTTCCAGGTATATAGATTCGAAAGAGTTATCCAGTAGATAACTATATCAGTATGGTGTGACATAAATACTGGGAAAACAAAAATGACAGCAGGAGAGCATTTCAGACCAAATTATTATGATCAGTATAATGAGCATCTGTACTGACAACAAACAAACAAAACAAATCTGGAGGCACAACTATTTTGGGAGATACTAAGTGGAACTTTCTTTATTGCTTAAAAATTGTTCTCTTGTAAATTTTGTTTTAAAATTAGTAGTATAGTTATTATTTATGATTTTTTACTACTAATACTAAATATATCTCAGTTGATAATAAAGTTTCTCAGTCGGGGATAGACATGCTCAGGCTTATGAAAAGTCCTCAGAATTAGCTAAGAGTGAAAAAAACTGTCAAGGAATCTTAGCTGTTAGTGAACGGGTTAGTGCCATTGCACTATATTTTGTTTGTAGTGAAATGCTGAAATAGATAAATTGGCATCGTTTTAATTGCATCTCATATTGTGAATACCTTGAATTACCATGGTACTGCAGTACCTCGAATAAGTAACGCTTCACCAATGGAGAAGACTAATGTTACTTATTCTTGACAGATACCACCACCCAGACAGCACCGTTTCAAGGCCCCTCCTCTGTGGGCAGATACGTACCCTGGTGTTCCAATTGTGACAATCCAGTTATGAAATTTAACTCCATAATATGAGATGCCTGATGGTGTGCAAATTTTTCTCAGCCTGGTCTGTGCTTGTTGACATAAGAGACTGCTTCTACAGGGATGGGATAAACTTAAATAGAAAGGGTGCAAGAATATTTGATGATGCTATTAAGGCAGTGTTAGATGGGTTAGAAAACTGCTAGCTTGGTGGGGGTATACACGAACTAATAGATTAATAGTAGCCGCTGGAGGAGCAGAAAGTGATTCTTGCACTGCTTCTAATGGAATGAGCAGCAGCCTGGAAAACAAGGTGCAGGGGATTTCAGACACTGCTGGGAGTCATTGTGGAACAAGTAAATACGTGGTCTGCGTTAGGGTAGCTAAGAATAGAAACAGGTGCATGTATACTTGCGTACACACGAATGCTAGGAGTTTGTTAAATAAATTTGATGAATTTGAGATGTTGGTCAAAACATCAAAGGCAGGTATTGTTGGGATATCAGAGACAAGGTGTCACACAGATATTAGCATTAGTAGAGGCATATGATGCAAGAAAGCAAGCTTATTCAGCATCAGCCAAAAAAAAAAAAAAAAAACTCCACTCCCATTTCACCCCTCCATTCGTTCGAAATACCTGTCCAGCTGAGCCTTAAATTTGTTTAGGCTATGAACTTCAACAACAAGTGATGGAAGTCTGTTCCGCCAACCAACTACCCGCTGGCTAAAGGCAAATTTCTGCACATCTATCCCACATCTGTCTTTCCTCAATTTGAATTTGTGCCCTCTCAGGTGATTATTCTGAGTAAGAGGAAGAAATCGGCGCTGAGCATGCTCAAACAATTCAAGGCCTTACACACCTCTATCAGATCCCCCTCGCCGGTGCCTAGTCTCCAGACTCTGTAATTTGCAAAACTTAAGCCTTTCTTCATAAGAGCAACCCTTTGTTCCATTCACTAATCTTGTTGCCCTTCTCTGTACTCGTTCCAGCAGCTCTACATCCTTCTTGAAATTAGGCCTCCAGACCAGATATAAAGAATGCAGAAATGGAATTTGGGGAGTACAATGTGTACAGGAAGGATACACAGGATAGGAAAGGAGATGGGTTATGCTATTAGTTAAGAAACACACAAAATCCAAGGGAGTACAGCCAGTCAACATGGCTGGACAGTGCAGTGTCGAGTCAGTTTGGTGTGACATAAACACTTGAAAAGCAAAATTGAGAGTAGGAGTGTGTTATAGGCCAAATGACTCTGATGAGTATAATAAACAACTGTACAGAGAAATAGAGTGGGCCAGTAAATCAGAGTGTCTTATAATGAGGGATTTTAATTTTCAGATATTGACTGGAATTTGTGGGCTGGTCACTCACACACTAGCAAGGCTTTTGTGGATTTATTGGATGATTGTTTTCTATAGCAGCATATTCAGGAGGCAACTAGAGGGAGTAATACTCTCGATCTGATTATCAGTAGTGATTCTTTATGTATTAAGAATCTGCAGATAAAGGAACCCCTAGGTGGAATGATCACAGCGTGCTGAAGTGGGATTTACTCAAAGAGGTAACTACCATCAGGGGTAAAGGGAAGGGTTTTTGCTTTTGTAAAGGTGACTATAGTGATCTGAGACAGTATTTAAATTCTAAATGGTGGGACCTACTGATGATGTTACCAACAGCAAATTCAAAATGGAAAGCATTCAAAGAATTAATCTTGGAAGCTACTAGGTTTTTCATACCAACAAGAAATACTGCTCAAGGTTTAGGCCTAGGTGGATGTCAGATGAACTAATGAGACATGAGGCAGAGAAGAAAATGCATAAGATGCATATAAATTAACAGGTGACGCAGAAGCCTAAGATAGATATAAGCTGGTCTGTAACCAAGTCACAAAGAAGCAGGAAAAGGCAGTTACAAGAAATCTTTGGCAAAGGATGCAAAGAAAAACAGCAAAGAGTTCTTTACTTATGTAAACTCTAGAACAGCGTTTCCCACCAGAGTCCATAGAAGCTTTGAGGGGGGTCTACAAGAAAAAAAATTGTATTTCGGGGATCCATAATATGAGCTAAGGGGTTCATGATAAAATATTATAAATAAAATAATTTGTTAAATAAAAATAATAAAATAAACTAATGTCATAGAAAAGTCCACAAATCCGCAGTTAGAAGATACTCGTATTTTCTGGAACCTTCTTCAGTTGACGCAAAAAAAAAAAAAAAATTTTCTTTCCATAGAAAGTTCTAGAAGAAGAAAACATTATTTAAGCACCGACTAATCTAGAAAGAGTCAGTCGGTCAGAGGCAGTCATTTCATTCTATAGTGAGTAATCGGCATCGTTGTTGTGAAATCTATTGTTTGTGTTATTGAACGTTATTGTTCTAGTGAACTATATTTCCATTAGTACCTACAAGCATTTCCAACATTAAATATTTGAGGTTAATAATATTATTGTTTTCAGATTACCCATGGCTCATACAAAGAAGAAAACAAGACAATATTTGACTGAATGTCTGTCATATGGTTTTATTGAATCACCAGAGAATATCACAAAACCAATGTGTCTTATATGTATGACTGTGCTGTCTAATGATAGCATGAAGCCAAGTAAGCTTCGTCACCATTTGGACACAAGGCATAGCGAAAAGAAAAATAAATCAGTGGAGTATTTCTGAAAACTACGAGATTCAGAACAAAACAGATACAAAACAGATTTTCAAGGAAGAAACAAAGTGGATCAGATTTTTAGTAAAAAAGCAAGCAATAAAGATAGAGGTTTATTAGCATCATATGAAATCAGCAAAATAATAGCAAAATCTGGTAAGCCACATAGCATTTGTGAAACTGACATCTTGCCTTCGATATCAGTTGTAATTTCAACAACGTTAAACAAAAATGCACGTGAAATTGCAGATAACCTTCCTTTGGGCAATAACACAATATCCAGACGCATTGATGAAATGTCTGAAGATGTAGAAAATCAACTTATTGCTCAATTACGAGTGAAACAGTTTGCAATGCAACTCGATGAATCACTTTTATTGGCATATATAAGATATATGGATGATAATCAACTCAGAGAGGAAATGCTTTTTGCAAGATTCCTCAAAACAGATACTAAAGGTGAAACAATATTTAAGGAAGTCCATTCTTATTTTAGAGAGAAAAATATTCCACTCGAAAATTTAATGGCTTGTGCTACTGATGGCACTCCTTCCATGGTCGGTAAGTACAGAGGGTTTATCACTCATTTAAAAAATGCATTGCCAAAAGTATTTTGCATATATTGCGTGATTCACCGCAAACATCTGGTGGCGAAGAGATTGAGTGGACGTCTTCATGAAGCCTTAACTCTTGTAATAAAAGCTGTCAACCTCATTAAGGCTAATGCTCTTCAAGATAGTCTCTTTCGCAAATTTTGTGATGAAAATGAAGGATTTGACCGTCTTGTCTGCATACAGAGGTGCGACGGTTATCTAAAGGCAATTGTCTTCGTCATCCTTTGGGACAGTATTGTATCATTTCTAAATGAAAAGGAGATTGGAAAACAGTTGGTTTCCATGAAAACAGACATATTTTACCTCTCAGATGTGTTTGAAAAACTGAATTCTCTTAATGCAGCAAGGACATAATTGTGATTTAATATCTAGCAAAGAAGCCATTAATGCATTCCTAGGAAAAAAAATTGTACAGTCTTAATATCTCATGCCGTGCATTTGACCAGTTTCCAAACCTTGCTTCAGTTAGCAGTGATTTAAAAGATGATGATTGTGCCGTGTATGTTGATCATTTAAAAAAAAATTATGAAGACATGCAAGTTCGGCTCAAGGACCTACTAGAACTGAACATCCCAGATTGGGTGCTGATTCCATTTGAGGTAAATGTTGCTGATGTTGAAACTGATTTACAAGAGGAACTTGTTGAATTGCACTCTGGTGACAGTCTGAAGTCTTTTCAAAAAAGGAAAGCATGATGTATGGAAGAATAGTGACATTGCATGTAAATATTTGCTTTTATGGGAGAAAGCATTTTTAAAATGTATGTCACTGTTTTCCCATCATCTTATCTTGTGGAATCTGGCTTTAGTCGTGTAACACAGTTGTTAACAAAAAATCGTAATCGCTTTGATATAGTAAAAAGAGGTGATCTTCGTCTGAGTCTCACAAAATTGGAGCCAGATATTAAAATGCTAATATCAAAACATCAGCCACAAGGATCTCATTAGTAGAGCCTATTTAATGGGATCCTATTTAATAGCCTTAGGAATAAATTTATATATGTTGTTTGAAATAGTATTTTTTTTTTACTAATTCTGTCATTACAAGTAAAAATATGTTTCAGTTTTATCAATTAAAATTTTCAAAATTTGTAATTTACATTTTTTATATTATATTGGAATTGTTTAATTATTAGCTTTTACTAACCTACAAATAAATATTTCATTTAGGAATATTACATATGCATATATGGGGGTCCACATACTTAAAAGTTAGGACTCATGAGGACCACAAGCAAAAAAATTTTGGGATCCCTTGCTCTAGAAGGAGGAGGATGAATCAGATTAGTCTGCTTGATATCGATGGTTCAACTGTTGATAATGCTGCTCAGGTAGCTAACAAACTAAATGAATATTTTGCATCTACATTCACAAATGAGGAGTTATTCAGGGAGGAGAATGTCAGAGGTGAATTAAACTCTGGCAGTGAGCTAGATGATTTTGTAATAATTGAGAGCAAAGAGGAGGAGAAATTGTTGAAGATAAACATAACAAAGGCACCTGGGGTGGATGGGATCTATCCAGTTACACTAAAGGAGGCAGAAAAGGAAGTAAGCAAACCCTTAGCCATAATTATGGAAGCTTCCTTGGACTCAGGAGAGGTACCCATTGACTGGAGATGTGCAAATGTGACCCCAATTCACAAAGGAGGATCAAAGGGTGACAAGTAACTACAGACCTGTTAGTTTAACTTCTTTTCCACGGAAATTAATGGAGGCACTAGTTAAAGAAGTTCTGCAGCATGTTTTGAGGTGTAGAAGGCCTTGAATGGGTTGAGCACGCTGAATTCTGATGGGATCCTTCCACTTGTTCAGATTACGAACCTAAGGGGGCGTAAATTCAAATTAAGAAAGGACAGATGTAGAATAGATGTGTGGAAATTTGCGTTTAGCCAGCGGGTGGTTAATTTCTGGAACAAACTTCCATCTGTCATTGTGCAAGTTGATAGGTTGAATAAATTTAAGGAGGAACTGGACAGGCATTTGGAGGGAATGGTGTGATTTTTTTTTTTTTTGGCTGATGTTGCATAAGCTTTCTTGCATCACATGCCACTACTACGTTTCTAGACAAGACTTCAGTTATAGCTCAGACACAGCGTGAGTTTGTTAAGGGGAAGTCTTGGCTGACCAATTTGATTGGATACTATGATGTGGTCACAAAGGAACTGGATGCAAAGAATAATTTTGATATCATATATTTGGATCTTAGAAAGGCTTTTGATACTTTTGCACATGGAAGACTGTTGCACAAATCGAAGCAGTGTGGCACTGGAGGTAAATTACTGCTATGTATAAAGGGATGGTTGAGTGGGAGAAGACAAAGAGTGGTAATCAATAGACACTGCTCTTTGTGGACTAATGTTATTAGTGGAGTTCCCAAGGGTTCAGTGTTAGGTCCATTGTTGTTTTCTGTATTTAATAATGATATTGATGATGGTATATCAGGCCTAATGTCTACGTTTTTAAGTGCACAAAAGGTGATGTAGTTGTACATGTTGGCACCAATGATATCAAGAGTAGGAGAACGGCAGAATTACTTAACAAGTACAGGTCACTGTTGAAAAAAAGCTGTGAATTAGGGTTGAATTTGAAAGTGTCTGCAATTCTGCCCAGACACGATAGGAGGGAGTATATGATGAGAGCCTTGTCGATCAATTTGGCCCTGGAAAGATTGTGCAAGGCTCAAGGGGTAGAATTTTTTTCAGCCTGGACTGTACTTGTTAACAGGAGAGACTGCATCTACAGGGATGGGATAAACTTAAATAGAAAGGGTGCAAGAATATTTGCTGATGCTATAGAGGCAGTATTAGGTGGGTCGGAAAACTGTTAGCTTGGGGGGGATACAAAGACTAATAGATTAACAGTAGCCACCGGCAGAGGTGAAAGTGATTCTTGCACTGCTTCTATTGGAATGAGCAGAAGCCAGAAAAACAAGATGCAAGATATTTCAGAGACTGCTGGGAGTCATTGCGGTACAAGTAAACACATGGGTTGTGTTAGGATAGCTAAGACTAGAAACAGGTGCATGTATACTTGCGTGTACACCAATGCTAGGAGTTTAGTAAATAAATTTGACGAATTTGAGGTATTGCTCAAAACATCAAAGGCAGATATTGTTGGGATATCAGAGACATGGTGACACACGGATATAAGGAATGCAGAACTGGAATTTGGGGAGTACAACGTCTACAGAAAGGATAGGAAGGGAGGAGGGGTTATGCTATTAGTTAAGAAACACATAAAATCCAAGGAAGTGAAGCCAGTCGACATCGCTGGACAGTGCAGTGTCGAGTCAGTTTGGTGTGACATAAGCATTGGGAGATCAAAATTGAGAGTAGGAGTGTGCTATAGGCCTAATGACTCTGATGAGTAAAATAAGAAACGGTACAGGGAAATAGAGTGGGCCAGTACATCAGAGAGTCTTATAATGGGGGTTTTTAATTTCCCAGATATTGACTGGAATTTGGAGGCTGGTCACTCGCACACTAGCAAGGCTTTTGTGGATTTATTGGATGATTGTTTTCTACATCAGCATGTTCGGGAGGTAACTAGAGGGAGTAATAGTCTTGATTTGATTATTAGTAGTGTTTCTTCATGCATTAAGAATCTGCAGATAAAGGAACCACTAGGTGGCAGTGATCACAGTGTGATGAAGTAGGATTTACTCAAAGAGTTAACTACCATTAGGGGTAAAGGGTTTGTGTATTATTTGGTTTTTAGGAGCATTAGCAACTAAGGCCATAATGCTCGGGGATATGCTCGGGGTCATTCCCGGGGTCATTCCCTGACCTTTCCGCATCCTCCGTATTTGGTGGTGATGGGCTCGAACCACGGGGTAAAGGGAAGGGTTATTGCTTTCGTAAAGGCAACTACGATGAACTGAGACAGTATTTAAATTCCGTACAGTGGGACCAACTGATGATGTTACCAACAACAAATTCAAAATGGGAAGCATTCAAAGAACTTATCTTGGAAGCTACTAGTCTTTACATACCAACAAAGAAATATTGTTCAAGGTTTAGGCCTAAATGGATGTCAGATGGACTAATGAGATATATCGCAGAGAAGAAAAATGCATGCGATACATAAAAATTAACACGTGACACAGAAGCCTATGATAGATACAAGTTGATCTGTAACCAAGTTACAAAGGAGGTTAGGCAGGCGAAGGCAGATTACGAGAAATCTTTGGCAAGGGATACAAAGAAAAACAGCAAAGAATTCTTTACTTATGTAAACTCTAGAAGGAAGGGGATGAATCAGATTGGTCCACTTGATATTGATGGGTCAACTGTTGATGATCCTGCTCAGGTAGCTAACAAACTAAATGAATATTTTGCATCGACATTCACACATGAGGAGTTATTCAGTGAGGGGAATGCCAGAGGTGTATTCAACTCTGGCAGTAAGCTAGAGAAGAATCTTGTAATAACTGAGAGTAAAGTGGAGGAGAAATTGTTGAAGATAAACACAAGAAAGGCACCTGGGGTGGATGGGATCTATCCAGTTATATTAAAGGAGGCAGCAAAGGAAGTAAACAAACCCTTAGCCATAATTATGAGTGCTTCCTTGGACTCAGGGGAGGTACCCACAAGAGATGTGCAAATGTGACCCCAATTCACAAAGGAAGATCAAAGGCTGACACAAGTAATTATAGACCTGTGAGTTTAACTTCTGTCCCTGGAAAATTAATGGAGGCACTGGTTAAAGAAGCACTGCAGGATCATCTAGACAAGACTTCAGTTATAGCTCAGACACAGCATGGTTTTGTTAAGGGGAAGTCATGCCTGACCAATCTGATTGGATACTATGATGCAGCCACAAAAGAACTGGATGCAGGGAATAACTTTGATATTATATACTTTGATCTTAGAAAGGCTTTCGATACTGTTGCACATGGAAGACTGCTGCACAAGTTGGAGCAGTGTGGCATTGGAGGCAAACTGCTGCTATGGATAAAGGGGTGGTTGAGGGGGAGAAGACAGAGTGGTAATCAATGGACACTGCTCATCGTGGACTAATGTTATTAGTGGAGTCCCTCAGGGTTCGGTGTTGGGTCCATTACTGCTTTCTGTATTTATAAATGATACTGATGATGGCTTAATGCCCAAGTTTGCATAAGATACGAAGGTTGGCAGGGTTGTCAAGAACACTATGTTGCTGCAACAGGACCTGGAAAGGTTGAGCAGATGGGCTGAGAGGTGGCAAATGAAGTTTAACATTGACAAATGTAAAGTACTGCATATGGGAAACATCAACCCCAGCGCAATGTAACAATTCTGTGGTACTACATGACAGTTGTAGAGAATGAAAGGGACCTGGGGTGGCTGTGCAGGCAGGTATGAAGTTCTCTGAGCAGTGCAGAAGGGCTGCAAGAGTAGCTCATGGTGTATTGTCAATGATATATAGGAATTTTTCTAGCAGGGATAAGGAGGTGATTATTCCCTTGTATAAGGCAATGGTCAGGCCACACCTAGAGTACTGAATACAGGTCTGGAGACCTCATTTCAAGAAGGATGTAGAGCTGCTGGAATGAGTACAGAGAAGGGCAGCAAGATTAGTGAATGGAACAAAGGAGTGCTCTTACGAAGAAAGGCTTAAGTTTTGCAATTTTTCTAACAGGGATAAGGAGGTGATTATCCCCTTGTATAAGGCAATGGTCAGGCCACAACTTGAGTACTGCATACAGGTCTGGAAGCCTCCTTTTAGGAAGGATGTAGAGTTGATAGAACGAGTACAGAGAAGAGCAACAAGATTAGTGAACGGAACAAAGGGTTGCTCTTACAAAGAAAGAGCTTAAGTTTTGCAAATTACAGTGTCTGGAGACTAGGCACCTATGAGGTGATCTGACTGAGGTGTATAAAGCCTTGAACGATTTGAGCATGCTCAATGCTGATGGGATTCTTCCTTTTGCTCAGAATAATTGCCTGAGAGGGCATAAATTCAAATTGAGGAAAGAAAGTTGTAGGATAGATGTGCAGATGTTTGCCTTTAGCCAGCGGGTGGTTGATAGCTGGAACGACCTCCATCTGCCGTTGTAGTAGTGATAGCCTAAATAGATTCAAGGCAAAACTAGACAAAATTTTCATCGAGTGGATGGGTGAAATGAGAAGGTTTTGTTTTTGTTTTTTTGCTGATGCTATATAAGCTTGCTTTTTTGCATCATATGCCTTTACTAATGCTAATAGTATATAAACTAAGGTGATTATTTTGCATAAAGTATGAGACTAGGGTAAGATTCTCTAGTGAATGGGTTAGTGCCGTTTATCTGCTTTGGCAATTCACTACAAACAAAATATGGCCCAATGACACTAATCCATTTACTAGTGAATCTTTTGCATAGTCTCATGCTTTATACAAAATAATACAAAATAATCACCTTAGTTATCTGTAAAACAAAAGTAATCAATCATACTGTTCCACTTCAAATCTGTGATAACAATGCCGATGATACTGTAATGGTATAGCTAATACTGACTGGGAGTTAAATGATTTTATGATAACTGAAAAAGGACTAGAAGTGAAATTATTACAATTAAAAGTTATTAAACCAATATTTGATTTAGAAACTTCATGTCTGAGCTGACCATGGTTTCAAGGCCAAGTGACTTAAATACAGTTAACGAATGTCTTGTCAAAACAATTAGTTGCAAATTCTTCTTACCTACATGGTGTGCTGGAGTATAAACAAAACATTTATTTTTTAACATCTTCATAATAAGACACTGATTACTCAAATTGTGATATTGGTAACATCATTTTCTAAAATACTTAGACCACCGGTACAATATGTTGTTAGATGCTATTGCCTATATAAATAATAAGAAGAATAAGCTAAATTGGAGGGTTACAATCAAGTATTGTAACCCTCCAATATTCCATTACATTACATTGCACTGTGTGTGTGTGTATTAAGTCTCCATAAATGTGTATTCATGGCAGATATGCAGGTTTGTTTTGCAGGCTGCCAACCCCAGAATAGCTCATAGGGAAAAATTCTACTCCCTCCTTAGATCGGCTAACTACAGTCCAAACTGAAGAGGCCCTTAAGGGTTTCTCTAGAGTCTGATGGAATTCAACACATGGGAAACAGCAACCCCAGAGCAATGTATCAACTCTGTGGTACTACACTGACAGTGGTAGAGAATGAAAGGGACCTGGGGGGTGGTTGTGTAGGCAGATATGAAGTTCTCTGAGCAGTGCAGATGGGCTGCAAGAGTAGCTCATGGTGTATTGTCAATGATATATAGGAATTTTTCTAGCAGGGATAAGGAGGTGATTATTCCCTTGTATAAGGCAATGGTCAGGCCACACCTAGAGTACTGTATACAGGTCTGGAGGCCTCATTTCAAGAAGGATGTAGAGCTGCTGGAACGAGTACAGAGAAGGGCAACAAGATTAGTGAATGGAACGAAGGGGTGCTCTTACGAAGAAAGGCTTAAGTTTTGCAAATTACAGTGTCTGGAGACTAGGCACCAGTGTGGTGATCTCATAGAGGTGTATAAAGCCTTGAATGGTTTGAGCATGCTCAATGCTGATGGGATTCTTTCTCTCGCTCAGAATAATTACCTGAGAGGGCATAAATTCAAATTGAGGAGAGACAGATGTAGGACAGACGTGCGGAAATTTGCCTTTAGCCAACGGGTGGTTGGTTGGTGGAACAGACTTCCATCCCTTGTCGTGGAAGTTGATAGCCTAAATAAGTTTAAGGCTCAGCTGGACAGGTATTTTGAACGAACAGAGGGGTGAAGTGGAAGTGGTTTCCTTTTTTTTTATTTATTTTTTTTATTTTTTTATTTTTATATTTTTTATTTTTTTTTTGGCTGATGCTGCATAAGCTTGCTTTCTTGCATCAAATGCCTCTACTAATGCTAATGCTAATATATGTAGAGAAATCACTACAGTGTCAATGAGGATGAGTCCAAGATGGCATTAACCATATAACTTGCTATCTGGTTTGCTGTAGGACTGCATTTAGAATAGTTATTCTTATAGCAGTATATCTGTTGAAAAGGAAGAATTGTTTATTTGTAATGCACACAAGCAGAATCAGCTGATAAGGTGGATATCAGAGGCAGCCATTCAGAGTCCCACATTTTATAGGGTCCTGAGCATTACAACTTTTTGAGTGCAGTACACTGAATGAACAAATGGGAAGTAATAAAAATGAACTGTAAATAATATAAGTTAATAAATAATATTATTTATTACAGTGTAAAAAATAATTATCTTATTTATTGACTTAATTATGTGTAATAATTGAAGCAATAAATTTTTGCCATCACCGAGTCTGTAACAACAAAAATTGCATATGGTTTGTACAATATGAAGTTTATGTTGGTATTTTGAGATTTTTACATGTTTGAGAAATATAAAGGATACAAATCTAATGAAAGAATGCACACAAATGAGTATCTGTGCAGTCTATGCATATGATTTTACAAGACTGAAATTTTTTGGATGGAATAATAATAATAATATAGTAGAGCATCAATAATCAGAACTAATTGGGACCGGGAGTAGTTCGGACTTCCCATTTGTTCAGATTTTCGAACTAATCAAAAATACTGTTCTGGAGACTTCAAAAAAGGTTTAGTAAATTTAAAAATAAAAACACTGTTTTACTTATGTATTTTTATTCATAGGTAACAAAACAAGTGGAACTTTCGGCCACAATAACACATATGTATAGGCCTTTAACGAAAATAATTACTTGTTTTTTGCTGCAACATTTTTGAACTTCGTTTCCCTTGTTGCCAGAGCTCTCTCTCTCTTTTCGGCCAGAGTAGTTGAGTTGGACAGCATTCAATTTGTTTGTTTGTCGATTTTCATGTAATTTAATTTTGTTAATTGGTAAGGCGATAAAAGTGTAAATTTGTGCTTTATATCTTAAATTTTATAGCCTGTGGATAATATTTCTCTGATTTCCACCTTATTAGAATTGCCATTTAATAGAACAAAATTCAATTTGCAAATGTGATCACAATAACCAGCCCTTACTGTAATTATTTTATGGCACAAGCATAAAAAAAAAAAAAAATAAAATAAATGCTACTCATTCGGATTACTGATGTTACGAATTATTGATGTTCGGATTTTTGGTGCTGTACTGTACCTCTAAACTATGGAATAAAAGAAGAATATTTATAACCCCAGGGGCTTAGTGACCTTGGTGACTCCTCTTTCTTAATGACTTCCTTCTACTTCCCTGACAGCAATTGTTTTAACTAAATAGAGAATATGTATCCAAATCTATACATAGTATTAAAAAGAGGGCTTGGAATGGATTGAAGCATACTAGAATGCTGTTCCAGTTCATCACACATACTGATAATGATTATTATTAAAAATAATAATTACCAGTGTGTAATTATTAAAAACAATAAAAACTAAAAATAAATTATTAAAAATTAAAAATAAAATGTTAATTATTATTAAAATATTTAATAACAATAATGATTATTATTAAAAATAAGTTATTTCATTAATGAGCATATTTCATAAAATTTTCCATTTCAAGCCTTGATTAAAAAATAATTTCCCAACTCCTGTAACTACACTTCCGCTGAATTAAGTTTTTAAAAGTTAAAACAGTACTTTCAATACTACATTTAAAAAGTGAGTTGCAAGGGGCAATTCTGTAAATATAAAAAAAATGGCTAAACAGGTTACTTGTTAATGATACTTATGATCTTGTAGTAACATAAATATTTTAAAAATATATAAAAATACCATTTTTAAAAAAAAAAATAGTATATTTTTTAACCAAAAGCCCTGGTGTACTTCTGATCAAGCATGGCAGAGGAAGGGGCTCTGCAAAACTCCCAGCCAACCCTGCACACAAGCAAATGGTGAAATTATCACAATTGAAGAACTTTGTCCTTTCCGCAGCAATCTGACCACACTGCAGGAGGCAACAATTCCAGCTGCATCACAGATTGACCATGTGTGCAGTAGTTTGGTACAGGTTGCCAAGTTTCTGATAAACAAAAGCTATTATGCATTTTTTTTTTTTTTTTTTACAACTAAAATTAAAAATTAACTTACTTTGGGAAGAGGGAATAAACATTTAGGTATCAGGGAGGCGGCAAATTTTAATGAGTTTTCCAGTGCTTAGATAAAATTGTAATGGTATTTTTTTTAGCTGTGGGATGATGTCATGAAGTTAATGTGTTAATTTGCAGTGGTAATAGGCACCACTGCTGTAGTTGTAATGTCTTCATTTTTATTTCATTGTTACCTGATTCTACAACGTATGGATAAAGGCGAAACTACTTTTAATTCGATTCCGTTTAGGGTTGTATAACCTGCAATAAATATTACGAATGCATATTAACAACACGTAATATTCATGTATTAGTTTGAGCAAAATCACAATCCACTATTACTTTTAATAAAGAATTGTGGATTTAACAGAGGTATAATTATACATTACATCATTCTAAGTTTCTGATAAATCAGTCATGGATAATTTAACTGTTAATACGGGTGCAAATCAGTAACGAAAACATCATCAGCTGAATCAAATAAAATAACAATGATATATTTATGTCATACTAACTTCACACTAAAGTATTTCCCAACACTTCCACAAAGAAAAGCAATAATCGTATTTTGCTCATCATTTTCCATTTCTACCGGAATGTGACACCGCAGCAATTTGGAATCAATATTTCATAACTTAAAAATGTTCTGGAAATATTAAATCACACGTCAAGCGGTAAATTATTTTCACTCTTAGCTTCGTTACGCAATAATATATTGCAACACAACAAGAAAAATACTCACACTACGCCGATATTACGTGAAGTAAATTTTTTTCAAAACATACGAAATCACTCGCTTTCTGTTGCAAGGTGTCTCCCTAAACCATCAAATTACAATAAATAATTATGCTGATTGTTAAGAGAAAAAGATATTCCCTATTAATTAAATTTTTGAATTCAAGAACTTATCACAATTTATAGGATAAACAATAACGTAAAGCTTATCTATTCATATCCTACTACTCTCGGGACTAGAGAAAAGATTACAGCTGTCTAGCACTATGCTGAAGACAGTTCCATCCCATAGCAACAATAAAAAAATGTTTTTTTTTTTCCTGCACACTTAGAACATGCAAAACAGCCTCCTATCCGGGTCTATTGGCATTAAAAGGAATTTTAATACTACATCTCCATTCTCTATTTAAAAGTATATGTCATCACATCAGAAAAGGCATTCCATTTAGCATTAATAATACAGTAACCCAATTGATATTACTAGGCAACTGGTTAACAAACAAAAGTGTTAGAACTTTTTAATGAATATTTGGAAGGAAAGATGGAGTTTATATGCTATGGGGTTTGGTAACAAAATGACTCACAGCATCTGTAACATTTACCGGTAATAAAGTAAACCAAAATGGTTCTGTCCAAACATTTATACTTCTACTATTCTTACGGGTCCATACGACTCTTTAAATGAAATTTCAATTTTTTAAACTAAGTGAAACTGATCACAGGATCATAGAGTTTTCCAGAAGATTGGAAGGGCATTTGTATTACTGCCCACTTTCTGCAGAACCAGGTTTCACATAATGTTATTCTTTCTCTTTCTTTTGGAAGTGAACATGATGACATTTCTACAAATGATGCTTTCATTGCTTTCGAGGATTTTGCTAACGGCGCGTTTAGTATTAGTACTGTATATGCTTATTTGCTTACTTTCTTGCATCAATTTCTAGTATCAAACAATTAAAAAAAGTAAGCAAAAACAAAAAAAAAAACACTTTCCACATCACCTGGCAAGAACTCTAACAATTTATTTAGTTCTTCCTTAAATCTCTTCCAACTTCTTAAACAACAGATGTAAATTGGTTCCTATAATCAGCTGGCCTAAAATAATTTTCCTAAATCTGTCCTACAATTTTTCCTTCTTCAATTTATTTTTATGACTCCTATAGTGTCCAATACGATTGATCAGATAAGATAGGCACTTAACAAATCTATACGGTGTCCGTAGTATTCCTGTTTAGATGGTCCTGCATTACTTCTTTAACTAGTGGCTTCCTTGAGCAGAAGTCAAGTTTGTAGAGCTGTAATTAATCATTTCATATTTTGATCCTCCTTTGTGAATTGAAGATACGCATGCACATCTCCGGTCCATAGGGACCTCCGTGTAACCAAGGATACTCTTATAATTAACGCTAATGGCCTGCGGACCTCTTTCGCTGCCTCTCTCTCTTTAATATAATTTGATCGATACCATGTGCCCAAGATGCCTTATTTACATTTAGCTTCAACAGTTTCACTTTCCTCTCGATTATCCCAAAACTTTTAGCTCCCTGTAATTTTATGTACTTCTGGAAATTGCTAAAATATTTCCTCATCTGTAAATGTAGATGCAAAATATCTAATCAGTTTTTCTGCAAACAAAGCAGGCTCATCAACAATTATACCATTGATATGTTGTAGATTAATGTGATTCATCGCTTGCTAGTATTGCATAAGTAAAGACGTCTTTGCTAATTTTCTTTGCATTATCTGCCATAGACTTGGAATGCAAAGTTAATAAACCCTGCTGTAGACATCTATAAAATACAGTACCATTTTCATAAACTCTTGCTTTATCTGTTTTATATTTCTGCATTGTCATCAAATCTTGAATGCTGATGAAGATATGCAACCCCGTTACAACTCAGGAATTTGCCCTTTCTTTTGGATATCTTCCGTAACATGCATAATAGGATTCTCTTGGATCTTCGTGCCTTCGTGATCATCCTCCACATTGCTGAAATAATGTGTGGGACTGCTCACGCCGAATTTAACTCAGTATCGGATTTTCATCGTTTGGTTGCGAAATCTTGTTTTATCTTTTTTAATCTTTAATCGTGAGAATTTGTGTATTTCTTAGCTCGTTTTACGTAGAATATATAACTGATATACCAAGCTCACCATCTTCTTTCTCTGTAATGTGTTTCTAAATCTTTTCTCTGGATTTTGAGGCGGGATTCTGTTGAAAATATTGAGATGAGAATATATATATATTTTCTCTCTTCTCAATGCTGCTGGAATTCCTTGATTTTCTACGTTCGTTTCGGTGTTCATGGGGAGTCAGTATGTGCAGTTCTTACCTGCCCCCTTGCATCCCTACCAGGATAGTGTATACATAGTTGCGGATAAGTTTATCAGTGTACTATAGACGGTTATCAGAAAACAGTCATTTTGCTGATTGCAGCTTCCTAGTCGCAAGGTAGCGAGAACTACTAAAAAACACAACACACTCTGCGCATGTAGCACAGTGGCATTGTCACCGTCCTTTACCAACAGTTTGAAAAGGCCCAGGTTAGAATTCCGTCAATAACGGGAGGAACTTTTATGGGCTTTTTCACTCCAAAGCTGAGTTAGTCGGTCTTAGGCGTAGATAGCAAATTTCCCCTTCCGGAGACCAAAGTCAGGTTTTTAGTCTAGCAAACAGGCATCTCGACCAAAGAACATGCGAAATTCACTAACATAACACACTTGGGCACAATATTTGATATTCCGGTTGCACATATTTCTTTTATGATATAAAAACACAACACAACACCAACTGCACAAATGCTGTATAGCATTATAATCACTTCTGCCAATTTTGCAATTATGAGTCATCATAGGGTGCTTCATCATTCTTCTCTATCTTGATGATTCCTTTCTACTTCTCTCTCTCTCTCTCTCTCTCTCTCTCTCTCTCTCTCTGTCACTCAGGGTAACTAATAATAATAATAATAATAATAATAATAATAATAATAACACAGGAAACTTCTAAAGGAAACTGGGTGCACATAAAAAAGCAGGAAACGGACCACCTGAGAAGAAGACGATCGAAGAGTTCTGGGGAAATATCTGGAGCAGTGAAGTAAGACATAAGAGCAGAGCACCCTGGATAGAAGTAGAAATGAAGAGAACGAAGGACATACAAGAGATGAGAGGATGGGAGATTCGAGAAGAAGTAAAACAGTCGATCAGGAACACCCACAACTGGCGAACCCCGGGAATTGATAACATCCACAACTACTGGTACAAGAAGCTGACCTGCACACACACACACACACACACACACACACACACACACACACACACACACACACACACACACACACACACACACACACACACACACACACACACACACACACACACACACACACACACACACACACACACACACACACACACACACACACACACACACACACACACACACACACACACACACACACACACACACACACACCTAGCAGAGCAATTTACTCGAATGATAAGCAACCCAGAGACAATCCCGAAGTTTCTCACTGAAGGAGTCACATACCTGAAGTCTAAAGATGAAGATACAAGAAACCTGGTGAAACACAGGCCAATCACATGCCTTCCAACAATGTACAAGATTCTGACCAGCTGCATAACTAAGAAGATATCAGACCACTTAGAGATTCAGAATATAACGGCCAAACAGCAGAAAGGATGCAAGCGGAGGAGCAAAGGATGCAAGGAACAATTACCATAGATGCAGCAGTTATGGAGCAAGCCTTCAAGAAGCACTGCAACCTATACACGGACTATATCGATTACCACAAGGCCTTCGACTCCGTACCTCATAGAAACCCTGCAGATCTACAAGGTCAATCGGATAGTGACAAACTTCCTAGGAGCAACAATGGCGAAATTGAGTACCATCATTAAGGTTGAGAACATTACAACCAGGTCAATCCCCCGTTAGAAGAGAAATCTTTCAGGGAGATGCTTTGAGCCCACAATGGTTCTGTCTGGAACTCAACCCGCTATCCACCATGCTCAACGGCAGCAAGTAGGGATATAACCTCAAAGAACGAAGAAAGAACCTGTACACCCTCACCCACCTGATGTACATGGATGACATCAAGCTCTACGCGGCAACCGAGAAGGAACTCCAGCAACTACTCCAGATCACCGAAGCATTCAGCAAGGACATCAGGATGGAATTTGGTCTAGAAAAATGCAAAACACACACAATGCACCAGGGAAAATTAGTTGGCCGAAACTACCAGCTGCTGACTGGTAAAGAGATCGAAACTATGAGAGGAGAGACCTACAAATACCTAGGCATGATGCAAGCTGAGCAGTTGGAACACAAGGAAATCAAGAAGTGCCTGACCGAAAAATATCATCAGAGACTCAGAAGCCTGCTGAAAGCAAAATTGAATGGAGGGAACACAGTTAAAGCCATAGACACCTATGCAGCTCCAGTAATAATATATACATTCGGGGGTCAAAGATTGGATTAACACCGAGCTAGAAGATATCATGCGAATGAGAAGGACAATGATAACCAAGAGCTGCCAATACTACCCGAAGTCAACAGTGGAGAGAATAACAATACCTCGGAAAGAGGGAGGAAGGGGACTGATAGACCTGACAGAACAATTGAAAACAGCGATAGTTACTTGAAGGATTACTTTGAGAACAACACAGCACCACTCCACCAGGCCATAAGGAAGATAGATATGTGGTATACCCCATTCAACCTAATCGAGGAAACCCCTCCTACCCATGCGTGTGATACAGTTCGCTGTATCACACCACAATGCCAGCGATTTAAAAGTGTGTGGATCTTGGAATGTGTGGTGTCATGTACCGTTGTTCTTCTGATGATTTAGCCGCTAGACCTCTGCTGAGGCCCGACGTTGTTCGCACTTCGCCCCATGGAGGCAGACTAGATACCTAATAGTTTCTGTTTATTCTAGCAGGTCCTGCCACCTAATTTCCTAAGATTTCAGTGGCTAGGACCTTTAAAAAAAATAATAAAATAAATCTATATATACATATAGTGATTATTTAAAATTCGATTGCGTGGGGAGAGCGCTTCAAGTCTGAGAGGCCAAAATGTGAGCGAAAAGTAATTTCGACAAAGTTAGATTTTGATGTACGGGGCATACTCTAGCGTGAAGACAGAGAAGGGAGGGAGACTGAAGGCTGGGGAGAGAAAGACAGAAAGATGGAGTCAATAGTGAAGACGACCCCAATCAGTTGTCAGTGGGTCACGCCCATGTCCCACCAGAGAGAAAAAGAAGGGTGGCGAGGAGGGGACAGGAGGTCTGTCAACCTTCCCCCCCACCAGGGAGGCTAAAGTCGGCCAGGGCAAGGGAGCTGGCACAGATCGCCAATAAGGCTCGGTGACAATATGCTTGTTATTTGGTCAAATCTTTGGGTCAAATCCGTGGTTATCACATCGAGGTGTTTGGTCCAGTTCGTGATTGTCACGTAGTAGCAATATATTTGCTTTTGGTAAGTTCCTTGGGTCGAGTCCATGGGTCTTGCCTGTGGTTGTCACATCCAGGGTCTGGTCCAGTCCAATCAGTGTTTATCTTTCGTGGGTGTGATCCTTTCCTAAGTAGTTTGGTTCAGTCGGCTGAGTGTCCATCCATGGACATTGCGTACATGGCCAGAGTATTCATGGTCAGTTTGGTAGATTCCAGTGACCTTTGGTGGTTTCATTGAGGGAGTTAGCCAGGGTTTATATTGGTTGTGGTTGCTCGGATTGTGGCATAGGGAAGGTTCGTCTTCTGTCAAAGAGGTCCTGTGCATATGTTGTTAGCGCCTAGTAACTACCCTCCTTCTCGAGTATACAGTCCTCTTAGTTCTGTAATACTTATTGGATTTCAGCGATAAGGCAGCATCACAGGTTGTCATAAAAATGACAGTGGTGCTTAAGATGCTCCCATGTTTCTATCATTCCACAATAGCATATGGGGGGGGGTGTCACTGTGTCCAAAGTTTGATAGTTTATGTCTGATTGGAGCCATGACAGGTAAGCAGGTATGTAACCAGCAGTCCATGTAACTTGTCCTTTTGATGAGTTCTCCCAGCGTGTTTGCCAGATTTGTTGAAAATGTAAGGTGAGTCTCCTCTTCTCTATTTGGGGTCATTGGTTAAGTCTAGTGTGAAATCTTGACAGATAGCAGGTTTGCCTTTGGGAAAGGTAGTAGAGGAGGCCACAGCAAACTATCTCGAGTCCAGGGAAAGGGCTCCCATAAGGACCTGGAGTGCATGAGTGCTGACTGTGTTGCAGGCTCGGGAGATCATGAGCAGGATGTATCTCTATACAGTTTCAAGCTTTCTTCTGTTTGTTGGGGTTGTCGCTTTTTTATTTTATACCAGACTCCCGAGGCATACAGGATGACTTGCAGAAAGATAGTTTTGTGGAAGAGGGCGAGGGTCTTTTTCCTCAGACCCTAGTCCTTACGAGTAATTCTTGCAAAGAGAGAGGAGAAAATTCTAATTTTGTTCCAGAGGCAGTTAATATGGGGGAGGTGAAGGATAAATTTCTGTCTAGAACGACACCGAGGTGTTTCATTTCTGTTGTGAGCTTGATAGTGATCCCATATACTGTACTTTGATTTGGGGAGGTTACCTGACGTCCAGGGCCCCCCGGAGTAGGATCAAGCTTGTTTTTGCTGACCATATTGCTAGGTTGTTTCTATCGGCCCATTGTTGTAGGGTGACAAGCGCCCGGTTTGCTATATTTTCCAAATTTGCTCTGCTGTCCTCGGCCAGCATCAGAATGAGGTTGTCTGCATAGGCTTGGGACATGATATTTCTGAGATTGAGATTTAGAAATCCGTCCAGGAACATGTTCCAAAGAAGTGGGCATCCTCTGTAAATTGAACTTGTTACTGTGCAGTATGGAGCAGTGACTTTGACAGATCTGTTGTATAGATATGTACTTATGCACTTAAATAGGTTGATTGGAATGTTGGTCTCCCGAAGCCTACCGAGGACGCTTGGCCACCAGAGGGTGTCAAACGCCCCAGCGAAGTCGATTGCAATGACGAGGAAGTATTTCCGATTTGTTGTTGTGGCAGCATTGACAATGTTTTGCAGGGCATTTGTGGTGGAACGTCATTTCCGGAAAGGTGGTGGAGCGTCCATTCCTGAAGCCAAACTGATTCGAGGACTCTATATCTATATTTGAATAGTGGTTTTCTATCCTATTTCTTAGCAGGTGTTCCAGCAGTTTGCTGAGTACTGTCAGGAGTGCTATGGGTCTGTAGGACCCTGGGAGGTCCTGTCTCTTTGTTGGATTTTTTAGGATTAGTCGGAGCGTTGCCACCTTCCAAGGGCGAGGGAAATATCCTTCTTTTAGGTATTTGTTGTACAGTTTTAATATTTCCTCCGGAATGGTTGTTGTTGTTGTTTGGTTTTTAGGAGCATTAGCAACTAAGGCCATATTGCTCCGGGAATATGCGGTGGTCATTCCCTGACCTTTCCGCATCGTCCGTATTTGGTGGTGACGGGCTCGAACCCCGGTCTAATCAAGAAGCGTGTGCTACACACTGCTGCTCCTTCCCACCTGGCTACGGAGGTGCCTCCGGAATGGTCTCAACTGTCTTCTTAATAATCTTTGGTTCTAAGAGGTCTTACCCTGGAGGCTTCTTGTTCCTCAGCTTGGCAGCCGCAATCGCCAGCTCAATCCTGGTGAAGGATTCCTCTTCCTGTGTTGTTGTGTAGGAGATATTTTGTTGGCAAAGCTGTGTTTGCTCAAGTGTGGATGGATCCAGATGTTCTGGAAACATGACATCTAGGATGTTATTAATTGATTCTTGCCATGTCTTTGTATATTCTCCTTGCGGTTTCCTGGTTGCGGGGATGATTTCTCCTCTTGGGAGTTTGGTAGTAGTCACCTGATAGACCACTCCCCAGGTGTCTTCATTTCCCTGCCGTGGAGACTAAATGCTCTCACGTGCGTTTTTTTCTTTCTCGAATTTTGGCCGTGTATTCTCGTATCCGCGGGAATACACGGCGGCCGTGTATCCGCGTATTCCTTGTACGATATTGCTCTCGTAGCGTTTTGACTTCTGTAGCTGGCCAGCTACGTCTGGCGCGTTGGAAACTTTTTCGCCAGGCGTTTGCTGCCTGTTTTAGTAGTTGCAGCTCGGGACTCCACCAGGGTACAGCTCCTGGAGACGGTTTCTTCCTTTTTATGGATTTTTCTGCAGTCTCTGTGATGAGCTTTACCAAGTTCAGCTTGGTGTTGGTCTGGGCTTGATTCTTCCATTTTGAGTGTAGGTGCAGTCGTCCGTAAGGTTTCCTGGAATAGGGGCCAATTGGCCTTTTTAATAGCATACCTGTGCTCCATTTGTCTAGGCATTGTGTTTTTGACTATTAATCGATTCAGCTGGAAAGTAATTGTTCTGTGGTCGGATGTAGTCCAGTTTTCAGTGACAGTCCAACGTTAGATCTGGTGAACAGAGTGATGTCTATCGTGATCTCCCCCATCGTACTATAGAATGTCTGGAGATTGTTTGGCTGGTTTAGTATTGAGTAGGAGCTATTTGCAAATACTCCTCAAGGCACTGTCCGTTCCCCGCACCGGCTCGTTCAGGGGTTTCACTATACCATGCCGGTGAGTGGCAGTTAACATCAGCGCCTATGATGATTCTTGCATTTGGAAATTCTGTATGGGTGGTCTGCAGGTAGGTTATGGCCGGGAGGATGTCAGCTCCAGGCCGACTGTAGAGTGAGACTGCATAAAATTCTCCTAACGCCGTAATTATGTGGGCATATGCAGCCCAAGGGAGACAGTAGTTTGGAAGCTTAGTTACTGAGTAATCAGGGTTTCTTATCAGGATGGCTGCTCATGGGATTTCGCCATCAGTCTGAACTATCTTGTACTTCAGGGGGTATCCCCTGACCTCCTTGCTGTGAATATATGGCTCCTGTATAAGCATGATATCTATATTTTCTTCTTTGGCTTTCTTCACTTGTGCAGCAACTGCCTTAGATCTTTGTGCGTTTAGTTGGGCGAATTTTACCTTATTTTGTTAAACTGTTTAGGGTGTACTTCCATAATCAAGCCGTAGTTGGTATGCTCCCTATGCTTTGTTGTATACCAGGCACCTGTTGTCCCTGTTTGGGTGATCAGCTTGCATTTTTTTCGCTATACAATTTTGGCATGTTGGTGGATCTTTTTTCTTGGGGCATGCCTTGAATTCATGCTTTATCTCAGCGCAGTGCCCGCATGTTGGCTGAGATTGGGCACACGTGTGAGTGGTGGTTCAAAACGGCCACACCGGAAACACTTCGAGACAGTCACGTGCTCGTTGTAGCGATGGCTGCCCCAGTTTATAAAAACCCTGTTGTGTTGATTGATGGTTCTCCAGGCGGCTGGTGACAGCTCTACAACCCAGTTGGTGGTACTGCTTGTTCGGGATTTGGTTGGTTTCTTGGGATTATTAGTGTTGTTGGGTCTGCATCCGGGTGTTCCTGCTGGCGATTTCTTACGTATAACTCATATCGGAGGGTGCAGCTTCCAGACCAAGGGTTTGCGATTATTTTTTGGGCATCTTCCTGTGTTAGGGTTTCAATGCCTGTGTTGCGCGTTTTCCGGACAGATTTAATTTTCGTCGTTTTGAGGTCCTCTGCTAGCTTCGTTATGATTGTTTTTTACCGCTTCACTGGTGGCGTATCCGTCTGTGGAGGTTGGTCGGAGGATGTGGGCGCGCGCTGTGGCATTTGGTTTGCCCCACATTCCATGTATGCTTGGAGCCGTGTAGGTGGCTCATTCACTCTCTAAATAGGTATCCACGAGAATGGTCTCAAGTTTGTTAAATTTAGTTAATATCTGGGCTCTGAATCCAGTAGACATTCTGTTCGGGTGTTCTTTGAAAATATTTCCAGGGCCGTTTTGAGGAAGAGAGACTTCTCGTATACAGTGCCCTAACATCAGTGTAGGATCCAGGGGCTGGTCCTGCTGTTTCTTTTGTGTTGTGTATATCTCTTGTGGCTCCCTCGCTTCAGTCTGAGAACGGGTTTCCCGTTCCAACTTGACAACCATCGGCTTGCAGTTCTTTCGTTTGGTCGAGAGGGCCCCGGACCGGGTATCTTCCAGGCAATTCGATTGATCCGTTAAGATCTGAATGTCTTCAGTTTGTTTTGATTGCTTGGAACCCTTGATTTTTTCCATTTTCCACTCCATTCTCTTACATAAATTTTATTATCAAATTACTATATTAGGGTTACCCGTAAATGATTACATTAACCCGTATTCGTGTCTGTAAATTGCGTGTGTTCTCTGGTCGATTTGCCTGTTTTGCTGGACGAAAAAACCTCAGTTTCTGAGGGAAAAAACCTTGCTATCTACGCCTGAGACCGACTAACTCAGCCACGGAGTGAAAAAAGCCCACTAAAGTTCCTCGCGTCATCGACGGGATTCGAACCCGGGCCTTTTCCACCCGGTGTGGGGAGGACGGTGACGATACCACTGTGCTACCCACGCAGACTCCATTCTCTTACATATCGGATTAGCGAGACTGTTCGAATGAGTGAGAAACTATTGATAGAGTTGCCTGGGGTTTGTAAAATACTGGCCAATAATTCCCGCCACAAGTTCGTGGGTTTATTTTGGTGGCCACTGCTGTGCCTTTGAAGATATGGGTAATCCCCATCTATCACTTTAGGGGGGAAACAGCCAGGTTCCCCCCTTAAAAATGCTGAAATGCTCTTAGAACGGTAGAGCTAGTTCCTTATGGGCTTTCTAGGGGTGCAGAGATGATGATGACATTAAAATTATTGTAAAATGCACCAGAAAGAAGTTTGGATGACGCGATGGATAGTTTATGATGGAGGGGGGGATGAATCACTAAGTACATATTTCGCAGCATTAGAAACATAATTTTGATCACAGTTAGATTCGAGCAGTAGTCTATTTGGTTTACACAGATGGGAGCACCCTCCCCAGTCAAGAGCTAGATCCTAGCGCGGCAGCCGCTTTATCTCGGAGCGCTTCTCTATTTTCCCCCCGCGAGCCACATGGTGACCATGTAGTCTCGAAAACAAAGGAGAAAAGAAAATAACGCTAGTATCTGGCGTACATCCCAATGATTAACTAAAAGTTACTCACCAGTGGACTCTTGCAGTTGATATAATTTTAGGGGAGCACTTTTTGAAACTTAGACCATAATCTAAACACATCTTATAAGGCAATATTTACGGAGCGATGTTTCACGTGTCCGACTACAACGGCGGACATATTGCGATCTTCACGTCCAGTAGTGAGGCACGTTATTGTTGGCATTGAAACACACTAATAGACCCATAAATCAAGAGACAAACCTCGGTACGTTGTTCTTCGTCCTTAAAAGCCTTGTTATATAAAAAATACAAGCTGTAGCACAGGTTAAAATTACAAATTTATACTGAAATTAACAGAGCGTAAATTAGTACATGCCCACTGAAAGGCAGCCAAATTGGCCTCATGATGTTTAGGTAGAGTGTGTTTATTGTCAAACGGCACCGGGGGTTTCCCCCATCTCCGTGTAGTATACATTGTGGGCATGAAACAGAAACATGGTGCCAGAGGTTTAAAAGTGTATGGATTATGTATATGTGTAGTGTCGTGTACCCTTGTTCCTCTGGTCATTTAGCCATTGGGCCCTTAATGAAACCCAATGTTGTCCATGCTCTGCCTTGTGGAGGCAGACCAGGTACCCAGTAGTTTAGATATTATTTACTCTGGCAGGTCCTGCCACCGAGTTTCCTGAGATTTCAGTGGCTAGGACCTTAAAAATAAAAATAAAAAATAAATAACAAAATTAAAAAAAAAACAAAATGAAATAAAAAATGATTAAATAAAATAAAATAAAATAATAAAAAGGGGGAAAACGCTTGATGTTTAGGTAGGTGGTAGATGTCAGAGTGCCCAGCACATGGATGACTGGACTCAGGGTATCTCAGCAGAACATCATCCAAAGCATGACACCGGCTTGTGTTCATCCCATGGTGCATCCAAGCGCCATCTCTTCCCCAGGTAAAGAAGGAACACATACCTGGCTGTCCACGTGGTGCCACAGAAAACAAACGTGATTCATAGGACCAGACGAATTGGAAGACCAGTCTTCCAATCACTCATTCAAAATCAGTTTTCGATGTTCGCGTGCCATTGTATGTGCTGTTGCTGGTGAGCCCTGGTTAGCATGGGCACTCAGAACGCCTACGCAGTTCATTTTCAGCAGGGTTTGATGTATTGTGACACATTACTCCCGTCACCAGCATTCCAATTTTCGCTGAGTTGCCCCACAGTCGCCCTTCTGTTGCCACGTACCATCCGGGAGAGCCTTCACTCACCTCAAGCATCTATGAGCCATGGTCATCCAACATCCCGCCGGCGGTTCGTGGGTTTTCCCTCCTCGGACCACTTTCGGGAGGTTCTAACCACGGATGACTGTGAGCATCCCACCAGCCGTGCCGTTTAGTATATGTTCTGAATATACTCTATAGTTAATATTACGAAAAATGTATTTTTCCCTATTTGGACCTATCAGAGCCCATTTCCATTGAACAAAGTAAAAAAAAAAAGACAAAATCTTGGAATGTATGTGGATAATCGCAATGTGATTTCGAGACGCCACTGCACAATTCTGACCTGATGAGTTTTTGATTTCAGTTTTTTGACTGTGCGACCATTAAGCAAAACCTCTAGTGACAGTGACCCTATTAAGTTGCTAAATAGTTTGTGTTTAGTGATAACTTTGCTTTTGCAAATTTTAGCAGCGCCTATGGTTACTAAGAGTAAGTACTAAGAATAGAAAAATAAACTTTTAAAATTAACTTTTGACAATAATAACAATCGTTTTAATACTTTCGGAAAGTTTAAATAGACTTTAAGAACACATACACATAGCACAATTTATATTTTCATGTACTACCAACAACAGAGAGCAATTTTGTTTAAAAAAAAAAATTTCTAAACGTTAATAATATTCACATGCATATACACTTGCGCTTGAAAAGGGAAAACAACTTTTATTTTCAGCTTTCAATGACAGAGAGGAACTTCACAATTTTCATTTTCAGGTAGTAGAGGAGCTTTGTCAAGGAAAAAATCTAAATGTAATACCACCAAATTCTAAGTTTAAAGTTTTTTCATCTCGCAAAGAAACATCATGGCGGTGTCATTCTTGCACATCGCATAAGGTCAGCAAACATCATGGTGGTCATGTCGCTATCAATAGAGGTATCAACTTCGGTCACATGGCTGCATGATCACATGATTGTTTTGTAAATAACATCGATGATGTAACTTACAAATCCCTTTCTAAAGCAGATGAAAATATTAACGCATTCTGGCGAAAGGAATTTTTAGCACAATTCTTGAAAATATGAACACTGCGTTAAATTATGTGTAATATCAGAGCGGCGTATGTTCATTATTAAATGTTAGTCACTATTAGCGGGAACTGTTAACCAATCAAAGCGGGAACTAATCGAGCGAGAACTGTTAACCAATCAAATAAACTCACAATCCTCTGTGTAGTTTTTCGCTTTTTTCCATTTTTAGGAAAAAAATTAGTATATAGTATTAGTAAGAAAATAAACATATAAAAATAATTCTCTAATGTTATTATTATTATAATTATAATAACAAAAAAAGCAATGCAAATCGAACTTACTACGCTCAACACTAATCAAATCCAAATACAGTAACGACTTTATTAGCATTGGGCATGCGCGTTAGTACTCTGTGGATTTTGATGGCCGCGTTAGTTCGACGGGCATACAATGATGGCGCTGGGAGTAATCGAGAAAGTGACCACTCTGTATCTTTCTACTCTATCCCTCAGAACTCAACCGGATGTACCAGCTTGTAAAGATTAACCCTTTGAAATATCATTTAAATTGTTTGTTCTATAAAGGGCATGGGGCCGTGGAAGCTGGCGTTATCAGAAAAGGGATGGGGAAAGTATTTATTACTCTTTGGTGGAAGTATAGTTGTAGGAATATCCGCATATGCAGTTATAACTTTCTATCGAAAACAAAAATCGAAACCCAATGCTGGCTATGATAATATAGTGGAGGTATTTGTTTTTGTATAAGCTTAATTGATAGTTTATTTATTAATCAATCAGTCTTATTAGTTATAGCACATTCCTTGTTGCATACCATTTTCCTATTTAAATTTTATGCTTTATTATTTAAAAATGTATTTCTAATTTAAGCAAATGTATAAATAAATATTTCATGTTGAGAAATAATGAAGTTTCATGGTTACATCCACAAGAGCAAAAAGGTTGAGAAACTAATTTATTGTGAGTGTGCTAGTATTGCTGTTCATTTCATTTATGTCTGTAGCATACATATTTGAAGTGTGACCATAAAGTAATGAGACGGATTTTTTTTTAATAAACATATTTAAACTTAAACAGCCAAATGATTGTTGTCTTTTTCAGAGTAATCATCATGAGAAGTAATGCACCGATTCGAGTGATGCTGCTATCTCCGAAAAAATTCCTTCTTTTGGAATTAACTTTAGAGCTTCAATTATATTCGTTTGAATTTTTCAGTTGTGGCAAATACTCAAATTTTGAGTGTTAACTTGATATTTGAAAACAGTCACGTAGACCCATATCTGAAAAATAAGATGGATGATTAAGTATTAGCATTAGTAGAGGCATATGATGCAAGAAAGCAAGCTTATGCAGCATCAGCCAAAAAAAAAACAAAAAAACATGCTCCCATTTCACCCCTCCGTTCGTTCCAAGTACCTGTCCAGCTCAGCCTTAAATTTATTTAGTCTATCAACTTCCACAACAAAGGATGTAAGTCTGTTCCACCAACCAACCACCCGCTGGCTAAAGGCAAACTTCCGCACATCTATCCTACATCTGTCTTTCCTCAGTTTGAATTTATGCCCTCTCAAATGATTATTCTGAGCAAGAGGTACAATTCCATCAGCATTGAGCATGCTCAAACTATTCAAGGCTTTATTCACATCATTCAGATCACCTCGCAGATGCCTAGTCTCCAGACACAGCCCTCTCAAATGATTATTCTGAGCAAGAGGAAGAACTCCATCAGTATTGAGCATGCTCAAACCATTCAAGGCTTTATACACCTCAATCAGATCACCTCGCAGGTGCCTAGTCTCCAGACACTGCAATTTGCAAAATTTAAGCCTTTCTTCGTAAGAGTAACCCTTTGTTCCATTCACTAATCTTGTTGCTCTTCTCTGTACTCATTCCAACAGCTCTACATCCTTCTTAAAATGAGGCCTCCAGACTATACAGTACTCAAGTAGTGGACTGACCATTGCCTTATATAAGGGGATAATCACCTCCTTATCCCTGCTAGAAGGTGCCTCCATAGACAGGTGGGCAGGAGCAGCAGTGCATAGCACATGCTTCTTGATTAGACCGCGGTTAGAGCCCATGTCCACCAAATACGGAGGATGCGGAAGGGTCAGGGAATGACCACCGCATATCCCCAGAGCAATATGGCCTTAGTTGCTAATGCTCCTAAAAACCAAATAACAAAACAAAAAACAACCCTGCTAGAAAAATTCCTGTATATCATTGACAAGACACTATGAGCTACTCTTGCAGACCGTCTGCACTGCTCAGAAAACTTCATATCTGCCTGCACAATTACCCCCAGGTCCTTTTCGTTCTCTACCACTGTCAGTGTAGTACCACAGAGTTGATACGTCATTCTGGGGTTGCTGCTTCCGATATGCAGTACTTTACATTTGCCAATGTTAAACGTCATTTGCCACCTCTCAGCCCATCTGCTAAACTTTTCTAGATCATGTAGCAGCGTACTGTCATTAGTGTCCTTAACAACCCTGCCAACCTTCATATCATCCGCAAACTTCGACATTAAGCTTGATATACCATCATCAATATCATTTATAAATACAGAAAACAACAATGGACCTGATACTGAACCCTGAGGGACTCTACTAGTAACATTAGTCCACAAGGAACTGTGTCCATTGATTACTACTCTCTGTCTTCTCCCACTCAACCATCCCTTTATCCATAGCAGCAATTTGCCTCCAACGTCACACTGCTCCAGTTTGTGCAGCAGTCTTCCATTTTCTAAGATCCAAATATATGATATCAAAGTTATTCCCTGCATCCAGTTCCTTTGTAACTGCATCATAGTATCCAATCAAATTGGTCAGGCAAGACTTTCCATTAACAAAACCATGCTGTGTCCGAGCTATAACTGAAGTTTTGTCTAGATGATCCTGCAGTGCTTCTTTAACCAGTGCCTCCATTAATTTTCCTGGAACAGAAGTTAAACTCACAGGTCTATAATTACTTGTGTCAGCCTTTGATCCTCCTTTGTGAATTGGGGTCACATTTGCATATCTCCAGTCTATGGGTACCTCCCCTGAGTCCAAAGAAGCTCTCATAATTATGGCTAAGGGTTTGCTTACTTCCTTTGCTGCCTCCTTTAATATAACTGGATAGATCCCGTCCAACCCGTGTGCCTTTTTTATGTTTATCTTCAACAATTTCTCCTCCACTTTCCTCTCAGTTATTACAAAATCATCCAGCTCACTGCCAGAGTTTAACTCACCTCTGTCATTCCCCTCCCTGAATAACTCCTCTTTGAATATAGATGCAAAATACTCATTTAGTTTGTTAGCCACCTGAGCAGGATCATCAACAATTGAACCATCAATATCCAGTGGACCAATCTGATTCATCCCTTTCCTTCTAGAGTTTACATAGGTAAAGAACGCTTTGTTGTTTTTCTTTGCATCCTTGCCAAGGATTTCTCATAATCTGCCTTTGCCTGCCTAATTTCCTTTGTGACTTGGATATAGACCAGCTTATATCTATCATAGGTTTCCATGTCACCCATTAATTTATATGTATCCCATGCATTTTTCTTCTCTGCAACATATCTCATTAGTTTATCTGACATCCATTTAGGCCTAAATCTTGAACAATATTTCTTAGTTGGTATGTAAAGCCTAGTAGTTTCCAAGATAATTTCTTTGAATGCTTCCCATTTTGAATTTGCTGTTGGTAACATCATCTGTTGGTCCCACCGTATAGAATTTAAATACTGTCTCAGACCACCGTAGTCACCTTTATGAAAGCAAAAACCCTTCCCTTTACCCCTAATGGTAGTTACCTCTTTGAGTACATCCCACTTCAGCATACTGTGATCAGTGCCACTTAGTGGTTCCTTTATCTGCAGATTCTTAATGCATGAAGAATCACTACTGATAATCAGATCAAGAGTATTACTCCCTCTAGTTGCATCCTGAACATGCTGATGTAGAAAACAATCATCCAATAAATCCCCAAAGGCCTTGCTAGTGTGTGAGTGACCAACCCACAAATTCCAGTCAATATCTTTGAAATTAAAATCCCCCATTATAAGACTCTCTCATTTACTGGTCCACTCAATTTCCCTGTACAGTTCCTTATACTCATCAGAGTCATTAGGCCTGTAGCACACTCCTCTCAATTTTGATCTCCCAGTGCTTATGACACACCAAACTGACTCGACACTGCAGTGTCCAGCGATGTCGACTGGCTTTGCTTCCTTGGATTTTATGTGTTTCTTAACTAATAGTATAACCCCTCCTCCCTTCCTGTCTTGTCTATCCTTCCTGTACACATTGTACTCCCCAAATTCCAGTTCTGCATTCCTTATATCTGTGTGACACCACGTCTCTGATATCCCAACAATATCTGTCTTTGATGTTCTGAGCGATACCTCAAATTCATCAAATTTATTTACCAACCAAACTCCTAGCATTGGTGTACATGCAAGTATACATGCACCTGTTCCTATTCTTAGCTACCCTAATACAACCAATGTGTTTACTTGTACCGCAATGACTCCCAACAGTCTCTGAAATACCCTGCATCTTGTTTTCTCGGCTGCTGCTCATTCCAATAGAAGCAGTGCAAGAATAACTTTCACCTGACTGACTGACTGACTGATTTGGTAGTTGTTGGCGCATCGGCTTCTGTGGCCATATTGCACCTCCCAAGGTTTTTACAGTACTTTGATCCAAGCCCGAGGCGGGAATCGAACCCGCGACCTTTGGGTTGCCGGGCAGGTACTTTACCCACTCGGCTAGCCCGGTCGGCCAACTTTCACCTCTGCCAGTGGCTACTGTTAATCTATTAGTCCTTCTATCCCCCCAAGCCAAATAATTCTATTTTAGAGACAGAAAATCTAAAGCAGTGCATCCAGTTGACATGGATGGCCAGCACAGTACTAAGTCAGTTTGGTGTAACATATGCATGTGAAAACTAAAATGAGAGTACAAGTGTGTAATAGGCCTAATGACTATGATCAATACAATAAACAATTATATAGATAAATAAAGTGGACCCATAAATCAGAATGTCTTATAAGTGGGTATATAACTTTCCAGATATTATTATTATTGTTGTTATTAGCCATATGGTGCAAGGAAGCCTGAGGCTTTTGTTGCACCAGCCAAAAAAAAGTTTCTGAATTACCCTGTGTGAGAGAGAGAGAGAGAGAGAGAGAGAGAGAGAGAGAGAGAGAGAGAGAGAGAGAGAGAGAGAGAGAGAGAGAGAGAAGTAGAAGGGAATCGCGAAGAAAGAGAAGAATATGATATTCATCTCAGTACGCCAAACCCATACTCACCAGATATGAGCCCCCAGGGTGATATGGACTGCAACTTATGGGGTTGTCACTCACACCTGAGCAAGATTTCTGTGGTTTTATTGGAAGACTGTTTTTTACTGCAGAATGTTAGAGAGGCGACAAGAGGAAGTATAATTCTTGATCTAGATCAAGAGTTCTGCTTGATCGTGATCTTGTTATCATCAGCAATTCTTCATGCATTAAGAATTGAGAGGTAAAAAATACCCACTGGGTGGCAGTGTGCAGGTGTATGATTTACTTAAAGGCATAACTACTTTCAAGAGTAAAGGGAAGGGCTTTTGTTTTCGTAATGGTGACTATAATGGTCTCAGACAATTTTAAATTGTACAGAGTGGGAACAACTAATGACAATACCAACAAAAAAATTCTTAATGGGAAGCATTCCAGGAAATAATCATAAAAGATGCCAACTAAGAAATACTGTTCAAGGCTGAGACCTAAATGGGTATCAGATGGTCTAATAAGACATATGGCAGAGAAGAAAAATGCATGGAATGCAAATAAATTATCAGGTGATACAGAAGGCTATGGTAGATATAAACTGGTTTGCAGTAAAGTCACAAAAGAGGTTAGGTAAGCCAAGGCAGATTATGAAAAGTCTTTGGCAAAGGATGCAAAGAAAGACACCAAAGACTTCTTTACATAAACATTAGAAAGAGTGGGATTGAATCACAACGGTACTTGATATCGATAGTTTAACTATCGATGAGCATGCTTAAGTTGCTGACAAACTGAATAAGTATTTTGTATCAATATTTACACTTGAGGAATGCCTTAAGGAAGGGGATGCCGGAAGTGTATCAAACTATAACAGGAAGCTAAATGATTACGTAATAATGGAGAGGAAAGTGTCAGAAGAAAAAAGACCGCGGTGGTGGATAGAATCTATCCAATTTTATTAGGGAGGAACAAAGGAAGTAAGCAAACTTTTAGCCTTAATTATGAGAGCATCTTTGCATTCAGGCACGGTTCCTGTGGATGTGCAAATGGTGACATGAGTAATTACAGACCTGTTAGCTTAACTTCTCTTCCGGGAGATATAAACTTCCGGGAAAATAATGGATTCACTGGTTAAAGAAGTAAGCAGTATGATCCAGGCAGGAGTGCAGCTATACTTCAGTCACAGCATTGGTTTGTTAAGGAGATATACTTCAGTTTGGTTTGTTAGTATCCAATCAAATTGGTCTTGTCTGACCAATTTGATTGGATACTACGATGTAACAAATGAACTGGATTCAAAAAATAATTTTGATATCATATACTTAGATTTCAGGAAAGCTTTTGATATTGTTGCACATAAAAAGATTGCTGTGCAAACTGGAGCAATGTGGCATTAAGGGCAAGTTATGGCATTAAGGGCAAGTTGCTATGGATAAAGGGGATGGTTGAGTGGGAGAAGATAACAATGGACTGCTCTTCATGGACTAATGTTATTAGTGGAGTTCCTCAGGATTTAGTGCTGGATCTGTTGTTTTTGTGTTTATTAATGATATTGATGAAGTATATTATTTTATTTATTTATTTTTTTATTATTATTATCATTAGCTGTATGATGCAAGGAAGGCTGAGGCTTTTGCTGCACCAGCCAAAAAAAAAAAATTCTTGAGCTACCGAGAGAGAGAGAGAGAGAGAGAGAGACTAAAGTAGAAGGGAATCACCAAGAAAGAGAATGATGATATCCAGCTCAGGACCCTGGGTGTGCCAAGCCCATACTCACCAGATGTGAGCCCCTAGGGTTAGGTATCAAGCTTGATGTCTAAGTTGCAGAAGATACAAAGATTGGCATTGTGATTAATGACAGTAATGAAGGTATGCTGCTACAATAAGATCTAGGAAAATTTGGCAGATGGGCTGAGAAATGGCAATTGAAGTTTAACATTGACAAATGCAAGGTACTGTATATGGGTAGTAGGAATTGTGCTAACTGTGTGATACTACACTCAGGGTAGTGGAAAAGTAAAAGGACCTGGGGTAATTTAGCAGTCAGATATAAAGTTCTCTGAGTAGTTTAGACAGGCTGCCAGGACAGCTCATCGAGTTTTGTCAATGATATACAGGAATTTTTGCAGCAGGAATAAGGAGGTGATTATCGTATTATATAATGTAATGGTCAAGCCACGTCTTGAGTCTGCATAGGTCAGAAGGCCCCCATTTTAGTAAAAATGTGAAGCTGCTGGAATGGGTACAGAGAAGAACAATGAGATTGGTAAGAGGAACAAAGGTATGCCTTAACAAGAGTCTTCAGTTTTGCAAATTTCAGCATCTGGAGACTAGGGACCTGATTGAGGTGTTTAATACTTTGAATGGCTTCAGCAAACTCAGTACTGATGGGATTCTTCCTCTTGCTCAAATTATGCCCATGAGGGTGCATAAATTTAAATTGAGGAAGGATGGTTGCAGAATAGATGTGTAGAAGAATGCCTTCAGCCAACGGGTGTTTGATTGCTGAAACATGCTTCCATCTGTTGTTGTGAAAGTGGATAATTTTAATAAATTAAAAGAAAAACTGGACAGACTGTTGGAGGGGATGGATAGGTGAAATTGGTTTTTTTTTTTTTTTTTGCCTGTTTTATGTGCCACACTTCAAAGCTTGCTGCATCTCTTGCCAATACTAATACCAGTTAGTCTGAAATTGATTTTGATCAAAAACAGGAAGCAAGGTCATTGTGACTTGCAGAGGAAACCAATTACTGGGCCACATTCATTCTTTTACATTGCACATAATCTTGGAAATACCTCATAATTTCTGTCTAATAAGTGTGATTGAGGTGTTTTTTTTTTTAGAAAAATTTTGTATGAACAATGCCATTGCCATTAAGGAAATGTTAACATTGCTTCCTCTTATGATTTTGACACATTTCATTGGGGTTTGATATTGAGGGTGTCTGTTGTAGACCCTCCTGTGCCAACCAGAAAGTCTTCATATCAGAAACATGATAATTTGTCACCATTTACAATTTTGTAGAAGTGCATTTGTTCGTCTTCCTTTGACTAGACAGACCAGGTATTTTCCTTTGAGGTGTAGCATCCACATCACACAGAATGATTTCCTCTGTATCACCAGCCAGTGCTAGGTGTAAGATGGTTCTCATCATTACTGCATACCACAAATTTCTATATTGGAGACTTAAAGTGATGAAACCCATGTATAGTATCCAGAGCAAAGCTGTGGCAGTACCCATCTATTCCGTCATGCAGTAAGAATATCTTTTGAGTTGATGATGTGTGTCTCATGTAATGCCAAATCCAGTATTTCTTAAATTTTGAGGATATAGCTCTGAAACGGTTTTTGCAGTTTGGTTGCTGGATACTCCATGGAACCTAGTGGTAACTCTAGTAAGCATTTGGATCAGTTAGTGTATAACACTTCCTCTACTCCGCCAAATAGTGACTGGCAGAGTAGAACGAGTAATGTAATGTGGTGAGTAGTGTGTATGAGGAGACATTGTCAAGGTCAAATTATTATTATTATAATTAGCTATATGGTGCAAGGAAACCTGAGGCTTTTGTTGCACCAGCCAAAAAAAAAAAATTTCTGAGTTAACCTGAGAGAGAGAGAGAGAGAGAGAGAGAGAGAGAGAAAACAAGAGTTAGAAGTAGAAGGGAATCACCAAGAAAGAGAAGAATGATGATTTCCAGCGCAGGACCCTGGGTGTGCCATGTCTATACTCACCTGGGATGTTATGTCAAGGAAGTGGATATATTCTTGCTATGTTTACGCCATATCCAAAATTTTATTATTCATACATGCTCCCCCTCTACTTTATTTTATATACTGAATGAATTATGTATAGTCAAACTAATAAAATGAACTTATCTGCAAAAAGATGAATTAAATCTCCCAAAAACTTCCTAATTAATTTCGCAAACATATGTAGTTTTAGTTCCAATCTAAGTGTTGTCCATTTGCACGTACAGGCTGCCAAGTCCCACTTACTTTTTCTGACAATCCCAATTGTCACTAATCATCTCAGTTTTGCCAATTATTTGCTTTATGATTACTTTCTCTTTCTTTGACTTCCTCACTGTCAGGAAAGTTAGATTCCAGAAACTCTTCTGCAATTTAACTTTCACAACAGTGAGGTAATTTTCCTTGGTGATTTTAATATTCGAGGCACCTCAGATCAAAACTTGTTCTCTTTACCAATGGAAACTTTCTTTCATGGCCATTTGCAACTTCATGTCATTAGGTATTATAAGAATGTGAAATGGGATGATCTGTGAGGCGTCTGTTCTTTTCCTTGGTTGTATTACTGTTTTAAATCTTTTGTTCCCCATATTTGTTGAGATTGTCACTGAAATTATTCTTGTGTTGATGAAATCCTTTATTCTATATTCCACCTTAAAATGTCATTCTTTATCTAAACCAGGGGTGTCCAACCTTTTAGCTTCCCTGGGCCACATTGGAAGAAGAAGAGTTGTTTTGGGCCACACATAAAATACACTAACACTAACGATAGCTGATGAGCAAAAAAACGTAGAATATATAGTTAACATATTTAAGTAATTTAAACTTCATTAATTCATGAATTTTTTATTATAAAAGTACAAGACAAGACAGCAACATGAAATTAGTGAGATGTTTGACATTGTTTTTGAGACACTAATGCTTCAATATTTGGTTCGATGGAAGTAGGTGCAATTCTCAGTGAGTTCTCAAGGTGCTCATCAGATATTTTGGCTCTAGTTTTATTCTTCGTGTGCTTCATCCTTGAAAATAGCTGCTCACAAATGTAGTTGCTTCCAAATAGCGATGACATGAATAACACATGATTGTGAAGCGAGGATATTTTTCTCTGGGAAGATATATCTTATAGAAGTCCAGTAAAGAGACATGATCAAATTTTTCTTTAAGTTGAATGTCAGATTGTAGCTCCATGCATTCCATTTGAAAATTGGCAGGTAATATGTTTGTCAACTGAAAATGGAGTCGCAAATATACCAAAAGATTGATGATTTTTCCAGAAATCTTGAAACCCATTTTCAAATATCTGTATCAAATAGAAAAGCAAGGCTGGATATTTTTCATTGTTCACAGTACCGTTTAGCCAACATGTTGAAATGCATAAAATTGTTTGCCTTAATTTGAGATTGCCATAATTTGTTTAATTTTGAACGCTGTTATAGTTTGAAACATTGTATTGATCAGTTGGTTTTCACCTTGAAGATGCATGGTTAACTCATTTCACTGAGTGGTCAAGTCTACTAAAAATGCCAAATCCGTGAGCCAGTTTTCATCGTCAAGTTCTGGCACAAATTTTGTTTTTGATTCCATAAACGACTTGATTTCATTTCGCAAATCATAAAATCTTTTCAACATTTTACCTTGACTTAACCATCTTATTTCTGAAAAGTAAATGTCCCCATAGTCAGCATCCATAAATTTAAGGAATTCCTGGAATTGGCGATGATTCAATCCCTTGGCCCTTATGAAATTTACAGCCTTGATGACAATCTGCATGATGTGTTATCCATCTTTAAAGCTTTTACGCAAAATTTCTTGGTGTACTATGCAGTGATATTTCATCATACATAAATTTTGGGAGGCAGTTGCATCGCTTCTATTAATTTTACAAGTCCATCTCTTTTACCTATCATCGCCGGGGCACCATCAGTAGCTATACAAGATAGGTTCACAGTGGACAAAGAAAATTGCTTTAATGTATTTTTCACTGCTTCATATAAATCTCTTGATTTAGGTGTCTTTTAATGGCACTAAAGAAGCTATTTTTTCAGTGATGTTATATTCGTCATCACTACCTCTAATAAAAATTGCCAATTGAGCTGTATTAATAGCATCAGTACTTTCGTCTATCGCCAAAGCATAAAATTTAAAATTAGCAGCTCTACTCTCCAAACCTTTTTCGATAGATTTTCCTATTTCATCAATTCGCCTGGCTGTAGTCTGGTGAGACAAACTGATTTTAGAAAAATCCCCTTTTTTATCAAGGCAAATTATATCTGCCACGCTTTCCATACATTGCTTGATAAACTCGCCATCGGCATACGGTTTTGATTTTTTTGCTATCAGGATTGCAACCACATAACTAGCTTTTACAATAGAATTCGTTTGAGTTGTTATTTTTTTAAAAAAACTTTGTTGAGATGATAGATTTTTTTTCAGTTCCGCTATTTTGTCTTTACGACACATTCCTTGATACGCACTAAATTTCGCAGCATGTTTTTGCATGTAATGCCTTTTCAAATTGTAGTCTTTGAAAACTGGCACAAATTCCCTACAAATTAAGCAGATTGCCTTAGTATTTGCCTCAACAAAAATGTAGTCATCTGTCCACTTTTCGTTGAACAATCTTCTATAATTTTTCTTTTTTTTTGGTACGGCTTTCTTTAGAGATGCTGTGGAAGCCATGCTGGAATTTAAAAAAAAATAGATTGAAAATTAGAAAGAAAGTATTAGTATTAGTAACGGCCGCATGGTGCAAGAAAGCCTATGGCTTATGCTGCACCAGCCAAAAAAAAAAAAAAAAAAAAAAATCCGAACAAAACAATGATAAAAACAAAAAATAAATAACTAAATAATAATAATTAATAAATAAAAAAAATAAATAAAAATGAAATTAAACCTATCATCCTATGCGCTTCCCTTACCCGAAAGTACTATCCAGATGACCTTTGAATTTCCCCAAACTGTCGGCCTCCACCACCCATGAAGGCAACCCATTCCAGTAATTTACAACTCACTGTTTAAAATAAAACTTCCTGCAGTCCAATCTAAACATTTCCCCCCGTAACTTGAATTTATGTCCCCTAGTTCTAGCATCATTTATAATCTTGAAAATTTTGTCCTCATTCATTTTACTGATGCCTCTCAGAGCCTTAAACACCTCAATCAAATCTCCTCTAAGGTGTCTAGTTTCCAAACTCTGCAACCCACATATTCGAAGTCTTTCTTCATAAGGACGCCCTTTTGCTGATCTCACCAGGCGAGTTACCCTTCTTTGCACCCTCTCAAGAAGCTCGATGTCTTTCTTTAGGTGCGGTCTCCTACTTGAACACAGTATTCCAAGTGTGGTCTAACCTAAGCCTTATATAATGGGATTATCACGTCCCTATCTCTACTTGCAAAAGTTCGATAGATCATCGATAGGACACCATTGGCCTTCCTTGCAACCTGTTTACAATGCTCAGAGAATTTCATGTCTGACCGTATCGTAACACCCAAGTCCCTTTCCTCCAGTACTGGGTTTAGTTGAACTCCACCAAGTGAATAAGTTATTTTGGGATTACTGTTTCCCAGGTGTAATACCTTACACTTTGTTGGATTAAAGCACAGCTGCCATTTTTCTGACCATTCCTGAAGTCTATCTAGGTCTCTCTGAAGAAGCTCAGCTTGACAGTGATCATTAACTACTCTACCAATTTTAACATCATCTGCAAATTTAGACATCACGCCCTCTATCCCTTCATCAATGTCGTTTATGAAAATTAAAAACAACAGTGGTCCTAATACTGATCCTTGGGGAACCCCACTTCTTACATCAACCCAATCTGAGGAATAGTCATTTATCACAACCCTCTGCCTCCTGCCCTGAAGCCATCCTTCTATCCATCTAAGGATTTTCCCAGTGATTCCAACCTGTTCCAGCTTATAAAGCAACCGCTCATGTGGGACTGAGTCAAAAGCTTTGCTGAAAACTAAATAAACAATGTCGAAATTATTCCCTAAATCCAGCTCGTGAGTGACCCTTTCGAAATAGCGAACCAGATTTGTTAAACATGATTTTCCCTTTACGAAACCATGCTGAGTATCCTTGAGAATTTCAATTCGATCCAAATGATCCTGAATTCCACCCTTGATCATTGCCTCCATGATTTTCCCTACTACTGAAGTCAGACTGACAGGTCGATAATTTCCAGCTTCACTTTTAGAGCCACCCTTATGTATGGGAGATACATTTGCACTTTTCCAATCCAAGGGAATCTCCCCAGAGTCTAGTGATGCTCGCATAATTAGCCTCAATGGTTTAATGCACTCGCTTGCCGCCTCTCTTAAGATTATAGGGTATATTCCATCAACTCCAGGAGCTTTACTGGTCTGTAGACTCAAAAGTTTTTTCATTAAATAATCTTGCGAAATTTCAATATCATTAATTACATATTTTTTAACTTTGCTCCCACAATTTCCCTTTGCCACAAAAGGCTGGTGGTGTATTTATTACTATTCCCTTTCCCTTACGTAAAGGTCCGATCTGGTTTATCCTGCTCTTCTTGGCATTTATATATGTGAAGAATTCTTTATCCCCCCTCTTTGCTCTGTTTGCTAGTGATTTCTCATAAGCTGCCTTTGCCTGTCGAACCTTTTCTGTGGCTCTATTACACATCACCTTGTAGCTGTTATAGGCTTCAGTATTTTTTATTGCTCTGTAACCTTTCCATGCCACCTTTTTCTGCTCAAGTAATGTGGCAACTTCACTATTCATCCAACTTGGAACCCTTCTTGTGGAGGGTTCCAAGGCATCTGTGATTAATGTTTTAAAAGCGTACCACAGTTCAATTGTATTCATTCTCTGCGCGATATCTACCCAGTTAATAGAAGCCATGTAGTACCTTAAGGCATCGTAATTTCCTTTTCTGAAATTAAAACCCATTCCTTTGCCTTTTACTTCTGCTACCTCTCTCGTCATCATCCACCGTAGAACTCCGTGATCACTTCCTGCTACTGGTTCCTCTACTGTCAGCCCTGTTATGTCATCTGATTCATGTGTGATGATGAGGTCTAGGATATTCTTTTCTCTAGTACTTTCCCTGACATGTTGATACAAATAACAGTCATCTAGTTGATTTAAAAATTTTGTTGATTTAAAAATTTAAAAAGGTTTAATAATCAAATAAAAATACTTACATGTCTTCTAAATAACCAAAAATGTCTGTTGTTTACAAAGGTAGGTGTCAACTTGACTGTTTACAATTGCACATTGAAAGCCGGACCAGCGTACCCATGGTGCACATAGAGAGACATCTATTGCGTGGTAAAAGTAGGAAGCAAGAGCGCTAGCACCCATTTATTATGTCCAGAAGTAACTACTTGCATGGGTGGCAATTTTGAATAAATACAATTATTTGAGAATGATTTTATGAATCTCTCATTGCTAAAGAACGTGTTAAATTCAAAAATTCATCACTTATAAATTAATAGCATGTTAAAATTGTATTTGTAGTATTATTAATGGTATTTTTAGTTGCAGTCTCATAAAGTTTGTAAGTTTACAATTTTTTGTTGGGCTGCATTCATAGCCATCCTTGGCCGCAGTTTGGACAAGCCTGATCTAAACCCTAGTTTTCCAATAAATGTGCCAAGGCTATTCAAGATAAGAATTCTGCATAGTGATATTGGCTTTCCTTTGAAATCTCTACGGTAGGTGAACATTCTGGTATCTTGCCAAAGTTATTGGCTGTAACTTCTATCCCTCTATACTCCCACCACTGTTAAAACTTGATAGTGTTGTTGCATTCTCAGCATAAAGCCAACATAAAGCCAACTTAATAGCATCCTACTTTTCTTCTAACTCTTGTATTGGTGATCTTTGTAAACTTTCTAGCACACCTAGTACTCCACTCAGTGCCTCCTATGGCCTTACAACAGAAGGATATCATAAGAATTCTGAACAATCTTGATGTCAAGAAAGGTTCAAGTCATAAGGGATGGAACTAAATGTATCTTGTTGCAGTTCCTTATCTGTGACAATTGCTTTAGACTGCCTTCCATTGACCGAACCCCAAAGTGCATGTCACAGTGACAGGCTGAGACCTGGGTGTGTCCGACCTTGTACACATTTTGTTCTTGACTAGTTACTGTGGGTCCCCCCCAGGAGGAATCTCTCCCCCTCCTCTCAGTTTCTATTCATTACACTGCTCTTCCTAATTACTGAGAGAAATGCTTATATTAGGCTTGACATTAAATTTACAACTTCTATCACCATCACAGATGATAACTCATTACCAATAGAATAAATATAATGCTCAGCAACCCTGACGAATTTTTGAACTTGTTCTCAAAACTTGTGCTCCTGTACTGTGTTGCCTCTTTATCTTTTAAACTTTCTTATTCCACTGGCATTTTTCCTTGTGATTAGAAATTTGCTTGGTAAATATTCAGTTACGGGTGCACCCTCCAAAATGTTGTTTTGCCATTTCAAAAAAGAAATGACAAAATGCGTTTTTTTTTTTTTTTTTTTTTTTTTAAACAGCTAACAAAAATTAACACCATATACAACCACTGATTCTTCTCACCTGTACATTACTAGACAATATTATATAGAAAAAGAAGGAGGCAGTGATTGACTGGTGGTTTTAAACCAGCACCGAGGGGCAGTGGTGAGCTGTGAATATTTTACCAATGGGCTTGCAGTTTTTCCGACTTTCTACTGAGTAAATTTGATCGTTCACGGAAGTGACATCATCTGCGGCTTCCACTAGAGGCGCTTCCTACGCTCTCACTACTAGTAGTGTGATTAGAGCGCGTCACGCATTTTTCTTGACTGGTATGATATCTCGAGTCTGGGGCAGATTTAGGGGTGGGGGCAGATGCGGCTTATTACCTCCTTAACCATGTGTATAAGTGAATGTGTAAATCGTTCCTTGGTCTATCTAAAAAAAAAAAAAAAAATTAAAAAAACTTAAACACCTGGTCGTCATGCCTCGCCTTATGATGATAACTGGATACGACAGTGTCTGGAGTTCTAACTTTTTAGAATTTTTGAATAGTATGACGTCACAGTCATGCTTGCTGAAGTTAATACAGCAGTAAGTATGCAACAATACAAATATTTGTCAACAATTTCTTTTTTCGTCTTGTATTTTCATTACATTCCATTATTAGGTTCCCCTGACATCTGCGTATGTTGCTTCAACTACAAGATCGGTACATCAATCGGTGCTGTTTTACAGGGATAATTAGATACGTTGCAGTAGCAAGTATACATCTCTTAATTTAGTTATCATAAATCCATTGTACCTTGTCTCTCAGAAATTATGAAAATCTGTAATGGTCAATAAAATATTTACAATAAAAAAGCTCTTTTATTTCACAATCGATATATACAAATCAAAATAGCTAAAATAAACGCGAAGGATGTCTCGCATAAACCATCTACCGTGCATGCTCGGCACACGCGCAACTTTTTTTTCGACTTTTTTTTAACAACTAGGGAAATATAATGGATAAATTTTTTCGTGATAAAATTTTAATATTGCGAATAAAAAATAACATGAAATATTTCCCCTATCACATATAACATAAAAACTATCACAAAACATTCCACAATATAAAAACAAATATTACATAAAAAACAAACTTTCTAGAAAAAGTACACAAAAAAATCACAGATTACATGAAAAAAAAAATTATTTCAAAAATATTCAAGAAAAATTGCCATATATAATTTACTTCTTTATTAATATTTGTTGTTGATTTTCTGCTTTGCTCAATAGCTGAGCAATGATTACAAAGGATTGATTTGACGTAATGATCCGGATCAAATGGTTTTCCATTTATATGTATGGTCATCATAATATGCAACGTGTTTAATTTTCAACATTATTCATTCATTCACTCAATATTATTCATTACGCTGAAAGCTCGCTCAGCTTCAGTACTACTAAATGCAATGGTTTCAAAGATATTTCTGACTTTCTTAATTGAAAAGGGAATTTCACTCGATTTTAAAGATAAACTGTCTTTGATAAAATCTCTAAAATCATTAATTTTTATTTCATATTTTATCAGAAAACTTAAATTTCTTATTCGGTTTTCACTGTCTTGCCACCGAGACGAAAGTTCTTTCACTTTCCATAATTTCCAGTAGCATATGTTTAAAATTTCTTTCAATAGTATCATTATTTTCTTTATTTAATTTAAAATCACCCCGTTGCATTAATAACATATCCTTTAAGGATAAAACAATGCATTTAATAACTTGTCATGAGGTAATTTTTTTACTTTCGATTTTTTTGATTCCTTCAAATTCTTTCCACTTCAACATGCTCTCAATTTCAGCTTGCTAATTTTTCAAATTAGCAATAGCATTGATAGTTCGAACAATTAATTTATATGCTTTTACCATTGTGATTCTGTAAAGCTTCTGAAAGGTAAGAGAGCGCCTGCAGGATGTCGATCATTAGTGCTAAATGGTTAAGAAATTCCAGGTTTAAAAGTCGATTTAATAATCCTGGATTATTTAACTTCTGATTCAAAATGTTTGCACAAAGCGGGATAATTCCTCCAACCCACAATTGCCATCCGGAAGCTACAAGTTGCTCATCGTGGCCCGAACACGCGACCAATCTTTATAGTTTCCACATCAAGTCCTTTAGCAATCTTACTTAATTCGCACTAGTTTTTTGGAGATTGGTGATACAATTTTTTTTTTTTTTTTTTTTTTGATTATTGCCTGTATGCCATTATATTTTAGAACATTTTGTACATAGTGAAAGGCTCGACAAAGTTTCAAAACCTGCCAACATTTCATCTTCATAAAGTTTATATAATATCTGAGTTGTCTCAATCCCTACCCTCTACGTTGCTACTCTCTCACTAGTTCTTTGAATTCAATGCAAAATGCCGGAATCACACGGATATTCAGCTACTGTGACCATGTAAACATAGGAAAAATTTACTGGAGGGCATGGATCACTCACTTCTCCGAAAAACATACGCCTGTTTGTCGGAGTAAAGGGGAGCCACAACATAGGTTGACTAGAGGCTATAATCCGTGTCGAGAATCTTCTTAATCCTCTGACTGGATATGGAAAGCATATTGACTAGCACGATTTCTCGGTATGTGACTGCAGAGGTTTCACGGACACCAGTAACATTGTGAAATGGTAATCCCTTTCACCCTTAATTTGCACTTTCTAATTACCTAAATTGCCTAAAGGTCAGAGGTGAGAACAATGCATACAAAGTTGTCTCTCCTAATCCGTTCGTATCATGGAACTTTTCTTCGTTCAGCGAAAACTATTTTAAATGTAATTACCAAGGGGAATCAAAAAAATTTGCTATAAAGAAGTTCGTTTAACGGAGGTCTGACTGTAATTAAATCAAAAATGAACAGATCCATTGCGCCATTAAAATGCTGGGAATGGGGCCCCGCCTGCCCCACCGTAGTTTCGGCTCTGGATACTCAATAATTGCCTTCAGGATTCCATTTGTAAAATTAATGATCGCTCAACAAAGGGCTCGCAAGTTTTCAAAAAAAATAACAATGGGCTCTCGCGAGCCTACTATAGCTCACCACTGCTGGGGGAGGACTAGTTTCCCAATTTTAAACCAGCACTGGTGGGGGGGGGAACTCATCTCCTGATTTTAAACCAGCACTAAGGAGGCAGGCAAACTCATTTCCCAATTTTAAACCATCACCAAGGGAGGAGGGAACTTGTTTCCCAATTTTAAACTATCACTGAGGGAGGGGGGCCTCATTTCTGTCTCCTCGCTAACAGTCTGGAGGATGCACCCGTAACTGAATTTCAGCCATTTGCTCATATCCACCCACTCTCTAAAAATGGTGATAAATCTCATTCAGTTATTGCCCTATTGCATCAACTGCTATTCTTTTTGAGATAATGGAGAAATCTATCAACCACCAATTTATAAACTCTCTTGAAACCTTCTATCTAATCATTAATCATAAATATGGATTCTCAGTGCATATCTACTGGTGATATATTGGATTATGTTACAAATTCATCTTTGAACAAATTCATTGGAAAAGTTTGTTGAAACTCAACAGTTGCCCTTGACATTTCTGAGTTTCTTGATCATGTTTGCTATAAAGGTCTTCTAAACATGCTCCCATCCCCTTTTTTTTTTTTTTGCAATTGGTTATCTAGTTTTCTCTGATTATCCATTGCTCCTTGCAGCGATGGTAGATGGCTCCCTGTCTTCTAATTTCTAACTGCATTCTACTTTCAAATTTGCAAAACCTTGTGCTGTACAAGCAACTTCACCTTTTAGCATATCTTCCACCAAGTCCCTAAGTGCTGATCTCCAGGTAATTTTTCAGTGGGGCAAAGAAAAAGTAGTTAGCTTTATTCCCTCCAAAACTCAGTCCTGTCTGATTGCTTGCTAAAAAGAGAGTCTGTTGCTCCTTAGCTCATCTTTGATGACACTCAAGTAGACAAAATCACGTATATTTACTAGAAAAGATATGTGCTCTAATCTCTTTTGGCATGAGCACATATATTGATACTTCTGCATCCAAAAAAAACTAATTTTTACTCATTCTCTACAAATCTCAATTTTCCCTAGTATGGAATATTGTTCTCAAATCTTGGGTGATACATTAAGGTTATGGATGACATTGTGGAATAATTAGTAATCATTACATAAATATGTTAGAGGAATTCATGAGTATCACACTGAAATGCATTCAGGAGTTCAGACTTAACCACATCGCCCCATACAGATTCTGGAAAGGAAGGGGTGGTAATTATACTTTCTGATTTTCCTGCTTGGACACTGTTTCAGGAATAAAACAGACATTCAAGATATGGTATATGCTTTGCTACACTTTTGTTACTATACTTGGCCACATTTTTTATTAAATGCTTTCTTCTATGTTGTGATCACAAAGCATGTCAGTTGCTAGAATAAATGTGTGGATATAGGAAGTAATTGCCTAAGAAGGTACTGTTTCAATAGTTCTGAAATACTGTTTTGAAGCTATATCATTGAGCATATTATTGAATATATGTTCTTTTTTTATCCCTGTATTGTATTTAGGTTGCTGATAAAGCCAAGGAGAAAAAAATTTTGGTACTTGGACTAGATGGTGCTGGTAAAAGCAGCTTTTTATCCCATGTACGTAGCACAGGTAGATTACATAAGCAACCAGAGCCAACTGAAGGATTTAATGTAGTTCGTGTGAACACTGGATATGAAGGAGTTTCACTTAATTTTTGGGAAAGTAAGTAAGTTGTTAGTATTTTGTGTGCATGATTAGACATTAATTCTGAATTTTTGAAGGTATTTGCGCAGTAAAAGTATTTATTAGGCATACATCCTGTCATGTGAACAGGATTCACTTTCTAATTATCACACTTGCCACTAGTTTTCTTACAGCTGTTTACCCGCTTTATCTATCACTTGAATTCTACTTTAAACAATGTAAAGTAGAATGGAAGATAATTTTCTTTGGCTTGTATGTATGTGGAAGTTGGGGTGGGGGAGGTCCTCTAGTGAAGCTAGAGGACTAGCTAACATGATGATAGAACAAAAATTCCCATTACAGTATTAGTAGTGGAAAATGTTGCAAGAAAGCAAGATTATAAAGCATCAACCAAAAAAAAAATTCCCACATCACCTGTCCATCGCTTCCAATAGTTTTAATTCTTCCTTGAATTTAAACTGCCCGTTTTCACAACAACAGATGGAAGTTTGTTCCAGTGGTAAACCACCTGCTGGCTAAAGGCAAACTTCCACATTTCTATCCTGCAACTATTCTTCCTCAATTTGAATTTACACCTCCTCATACATAGTCTGAGCGAGAGGAAGCATACGATCAGCATCGAGCTTACCTCACAAGTGCCTAGTCTCCAGACACTGCAATATACAGAACTGATGCCTTTCTTGGTAAGATCACCCTTTTGTACATGTCACCAATTTCATTGCTCTTCTCTGCACCCATTCCAGCAGATCTACATCCTTCCTAAAATGAGATGTCCAGACCTGTATGCAGTACTCAAGATGTAGCCGAACCATTGCTTTGTACAATGGGATAATCATCTCGTTAATCCTGCTGATCTTACATATATATTTTTTTATACATAATGACATAGTGAGCTAAGTAATTAGTTGACTGAAATTTTTTGCTGTTAACTTGTATGGGACATGGTTTTGGACATTATAGCCCTAGTTGCTGATGTACCATTAAAACCCAAACAAACAAACCAAATCTGCTAACCCCATATAAAGCATATTGATATTTCTATGGAAATCACAGAAACAGCCTCTAAGAATTGCTTTTCATTGTGTTTTGTTTTGAGCTACTGTTTGCATTTACTTTATTGTTTGTGCTTTTATAAAGTCTCAGATAAATGCAAGATTTGATGTAGTACCTGAATGTTTAAGCTGTTGGTTCTCAGTTTTTGTCGTCTAAGTTACCCTTAGAATTAACTATATATATATATATATATATATATTCTCAGCACTCCTAAAGAGTGGTTGGTATTGATCTGAAATGAATTCCTTGTGATCTTGCAGCATCACTATAAGGTTGCTTTTTATATGGCCCTGTGTTTGCACACCTCATGAATTTACATGCATAACTTTATAGCTGGCTCTTCAAATGAGCATATGCTTCTATGCATGATATTTTGTACATAGTAGTGTGGTAGAATATGTGTTACTTCTATCTAATCACTAACCAGACTCCAGATTGCAATTGAAATATATTTTTCATATACGAAACATTACACTGTTTAACATAATAAAACTGTATAAATTATATACAATTAAAATTGCAAAAAAATTTAAGTGGTTAGATTCATATAAATAAAAAAAATTTATAATCAAAATTCTAAAATACATGGAAGCTTTCAACAATGAATATCATCTGTCTCCACCACAAATATCTTAAGTCTAGTGATCTTTTAAATATACTGGCAAGATAATGTGGTTAAACCATGAACAGATAAATGTTTATACAGATCTTATCGGCTTGCAGTTTTTTTTTAATTTTAATTACATTATTTATACAGTTTTTATTATTTTAAAAAGTGAAGTTTTTGTATATTAAAAATACATCTCAATTGCAGACATTGAGATAATGAAATTATCTCAATGTCTGATCGGTGTTTAGATAGAAGTAACATGCATTTCTTCTGTCCCTCCTCAACCTCAGAGGGTTCTTTCAACAGATGGTAGCATACTGCTCATGGCTGTTTAACTGCTCCTGTACCATAGTGAAAATGTACAACGAAGGGTTTTGTGTTGCTTTTCCTTTTTTCTAAGGGGCTGTCAGAATCCCCAAACAGAAATCTATATTCTGCTTTCCATAGTAACAATGTACAATTAAAATTTCTTTGCTGATATTTTTTAATCTCTGTAATCTTCACTTGAAGAATACAACAAAATGGGTGTCTTTTCTATTTTTGTTATTAATAATTCTGTATTAGGGCCATCCATCATATTAGAAATATATAAAAATTGCAAAACAAGACAAAAATAAGACAGGAATTAAACGTGTTTTTTCCACATACAACTTCAGGAAAAGTGTATCTTAACAAAAGAGATAGAAGCACATGATCATTTCCTGTGGTTTCATGTGAACTGTGCACTGTTTTTGGCACTGCATTACTAGTAATACCTGCATGTGGTGTTTGTTCTTGCTTAACACATTTGCAGTTAGGTTTGTTATTTGAAATGTCTCATTTATCTCTATAGCCAAGACAAAACTTATGTCATCTTTGTAAAAGATCACTTTTTGAAGTGCTTATAGTCTGCATATGCATGATCATGTGAAAGTGGGCTTAAGTCTATGATACTCATAGGCAGTTGCTTTTGGTAATTTTTTTTTTTTTTTAGACTTTACCATTTTGAATATAAACATATAAGAATATTAAGATTCAGAAGTTGATGAAAAACAGCATTTTTTAAAATTCTGATTTGATTTTTGACAGTTTCACTCTGATTTTGGGCAATCAAATCAAAATAAGAAAAAATTAATATTTAAAAGCATAATGTATAATTTCAAGTTTTCATTTTTATAAATCTTCAAAATTCTACAATGGTGTGCAAAACCTAAGGACCAATACTATTTCTAAAGGTTACAACTACAAAATCTTTACTTAAGGTACTCTTTACTGATGAGAGTAGATTCAGTCTCAGCAGCGATTCTGGATGTCAGCTAACCTGGCAAGAAGTTGGCACACAGCATCACCCCACAAACATCACTGAAAGGGATTGATATGGTTGAGGTGTTCTTGTCTAGGGAGGCATTATCTTGGATTGACGTACACAACTCCAGATACTGAAAGGTGGTAGTGTGCACTGTGACCAGTGCACAGTACTGTATCGAGGTAATCCTTCCTCATGTGTGTCTGTTCCAAGGTGCCATTGGCCCAGAGTTCGTGTTTATGGATGATAACGCCACACCTCATCGCACTGCAGCTGTTGATATGCTTTTGGAAAGTGAGGACATTGTTCATATGGATTGGCCTGCCTGTTCCATTGATCTAAATCCCATCGAACACATATGGGACGCTCTGGGGAGATGCCCACATTATAAAGTAACCATTTATAACTACAAATAAAATTTATTCAATTTTTGAAAATTTTTTAACCTGATATACTGGGTGGTTTTAACATAAGTTTCCCTATTCAGGAGACCCTAGTGTCAAAACGGTTAGAGTTAGTGTTTGAAAATCGTTGGGTACGTCACTTAGAGTATGGGGAAGTGATTTGTAGGAAAAAAAAAATTTTTGTTCAAATTTCCGCCACCATGGGGGAAATGCTACTGCACATATGTAAAAGTTGTCATTTACTTCAAGACACGCTGCTTACACAAATGACATCCTGTTAGATAAAAGAAAAGCCAACACCACCGTCAATAACCATTATGGCTCTTACAAAAAAGGAACATACTCTGCTAGCAAAATTGTTCTACCAGAATAATAGTAATGCTAATTCAGCACTACGTGAACATCGGAAACTTAAAGGTTTGTGTAAAGGACCTTTGACATCAAGTGGGGCTTCGAAAACTAATAAAGAAATTTGGGGTGACTGGGGAGTTAGGTGTAATTCCAGGCAGGGGACAACCACGTATTAGAATGGAGGTAGTGGATGAAGTGGCAGTTGCAGTGGTCAGAATGCAAAACACTACCAGTCACTAGTGCCAGAGGTGTGTCAAGAGACTTGAACCTTCCTTGGTTACTGTGCGTAAAGTGCTTCAAATAATTTTATGCTGGTTCCTGTACAAGATTCATGTAGTGCAAGAACTAAAGTCTTGTGATCAGCAACAACGAATAGACTTTGCTCTATAATTTCTGGCTTGTATGGAACTTGATGATACACGGGCTCGGATGATCTTGTGGTCTGATGAGGCACATTTCACTCTTCATGGGGCTGTAAATGCACAAAACTGCCGAATATGGGGAAGTTCTTGTCCATCTGCTGTGCTAAAAGACCACTACAAAGTCCCTACGTTACAGTATGGTGTGGATTTACAGCAGAATTTATAATCGGACCATTTTTATTTGAAGAGTCTACACCTCATAGCCCCATAAGATGTATGGTAACTAGTGCACGGTACTGCGCTCTTCTGAGAGATCACATTATTCATATTCTGCAAGGAAGGCAATGCTTGGAGACCATAGTCTTCATGCAAGGTGGTGCCCCTCCCCATGTCGATCAACAAGTGAAGGAACTGCTCCGTTCAATATTCGGAAATGACCACATCATTTCTAGAGACATCATTTCCGCAGTTGTGGCCAGCTTGATCAGCAGATCTCAGTCCCTGTGATTTCTGGCTATGGGGATACCTGAAAGACAGAGTTTACCGTGGCGACATATAGATGCTTGTCGATTTGAAAGCAAGCATTAAACAGCATGTAGCCAACATTCCCAATTGATGAGGTGCTATGCGAAACTGTGTCGCATGCATTCCTCTGTTTTCAGAATGCCATCTCAAGTGAAGGAAAGCACATAGAACAATACCTGTAGATTTCTAAGTTCTAATATTAAAATATAATCCTAAGTTAAGTATTCCATCTGATGTTTACAGTGCCAATTTCTCCACTGGTGGTGGAAATTTGAACTAATTTTTTCCTTCTACAAATTGCTTCCCCCATATCTTAAATTATATATACCCACCGATTTTCACAGCGCTGTCTCTAACCATTTTGACACTAGGGTCTCCGAATAGGGAAACTTATTTTATAACCACCTGGTGTAATGACTAAAAAGCAACCTATTAAGCAAGCGATTTTTATGTAATTGCCTTTTATTTTTGCATGTTTTTTTCCCCCTTTTAGTTTTAATTGGTAAATGCACCATTATGGTAGTTTTTTAATTAATGGTGTACTTTAAAATAAAAATATTAAGCAGCAATACTTCATATACATAAAAGATAAAATTTAAAACTTCTCAGTTATGATGCCCCACACTTCTAAATGAGTCATGTTTACAGGAAATCCAGTATACAAGTCATATAAATAAGAAATAAATAACTACTCAGCTACAAAATCATAGCTTCTTATATGCATATGTAACATCATTTGAACAATGTCATGTAATTGGTTTCCTATAACTTCTGAGTTCCACGAGCTTCATAAAAGATTGTAGTAACTTTGTTACACTTACTGCTCTTTTAAAAAGGGTGATATTCTAACTTTATACTGCAATGATTTGTTTATGTTTAATAGCAGACAAAAATGAATCTCTAAGGCAGCATTTCCCAAACTTTTTTAGTCATGGAACACTTTTCATCTCACATTATATTTACGGAACATTTTCATCTCACAATATATTAATGGAACACTTCACCTCACAATATATTTACGGAATACTTATATACTTATGAAACACAAGTTTAGCTGGAGCCAAAGAACTGTTTGCTAATATTTTATTACATACAATGTGCTGTGCATCAGGAGCATCTTTATTTCCAACACATGTAAAGCTGAAATTCAAATAACTGTCATCATACTTTTGTTTAGGTCTTTTATTAGTCGATTCCTGTTTTTTCACTTTGGATTTTTGGGGAACAAAAGGCTGCGATTGTTCATCCTCACCTTGAAGTGTGATAATATTGTGTTCATTTTCATCGACCACAGTTGCACTACTAGGCTCATTTTAAAGTTCCTTTTTTCAACCACAAATCCAAGGTCATTTATTTTAATAATATTTCGAAATACTGATAATTATCGAAAAAAATGTATACAAGGAAGCGAGTTTAGTTATGATATCAGTTCACTTCCCCATCTCCTTCAACCTGTGTAGTCCAGGCAAAATTGCATATGAATGGCATATTAGGTCACTACAATTCTACTTTTTCATAGATGTCATTACCTCTACGCATACTTTCTATGCAAAAGCCCACCAAAATAAAGTGTTCTGTGGTCTATTTGTTTATTAGTCTATGTCAGTATATTAATAACTGAAAAAAAAATAATGCTACAAATTATAATGATTCAAAAGTGATGTACGCTACAAATATGCAAAATTTATTTATTTTATTATTATTTTTTAAATTATTAAGATTGTTCACGGAACACTTGTTCACATCTCACGGACACTAGTGTTCCGTGGAACACAGTTTGTGAAACACTGCTCTAAGGTATTCCTTCAGTGGCATGATACTTACGTAAACTGTTGTTTTAAGATAATAAAGCACTCAAAACTTACATTGGTATTATTGTTTAATTCTGAATTGGAAATATGTATATAATGGAGTCAAATGTTTTGTGGTATTTTTTTTTTTTTACCACTTTTTCAGTGACAGCTATTTTTGTAATATCACCATCACAAAAGATCACTTTGGTCATAAGAACTTGTTCTTTATGTACATATTTTTAATTTGGAATTAAATATAATAGAAACATAGGTTTTGAATGCTTTATCATCTTCAAACAGAAACGAATCTCCCTTTTCAATCTTTCTTTGGTGCCACAAAATAACACACACCTTGATTAGTATAAACTTTGTCAAAATTCAGTACCACAGTTCTTTTCAGAAAGATGTAAATATATGTTTGTATGAAGTTAATGCTAAGCAGAGTTAAATGGTAGGGACTTGAGTTATGCAATTAAGGCATAACTCAAGAAGTGGTAGCAGTGGCTAAAGAGAGATGTTAGTGGGTTAGAAATAGATGGCCGCAAAATTAGAGTTGATAACTCAATTACCCAGCGGGCAGATACGCCTACACCTGGTGTGTATATATATATATATATATATATATATATATATATAGAGGAACCAACCTATCCCAAAAGTAGTGGCTACAGAAATTGCTCACCATCTCCATATTATCAAAGATATTCCAGATCACATTCCCGTTCTTACTCAACCCATAAGTATGGGTACTACTGATCTTCAAATGACAGATGCAGTCATTCAGCTGTGACTAAGTATTCATAGATGCAGCTGCATGTAGTTTTTTTCCTAACCTGGAAATTATCACATAGGTGAAAACAGACATATTGGAAACTTTTTCCATAGAAAAAGTATAATTATTCTTCATAATTATACTGCAGTATAATTTGAAGAATTCTAATGTTAGTAAACTGTTCATTAATTCATGCACGTTTTGTATTATGCCTTTAACAGTTTTTGCCATTCTAAATGTATTTCATCCTTGAAAAGAATGTCATATGGTGCTGTTGTAAACAGCACCATATGACATGTTAACTGAATATATTTCAACTGATAAATTTGGTAGCTGGTTTTCTCAGAGGAAAATGTTTAGTTTTGCAAGTGTCCTGTATGCAATTAACATTTCAATAATGCATTTTTTTTTACTGCATCTGTAATGAGGCAAAATAGGTAAGAAACTGAACATCTAAGTAATTACTTTCAGATAACCACTGTTCTTTATAAAAGTTTAATTTTCTAATTGAGATATACTGCAGAAGAGAATACAATAGTTCAGTGGTCTGTTGGAAACCATTTCAGTAGCTGGCTCCAGCTCTGTGAGGTGTAGAGTTTCCTTCCATTGTCTGTTGTGAAATTTGTTTTGTCATAAACTGCATTTTTTATATATCTTTTTTGGGGGACAAGATCACACTATTATATCACATTTGTGATATAATGAGGTGCATCATATCAAGGTTGCACTATATTAACAATTTATATTGTGCACAACATAAGATGACAACATATAGCTCAGAAGTTATTTAACAACTTTCCTCTCTCAGGGGAAAATGTTTAGTTTTGCAAGTGTCCTGTATGCAGTTAACATTTTATTGCTGTGGTTTACAGAATGATTAATAAATATTTATAACTGAATAAGCTATAAAAGTTGATAAATGTCAAAAAATAAATGAACTTTTCCCCAGGATATAATTCATGTAGAATATAATAACAAGAAGGTGGAATAGGACCAGGGTATGTCTGCCAGGGGCAAAAGTTGATGACGTTGTAGAGCGGATATCATCTTTTAAGGGCACAAAAGGTGATATAGTTGTACACGTTGGCACTAATGACATTAAGAGTAGGAGACCGGCGGAATTACTTGACAAGTACAGGTCACTGATGAAAAAAAGCCGTGAATTAGGGTTGAAATTGAAAGTGTCTGCAATTCTGCCCAGACACGATAGGAGGGAGTATATGATGAGAGCCCTGTCAATCAATTCGGCCCTGGAAAGATTGTGCAGGGCTCAAGGGGTAGAATTTTTTTCAGCCTGGTCTGTACTTGTTAACAGGAGAGACTGCTTCTACAGGGATGGGATACACTTAAATAGAAAGGGTGCAAGAATGTTTGCTGATGCTATCGAGGCAATGTTAGGTGGGTCGGAAAACTGCTAGATTGGGGGGATACAAGGACTAATAGATTAACAGTAGCCACTGGCAGAGGTGAAAGTGATTCTTGCACTGCTTCTATTGGAATGAGCCGCAGCCTGGAAAATAAGATGCAGGATATTTCAGAGACTGCTGGGAATCATTGGGGTACAAGTAAACACATGGGTTGTGTTAGGGTAGCTAAGAAAAAGAACAGGTGCATGTATACTTGTGTGTACACCAATGCTAGGAGTTTAGTAAATAAATTTGATGAATTTGAGGTATTGCTCAAAACATCAAAGGCAGATATTGTGGGGATTTCAGAGACGTGGTGTCACACAGATATAAGAAATGCAGAACTGGAATTTGGGGAGTACAATGTGTACAGAAAGGATAGACAGGATAGGAAGGGAGGAGGGGTTATGCTATTAATTAAGAAACACATAAAATCCAAGGAAGTGAAGCCAGTCGACATCGCTGGACAGTGCAGTGTCGAGTCAGTTTGGTGTGACATAAGCATTGGGAGATCAAAATTGAGAGCAGGAGTGTGCTATAGGCCTAATGACTCTGATGAGTATAATAAGAAACTGTTCGGAGAAATAGAGTGGGCCAGTAAATCAGAGAGTCTTATAATGGGGGATTTTAATTTCCCAGATATTGACTGGAATTTGGGGGCTGGTCACTCACACAGTAGCAAGGCTTTTGTGGATTTATTGGATGATTGTTTTCTACATCAGCATGTTCGGGAGGCAACTAGAGGGAGTAATACTCTTGATTTGATTATCAGTAGTGATTCTTCATGCATTCAGAATCTGCAGATAAATGAACCACTTGGTGGCAGTGATCACAGTGTGCTGAAGTGGGAGTTACTCAAAGAGGTAACTACCATTAGGGGTAAAGGGAAGGGGTATTGCTTTCGTAAAGGCGGACTACAATGGACTGAGACAGTATTTAAATTCTATACAGTGGGATCAACTGATGATATGGCCAACAGCAAATTCAAAACGGGAAGCATTCAAAGAACTTATCGTGGAAGCTACTAGGCTTTACATACCAACTAAGAAATATTGTTCAAGGTTTAGGCCTAAATGGTTGTCAGATGAACTAATGAGGCATATGGCAGAGAAGAAAAATGCATGGGATACATACAAATTAACACGTGACACGGATGCCTATGATAGATACAAGTTGATCTGTAACCAAGTTACAAAGGAGGTTAGGCAGGCGAAGGCAGATTACGAGAGATCCTTGGCAAGGGATGCGAAGAAAAACAGCAAAGAGTTCTTTACTTATGTAAACTCTAGAAGGAAGGGGATGAATCAGATTGGTCCACTTGAGATCGATGGGTCAACTGTTGATGACCCTGCTCGGGTAGCTAACAAACTAAATGAATATTTTGCATCGACATTCAGACATGAGGAGTTATTCAGCGAGGGGAATGCCAGAGGTGTATTCAACTCTAGCAGTAAGCTAGAGAATCTTGTAATAACTGAGAGCAAAGTGGAGGAGAAATTGTTGAAGATAAACATAAGAAAGGCACCTGGGGTGGATGGGATCTATCCAGTTATATTAAAGGAGGCAGCAAAGGAGGTAAGCAAACCCTTAGCCATAATTATGAGAGCTTCCTTGGACTCAGGGGAGGTACCCATTGACTGGAGATGTGCAAATGTGACCCCAATTCACAAAGGGGGATCAAAGGCTGACACAAATAATTATAGACCTGTGAGTTTAACTTCTGTTCCCGGAAAATTAATGGAGGCACTGGTGAAAGAAGCACTGCAGGATCATCTAGACAAGACTTCAGTTATAGCTAGGACACAGCATGGTTTTGTTAAGGGGAAGTCTTGCCTGACCAATTTGATTGGATACTATGATGCAGTCACAAAAGAACTGGATGCAGGGAATAACTTTGATATTATATACTTGGATCTTAGAAAGGCTTTTGATACTGTTGCACATGGAAGACTGCTGCACAAATTGGAGCAGTGTGGCATTGGAGGCAAGTTGCTGCTATGGATAAAGGGGTGGTTGAGGGGGAGAAGACAGAGAGTGGTAATCAATGGACACTGCTCATCGTGGACTAATGTTATTAGTGGAGTCCCTCAGGGTTCAGTATTGGGGCCTTTATTGTTTTCTGTATTTATAAATGATATTGATGATGGTATATCAGGCTTAATGTCCAAGTTTGCAGACGATACAAAGGTTGGCAGGGTTGTCAAGGACACTACTGACACTATGCTGCTGCAACAGGATTTGGAAAGGTTGAGCAGATGGGCTTCGAGGTGGCAAATGAAGTTTAATATTGACAAATGTAAAGTACTACATATGGGAAACAGCAACCCCAGAGCAACGTATCAACTCTGTGGTACTACACTGACAGTGGTAGAGAATGAAAGGGACCTGGGGGTGGTGGTGCAGGCAGATATGAAGTTCTCTGAGCAGTGCAGACGAGCTGCAAGAGTAGCTCATGGTGTATTGTCAATGATATATAGAAATTTTTCTAGCAGGGATAAGGAGGTGATTATTCCCTTGTATAAGGCAATGGTCAGGCCACACCTAGAGTACTGTATACAGGCCTGGAGGCCTCATTTCAGGAAGGATGTAGAGCTGCTGGAACGAGTACAGAGAAGGGCAACTAGATTGGTGAATGGGACAAAGGGGTTCTCTTACGAAGAAAGGCTTAAGTTTTGCAAATTACAGTGTCTGGAAACTAGGCACCAGCGGGGTGATCTGATAGAGGTGTACAAAGCCTTGAATGGTTTGAGCATGCTCAATGCTGATGGGATTCTTCCTCTAGCTCAGAAAAATCACCTGAGAGGGCATAAATTCAAATTGAGGAAAGACAGATGTAGGATAGATGTGCGGAAATTTGCCTTTAGCCAGCGGGTGGTTGGTGGGTGGAACAGACTTCCATCCCTTGTCGTGGAAGTTGATAGCCTAAATAAGTTTAAGGCTCAGCTGGACAGGTATTTCGAACGAACAGAGGGGTGAAGTGGAAGTGGTTATTTTTATTTATTTATGTTACTTTTTTTTTTTTTTTTTTTTTTTTTTTTGGCTGATGCTGCATAAGCTTGCTTTCTTGCATCAAATGCCTCTACTAATGCTAATGCTAATGCTAAGAAATGAACTTTGCCTAAATTGTATAGGTATTGGGGTATTAAGATCAGATAGCTGAAGAACATTCATTCATCATACATTTGTTCCTGTGTGATTCCCCCCCCACTAAAGATAGCTTAAATAATGAAAGCCTAATCTTTTTTCGAAACTGGCAAAAGATCAAGCATTGATAAGCTTCAGCTTTTGGACAGAACTCATTTTGGGTTAATTAACTAGGACTGGTGAGACTGTGTACTTTGAGAGTATTTCTTAGTAACAACTCCTTGTATGAAATTTCAAGTATGAAATGAATCTTTTCTTTTGTTGAAGAGTTCTGAAAATAATGATGTTTTGATCTGTTTTTAGATGGGAAATGGTTTATAAAGTGTTCTAGTAGGGTCCCACTTGCATACAGGTTAAAAAAAAAAAAAGAAAAACCTGACCATTGCCAAATATCATGAGAGGAATACATCTAGTTCAGCATTTAGGAATGGTTAGCTGCTCCTTCCCTCCTGTAGTAATTCGACCTAGAGCATTTGAGATTAAAAAGGGTGTTATTTCTTGTTCCCAGTTTATTGCTGATTTATAATGGAACCCTTGCATGTACGTATATCAGTTCTTCATAAAAGATCCTAAAACATTATGCCTTATCTGCATAATGTTATAGAATGAATCCTCTCCTTTCTGCTTTATTATGTTTAATCCTTTTGTGGATGTTGCAAAAAAAAGGAAAAAATCCAAGGATGCACAATTTAAATACAGTAAACCCCCACTATTCGCGTTATAAGGGGCTTAGAGGGGAATAGGTATCCTGTGTGTTATCAGACACTGACGGATCCAATATCTCTCTATTACAGAAGATTTAGGAGAAGTCCAGTTGGCCTGCCTCCCTAAAATCCACTCATGCACACCTTCTCGATGGCAAGCCCTATTACATCACTTAGGTGGCAACGAACGTGTAGAGTGGTTCTCTTCAAGACGCCTTGTCAGCGTGAAGAGGAAAATACCAAACTCTCCAGCATATGATAGTATGGCAAAACAAATGACCCTCAGTCCCCAGCAGCTTTCACTCTCCCTCTTACGGCAGCGAGAGGATCAGAGTGGAAGCAGAGGGTGCTAAGAATCTCTGGGTGACCAGGCTGCCATGCACTGAAACTGAACTTGGCCTGTTATAACGTAAGATCACTCATCGGTGAAGACAGGATATTAGAGCTGGAAAAGGAATTAGAAAATGTGAATTGAAATATCATCGGTTTGGCTGAAACAAGAAGAAGAAATGAATCACTTATAAGTTTATCAAGTGGAAATCTGCTGTATACCAATGGAAACAGTGAAAAGAGTGAAGGTGGAGTTGGGTTTCTGGTCCATAAAGATTTAAAAAACAACATTTTGGAATTCAAAAGTACATCACCAAGGGTGTCAAGACTAATACTCAAGATTTCTAAGAGGTACAAGCTAAAGGTTATAATGATTTATGCACCAACATCGAGCCATGATGATGAAGAGGTTGAAGGACACTACTGACGCTATGCTGCTGCAACAGGATCTGCAAAGGTTGAACAGATGGGCTGAGAGGTGGCAAATGAAGTTTAACATTGACAAATGTAAAGTACTACATATGGGAAACAGTAACCCCAGAGCAATGTATCAACTCTGCGGTACTACACTGACAGTGGTGGAGAATGAAAAGGACCTGGGGATAATTGTGCAGGCAGATATGAAGTTCTCTGAGCAGTGCAGACGAGCTGCAAGAGTAGCTCATGGTGTCTTGTCAATGATAAAGAGGAATTTTTCTAGCAGGGATAAGGAGGTGATTATTCCCTTGTATAAGGCAATGGTTAGGCCACATCTTGAGTACTGTATACAGGTCTGGAGGCCTCATTTCAGGAAGGATGTGGAGCTGCTGGAACGGGTACAGAGAAGGGCAACAAGATTAGTGAATGGAACAAAGGGTTGCTCTTACGAAGAAAGGCTTAAGTTTTGCAAATTACAGAGTCTGGAGACTAGGCACCGGAGAGGTGATCTGATAGAGGTGTATAAGGCTTTGAATGGTTTGAGCATGCTCAATGCCAATGGGATTCTTCATCTTGCTCAGAATAATCAGCTCAGAGGGCATAAATTCAAATTGAGGAAGGACAGATGTCGGATAGATGTGCGGAAATTTGCTTTTGGCCAGCGGGTGGTTGGTTGGTGGAACCGACTTCCATCACTTGTTGTTGAAGTTGATAGCCTAAACAAATTTAAAGCTCAACTGGACAGGTATTTCGAACGAACGGAGGGGTGAAATGGGAGTGGTGTGTGTGTTTTTTTTTTTTTTTTTTTTTTTTTTTTTGGCTGATGTTGAATAAGCTTGCTTTCTTGCATCATATGCCTCTACTAATGCTAATGCTAAGAAATGTACACATAAATTGAGAGTCTTCCAGATGAGCAGAAAACCCACTACACTATTATTATGGGGGACTTCAATGCTAAGGTCGGAAAAAGACAAAACAGCGCAGAAAGGGGAACTATAGGAAATTTTGTAATTGGTGAAAGAATTGAAAGAGGCGAAAAACTTTCGGAATTTGCAGAATCTCAAGGAATGTCAGTAATGAACACTTTTTTCAAGAAAAGGGTGAACAGAAAGTGGACATGGAAGAGTCCAAATGGATTAACAACTAATGAAATCAACTTTATCCTCACTAACAGAAGATATATTGTGAATGTGTTACTGTCCCGAATAAGGTAAATGTTGGAAGTGATCACAGAATGGTAAGATGTACACTTGATATAGATGTAGGAAAGTAAAAAACTGACTCGAGTAAATAATACAAAGGTCTTTGAGATAACAGAAGAGGAGAAAAAGCAGTATGTGCTGGAACTTAAAAACAAGTTTGAGCTTCTGCAGACTGCTCAGGACCAAGACAACGAGGAATATTACAACTTTCTGAAAGTGATAAAGCCCAAGGAACCTATAGAGAAAAAGAAATCCAAAGAAGAAAAAGTTAGTCGAGAAACACTTGTTATGATGAACCAAAGGTGAAAAATGAAGAGCAAGATAAACACTGACAAGGAAAAAATTGAGTATACTGAGTTATGCAAAGCCATTAGAAAGAGACTCAGAGAGGGCATAAGAAGATTTAACACAAGAAATGTAGAACAAGCATTAAGGGAAAACAAAGGATTTAAATCAGCAGCCATGAGCAGTAATACAGAAAGACAAATGATACTGAAACTGAAGAATAGCGATGGCGTACTTATAAACATCAGAGAAGGCATAATTCAAATAGCAGAAGACTACTATAGAGAATTATACAAGGAGTGAGGGAATGATGTCAGCAGTGGGGAAGATGGATTGCAAAGTAGCAACACATACGGCATACCCGATATTCTTCCTGATGAGGTAGAACATGCATTGAAGAAAATGAAGAATCAGAAAGCCCTGGGGGAAGATGAAGTTACTGTAGAGTTGTTAAAATTGGAGGGAAGAGATATAACACAAAAACTGGCAAGGCTCTTCACAAAGCGCATTAGAAAAGGTGTGATGCCTATGCAGTGAAATAATGCAATCATAGTTTTGCTGCATAATAAAGGAGATAAACCAGAAATTGGGAATTATAGACCAATTAGCTTGTTATCCCACATCTACAAGTTGTTCACAAGGGTCATTACTAACAGATTAGAAAGAATACTTGATGAGAATCAACCAAAAGAGCAAGCTGGCTTTAGGACAGGATTCTCAACTATGGATCACTTTCATGTAATATCACAGCTAATGGAGAAAGGAAATGAATATAAAACACCATCATGCCTGGCATTTGTGGATTAGAAAAGGCATTTGACTCCATACAGCATAAGGCAATGTTTCGGGCACTGGAAAGACAAAGCAAAGATACCCCACATATTATGATTTTGAAGAAAATATATGAGAGTGCTACCTCCTTTATTAGACTAGACAAAGACAGTAGGAAATTTAAAATCGAGAAAGGAGTTCGACAAGGAGACACAATATCTCCGAAGCTATTTACTGCTGCCCTTGAGGAAGCTTTCAGAAGATTAGATTGGTTGCAGAAAGGAGTCAATGTGAATGGAGAGTACCTAAACCATTTACGATTTGCAGATGACATTTGTCATAAGCCATGATCCCAAAGAATTAGAGGAAAATCTTAATCAGTTATGCACAGTTAGTAAGGATTTTGGATTAAAGATGAATATGGCTAAAACAAAAGTAATGATGAACAAGTATGCCACAAAAAGGGAAATAATGATTGAAGAAGCAGTAATTGAAAAGGTGGAGTCATATACTTATCTGGGACAAGTTATTAGCTGCAATAATGATAAATGGCTGGAAGTCAAGAGAAGAATAAATTTTGGATGGATTCAGGAAATATAGTCACATACTGAAGAGCAATATCCCAGTTTGTCTGAAAAGTAAAATAATGAACCAATGTATACTCCCCACCATGACTTATGGAAGTGAAACTTGGGCACTCACCAAAAGAATGGAAGAGAAGCTGAGAACTACACAGCGCAGAATGGAATGAATTATATTGGGAATCAGACTGTTAGATAAGGCAGCAAACTCAAGTAAAGGACATTCTTATCAAAACTAAAGAACTAAAATGGTCTTGGATAGGACACATAGCTCGAAGACATGATGACAGATGGACTAAGAAAATAACAGAATGGTACCCAAGAGGAGCTAGAAGAAAACCTGGAAGACAAAGGCGGAGATGGATAGATGAAATTCATGAGTTTGCGGGTAGTAAATGGATGCCAGTGCTCAAAACAGAAGGAACTGGAAAGTTGCTGGAGAGGCCTTCATCCTGCTGTGGATTGAAAATGGCTGATGATGATTTGCGGTATCTGTATTTGCGGTTGCTTATTTAATATAAAATGAAACCTAAAAAAATGTGAATTTTAAATCGCCGTGAACATTTTCTGCCATAAAAGAACATGGGCGTGGCTAAAATCATCTTTCCCGGTCAAAACAGTGCTCAGTGGGTGGGGGGAGAGGGGTGACAAAATCGCAAGCGTGGATGTTTCTCTCTAATCCTTGTTCAGTATGTGTTATGCGCTTGTCATGGAAAGTTTCATCGTTTGCTTTTAATTTATATGCTTATAAATGGAATAAATTTATCAATTTATTAATTGATATGCTTACAAAAGTGAAAAATCTACCGTTTTGCAGTGTGTTAGTGTAAACAGACTTTTTCGAGTGTTTTAACGGAATAAAGTGACTTTATTGTGGACAAATTCTTTTCTAACCCTTACAAAAATATGGCTACGAATAACAAGGTAATTTTGAAAAAATCAAAGGTGATGACATTAGCGAGTAAAATTCAGTTATTAGACAGAATTTTTAATGGTGAAAGTGTCTCGTCAGTGGCAAAACATTATAAAATCAATAAGTCAATGGTACGATCAATCAAGAAATCAGAAGAAAAAATCCACCGTAGTGTCCGTGAAAACACGCTAATTGCTTCAAAAATTTGCTCTGTAACTCGTGATGTTAAATTATAAAAAATGGAAAAAGCTTTAAATCTGTGGCTAGAAGACTGAACTCAAAATAAAATTCTGTTAAGTTCACTCATCATTCGTGAAAAGGTAAAACTCCTTTATCAACACTTAAGCGAAACTGGTGATAGAACTGGCAGGATAAGTTTTTTAGCTGTAGCAAAGGCGCTGGATTGAAAGATTTGTTTGAAATTTCTAATAAATATTACATTTAATATTAAATTGTTTCTCATTTCCATTTTGATGCCTTATGCTTGCATTTCACTACGTACTGTCTATGTACATAGTCATATTATGAAGGTACATATAATACATACATAGACAAAATTTTAGACTAGTTTTTCTTATATATTTCATACTTTGGAACAGAACCCCTTTATTACTATGGAAGCCATAACTCAGTATTTGTGTTTTCGGTATTCTTGCCATTTTTCAGGAACGTAATCCCCACGAATAGCAGGGGTTTACTGTATAGCCTTTTTTGGGTAGCAGCTTTCTTGTTATCCAAAAAAAAAAAAAAAAAAAATTAGAAAATTCTGATGTTTGGTGATGCAAAGCAAGCAAAAAAAATTGAAGCTGAAGTTCTGTGGTAAATTAACAGAAGCAATTAAACATCACACTTTATACACAAACAAGGAACCATAGAGAATTTTTTATGGTTTTACTTTTTTTTTTTATTAAAAAATAATGATTCATATCAAAAGTGAATGCCATACTGGAGGAATGCTGAAATTCACACTAACAGGATTCTGATAGATAGATAAATCATTACACTGTGCACTTTTTTGTAGCCAGTACACTAGGGTGCCTGCTAGAGCATTAATTATATCATGATAAATCTCATATTTCATGATCAACAACTATTAAAAAATTGGATTGAGGAAAAGCTTTATCATATTCAAGTATGCAACCTGTTCTTCATTAAGGACAACTTTATCTTTATGGCAATTCTGCTGAACTCACTTGCAGATTTAAAACAAATATTCACAAAATATTGGAACACAGTGACTTATAAGCCTCTGAGAATGACTGTGCACAAAAAATACATAAAGACTGATATATTATGTTGACAGTTATTGCCATGCTAAGCCTAATAGCTTTTATTAAGCTTAAATTTCTTTAGAAGTGGTCAATTTTCTGTTGATTTAAAAGTGAAAATTTGTTTATTCTTACCAGCCCTTTTCCCCTTCCCCCCTTCCTTAGTACATCATCCATAATTTATTCAATTACACTGCATATCAATATATAGCATCATTTCAACCAAGTTATATGTATATGTAGTTATATATAGAATATTTAAATACATAAATTAATCTCATGAGTTTTCTTTTAGTTGGAGGTTCTAAAAATGTTCGTGCCTACTGGTCCAACTTTTTTCAAGACACTGATGTCCTTGTATATATAGTTGATTCAGCTGATGATGCAAAGTTACCTGAATCTATACTTGAACTGCAGGCATTAGTTTCTAATGACAAACTGAGAGGGGTGCCACTTTTAATCCTTGCAAACAAACAGGTAAATATATATGGTTAACTGAGAAGCCAGCCAGTATAACTTATTAGAATACACAATTGAGAAAAAATGTTTTTATTAACTTTATAGAGATCAAATGGTCTGAATTAGTATCCATATTCTTCTGAACAAATAAAAATAAGATTATAAGCAAAATTGCATTTCTGTATTTATATTTACCTTGTATTATGAATTTATGTGAACCATTTACTTTGAAAAAAAAAAAAAAAAATTTGAATATTCATAAATAAAGCTAATATCAGAGTAGTTAGACAAGACCGTGATACAGTTTTCTATTATTGCAGGATCTACCAAATGCCCTACCTCCAGAGGATATCAGTGAAGCATTTAATTATGAAGATTTGATGAAGACTCATAAAGTTGTAGAAGTTTGGCCCCTTCAGGTGCCTCTTGGAGAATCTGAACACGAAAGCTTGAAAAGAGCTAAAATAATGATTTTGAGTTGCTCATTATTAAATCTTACTGCGAGGCAAAATTGAGTTAAAATTGTTCGATTCAGAATACACAATTATGCAAAAGCCTTTTGTGCAGTAATATCATTGTTGTGTAGCTTTCCATCTTTGCCTTTGCCATTACAGTGGAACAATAACTTTGCCATATCAGATTGTCATCCATTCGGTTTTGGCCCTTTACGTGAAGTAACACATTTTTCATGTAAATAGTCATCCCTGATTTTTTGTAGATTTATATAAATATTTATTATTTTTAAGTATAATCTATTTTCTAAATGTGTAAATAATGAAACTCTAAGTGCAAACAATCCCTGTTATAGCAGGAAGAAGGGCACTACAAAGATAAAACCAGGAGTAGTATAGTAGATCCTATTTTTTTGGTTGAAAATATTTTATTCTTGAAACCTAAAATTTTCACACATTTATGTGAGATTTAAGAAACTAAGTTTTAGGGTCTGTAAGAGTAAAATAAAATTTTACTACTCCTAACTGTATTCATAATTTATTTTAAGTTTTGATTTTAACAGTTTTAATTTATTCTTCATATTTAATGGGAAATTTTGCACATTACATGAGAATCACTAAAAATATAAATACACTTAATATATTTGAATATGACAACTTCTTAATTTGATATTAATGGTGTCCACCAGACTAAAAATGAAAGATATATATATATATATTTATAAATAATAATTTTATATGCATGTTTTTATTTTTTTACATTTCCAAATCTGCATTAAAAATTGGTTATTGTCTTAATTGTTTCTGCATGGTGCATTATTGGTTCAGAATGAAGCTGTTCATTTCACTCACCGCCTTACAGACTTCATCTTTTCACCTTCAGTGTTTTTTTAGTTGTCCACTTTAAGGTAGTAATATTTTAAATTAATTTAAAGTAATATCACTTTGTACATTAGGTCCATGGCCTTTGTGGGCAAGTAGATTTGTTTTGTGTGAAGGGGTCTGGCTTCAAATTTAGTTGATAATGGGAGGAATGCTTTGAAAGAATAACATGAAAGAAGCCACAGTACTGAGTTGCTCATTATGTTATAAATTACTGCGAGGATTAAAATTGATTAATACAGATTAAAACTGTTCGATTCAGAACAGACACACACACACACATTAGAAATATTCAGATCATTGAAACAGAGGCAATAGGGAGCTTTCAAGTGCAGCCTGCACTATTTGTAAACCTAGAATTGAAAATGACATTACGGCTGCAGTAAGAACCAAATACAAATTTAAAAGTTTGTGGCTATGACTGTTTGATAGTTACCGAGGTGAAATGGAAAGTAAAGAAGAAAAAAAAGTGAGTTGACGTGAAGGCAAACAGGGTTATTAGCATTAATTGAGGCATATAATGCAAGAAAGCTAGCTTATGCAGCATCAGCCAAAAAAAAAAAAAAAAAAAATTACACTCATCCATTCACTCCAAATGCCTGTCTTGCTTAGCCTTAAATTTATTTAAGCTATCAACTTCCACAACAAGAGATGGAAGTCTGTTTTAGCAATCTTGCTGGCTAAAGACAAGTTTCTGCACATCTATTCTATAACTTTCTTTTCTCAGTTTGAGTCTATGCCCCCTCAGGTTCGTAATCTGAGCAAGAGGAAGAATCCCATCAGCATTGAGCTTGCTCAACCCACTCAAGGCCTTATACACCTCAATCAGATCACTTTGCAGGTGCCTAGTGTCAATGTGCTGCATTTTAAGCCTTTCTTGGTAAGAGCACCCCTTTGTTCCCCTCACCAATCTTGTTGCCCTTCTTTGTACTCATTCTAGCAACTCTACATTCTTCCTAAAATGAAGCCTCCAGACCTGTACACAGCATTCAAGGTGTGACCTGACCATTTCCTTGTACAACAGGATAATCACCTCCTTGTCCCTGTGTTTTGGTGCATTATAGCCTTAGTTGCTAATGTGCCAATAAAACCCAAGAACCAACCAACCAACCTTGTCCCTGCTAGCAAAATTCCTATATATCATTGACAAGACTCTATGACCTGCTCTGGCAGCCCGTCTGCACTGTTCAGCTAACTTCATATCTGACCGCACAGTTACCCCCAGATCTTTTTCACTCTCCACTTCCCTGAGTGTAGTACCACACAGTTGGTACGTTTTTCTTGGGTTACTGCTACCCACATGCAGTACTTTGCATTATTTGTCAATGTTAAACTTCAGTTGCCACTTCTCAGCCCATATGCCCAACTTATCTAGTAACACTTAACAACTTAAACTTTTGTGAATTAAGGGTAAATTTGTTCCTCTCCAGTCCACGAGGACTTCCTATGAACTCAAGAATGCTCTCATAATTATGGCTAATGGTTTGCTTACCCCCTTTGCTGCCTCCCTTAATATAATTGGATAGATTCTGTCTGCCTTGGGTGTCTTTAAACTTCAGTCATACCCTTCCCTAAAGAATGTGTGAATGCAGATGCATGTGAAATGTGTGAATGCAGATGCATAAATACCTATTCAGTTTGTCAGCAACCTGAGCAGTATCATCATCAATTAAAATATCTGCCACCTTTCTTGGCATTCTTTGCCAGTTATTACTTCTCATAATCTGCCTTAGTTTGCCTAACCTCCTTTGTGACCTGATTATAACTTTATATCTACCATAGGCTTCTCTATCACCTCTTAATTTAGTATTAGTATTAGCAAGGTGCAAGGAAGCCTATGGCTTATGCTGCACCAGCCAAAAAAATAAAATAACAAAAATAAATAAAATGATATAACAAAAAATAAATAAAATAATAACAATAAAAAAATAATAAGAGAAGAAAATAGACAACCTTTGAATTTCCCCAAACTGTCAGCCTCTACCACCTATGTATTTAACTTATTCCAGTATTTATAACTCGCTGGCTAAAATAAAACTTCCTGTAATCCAGTCTAAACATCTCTCCCCATAACTTGAAATTATGGCCCCTTGTTCTGGAATCATTTATAACCATGAAAATTTTGTTTTCATTCATTTAGCTTATGCTTCTCAGAACCTTAAACAGCTCAATCAAGTCTCCACTAAGGTGCCTAATTTCCAAGCTCTGTCTCATGTGGACACCCTTTTGCCGATCTCACCAGGCGAGTTACCCATCTTTGGACCCTTTTGAGAAGTACATTGTTTTTTTAGGTGCGGTCTCTATACTTGAACACAGTATTCCAAGTGTGGTCTAACAGTAGCCTTATATAATGGGATTATTATGACATCCTTATCTCTACTCGCAATTGTTCGATAAATCATCGATAGACACCATGGGCCTTCCTTGCAACCAGTCTACACTGCTCGGAGAACTTAATATCTGACCATATCATAATACCCAACTCCCTTTCCTCAACTATCGGCTTTAGTTCAACTCTGCCAAGTGTTTGGGGTTACTGTTCCCCGTGCAGTACCTCACACTTTGCTGGATTAAAGCATTGCTGCCATTTTTCTGACCATTCCTAAAGTCTATCTAAGTCACTCTGAAGAAGCTTTGCTTGGCAATGATCATTAACTACTTTACCAATCTTTACATAATCTGCAAATTTAGACATCATGCCCTCTATCCCTTCATTGATGTCATTTATGAAAATTAAAAACAACAGTGATCCTAATACTGATCCTTGGGGAACTCCACTTCTTACGTCAACCTAATCTGAGGAATAACCATTTATCACAACCCTCTGCCTGATAGTTTTTTGTTTGTTTGTTATTTGGTTTTTAGGAGCATTAGCAACTAAGGCCATATTGCTCCGTGAATATGCGGTGGTCATTCCTGACCTTTCCGCATCCTCCATATTTGGTGGTGATGGGCTTGAATCCCGGTCTAATCAAGAAGCATGTGCTACGTACTGCTGCTCCTTCCCACCTGGCCACGGAGGCACCTCTGCCTGATAGTAAATGGGTGGTTCGAGATCCTGTTCAGCCATCTCAAGAGCCAGTATTCAATACTAAGGAACGCTTTCAGGTTGCTCGGTGGGGCAGAGGACCAAATCTGTGACGCATACAGTGGGATGGGAAGTAGACATTTCAAGGTATACTTTTTAACAAGATCTGGGTTTCTAATGCCAATTAACTCCTGTTTGGCAGTCCAGAGCGCTGCATATGTTTTAGCTTTGATGTAATCAAAGTGCTCGGAGAATGTTAGTCCCTCATCCCATTTTAGGCCAAGGTCTACGTGCGATTTAACCTTTGGAACTTTGCATCCACTAACCAGCATAGAGATATTGTTCCTGCTCTTTTTCTTTGTAATTGCCATCTGGGTGGATTTGCTTGGGTTTAAACATAGTCCTATACAATCGAGGTAATGTTCCAGTTCATTTATTGTGTTATTGGCTTGTTGATTTGTTTGCTTAACTTGTTATAGATCTTTAGATTTGACGAAGAATTTCAGGTTATCAGCATATGTAATAAAGTTGTCTTTGTGAGATGCAAAAAATGGTTCCAGAGCTGCAGCAAAATAACAGTGAGGAGAGAACACCTCCCTGTGGCACTCCCTGCGAAATGGAGTAATGGGCAATAAAATCGTCATTACGGAATATGAGGCGTCTTTCCTTCAGAATGCTACATAAAATCTTCAGGAGATTGCCTTGTATTTTGAAGTAGAAAGATAAAATTTGTTCCAGAGCCGTTATCGAGATATTGTCAAAAGCTGCGGATATGTCTAGGAAGATAATATCGGGCTGTTCCTTATTGTTGAGAGCTTTCTGCATCTGGAAAAGGGTCTCAAGGAGATTTGTGATGGTTGATCTTCCAGATAAGATGGAGTGTAGGTGCAGAGGACGATACCCGAAGCAGTGTTGGGTGAGAACTGAGAGAAGGGTCTTCTCAAAAATTTTCAAGATGGTGCAACTTATGGCTATGGGTCTATAGTCTTTGGCGTTTTTTGGTTTCTTTATTTTGGGAATGGGCTTGACTATGTAGTTGTTCCATATACAGGGGAGAGTACCTTTTTGAATGATTTGATTGAAAGTGTGATGCAACACCTCAATGTAAGAGCTGCTGATTTTTGCCATGAAAAGAGGGAAGTTATCAGGACCAACAGTTGCTTTATTAGGAAGTTCATTTATGGCTTTCATGAGGTTTTCTCTGGTAATTGTGATGGTTATTAGAGGTGTCTTTCCTGGTAAGTTTGAAACGGATTCTTCTTTTTTTACGATTCGGTGAAGGAGATCAGTTATCCTCTTCCTGTTTTCTTCTGTTGCTAATTGGTTGGGCACGGGAGGTTGTCCAAATGTCTTCTTGGACCATTCGGTAAGTACCTTGGCAGTCATGAGACCCTTTTTTCTGTTATCCCGAACAATCCTTTTTCCTTGTTTGAGCTTTGATAGTACATCTGCGTAATGCTTGTCTTTTCAGCTTTATAAAGTGAGCACTCTCTTTTTTGTACAGAATGTGATCGTTAGGATGTCCTGTCTTCAGCCACTTCCTGTGAAGTCTTTGCTTTTTACGAAAAACATATTTTATCTGTGGATTAAACCAGTTTTTGGATTTCCCGGTTATCCTTATAACCTTCGATGCTTCTTCATAGGCAATTTTTGTGAGCTTTAAGGTCAGTAGCTGGGGAGCTTCCTCTGCTGGCTTCGTGCTTAGTTCTTGCCATTTGTATTCTCGAAGTTCTTTGAGAATGATGTTTGGCTTGATGTATTTTAAAGAAAAGGTCGTTCTCTGCATGCCGTTAAATTTCCACTGTCCCTCTGATTGGTTCTAGTAACATTGAGTGTGGTCTCTACAGCTATGGGATTGTGGTCTGATTTAAAGCGAAACAAGTTATCTGCTAATCTAATGCTGAGTGTATTGTAATAGACAACATATAACCGCTGATTCTCTCTAGTTGCTGGAGTAACCAGCTGTTTGAGATTTAGTTGTGCAAGAATAGTCAAGATTTCTTTTTGTGTCGGTATGTTTTGGAATTGGCATGTTAACATCTCCTAAAAGGATCGTATCTACAGCTGGATTGAGTTTAATGGTAAGCCATGCAAGGAGTTCATTTCTTGAATCTCTGGTGTGCTCAGGAGGCAAGTATATAAGGCAGATTTGTAATTTTATTTTCCCATTGAAAAAGGTAGCACAGGTGGCTTCAAAATTATCTGATTTGGAGAGGTGTTCCTTTGAAGACTGATATTCATCTTTATACAGGATCATGGTTCCTCCACCCCATTTTTTAGTTCTTCCAGTGCCAATACATTTGTATTTAAGCGGATTAGTGAGAATGTTTAGTTGTCTGTTATTACATAACCACATTTCAACAAGGCAAATGTAGTCAAAGTCAGCCATAATCATGCAGGTTTGTAGTGCGGGAAGCTTGTTGGAAATGTTTCGAACGTTCTGGAAAAAACACCGCAGGCTGCCAGTCCTGGCCCATCTCAGAGAATGGGGAGGATTTGGTTGCTACTGTGACGTTTCAGAAGGTCTATTTGATCTTATCATCCATCTATCCCTGTATGGTTTAACCAGTGATCCTACCGCCAGTCCTGAAAATTCAGTAGCAACAAGGACTGTCCCATTGGGCATGTGACAACAAATGAGGCGTAAGCAGGATGCCTCGTCTTTAATTGTTTAACTTCCACTGTTAATCCAAACTCAGTTTTACGCATGTCTTTAATGTTACTGGGCTGCGTTGCAGGGCCTAATCTGGAGATAAAGATCTTCTCTCGTGTAGAAACAGCTGTAATATTATATTTGACCAGCCTATTCAAATCTCGGTTGGATATAATACATATAAATGTTGCAGAAACATAAAACCTTCAATTACTGCTAAAATGTTGACACCAGAGAAAAACCAATGATATTATATTCAGCATACAAAGCACAATAAGAAACAGTTAAATATAAAGAACCATATTTTCTTACATAATGTTATCAGTGTTCCCTGATTTTACTCTTGGCTAGCAATAGTCTCATAATTTATGTAAATTACACAATGCAAATATGCCTTAATTATAAAAATTGCATATTATATGTTACTGTGTTTACTTCAAGGTTAGTATGGTAAGAATTTTTATTGCTCTGAGGTGCAATCTCCATCTAGCACATCAACATTCATGAAAATAATATTTTGTATTGAAACATCACTTTTATGTGGGAAAATGCATTCTGAGAAATAAGTTAAAAACATTTTTGAATGCAACCTGTTTGACCTATTGTGATTATAAAAACACTGACATATCACTGACAGTATTGGCATATCAAAGCAGAAAGGAAATGCGTAGTGTGCAAATTGGCTCACTTATATGCATATTGTATTTTCTGGTGTGTTAAATGTTGGATTATTCAACTATTACTTTGTTACACTGCCTGTCCACTTGATTAGTACCATGGCAATTTGGACTATATTCAGTAATCTATGCAAAAATATGTAAATCAAAGAGATCACATGGTGTGCACAGGAAAGACTTATAAAGCCACATGACCCAGCTAGTGCTGAAATAAGGTAATTAGCAGTGAGAAATGATCATGTGGGCTTCCAAAGAGGTGTAATTGGTGCACATTTTTCAGGTACCACAGCAGAGATGATAGCTGCACTTCTTGAGTTCTCAAAGAATATTGTCATTTGTCAATAATCACCTCCTTATCCCTGCTGGAAAAATTCCTGTATATCATTGACAATACACCATGAGCTACTCTTGCAGCCCGTCTGCACTGCTCAGAGAACTTCATATCTGCCTGCACAACCACCCCCAGGTCCCTTTCATTCTCTACCACTGTTAGTGTATACCACAGAGTTGATACATTGCTCTGGGGTTGCTGTTTCCCATATGTAGTACTTTACATTTGTCAATGTTAAACTTCATTTGCCACCTCTCAGCCCATCTGCTCAACCTTTCCAGATCCTGTTGCAGCAGCATAGTGTCAGTAGTGTCCTTGACAACCCTGCCAACTTTTGTATCATCTGCAAACTTGGACATTAAGCTTGATATACCATCATCAATATCATTTATAAATACAGGAAACAATAATGGACCCAACACTGAGCCCTGAGGGACTCCACTAATAACATTAGTCCACGATGAGCAGTGTCCATTGATTACCACTCTCTGTCTTCTCCCCCTCAACCACCCCTTTATCCATAGCAGCAATTTAGAGAGGAACTGACACACTGCATCTTAAACCACTGCTTTTTTCAAAAAGGTACCTTCCAACTCCTTCAGAGCTGTTTTATGGAATCATTTGGTTCAATTGCATCTGTAGTGTCCTTCTACTGCCAGTGCAGTAGAGAGACAACTAGTTCAATATTCACTTCCTCCAGCTTACTGTGGATGTCAATCAATTTGGCTCTGGAGAGATTGTGCAAGGCTCATGGGGTAGTAGAATTTTTCTCAGAGTGTTAACAGGAGAGACTGCTTCTACAAGGATGGGACACACTTAAAATAGAAAGGGAGCAAGAATATTTGATGATGTTATTGAGGAAGTATTATGTGGGTCAGAAAACTACTAGCATGGGGGGGGATATACAGACTAATAGATTAACAATAGCCACAAGCGAAAGTGATTCTTGCATAGCTTCTATTGGAATGAGCAGCAGCCTTGAAAGCAAGGGGATTTCAAGAACTGCTGGGAGTCGTTATAGAAAACTAAATACATGGGCTGTGTAAGAGTAACTAAGACTAAGGACAGGTGTATGTATACTTCCATGTACACCAAGGTTACAAGTATAGTAATTAACTTTGATGATTTTGAAGTGTTTGTCAAGACATCAAAGGCAGATATTAAGAATGCATAATTGGAATTGCAGGAGTACAATGTGTACAGAAAGGATAGACAGGATAAGAGATTGTTGTTATTTTGGTTTTTAGGAGCATTAGCAACTAATGCCATATTGCTCCACGGATATGCGGTGGTCATTCCCTGACCTTTCCGCATCCTCCGTATTTGGTGGTCACGGGCTCGAACCCCGGTTTAACCAAGAAGCGTGTTCTATGCACTGCTGCTCCTGCCCACCTGGCTATGGAGGCACCAGGATAGGAGAGGTTATGCTGTTAGTTAAGAAACAAAATTAAAGGCAGTGCATCTAGTTGACATGGGTGGACAAAGCAATGTTGAATCAGTTTGGTGTGACCATAAGCACTGGGAAAGCAAAAATAACAGCAGGAGAGCTTTAGGCCTAATGACCGTGATGAGTACAACGAACAACAGTAAAGAGAAATAGAGTGGGCCAGTAAATCAGAATGTCTTATAATGGGGTATTTTAACTTCCCAGATATTGACTGAAATGTGTGGCTGGTCACTTGCACACTAGCAAGGCTTTTGCGGATTTATTGGATGGTTGTTTTCTACAGCAGCATGTTTGAGAGGCAACTAGAGGGAGTAATACTCTTGATCTGATTACTGGCAGTGATTATTCATGCAATAAGAATCTGCAGATAAAGGAACCACTTGGTGGCATTGATCACAGTGTGCTGATGTGGCATTTATTTAAAGATGTAACTACCATCAAGGGTAAAGGGAACAGATTTTGCTTTCATAAAGGTGACTACAGTGGTCTCAGTACACAGTTTTTAAATTCTATAGATGGGACCAACTGATGATATTACCAACAGCAAATTCTAAATGGGAAGCATTCAAGGAATTAATTTTTGAAGCTACTAGACTTTTCATACCAACTAAAATTCAAGGTTTAGGCCTAAATGGATGTCAAATGGAACTAATGAGACTTGGGGCAGAAAAAAAAATGCATGGATGCATATAAATTTTCAGGTGACACAGAAGCCTATGGTAGATATAAGTTAGTCTGTAATGAAGTAACAAAGGAGGTTAGGCAGACTACAAGAAATCATTGGCAAAGGATGCAACAAAAAACAGCAAAGACTTCTTTACTTATGTGAATTATAGAAGGAAGTGGATGAATCAGATTGGTCCACTTGGTATCATTGGTTTGACTGCTGATGATCCTGCTCAGATAGCTAACAAACTGAATGAGTATTTTGCATCTACATTCACACATGAGGAAATATGTTGGGAAGTGGAGGACAGAAGTTTATCAAACTCTAACAGGGAGCTAAATGATTTTGTAATAACTGAGAGCAAAGTGGAGGAAAAATTGTTGAAGGCACATGGGGTGGATGGGATCATTCCAGTTATATTAAAGGAAGTAAGCAAACCCTTAGCCATAATTATGTAAGCATCCTTGGATTCAGAGGAGGTCTCACAGACTGGAGATGTACATATGTATACCCAAATCATAAAGGGGGATCAAAGGGTGACATGATTAATTACAGACCTGTTAGTTTACCTTCTGTTCTGGGGAGAATAATGGAGTTACTGGTTAAAGAAGTGCTGCAGGATCACCTAGATAAGACTGCAGTAATAATTCAAACAGAGCATGGGTTTGTTAGGGGGAAGTCTTGTCTGACCAGTCCAATTGGATAATATGATGTGGTCACAAAGGAACTGGATGCAAAAATAAATTTTGATATCATATACTTGGATTTCAGGAAACCTTTTGATACCGTTGCAGATGGAAGACTGCTGTACAAATTGGAGGTATGGCATTAAGAGGAAATTGCTACAATGGATAAAGGGATGGTTGAGTGGGAGAAGACACTGCTTTACTTGGACTAATGTTAGCATTAGCATTTGCCTCTACTAATGTTAGTATTAGTAGAGGCATATGATGTAAGAAAGCAAGCTTATACAGCATCAACCAAAAGGAGGGGGGGGAACCCTTCCAATTTCACCTATCCGTTCTTTCCAAATGTTTGTGTAGTTCTGCCTTGAATTTATTTAAGCTATCAATTTCCACACACATATTCCACAACTATCTTTTCTCAATTTCAGTTTATTCCCCCAAGTTTGTAATCTGAGTTTGTTTATTTCTCAAGTTTGTAATCTGAGCAAGAGGAAGAATCCCATCAGCATTGAGCCTGCTCAATCCACTCAAGGCCTTATACACCTCAACCAGATTGCCTTGCAGGTGCATAGTCTCCAGATACTGCAATTTGCAGAACTTAAACCTTTCTTCATAAGATCATCTGTTTCTTCTCCTCTCCAGTCTGTTGCCCTTCTGTGTACTCATTCTAGCAACTCCACATTCTTCCTAAAATGAGGCTTCCAGACCTATATACAGTACTCAAGGAATGGCCTGACCATTGTTTTATACAAGGGGATAATCACCTCCATATTCCTGCTTGCCAAATTCACATATACCATTGACAAAACTCCATGACCTACTTTGGCAGCCTGTCTGCACTGCTCAGGAAACTTCATATATAACAGCACAAATACCTCTAGGTCTCTCATTCTCCACTACTCTGAGTGTAGTACCACACAGTTGGTACATTTTCTGGGGTTACTGCTACCCATATGCAGTACTTTGCATTGATGAATGTTAAACTTCAGTTGCCACTTCTCCACCCATCTACCCAACTTTTCCAGATTCTGTTGCAACAGCATATGGTTAGTACAATTATTAACAACCCTGCCGATCTTTGTATCATCTGCAAACTTTGACAATAAGCTTGACATACATTCATTAATATTATTGATAAAAATACAAAACAACAATGGGCTCAACACCGAACCCTGGGGGACACCACTAATAACATTAGTCCACGAAGAGCAGTGTTATCGATTACCACTCTGTCTTCTCCCACTCAACTATACTTTTATGCATTGCAGCAACTTGCCCTTAATGCCACACTGCTCCAATTTGTAGAGTAGGCTTCCTTGAGTAAGAGTATCTAAAGCTCTCCTGAAATCCAAGTATATGATATCAAAATAATTGTTTGCATCCAGTTCCTTTGTGACCACATCATATTATCCAATTGAACTGGTCAGACAAGACTTCCCCTTAACAAACCCATGCTGTGTCTGAATTATTACGCAGTCTTGTCTAGATGATCCTGCAATGCTTCTTTACCCAGTGACTCCATTATTTTAATTGGAACAGAAGTCAAACTAACATGTCTCTAATTATTCGTGTCACTCTTTGATCCCCCTTTGTGAATTGGAGATACATTTCCACATCTCCATTCTGTAAGGACTTCTCCTGAGTCTAAGGATGCTCTTATAATTATGGCTAAGTGTTTGCTTATTTCCTTTGCCACTTCCTTTAATATAACTGGATAGATCCCATCCACCCACGTGCCTTTCATATGTTTAACTTCAATTTCTCCTCCACTTTGCTCTCAGTTATTACGAAATCATTTAACTCCCTGTTAGAGTTTGCTAAACATCTGGCCCTCTCCTCCTTGAATAAATCCTCATGTGTGAACGTAGATGCAAAATACTTTACTTAAGTAATTAACCACTGATATCAAGTGGACCAATCTGATTCATCTCCTTCCTTTCTAGAACTCACATAAGTAAAGAAGTCTTTGCTGTTTGTATCTTTTTCAAGGATTTCTCATAATTTGCCATCACTTGCCTAACCTCCTTTGCGACTTTATTACAGTTGTGACTTTATTACAGACTAGCTTATATTTACCATAGGCTTCTGTGTCGCCTGATAATTTATATGCATCCCATGCATTTTTTTTTCTCTGCCACGAGTCTCATTAGTACATCTGACATACATTTGGGCCTAAATGCCCAAATGTATGTCATATGAACATACATTTGGGTGTTTGTTAATAGCTGAAATAAAGAGCCTGGTAGCTTCAGAGATTATTTCCTTGAATATTTCCCATTTAGAATTTGCTGTTGGTAATATCATCAGTTGGCCCATATATAGAATTTAAAAACTGTGTACTGAGACCACTGTAGTCACCTTTATGAAAGCAAAAATCCTTCCCTTTACCCCTGATATTAAGTAAATCCCTGGGTGCCTCTGTAGCCAGGTGGGAAGGAGCAGCAGTGCGTAGCACACGCTTCTTGATTAGACTGGGGTTCGAGCCCATCACCACCAAATACGGAGGATGCGGAAGAGTCTGGGAATGACCACTGCATATTCCCGGAGCAATATGGCCTTAGTTGCTAATGCTCCTAAAAACCAAATAACAACAAGTAAATCCCACATCAGCACACTGTAATCACTGTCACCCAGCGGTTCCTTTATCTGCAAATTGGTAATGCACGAATAAGCACTGATGATAATCAGATCAAGAGTTAGAGAGGCAACTCTCTCTCTCTCTCTCTCTCTCTCTTGTTGCCTCTCTATCATGCTGCTTTAGAAAACAATCATCCAATAAATCCACAAAAGCCTTGCTAGTGCAAGTGACCAACCCATAAGTTCCAGTCAATATCTGGGAAGTTAAAATCCCCCATTATAAGACATTCTGATTTACTGGCCTAGTTTATTTCTCTGTATAATTGTTCATTGTACTCATTCGAGTCATTAGGCCTATAACACACTCCTACTCTTATTTTTGCTTATGTCACACCAAACTGACTCTACATTGCACTGTTCATCTATGTCAATTGGATGCACTTCCTTAGATTTTGTTTCTTAATTAACAGCATAACCCCTCCTCCGTGCCTATCCTTTCTGTACACATTGTACTTCCCAAATTCCAATTCTGCATTCTTTATATCTGTGTGACACCGAGTCTCTGATATATGCCAACAATATCCACCTTTGATGTCTTGACCAGCACTTCAAATTCATCAAATTTATTTACTATACTCCAAGCATTTGTGTACGTGCAACAGCCCATGTATTTATTTGTTTCATGACTACCAGCAGGTCCTGAAATCTCCAGCAACTTGCTTTCTGGGCTGCTGCTCATTTCAATAGAAGCAGTCCAAGAATCATTTCCATCTCTGCCTACATAATCTGTTAGTTTGTGAATCCCTCCAAGCTAGCAGTTTTCTGACCCACCTAACATTTGCTTTGGTAGTATCTGCCAATATTCTTGCACCCTGTGTGTGTGTACACAGTAGGACCCAGTGGTGAGATGTGTTTTGCCGACTTTTTGAAAATTCTACCCCATAAGCCTTGCACAATCTCTCCGGGGCCAAATTGTTGACAAGGCTCTGATCATATACTCCCTCCTATCATGTCTGGGCAGGATTGCAGATACTTTCAAATTTAACCTGAACTCGCGACTTTTTTTTTAACATTGACCTATTGGTTAAGTAAATCTGCAGATATCCTGCATTTAATGTTTTGCAAACGTGTACAATGATATCACCTCTTGTGCCATTAAAAGATGATATCTGCTCTATAACGTCATCAACTTTTGACCCTGGCAGACATACCCTGGTCCTATTCCACCTATTCTTTTTGCACAATATATTTTCTGTTTCCCTGACAATTGAGTCACTGACAATAACTACTGTGGAACCAGTACATTTTGCCCTGAAGATTGCAACTGTGTTGCCTGGTGTACAAGAGTTCTCAGCTACCCAACTCTGGCATTGAGTTGGGCAGCTGAGAGCTTGATGGGCTCCCCCATTTTAATTCCTTTGAGGGAATCGACTCGTTATTAGTGGAATTCCCTAGGGTTTTTGGCCCATTTTGTTTTCAATATTTATCAACGATGTTAATGAAGATATATCACGCTTAGTGTCCAAGTTTACTGACAATACAAAGGTTGGCAGGGTTGTTAATGACACTAATGATATTACACTACTGCAACTGGACCTAGAAAAGTTGGGCAGATGGGCTGAGAGGTGGCAACTGAAGTTTAGCACTGCTCCTTGCCAGATTCCCGAACCTTGCCCTGGAGTGTCCTTTGATTATAGATCTCAGCCTTGGGTGGGGTAGTACTGCTTAACGTGGTGTTTGTTACACTGACACTTCAGCCTGTAAACTGCATCTCAGACCTGGAATTCTTTTGACAGCATGCAATAAGGACCGTATTATCTTTCCTTACTCTTGCAGGATGTGAGGAAATATTTTACATATTAGTATTAGTAGTGGCAAAATGATGCAAGGCAGCAAGCTTATATTGCATTAACCAAAAAAAAAAACACTACTCCATTTACTCAGCCCTTTTAATAATTTGTTCAATCCTTTAAATTTATTCAAACTACTCTCCTCTACAACACCAGTTGGTTTGTTCCAACAATCATTTATGCTGACTGAAAAGAAAATTTTCTCATATCTATCCTAAAACCATTCTTTTCCAGTTTGAATTTGTTTTCTTGCATATGTTATCCAAGAAATAATAAGGGTGCTATCAGCATTTAGTTTACTCAAAAACCCATTTAAAGTTTTAAACAATTCAGTCAGCTTTCCTCACAGGTACCTAGTTTCCAGATGTTGTAATTTACAGTTTGATATAACTGTAATTTATTGCTTTTATACTTCCATATTGTTTTGGTCTTTAATAATGTAAATAAATTTACATTATTATATTACAAGTGTAAATAAATTTAATTGTTTAGTTTCTGAAGATGGTAGTAAAGAAGCTGCTCCAGTGTAAAGCTTTGTAAATATCAGAATTCCATATTAATAAATCCAGTCAGCAGCCTTTAACATGTAGTTGTGTTTTTATTCCACTATCATGTGGAAAATTCAGTTTGGTAATACAACCAGATGGATTAGTGGAAAGCTAAGACACTACAGGTTATGAATCATTCTGCATAACTGGTTGTTATGGTAATAACAATGCTCAGCCCACAGTATACCTATAAATCATCTCTTCGTAGTCTTCCCACTTAATTATACCACTTATTTTGGTAAAATTTTTGTGCTTTCTTATGTTAATTACTGTGTGAGTAATATAACTCATGATGCTGAGTGCATGAAACCCCATGGGCTGAATCTTAACTCCATGCATTTGCTTTTGTGGTATGGCTCTTGTACTTTACTTTTAAAAGTAGCTTGTATTTGGTCTTGAAGTTATCTTTACAGATTTGAAAATTACTTACACAAAATTGTAAAAGGCAGTGGTTTCAAAAGCCATTTTTTATAGTATGCCAGTTAATATGTTGAAAGTTTTTTCTTGTGCATTTCAGCATAGCACTCCTGAACCAAGTGAAGCACAAGAAAAACTTAAAATTTTCCACTAGCTTTATTGCAGGTATTCCTCAAGAAAATGTAAAAATGTAAGTTGCTAAAAATTAGTTAATTAGAAGGCAAGTGATCATCTTCTTCAGACTTGTATGCAATGTCATATGGAAACTTGAGTTAATACAATAAACACAAGCTTGATTCTTTTAGTGAAAATTATTAATTAAAAAAAAAAAAAAAAAAAAAAAAACACATATTCCTGTAACTTCAACATAATTTTATTTATATAAACTTATTCAAAATAATTAATTACACTATCAATTAAAAATAAGTTTTTCAGTGGCTGCTTAAATATTTCTAAATTCACCTCTGGTTTATTTACTTAAATCACATGTAGAGATGATCATGGGTAGCAAAGTTAAACTTTGAAGAAGCCAGATATAAGATATCTGTTATTATGTTTAGTTAGTCATTCATGACAATATAGAAAATTTAAAGGTTATGTTAAATTTTATTAACTTTTTCTGCTTCTGTAGAGAAAAGTGTGACCTCAATTTCAATACACACACACTAGTATTTGTAGGCACGGTAAAGCTCCAGAAACTCTTTTACAAAGGTAACTTAAAAGCATTCCTATTAAAATGCAGCTAATTAAATTAACAGTCAATTCCACATTAGATTTTGGTTGGAAGTAAACTATTCTATTTGTAAAGTCTGAAAAAGAAGACAGATTTCACAAGTGACTTCCATGTACTATACGTTAGATAATTTCCACCATGAATTCTTTGATTATGAAGTACAGTCATATAAGCATTAAATAAAGAGAGCTTTGTTTATTTCCACCTGATTTTTTTGTTAGGCAATGGATAGCTAATCCAATGAATCCAAGAGCATTTTAAGTTCATTGGCGAAATAATGACATATCACTACTTTAGCATTAAACTTGAGATGCATGAATACAATAATCCTTGCTTTAATGGACTTCAATCTAACAGACTTCTGAAATAATGGACAGCACCCACTGAAGCAAGTTTTCTATCTATATAGGACCCAGTGATGTAATTGCCTCAGTCTGCTTATATTTATCATTAGTTAAAATACTTTCAGTCTGGGAGCCAAAAATTTTCTTCCTGTCTCCTTCCATCATCTTGCTGAACAGTTCAGCTAGCAGGGTGACATCTACTAGCCCTCTACCAAGGGTCTGCAGTACCTCCTCAGAATCAAATGAGCTTTAGTTAAGTTGCCATTATGTGACATGGCAAAATTTCAAGTTCTTCTCCATACAACCATTAAGTGCAGTAAAATTAGTATTACAACAACATTTAATGTTTTTATTTCATAGTTCAGTGCTAAGAATCTTCATATCATTCTAACAACTTGGCAGCAATATTTCTTTTGAGTTTAACGAACAGTTGGCTTTGGTGGACTGGGCTTACCCTTGTATAGTCCTAGTTAAAGCAAGGTTTACTATATCAATATGTAGGAATATTTTAGTGCAAAAAGTGGGCATCTTTTAATTTATACAAACCTAGTTAGGCAGCATACCAAACTCAGTTGTAAATGGAGCATTTATGTTGGATATCGCAGAAAATAAAACTTTTCAATCCAGTTGTTAGCCAAGATAATCTAATATACTTTCCAGGTTGGGAGTCTTGTGAGCTGAAATTAAGCCTGGATCTTCATATTAATTTCCATGTGATTTCCTTTTATAGATTTCTTTCATAAGTTGCTTGACAAATGTCGTTTATTGTTTTTTAAGAGGCAATATTTACACAGGTACAGTTCTAAGCATATAATATATACACTTCATATGTAATTGTAATAAATAGCCAATGAAAAAGCAATTGTAATTTTATATTTGCATTATATATTTTTAAAAAGCTAACAATTTTTTGCCTACAATATAGCCTCCTAATTATTTCCAAGTCAGAAATGTACAAAGAAAATAAGGTATGAAGAAAATTGAGGTTTATTTTCCTTGGCAAATTTTCCCTTTTCATGTCTGTTTTATTTCTCAGTTCTTTCTGTATGTAGCTATTCTTTGGGTTCTTTCAGTTCTGCAGCTAGAGATAAAAGGCAAGAAATTTTTATCAGTTTTTTTCATATATGTATAACATGTAATTAATTAATATATATATATATATATATATATATATATAATTTGCTTTCGTAAGGTAATAATTAAGTGCTAATCTAAAATGTAATCTAATCTGAATCTAAAAAGAACTTAAAAAAAAAATAATATATAATTATTTGCTTTCGTAAAGTAAAGGTGACTACAGTGGTCTCAGAGATTTTTTTAAGTTCTATACAATGGGACCAACAGCAAATTCTAAATGGGAAGCATTCAGGGAAGTAATTTTGGAAACTACTAAACTTTTTGTTCCAACTAAGAAATACTGTTCTAGGTAAATTTTCCTGTAACTTCAACATAATTTTATTTATATAAACTTATTCAAAATAATTAATTACACTATCAAATGGATGTCAGATGAACTAATGAGACTCGTTGCAGAGAAGAAAAAAGCATGGGATACACATAAATTGTCAGGCGACAGAAGCCTATGGTAGATAAAAGCTAGTCTGTAATCAGGTCACAAAGGCGGTTAGGCAGATTACAAGAAATATTTGGCAGAGGATGCAAAGAAAAACAGCAAAGACATCTTTACTTATATAAACTCTAAAAGGAAGAGGAAATCATATTGGTCCACTTGATATCAATGATTTGACTGTAGATGATCATTCTCAGATAGCTGCCAAACTAAATGAGTATTTGGCTTCTACATTCACACATGAGGAGTTATTCAAGGAGAAGAGGGCCAGATGGTTATCAAACTCTAACAGGGAGCTGTGATTTTGTAATAACTGAGAGCAAAGTGGAGGAGAAATTGTTGAAGTTAAACATAAGAAAGGCATCTGGGGTAGATGGGATTTATCGAGTTATATTAAAGGAGGTAGCAAAGGAAGTAAGCAAACCTTTAGCCATAATTATGAGAGCATCTTTGGACTCGGGGAAGTCCTCATGGACTGGAGATGTGCAAATGTATCTCAAAATCACAAAGGAGAATCAAAGGGTGACACGAGTAATTACAAACCTGTTAGTTTGACTTCTGTTCCAAGCAGAAAATAATGGAGTCACTGGTTAAGAAGCATTGTAGGATCATCTAGACAAGACAGCAGTAATAATTCAAGGCGCCTCCGTAGCCAGGTGGGAAGGAACAGCAGTACGTAGTACATACTTCTTGATTAGACTGGGGTTCGAGCCAGTCACCACCAAATACGGAGGATGCGGAAAGGTCAGGGAATGACCACCGCATATTCCGGAGCAATATGGCCTTAGTTCCTAATGCTCCTAAAAACCAAATAACAAACAATCAGTTTGAAAGATGTTAGTAATAATTCAGACACAGCATGGATTTGTTAAAGGGAAGTCTTGTCTGACCAGTTTGATTGGATACTATGATGTGGTCACAAAGGAACTGGATGCAAAAAATAATTTTGATATCATATACTTTGATTTCAAGAAAGCTCTTGATACTGTTGCACATGGATGACTACTGTACAAATTAGAGCAGTATGGCATTAAGGGATATGCTGTACGTGAACTAATGTTATTAGTGGTATCCCTCAGGGTACGGTGTTGGGCCCATTGTTGTTTTGAGTATTTAACAATGATATTGATGAAGGTATATCAAGTTTAATGTCAAAGTTTGCAGATGTTATGAAGGTTGGCAGGGTTGTTAATAACAGTAATGACAGTATTCTGCTGCAACAGGATCTGGAAAATTTTGGCAGATGGGTTGAGAAGTAGCAACTGAAGTTTAATGTTGACAAATGCAAAGTACTGCATATGGGTAGCAGTAACCCCAGAGAAATGTACCAACTGGGTGGTGTTACACTCAGGGTAGTGGAGAATGAAAGAGACCTAGGGATGATTGTACAGTCAGATACGAAGTTTTCTGAGCAGTGCAGACAGGCCGCCAGAGTAGGTCATCGGGGCTTGTCAATGATATACAGGAATTTTGCAAGCATGGATAAGGAGGTGATTATCTCCTTATATAAGGTAATGGTCAGGCCACACCTTGAGTTCTGTGTACAGGTCTGGAAGCCTCATTTTAGGAAGGATGTAGAGTTGCTAGAACAAGTACAGCGAAGGGCAACAAGACTGGTGAGGGGAACAAAGGGGTGCGCTTACGAAGAAAGGCTTAAGTTCTGCAAATTGCAGCTTCTGGAGACTAGGCACCTGCAAGACACTCTGATTGAGGTGTTTGAGATCTTGAATAGATTGAGCAGGCTCAATGCTGATGGGATTCTTCCTCTTGCTCAGATTACAAACCTGAGGGGTCATAGATTCAAACTGAGGAAAGACAGTTGTAGAATAATGTGCAGAAATTTGGAAGGTTTTTTTTTTTTTTTGCTGATGCTGTATAAGCTTGCTTTCTTGCATCATATGCCTCTACTAATGCTAATATGTAATATAAGAGCTGTATTAATCAAAAATAAGAGCAGAAAATAGTCTTGTAATTTTAGTGAAATTATGGTAATTTTTTTCCTCAAAAATTTGGGAAGAAAGATTATTAGGAATTAATAAGTTTGTAAACTCTGTGTCCAACTCTCCATCTGATAATGAAGTATACGGAATGATTCATTTTTGATATTTTAAATTAACAAAATAGAGAAAAATCTGCATTAAATAAAATAAAATTGACATGCATAAAATAGAGAAATGATTGCATTATAGGCACTTAAACTTTTAGAATAATTTCTTCTATCACAAGGATTCAATCTGAAGATGGTAATTTGCATACTGGAAACTGTGTCCATTTACATTATAAATCAGAATACAACTAAAAATTATTTTGCAATTTAAATAACTATAGGTGTGATAACATTGCTGGTTCTGTGATATATTTACTATTTACTGCATGAGTATTTCCTCATATATCCTTTTTAAGTGCCATAAAAACCGCTATTGCATGTATTCCATTAAGGAGGTACTATACAAGGAGGATGCTAAGGTGGATGAAAAAGAATTTAGTGAGTTTGATAGAACAGGAAAAGGTAGGACAGGGCAATTATAGAGTAACGAGCAGCTCAGGTTTGTGTAATAATTATAATTTGATTTATATCAAGACCTGCCAAACCCCCTGCCTCGTCCTCAGCCTTTTCCTGCCAAACCCCCACCCAGGGTGGGGGGGTTGGCAGGAAAAGGCTGAGGACGAGAAAGCTAAAAAGACCCAAAAAAAAAAAAAAAAATGGGAATAAGGAGTTTCATTGCTATCTAATACGAAAAGGAAAGGAGTAGAGTAAACCAGATAGGATCTTTGTTGAATCGAATCCTAGATAATCAAGCAGACATTTCTGGTGAGTTGAACAGATACTTTTAAATTGATCTTCAAGCAAAAAGACCCTTTTGGGGTTTGGGATATTGGAGTAATATATCTGAACACTGTAGGTTATGTAATATTACACAAGACAGTAACAAAAAAAAAAAAAAAAAAAACATGAGTGCAGAGCACGTGCACTAGATGCTTTTATGTGAAACTCCCCTGCAAATATTTGTATTGTTACAGTCATACTATTCAACAAATGGCTACAATCAAATGGGTAATTAGGCTATTTCACTGTGGTCGTTCATGGTCAATTGGCTTGGATTTCACTAACCTCTTCCTAAGGATATACCAGTAACAAAAAATGCGTCATGTACTCTAATCTCACTACTAGTGAGTGCTTGGCACAGACTAGTGGTGGGAGTGTGGGAAGTGCATCTGGCAGAAGCTGCGAATAACATCACTTTTGTGATGCATTTTTTTTCCATGATCAATCAGATTTACTCAGTTGATGCACCTAAGGATGTTTCACATGAAAAATACTGAGTTTGAAAGTGGGTAAGGCCCCAAGTAACAAAGATATTTACTAATCTTTTTGAAAGAGGGGCCGAAAAGAATGTCCCAAACCTTTAGAGTTAATTGTTAAGATCACAGTTAGATTCAGGGGTAATCTCCTTGGATTGGAGAAGTGCCAACCCCACCAATACACAAAGGGACACCCAAGAATCATATGTGTAATTATAGACTTAGTTTAACCTCGGCGCCTCCGTAGCCAGGTGGGAAGGAGCAACAGTGCGTAGCACACGCTTCTTGATTAGACCGGGGTTCGAGCCCGTCACCACCAAATATGGAGGATGCGGAAAGGTCAGGGAATGACCACCGCATATTCCCGGAGCAATATGGCCTTAGTTGCTAATGCTCCTAAAATCCAAACAACAAGCACAGTTTAACCTCATCAGCAGGGAAAGTAATGGAGTTCATTTGAAATATGTGTTTGGATTTGAAGGCTGCCTTAAGAAAAGACACTGGCCTTTGAAAGAGTCCAAAGATGGGTGGCTCACTAGTGCAAAATAGCAAAGGGGTATCCATATGAGAGAGATTTGGTATGGGTTACAGAGCTTGGAAAAATGTTCTCTGAGATCTGACTGATGTATATTTGGGTGGGGGACAAATTAAATGATGATGGAATTTTTAGAGTGAAACAGAATACAAAAACCAGAGTGCATAAATATAAATTTTTGGGGAAACTAATATACTGCATCTCGGGAAGTTTGTCATCAGCTGACTACTTGAATAATTGCCTTCAGGATGGTTGAGGTTGACAGTGAGGCTTAAGGGGAAACTGAATCAGGACCGTCTGGAGATGGAAAAAAAGTGATTTAAAGGGATACTGGTTATATGGACAAAATTTATTTATTTTTGGCTGATGTAACAAAAGGCTAACTTTTGTGCATCCTATGGCCTGTATAATAATACAGTGAAAACATACCAATATATTTGTGGGGAGGGGTTATTCTTTGAGGCTATGGCTAGAAAGTCTGCATGTCATAGTGCCCAAAACCATTGACAGAGCTGATATCTGAACCATGCCAATCTCCTTAAAATGAGTATTAGTATTGGCAAAATGATGCAATGAAGCAAGTTTACAAAACATCAATGGGAAAAAAATTACCAACTTCATTTGCCCATTTCTTCTAATAATATGCCCTATCCATTTTGAAATTTATTCAAACTTCCTACTTGCACACATGCAATAGGTGTAAACTCATTTCAACTATGAACAAAGGCTCTGGATAAAGGCAAAATTCTAATAATTAACAACTTGCTGGCTAAAGGAAAGCATCCCATAATCCAGTCTATAATTCTTCCCCTTTAACTGGAACATGCCCCTTCATTCTAGTATCATTTAATACAATGAAAAATTTTCCTTCATTCATTCAGATCTAAGAACGGTGTGCCTAAAAATTCTCTTATGAACCAATGTATGCAGAGGTCAAGACAGAAGAACAGCTGTGAATGTCTGTGTCACTAGGCATTACTAGGTTGTAGATGGCTCTCATCAGTTGGTTGTAACACCACTTGTTATTGGAGGCTTGAAATAGTGAAAAAGAACAAAGCCTCAACATCTCCCCATCATTTCTACCATGCAGTATGGGCCGTGTCTTTTTTGGTTATGACAGGCATCACCCAATATTTGTAATCTCAGTGATGTCCATTTGTGCCTATAATCTGCCAAACCCCATTTATTTTTTCTGAATCTCAAATATGAGTTAACTCAACTGCCACTCTTTTTTTGTCATAATATTTGCTCTATGATTTGTTTTGCTTTAAATTTGGTCCTTAAGTGTATGTCTGCCCAAACATTCCTTACCAAACCCTTCCTAATCTGGAATCTCCTCCAGCTTAAAATCAGTTTAGTCCATTCTGTGAAATTCATGTTCTCTCAACCCTACAAATTGAAACTTTTTTGATTACTTTCTTTGAAACTTGACCTTATCCAGTAGAACTTTCTTATCAGTGAAGAATTTTCTTTGGTGATTTTAATTTTCATAACTCCTGCTGGCATTAATTTTCTAACTGCATGAACCCAACTGGTAGAGATGTTGAGTTTTTTGTTATTACTAATGCCTGACATAACTTGTTAATTTACCTACTAGAATACCTTATAACCTAATCACATTCCCAAAACCCTTAATTTTTTCCTCACCAGCAACCCTACAAACTTCGTACATTGACCCCAAATGCGATAATGGTTAGGCCACATCTTGGGTTACTACATACAGATCTGGAGGCCTCATTTTAGAAAAGATGTAGACCTGCCGGAATGGGTGCAGAGAAGGCAGTGAGTTTGGTGAAGGGAATGAAATGGTGGTCTTACCAAGCCAAGCTTAAGTCCAGGAAGTTGCATAATCTGGAGACTATTTACCTGTGAGGTGATCTTATTGTAGTGTTTAAGGCTTTGAATGGATTGAGTGAACTCAATGCTGATGGCATTCTTTCTGTTGCTCAGACTACACATGAGGAGGGAGGGCACAATTTCAAACTGAGAAAGGATAGTGCAGAAGTTTGCCTTCAACCAGCTGGTAGTTGATTGTTGTAACAAACTTCCATTGTTGTTGTAGTAGTAGGGTTTTAGAAGCATCAGCAACTAAGGCCATATTACTCCTTGTATATTGACTGTAAATTGTGTTTTGAGGTTGATTTTATGTTTGCTGGACGAAAAACCTGAGTTTCTGGGATAAAAAACCATGCTACTCTTACCTGAGACTGACTGACTAACTCAGCCATGCTGTAAAAAAGGCACACAAAAATTCCTCGTCATTGGCAGGACTCAAACTCAGGTCTTTTCCACCCGGTGTGGGGAGGATGGCGATCCTACCAAGTGTGCTACTAATGAGGGCATTGTGGAAGTGGGTAGTCTGAATAACTCAATTCAAGGAAGGAAGAATTCAAAATAATTCAAGGAAGAATTAGATATACTATTGGAGGAGATGGACAGATGATATGGGAAGTTGTTATTTTTTTTCTGGCTGATGCCAAAAAAAAAATAAGTATAATAACAAGTAAAAAATAATACAAGCTTGTAGTCTTCCATCATTTGTCACCACTAGCACTAAGTACATAATGTTAATGGTCGGCTGCGATATATTCTTCTTTTCCTTGGTTGGACTTCTGTTTTAAATTTACTAATCCTAATGTTTGGTTAGATCATGCCAGTGAAATTATTTCTATAGTGATGGTATTTTATCTAAATCTTGGTTTTCCAAAAAATGTTCTATGGCTGTTCAAGATGAAACACAGCATATCATAATTAGACTGTTATTTTTCTTGTTACTTTCTTAATTTTCTGCCTAGACTAAAGATCACGACACTTATGAAAATATTATTAATCAATCTAAACTCAATTTGGAATAGGCTAAGAACAGAAAACTTGCTTCTTGTGCAAATGGTAGTTGAACATTCTGGTTGCTAGTCACAACTATTGGAAGCAACTAAACTAAAACTATTTGTCACAACTTCTGCCCATCCATACTCTCACCTCCAATGCATTCTGATGCATCCTCATCTAAAGATAAAGCAAACTTATCAGCATCCTAATTTTTCTCTGACCCGTGCATCAGTGATGTTGGTAAATCAACCATAGCCATCTTGGTAAATCAACCATAACGATCAACGATCTTGGTAAATCAACCATAAAACACATTCAAATAAATGCCTCCCATGGTCTTCTGATGGGACAGAAGAATTCTGAATGCACTTGATGCCAAGAAATTTTAAGGTTTTGATGGAATCTCTCCACTTATTCTCAAAACTTGTGCCCTGGGGCTTACTCTGCTGTAAGGTTTTAAGGGACACCTAGAACCCCTCCCAAGAATATTTGTTTTAATATTCTGAGATAAGCAATCTGCAGTAATAAATACAATAATTTGAAGTGAATTCCATATTTTTAACAACTTACTCCACAGTAAGAGCCTTTTTCCTTGTGGCATGGGACTGTATTCATTGGTTGGGTGATTCCTGGGATTCTCCTATAATCTACCAATTTCATCTTTGATGTAGCATCCCTGCATAGCCAGTTGTGTTGTATGACTGGCCTCTTAGCAACCGGCCAATAGGGGCACCTCCGTAGCCAGGTGGGAAGGAGCAGCAGTGCGTAGCACATGCTTCTTGATTAGACTGGGGTTCGAGCCCGTCACCACCAAATACGGAGGATGCGGAAAGGTCAGGGAATGACCACTGCATATCCTGGAGCAATATGGCCTTAGTTGCTAATGCTCCTAAAAACCAAATAACAACAACAACAACCGGCCAATAGAAAATCACCTGGAAATTCAACTAGCTTCCACCCCTTCTGTGCAGCTAGGACTGCCTACTCTGATGAAGGTCTGTAATAGGCTGCCCTCTGGGAGGTAGGGTTCAAGACTAGGTAGAAATCATAAGAAAAATTTACTAAGGAAAGAAAGATGTTACATAAAATGATCTTGGGAGGAGAGAGTTTATTATTAATCATTTTGATAACTGCCTTGCTTCCTTCTCTAGAAATGTCAGGTTGTTAATAACCCCTCCAAAGATAATTTTATGTAACTGCTTTATTTTCTTATTAAAATTCTCTTGTACTTTTCTATGTAGTCTTGTTTTTTCTTTTATGCTGTTTATAATCCTGCATAACATGCAATGCTCTTCACACAATATACACTAGACAGTCCATGTGTGCGAGATCTATGTGATTGAGTTCAAATTTGCCTGAATTATTTTTAGATATCTGTATTTTTGTATTTGAAGCCAAATTCAGATATACATGAATTTTATAAAAAAAAAAGTGGCAAATGAAATCATGGTTAAAAAATTGTCCACATAACATAAATTACTGCATGCCGCTCTTTCAAAATATGTAGTGACTAATCGTACTAATAACACTATTGGAACATGATACTGAGGGTGTTTGACATACAGTTGAATGAGAAATAATTCATTATGTACTTGCTTGGTCTGTGATTTATGAGCAATGTCAAGTTTTTAAGAGGACCTAGTCTAGCCATCATTGAGCATCCCTATCATAAGTGTTTTGTTTTTAAACCCATGTGTAATATTTAAAATTGTTTTATGTAATTTCTGCATCTAGTAAAAATTACAAATGTGACCACTATTCCTGGACCTATGAAGGAGAAAAGGCAGATGATGAGCTTGGAGAAGCTTGAAATTATCTCAAGGACTGAAGCCAGAGAAAATGCATCGGCTCTAGGATGTACATTTGGAATCAATGAATCCATAGGTGCACACCATTTTTTGGCAAGGGATGGTTTGACAAGTTTTGCAAGTGTTATAATATGCACAACATTAAGTTTAGCAGCAAATATGCAAGTGCCAACCAATATTCTGCTGAATTGTTAAATTTAATCCAGAGGGAAGGCTACTCATTGAAGTAGGTATTTAATGCAGATGAGATGGGTCTGTACTGGAGGAGGATGCCAGCAAGGATCTTTATTTCTAAGGAGGAAGTGAAGGTTTCAGGATTTAAGGTCTCTAATGAGTGGTTAAATCTGCTATTCTGGGAAATGCAGAAGATTTTAAGTGCAAGCTACTTTTAATTTATAAATCAGAAAATGTCAGAGCTTTGAAAAATGTTAAAAAAGTAGCCTGCCTATCCATTGGAGGTTCATAGCTGGGTGATGGCAGGATAAATGTTTGATGACTGGTTTGTAAAGGACTTTTTCCAAGTTAAAAGATATTGTAAAAGGCAGAATTTGCAATACAAGGCACTGTTGTTAATTGATAATTCCACAAGTCATTTGCAGCACTTGGAAATCATGAATGAAAGTGAAATGAAAATGAAATCATGAATGAAAATCTTTTTGCCCACAAACACAACTTTGTTAATTCAGCCATTGGATCAAGGCATCATTTCCACATTTAAAATATTATATTTAAAGCAGACCTTTAATGCAACATTGGAAAATATAGAGGTAAATCTTTGTGACTTTTTGAAGTCTTACACATTCATGGATGCAATTAACAACACTCATGGTGCGTGTACAGACATAAAAGAATGTACAGTGGATGCTTGTTGGAAGATACTGTGGCCAGAATGTATTCACATGCTGCAGCCAGCAGTAGACATCCAAGATGCAGTTGTAGAAGATATTGCTGAAGATATCACTTGGGAGATGGCTTCGATGACTCCCAGTGCAGCTTGACAATAAACACTATGACTTTTGACTTTCTGCCTAATGACGTCATGGAAATTGTAAACAGTCATGAAGAGGATGATATTGCACTGACTTTTTGCAGAATCTTAATGCTGACTATGCTCGTGGAAATTCAATGAAAAGAGACATTAACAGCGCGCTGGCTCCATATAATCTAATGTTGGATGAAATGAAGAAGGAAGCCTGACAGCCAATGCTATTGGAGTTTTTCAGTTAATCGAACAGTGTTTCTGAAACAGGAACTTCTTATACAGTATGCCTGTTGGCAATGGTCTCTGATTAGTATATAAATATAAGTTTTTTAAGTAAATAAACTCATTTATTCTAAACTTTTGTTTTTATCATTTTGTATTTGTATTACCTTACATAATTGATATTAATATTAGAACTGCAAGAAACCTTGCGAGGAAGGTTTCTTGCAGAAAAAGCAAGAATAAGGGAGGGAGCATGGTTCCTGTGAATAAGGAAGGAAGGGAGGGAGCAAGGTTCCCTGAATAAGGAAGAAGGGAGAGAGCATGGTTCTCAAAAGTTTCTTGCAGGAAGCCTCAAATAATTGTCAGCAGACTTTATTCCCATGCTGTGTTATACACCTCAATCAGATCACATCGCATGTGTCTAGTTTCCAGGTGCTGCAATTTGCAGAACTTAAGCCTATCTTGAGCACCCCTTTGTTCCCCCTCACCAATCTTGTTGCTCTTCTTTGTACTTGTTCTAGCAACTCTACATCCTTCCTAAAATGAGGCCTCCAGACCTGTGCACAGTATTCACAGTGTGGCCTGACCATTGCCTTGTACAACGGGATAATCACTTCCTTTTCCCTGATAGCAAAATTCCTATATATCATTGACAAGACTCCATGACCTGCACTGGCAGCCCACCTGCAATGCTCAGCTAACTTCATATCTGACGGCACAGTTACCTGCAGGTCTTTTTCACTCTCCAGTTCCCTGAGTGTAGTACCACACAGTTGGAATGTTTCTCTTGGGTTACTGCTACCCATATGCAATACTTTGCATTTGTTAATATTAAATTTCACCAATTCTCCGCCCATTTGCCAAACTTATCTAGATCCTGCAGTAGCATGCTATCTTTACTATCATTAACAACCCTGCCAACCTCTGTATCATCTGCAAACTTGGACATTAAGCCTGATATACCCTCATCAATATCATTGATGAATACACAAAACAACAATCAGCCGAGCACCGAACCTGGGGAACTCAACTAATAACATTAGTCCACAAAGAGCAGTATCCATTGATTAGCACTCTGTCATTTCTCACTCAACCAACCCTTTATCCAGGGGCATATTTCGGGGGTGGGCAGTGGGGCAATATGCCCCCCCAACCAAAAATTTGAAATTAAAGAAAACGAATGCAGGAGGCTTTCTAAAAAAATAAAACCCAAAAGCCTGGTCGGCATGCCCCCCTTACGATGATACCTGGATACTAGGGCTTACAATAATGAGATTCCGGGATCCCTGTCATTTTATTTAGGATTTGAAATCCCAGTATTGATACAAAAATACCATTTTTTTGGTACTAATTTAAAAAATAATTGTTTATGATTTATTCATGTAAAGGTTATAAAATCAACAACAATAAATCATTAATATCACAGAATTTGTTACACAAGGATTGTTATACACAATACAAATGCAACGGAAACCTGAAAACGTCATGAAACTAAGACAAAAATCTTACAAATATATTTCTCTCATACAAATATAGTAAGTATAGTGTGTGTGTGGAAGTAAAGCACTTAAGGAATAATGAAAACATCATTGCGGAAATATTTCCATTAGTGGGAGTAGGCTTGGTAAGGCAATCAAGGAATATGGTGAACAATGGCATGGCAGGTGCAGAAGGGTTAAAATTAAAAGCTTTTGAACAATAGTTTAATCCTTCTGTTATGCCGCTGCTTGAGGATGCGACACAGTGCATTTTAGGAAAGGGTGTCGGTATGGAGCAGTTTAAAAATATTGTGAACAGGTGATCTAAAGGTAAAAGATGAAAGCGTTTCATTGTCTGGCAAAAATATTCTGTTTTTTTCACCAAAGGAAGAAGAGTAGGTCAAGTTTAAATTAGATAGGGAGAGATACGTTTGTTTTTTTTTTTGTTTGTTGTTTGGTTTTTAGGAGCATTAGCAACTAAGGCCATATTGCTCCGGGAATATGTGGTGGTCATTCCCTGACCTTTCCGCATCCTCCGTATTTGGTGGTGACGGGCTCGAACCCCGGTCTAATCAAGAAGCGTGTGTGCTACGCACTGTTGCTCCTTCCCACCTGGCTATGGAGGCGCCTGAGAGATACGTAAATGCGAACAAACTCCAGAGGGGTTTGCACATAAGCTTGCGTATAAAAAAAAAAAATTGTACAAAGAGCGATTGTAACTTGCAATCAATTGAATAAATAAATAAATGAGAAGGAAATAAATAAGGTGCTCGCACAAAAAGAGGGGTTTGTGGTTTTTGTTCAGAGGGGTTGCAGATTTGCAATGGTAGTTCTGGTTTCAGTTCTGGGAGTGTCCAGCTATACAGAGAAGAGTTCTGCCGGGCACGTTCTTGTGCTAGAAGTTAATCAGGAAGTTGAATAACAAGCCAGTCAGAAATTACCACAGCAGTAGTAGAAGCCAGGGCACTGGCTTCTACTACTGCTGTGGTAATTTCCTTCAGTATTAACAGAGAACTGTTCCCAAAATAAGACAGTACTGGAAGAGCTATACAGCAGAACACAGAGTACAACTAAGAAGAGAGAGAGATATCACTGCACTCTGTGGAAGGAATCTGCACAAAGGAATCCTGCTGTGAAAGAGAAGGAAGGTAAGTCCTCTGAATCAGGGGCGGGCAGAGAGGGCATATGCCACCCTTAACCAAAAATTCAAAATTAAAGAAAATTAATGCAGAAGGCATTCTAAAAAAAAAAAACTCAAATTTGGCCGGCATTAGCATTAGTAGAGGCATTTGATGCAAGAAAGCTTATGCAGCATCAGCCAAAAAAAAAAAAAAAAAAAACCCACTTCCACTTCACTCCTCTGTTCGTTCAAAATACCTGTCCAGCTGAGCCTTAAACTTATTTAGGCTGTCAACCTCCACCACAAGGGATGGAAGTCTGTTCCACCAACCAACCACCCGCTGGCTAAAGGCAAATTTCCGCATGTCTATATTACATCTGTCTTTCCTCAATTTGAATTTATGCCCTCTCAGGTGATTTTTCTGAGCTAGAGGAAAAATCCCATCAGCATTGAGCATGCTTAAACCATTCAAGGCTTTATACACCTCTATCAGATCACCTCGCTGGTGCCTAGTCTCCAGACACTGTAATTTGCAAAACTTAAGCCTTTCTTCGTAAGAGCACCCCTTTGTTCCATTCACTAATCTTGTTGCCCTTCTCTGTACTCGTTCCAGCAGCTCTACTTCCTTCTTGAAATGAGGCGTCCAGACCTGTATACAGTACTCTAGGTGTGGCCTGACCATCGCCTTATACAATGGAATAATCACCTCCTTATCCCTGCTGGAAAAATTCCTGTATATCATTGACAATACTCCATGAGCTACTCTTGCAGCCCGTCTGCACTGCTCAGAGAACTTCATGCCCTCCCTTAAGATGATATCTGGATATGCCACTGCGAGTCTGAACTGTGTTGTGGAAGTTGATAGCCTAAATAAATTTAAGGCCAAGCTGGACAAGTACTTGGAACGAATGGAGGGGTGAAATGGGATCATTTTTTTTTTTTTTTTTTTTTGGCTGATGCTGCATAAGCTCACTTTCTTGCATTATATGCCTCTGCTAATGCTAATGTATTGGAAATGGTACTTAGATAAAGTGGTAGATTATTTTAGAGTAAGGTTGAAGTTGAAGAAATTACGAGAAATAAGGAAATGTTTAGTATTGAGCTGGCTTATTGGTTGAAGTTGTAAAAAAAATTGATATTGATAAATTAAGAGAAATTACATGGAATTGTTAGTATTAAGTTAGCGACTTATGGATTGCTGTTGTGAAGAGAATTGATATTGTTATTTGAGAGAAATTTTATGAAAATGGTAGCATGTATTAACAGATAAAATGAGAAAAATGAATACCAGTTATGTATATACTTGTAAGTAGTTTTGTATGATAAATGACTTTTGTTTTATATTTGTGTCATTTCTCTTGAGAAACTGACAGCTCACATAATATATATACTCGTGTGTGTGTGTTATGTGGGAATATCCCTCAGCTCCTGGATATTCTCATTTTTTAACGCAGTCAGGTAGCCTGTGGGCCTTAGTACTTGAGGGGGGCTGCTGTACAAAAATCATAATAATGGCCATTGACAGCAATACTAAGTAAGGTACAGGGAAATAAAAATTAATAAATAACTCCCCAACAACTCAGATTTGGTTTACTCACCAAGCTTAAACGTCAGTCTCATTCTTTCGTTAATACAGATATAGTGCCATAAAAAGGAAATATTTTTCATATTTGATAAAAAGGAAATAAGATTTTTTGAAGATGAGGGAATAAGGCGGGAGGGTAAACTGCAACTCAACTACAACTATCTCAGTACAATAGCACCAACCAGCACAGAATCCAAAAGGACGTTTTCTGCCGCTAATTAAATAAGTATATTTAAAATTAACATAATTTTAGCTATATTATATTATATAATTTTAAATATATAATATATATTTAAAATTAACACTATTGATTGCTTATGTTTCTTAAGAGCTCACTTTATTCAGACAGGTAGTGTGGATGTTTAGACATAACCAAATTTAGTCTCAATATGTATATTTTTTTGTTTTTAGAATAACTGTATGTTTAATAATATAATTTTTTTGTTAGAATCTTTATTATTGTAATAAAAGTTTGATTAAAAACACGAATTCATGTAATTATTTCTTTTTTCTTTACTTTATTACACTTGATTGTCATCAAAATTTATTGCGAAATTTTTTATTTTTTTTTTGGAATACCGGTATCCCAGTTTCATAAATTAAAAATACAGAAATACCAGTATTAAGATCTTGACTGGTATTGTGAGCCCTACTGCATATGCCACTGCCTTTATCCATTGTACCAACTTGCCCTTAATGCCATACCGCTCCAATTTGTACAGCAGTATCAAAAGCTTTCCTGAAATCCAAAGTAGATGATATCAAAATCATTTTTTGCATCCAGTTCTTTTGTGACCACATCACAGTATCCAATCAAATTGGTCAGACAAAACCTCCCTTTAACAAACCCATGCTATGTTTTAACTACTACTGCAGTCTTGTCTAGATGATCCTGCAATGCTTCTTTAACCAGTGACTCCATTATTTTCCTTGGAACAAAAGTTAAACTAACAGGTCTATAGTTACTTGTAACACCTTTTGTGAATTGGGGATACATTTGCACACCTCCAGTCCATGGGAACCTCCCTCCCCTGAATCTAAGGAAGCTCTCATAATTATGGCTAAGGGTCTACTTACTTCCTTTGCTGCCTCCTTTAATATAACTGGATAGATCCCATTCACCCCAGGTGCCTTCCTTATATTTATATTCAACAATTTCTCCTACACTTTGCTCTCAGTTATTACAAAATCACTTATCTCCCTATTGAGTTTGCTACGGTTCTGGCATTCCCCTCCTTGAATAACTCGTGTGTGAATGTAGATGCAAAATACTCATTCAGTTTATCAGCTACCTGAGCATGATCAATAGTCAAACCATTTATGTTAAGTGGACCAATGTGATTCATCCCTTTCTTTCTTTCTAGAGTTTACATAAGTAAAGAACACTTTGCTGTTTTTCTTTTCATCCATTGCAAATATTTCTCATAATCTGCTTTCGCCTGTCTAACCTCCTTTGTGACTTCATTACAGACTAGCTTATGGGGGGGGGTCGAAAAGTTTTTAGCCTAACATAAAAAAAAAAAGAAATAAAAAAATCAAAGCTATTTTTATTCAACATATTCCCTCCTTATATCAATGCACTTTTTACATCAGTCCTCCAAGCATTTTAGTCCCTTGGAATTGAAGTCCGAAGTTTGCTCCTCCAACCAGGCATTAGCCGCACTGATAACGTCATTTGTGGTGTCAAAATGCCTTCCTTTTAAAAATTTTTGCCTGGTGCAGCATAAGCCTCTGGCTTCCTTGCACCATATGGCTAATAATAATAATAATAATAACATTTGGAGGGAATGGTGTGATTTTTTTTTTTTTTTTTTTTTGGCTGATGCTGCATAAGCTCATACACTTGCTTTCTTGCATCACATGCCACAACTACTACTACTACACTGAATTCATCAAATTTACCATCCTCCTAGCATTGGTGTACATGTACCTGTTCTTACTCTGTTTCCCTAACACACAGACCATGTATTTACTTGTTTCATGATAACTCCCAGCAGCTTGCTTTCAAAGCTGCTGCTCAATTCAATGGAAGCAGTGCATGAATCACTTTCACCTCTGCCTGTGGCTATTGTTAATCTATTAGTCTGCATATTCCCCATGCTATCAGTTTCTGGCCCACCTTACACTGCCTCGATAGCATCAGCAAATATTCTTGCACTCTTTCTATTTAAGTGTATCCTATCCCTGTAAAAGCAGTCTCTCCTGTTAAAAAGCACAGACCATGCTGAGAAAATTTCTACCCTATGAGCCTTGCATAATCTGTCCAGGGCAGAACTGATTGACAAAATTAATAAATTAGTTAAATATTAATAAAAGTTTCTGCCTATTTCAGGTCATGCGTGTAATATATAAGCAGAAATAACAGCACAAAATTTAATTATGCCTTTAAATTTTGTGCCTTCAGTGATTTTATAAACTGGAAAATGGAAGTAACTAATACTTCCATGTTTATGTTTTTGAGGGTTTAGTTATTTTTAGAACTAATAAAAATTTTTCTTTCAGTGAAAATGACAGTTTAAAAAAACAAGATTTTTAATTAAAAATAAAATATTACATATAATAATTAATGCAATCCATTCAAAAAAGATCATACATTGGTATACTCAAGAAGAATTTAAAAAAAAAAATGTTTTTTTCAAAATTAAAAAAACAAAGTTGGGGATCCTCGCAAGTCCCATGTGCCTCCCTTTTTTTTACTACTTGGAGTGCATCTGCTGGCAGGTTAAGCACTATGTATTGACATGACACAATAAACATACATTGCCTGATTGGTAGTGAATAGCAAAAGAAAGGCCTCCTGTTAAAATCAGTAAGACTTGAATTTTTTTTATCAAAAGTTCGGCAATTTTGTGATTGAAGATATGCTGATAACTAAAATAGAGTGACTCTGTCTGAAGCTGAAGGCCTGCTGAACTACTTCAAAACTATGAATTTTGTTAGTTTGTTTGTATCTATCAAAAGTTATTTGACCACATTTCCATCCTCTTTAATGTTCTGCAATTTAAAATTTATGGACATGAAAAGTCATTTTGTACTTTTCTCAAGAATATATGAATGGATGAAGAGTTAAACATGCAAAAGAAAGATGTGATAGACAAAATTCGTAAAGCAGATCTATTATCAAAGCCTCATAAAAAGCTTAGAGGAGCATGTGGCTACAAAACTTTGGCGTACAAAACAATGACATTATATTTTAATCAGTGAACAAAATATTTGATGTCTCTGACTGTTTTTTTTTTTCATTCTTGATGCTTCTTGTTTCAAAGTGTTTTCAGAACATTTCACAACTGCTTTTTTTCAACCAGTTAACCTGTACTTATGGTACTTTAACAGACATGAAGCATCTACAGTTTGAAATAAAATATGCCTTCACTGATGCAAACGTCACAAGAGCTGTACCACAACTTTTGAAATACCAGTTGTTTAAATGCCAGAACCAACCAAATTCCTCCAACAATTCTCACAATTCCCATAACAAATTCATCTAGAGAAAAATGACACAAGCAAATAATCATGCAAGAAATACATTACCTGAAGAATATTTGTGCAAGCTGTCAAGGTTCTCAATTGAAAAACAAAAAAAATCACAAACTGAGCTACTTTACACATAAATTTTTTTTGTGTATGTTAAAATAATTTTAGGAACCTTTTATCCAAAAAACAAGCAATAAGCAAAATTCATTCATACATATTCTCATGTGTTATGAAAATAATGAAAAATTATGTATCTTTTTTCTAATCCCATTCTGTGCTCAAAAATTGGATTAGCTTTTGTCTAATCCCATTTCTCTAAAACAGCAGTTAAGTAAAAGTTAATTTTGAAAAAAAGAAATGGGATTAATGCCTTTAGCCCACCCCTCCTCTAGGCTTTTATGTAAAATACTAATTTTTTACTACTATTGAGATTTCATATAAGCTGCCACATGTGAGCAGATTGCACTGCAAAACAACAAAAAGAATTTGCCCTACTATCTCATTTACATTCAGATACTCGTACAGTCTTGCATAATAAGTAGTGCATTAGATTACAACCCATGACCACATGTAGTCTACTCTAATTTTATTCATGATCTGGAACTGTAAATCTATATCTATCAACCATCTTTCTAGTTATTTAGTTCATCTGTAACTCCACTTGTACACAGTTGAATCAAAGGCAAGCCCCTGTCATTGTTTTTTTGAAAGATTTATTCATATTTATAATCATAAAGAATTATGAATAAATCTTAATTATGAATAAATCAACATGCTATCTATAGTATGTTGAAGAAGAGACTAATATTTAACTTAACACTTTATTTTTATTAATAAGCTAAATGAAATGCGCAGTACAGCAATAAATTAAAAAAAAAATTAAATGGGTATTAAAGCAGAGATATATATATATATATATAATAAATGTCATATTTTGCTTTTTTTTAATAAGCAACATATATAGTAGTTCAGAATAAAAAAGAGTAAAATAGATATATTCATGTTTGTTTATCAGATTGTTCTTCATTTTCTTTAAGTATGCAATCAGCACATTCCTGATAACTGTGCTGAAGTTGAGCTAATTTTTCCCTCATGTGAGGAGGATCCATTCTGGTAGCCAAGTCAACACTCAGAAGAGCACAATCCACTTTAATGACATTGAAAGAGAAGGACATAGAAAGAAAAGTTACATATAAGATATTAAAATTCGATATTTAAATTAAGTAATTTATTCACACCTCTGGGTAATTTTAAAATAATATAAAAATAGGCTATGAAAAACAAAAATCAGGGACTATATGAAATATATACACTCATGAGCCAAAACATTACGACCACCTATCTACAGTATTTTGGGCCACGTTTCACTTTGATAACTGTTTGCACCCAGCATGGCATCGATTGCATGAGACCATAGCAGGTGTCAGGTATCGTGGACCAGCTGGACATAACTGAGCACAAGGCACTTGTGTGGACTGGCAGATGTTGCGTTCCACCCACAAATGTTTGATGGGATTGATGTCAAAGAAATTTGACAGCTAGGGAAGCACACGAAATGCTTGGACATGATTCTCGAACCACTCCTGCACATTATGGGCCTTGTTTGTTTGTTATTTGGTTTTTAGGAGCATTAGTAACTAAGGCCATATTGCTCCGGGATATGCGGTGGTCATTCCCTGACCTTTCCGCATCCTCCGTATTTGGTGGTGACGGGCTCGAACCCCGGTCTAATCAAGAAGCGTGTGCTATGCATTGCTGCTCCTTCCCACCTGGCTATGGAGGCGCCAACATGTGGGCCTTGTGACATGGGGCAGTCTTGTTGAAAGGGTCCAAGAGTCCACAGTTACCCTGTAGGACAAAACCTGGCCCGAAACAATGTTAAGCTAGGATCTGCCAGTGTTCAAGGGGGAATCCAGTGATGTTTGTAAAAACATCCTCCAAACTACAATACCACCACTGCTGGCCTGTTTTTGGCCAACCATGCTGTCTGGGTGCAGATGTTCACCTGCTCTCTGTGAAATACACACCCATCCATTGGCATGATGGAGCTGGAACCTTGATTCATCAGACCAGGCAACTCTTTTCCAGTCATACAATATCCAGGAACAGCGCTCCATGTCCACCGCAGCCAGAGATGTCGATGATGGTTGGACAACGTAGGTACACGAATAGGTTGCCTACATAAGCCTATCTGCAAGAGTGCCAGCTGGATGGCATGCTCAAAAATATTTCTCTATGTGCCCTGGTTGTAGTCTACCATTAATTACGGGTTCATGAGCTGTCAGTTGTCTTGCACAGCACATACCAACTGCTGTTCACTTCAACTGTCAACCAGTGGTGATTTCCCACTCCAAGCAAGTTGGGTGGTTGTTTGTTCCTCTTTGAACTATTTCCACTACACCTTCACTGCAGCTGCTCCCAAACACCAATAATGTCTGTGGTTGCTGAGATGCTGGCTCCCCCTTTCCTACTGCTGCAAACTATTCCTTATTCAAACTCCGTCAGGTCCTTCTCTTTCCCCATTGCATGGGCTTGTATGATTGTACATATTTTTCACCACACCATATTTAACGGCACCTCCGTAGCCAGGAGCAGCAGTGCATAGCACATGCTTCTTGATTAGACCAGGGTTCGAGCCCATGACCACCAAATACGGAGTATGCAGAAAGGTCAGGGAATGACCACCGCATATGTCCCCAGAGCAATATGGCCTTAGTTGCTAATGCTCCTAAAAACCAAATAACAACTGCATTTAAATCAAAAGGAGGAAGACACTAATGAAGTGCACACTGTTTGCTTAGACATTCTTGTTTTTTCTGCAGTCAATGTTTTTTAAGGGTGCAAATTTTGGGAATAAAGATAGACACCACAAATCAAATAAAATAGGTTATAAATTGTATATAAAGAAGCATTTCATTTTCTGGTTCACCACTTCATGAAGAATCATAAGGCCTCAATTAACAAAAAAAAATCCCCAAAGAGAAAGTATTTCAATAATTCCTTAAATCTGGGCTGAGCAGCTGTGGGGCTATGATCACAAAGTACTATTTGAGAACTAAAAACTCAAAGAAAGAAAGGCCTTGAAACAAGCTATTAAATATCCCAAACACCACCCTCTTAGTGGAATCTTCAATCAAAATGTAAATTTTGATTGAAGGAATGTAAATTAAAATGGAAGAACAATAACTCATCATAGTACCACTCATAACAAAAAAATAAATAAACAAATAAAATACACAGAAAATAAAGAATTAAAGTGGATCTATGATAAAAGTGATAAATAATAAATTGGACTTATAATTTATTATAAGTTGTATTGTAATTTGTGGTAAGAACCACAAATTACACTACAATGCTAAGCTTAATGTACTATACTTCATATTGCTTAGTATTAATGCAAAGTTATATGCTTAAGTAATGTCTTGGACAAGCTATGTCAGACCACCCCAGCTAGAAAATTAGGCCTGAAAAAAATAAAAAAATAAGAAAAATAAACCTGTAATAAAAACACGTAGAACATGGAACTCATTTTATAGATAGGTGGCTGGGTGAACAGAGTGGCTGGGTGCGAGGTTAGCCTGTGCGGACATTGCTCCTTAAAGCTCTTCAAACAGAGAAGTTTTTCCTGATTTATTTTCTGCTTTATTAGTTTAAATTGTCATATTAACTTATTTTCTAGAGTAGCTTTATATTCCTAGTTACGATACTTAGTTTAAAGTTTAACTTAGACAGAGATTTCGTAGATATTACTTAGTATCGGTAACGGTATCAAATCCACGTGTCACAAACCAAATTTTTTTTTTTTTTTTTTTTAACCAAATTTAGTCGATTTATTAACCAACTGTTATATCAAATTATCATCTATAAGTAGATTATAGACCTAGTCAGGATCCTTAGTTTATTCTAAATTGAGATAGCGAGATTTGGTAGCTAATCAATACTTACGAGTCCGTAGAAATACCGTTCGTGATTCCCGCCATTTTTACACGATAGCATAAGCTTAGTGTCGTATAGTGCATAATATAATATTGTCAATTAATCAGTAAATCTATTAATCTTGATAAACTTTATTGTCAATTAAATTGTACTTTTAACTCTATATATATATATATATATATATAACGACTTAATCGTAACAAATAATTAATACATAACTATAGTGGTACACGTGATACGGAAGTTGTATAAAGGGAACTCGTAGAAAACACTAGATACCGAAAAAAATATATATATAACATAACTGTTTTGGGATATAACTTAAGGATTTAATTTTTGTTTTGAATTTTATTGAATTAAATCGGAATCATGACTCTGACCAGAGCAGCAAAGCAAAAGGCTCAAGCTAATGGGAGTGCTGTGGTTCAGGGGAGAACTGAGGGGGGCAGTTGCCCTCTGAATCACAGTCTATTAAAATGCACTGTTTGCTTGATGTTTGCGGAGCAGTCGGGTACGGGACATGATACTGCCAAGGGGGATGTCTTTGTGTGTGCACGATGTAAGGAGTGCAAGGAAATCAGGCGACAACTCAGCGTTGTTATGGGCCTTTATGAGAGCTTGAAGGACAGGGTGGATGCCCTCGAAGGAAATAAATTGAGGGGCCCATCAAGCTCTCAGCTGCCCACATCAACGCCAGAGCTTGCACTTGGTCATCAGGCAACACAGAAGCAGCCCCCTAGGCAGAATGCGCTGGTCCCACAGGAACTAGTATTTGTTGGTGACTCTATTGTCAGGGAAACGGGGAACATACTTTGTAAAAAGGATAGGTGGAATAGGACCAGGGTATGTCTGCCAGGGGCAAAGGTTGATGACGTTGTAGAGCGGATATCATCTTTTAAGGGCACAAAAGGTGATATAGTTGTACACGTTGGCACTAATGATATTAAGAGTAGGAGACCGGCGGAATTACTTAGCAAGTACAGGTCACTGTTGAAAAAAAGCCGTGAATTAGGGTTGAACTTGAAAGTGTCTGCAATTCTGCCCAGACACGATAGGAGGGAGTATATGATGAGAGCCTTGTCGATCAATTCGGCCCTGGAGGGATTGTGCAAGGCTCAAGGGGTAGAATTTTTTTCAGCCTGGACTGTACTTGTTAACAGGAGAGATTGCTTCTACAGGGATGGGATACACTTAAATAGAAAGGGTGCAAGAATTTTTGCTGATGCTGTCGAGGCAGTGTTAGGTGGGTCGGGAAACTGCTAGTTGGGGGGGATACAAGGACTAATAGATTAACAGTAGCCACTGGCAGAGGTGGAAGTGATTCTTGCACTGCTTCTATTGAAATGAGCAGAAGTCTGAAAAACAAGATGCAGGATATTTCAGAGACTGCTGGTAGTCATTGCGGTACAAGTAAACACATGGGTTGTGTTAGGGTAGCTAAGAATAGAAACAGGTGCATGTATACCTGCGTGTACACCAATGCTAGGAGTTTGGTAAATAAATTTGATGAATTTGAGGTATTGCTCAAAACATCAAAGGCAGATATTGTTGGGATATCAGAGACGTGGTGTCACACAGATATAAGTAATGCGGAACTGGAATTTGGGGAATACAATGTGTATAGAAAGGATAGACAGGACAGGAGGGGAGGAGGGGTTATGCTATTAATTAAGAAACACATAAAGTCCAAGGAAGTGAAGCCAGTCGACATCGATGGACAGGGCAGTGTCGAGTCAGTTTGGTGCGACATAAGCATAGGGAAATCAAAATTGAGAGTAGGAGTGTGCTATAGGCCTAATGACTCTGATGAGTATAATAAGATATTGTACAGGGAAATAGAGTGGGCCAGTAAATCTGAGAGTCTTATAATGGGGGACTTTAATTTCCCAGATATTGACTGGAATTTGTGGGTTGGTCACTCGCACACTAGCAAGGCTTTTGTGGATTTATTGGATGATTGTTTTCTACATCAGCATGTTCGTGAGGCAACAAGAGGGAGCAATACTCTTGATCTGATTATCAGTAGTGATTCTTCATGCATTAAGAACCTGCAGATAAATGAACCACTAGGTGGCAGTGATCACAGTGTGTTGAAGTGGGATTTACTCAAGGAGGTAACTACCATCAGAGGTAAAGGGAAGGGTTTTTGTTTTCGTAAAGGCGACTATGATGGTCTGAGACAGTATTTAAATTCTATACAGTGGGACCAACTGATGATGTTACCAACAGCAAACTCAAAATGGGAAGCATTCAAGGAACTAATCTTGGAGGCTACCAGGCTTTACATACCAACTAAGAAATATTGTTCAAGGTTTAGGCCTAAATGGTTGTCAGATGAGCTAATGAGACATGTGGCAGAGAAGAAAAATGCATGGGATACATACAAATTAATGGGTGACATGGAAGCCTATGATAGATATAAGTTGGTCTGTAACCAAGTCACAAAGGAGATTAGGCAGGCAAAGGCAGACTATGAAAAATCCTTGGCAAAGGATGCAAAGAAAAACAGAAAAGAGTTTTTTACATACTTGAACTCGAAAAGGAAAGGGATGAATCAGATTGGTCCACTGGATATTGATGGTTCAACAGTTGAGGATCCTGCTCAGGTGGCTAACAATCTAAACGAGTATTTTGCATCTACATTCACGCATGAGGAGTTATTCAGGAAGGAGAATGATGTAGGTAAAGTAAACATTGGCAGTGAGCTGGATGATTTTGTAATAACTGAGAGGAAAGTGGAGGAGAGATTGTTGAGGATAAACATAAAAAAGGCACCTGGGGTGGATGGGATCTATCCAGTTATATTAAAGGAGGCAGCAAAGGAAGTATGCAAACCCCTAGCCATAATTATGAGAGCTTCTTTGGACTCAGGGGAGGTGCCCATAGACTGGAGATGTGCAAATGTAACCCCAATTCACAAAGGAGGATCAAAGGCTGACACAAGTAATTATAGACCTGTTAGTTTAACTTCTGTTCCAGGTAAATTAATGGAGGCACTGGTTAAAGAAGCACTGCAGGATCATCTAGACAAGAATTCAGTTATAGCTCAGACGCAGCATGGTTTTGTTAAGGGCAGGTCTTGCCTGACCAATTTGATTGGATACTATGATGTAGTCACAAAAGAACTGGATGCAGGGAATAACTTTGATATTATATATTTGGATCTTAGAAAGGCTTTTGATACTGTTGCACATGGAAGACTGCTGCACAAATTGGAGCAGTGTGGCATTGGAGGCAAATTGCTGCTATGGATAAGGGGATGGTTGAGTGGCAGAAGACAGAGAGTGGTAATCAATGGACACTGCTCAACGTGGACTAATGTTATTAGTGGAGTTCCTCAAGGTTCAGTGTTGGGTCCGTTGTTGTTTTCGGTGTTTATGAATGATATTGATGATGGGATATCAAGTTTAATGTCCAAGTTTGCAGATGATACAAAGGTTGGCAGGGTCGTTAAGGACAATACTGACGCTATGCTGCTGCAACAGGATCTGGAAAGGTTGAACAGATGGGCTGAGAGGTGGCAAATGAGGTTTAACATCGACAAATGTAAAGTGCTGCATATGGGAAACAGTAACCCCAGAGCAACGTATCAACTCTGCGGTACTACACTGACAGTGGTGGAGAATGAAAAGGACCTGGGGGTAATTGTGCAGGCAGATATGAAGTTCTCTGAGCAGTGCAGACGAGCTGCAAGAGTAGCGCATGGTGTCTTGTCAATGATATACAGGAATTTTTCTAGCAGGGATAAGGAGGTGATTATTCCCTTGTATAAGGCAATGGTAAGGTCACATCTTGAGTACTGTATACAGGTCTGGAGGCCTCATTTCAAGAAGGATGTAGAGCTGCTGGAACGGGTACAGAGAAGGGCAACAAGATTAGTAAATGGAACAAAGGGTTGCTCTTACGAAGAAAGGCTTAAGTTTTGCAAATTACAGAGTCTGGAGACTAGGCACCGGCGAGGTGATCTGATAGAGGTGTATAAGGCTTTGAATGGTTTGAGCATGCTCAATGCCAATGGGATTCTTCATCTTTCTCAGAATAATCACCTCAGAGGGCATAAATTCAAATTGAGGAAGGACGGATGATGATCGATGTGCGGAAATTTGCCTTTGGCCAGCGGGTGGTTGGTTGGTGGAACCGACTTCCATCACTTGTTGTTGAAGTTGATAGCCTAAACAAATTTAAAGCTCAACTGGACAGGTATTTCGAACGAACGGAGGGGTGAAATGGGAGTGGGTGTTTTTTTTTTTTTTTTTTTTTTTTTGGCTGATGCTGAATAAGCTTGCTTTCTTGCATCATATGCCTCTGCTAATGCTAATGCTAATTTTTAACCAACTATACACCAATACTTAGAAATGAAGAAACCTCAGACTCTATGAATTTAAAGAATAAATCCAATAATAAACAAAACTGTAATAAGTGAAATATAACCTGGAATCCCTTAGTAGCCAGCTAAAATGCTTAGAATAGAGAATCTCAGATTGTGGTGGGGAAAAGAACAATGCCAATGGAAGACTGAACTGGATGTAAAAAGCTAATGGCTCAAAAGTATGGGCTGAATAAATATCTGCTAAGCATTTTCTCCAATGTAAAAATGATTATAATTGTAGTTTTCATTAATAGGGTGCTATCTGGAAGCATTTAGTGGCTTGGTTTGAGACCTAATCCTTAAGTTTTTTCAGTTCTTGATTTAGTAAGTACTTCACAATCAAAGGTTTTGCATCACAGGACCACAGCTGTTCAAGCCCAAACCTATGGCAGGGTTTAGAGATAAATGTAACACTGCACTTGGAGTACTGTGTCCAATTATGGAGACTGCATCTAAAAAAGACATCAGATTTCTTGAAAGGAACCAAAGATAGGGAAATGTCTCGTGAGATTAGCAAAAGAGCACTCGTATAAGAAAAGACTGAATTTATGGGATACAGAACTTAACTGGATACCTTAGAGGGGAACTTAAGTGAGGTCTATAAGGCTCTGAGAGCATGAAAATAAATAGAAAATAAGTAGAATGAAAGAGGGTAAATTTTTCACTGTTATAATTCCAGAAGTAGGAACCATAAATTCAGATTATTGGGGAAGGTATTTTCTTTTAATCAATGAGTTGTTAATTACTGGAATAAGTTGTCTCCATAGGTGGTTGAGGCTAACAGCTTGGGGAAATTCAAAGGTCAGCTAGATAGATACATAGGTGAGGAGGGAATCACATAGGTGGTTTATTTATTTATGTATATATATTTAATCCCAGGGGCTCATATCTGGTAAGTATGGGCATGGCACACCCAGGGTCCTGAGCTGGATATCATCATTCTTCTCTTTCTTGGTGATTCCCTTCTACTTCTGACTCTTGTTCTCCCCCTCCCCCCCTCTCTCTCTCTCTGTCAAGGTAACTCAGAATTTTTTTGGCTGGTGCATCAAAAGCCTCAAGGCTTCCTTCCACCATATGGCTAATAATAATAATAATATGGTTTTTTTTTTTTTTTTTTCTGGCTGGTGCAGCAAAAGCCTGGGACTTCCTTGCATAATATGGCCAATACTAATATGTAGTTTTTTTTTTTTTTTTCCAGGCACAATCTTCAAATTTTGCAAAAATACTAGGTGATGTCCTGACATTCCTTGTGTCATTTAAATTAGCCTCCTCAACTGTTTAACCACAGTCAACATGAGGATGAGTATCTGAAATTAGACATGGCTTTGTGGAATTTATTTGTGATTTTTATAACACTTCAAGAGATGACTGAAAAGTATGAAAGTACACAATTTATAAAGTTAGTGGGCCTTCACAGTCACCACACTTTGTTCATCTACTGCAGTGGTTCCCAACTGGTGGTTCGCAATAAAAATTCTGTAATAGCATCTGCTTAAATTTGCATTTAAGCAAACTACAAAATATAACTAATAATAAACAATAAAGTAAAATAAAATTAAATAAAAAGCAAAAATTGCCAAAGAAGGAAACCACATCCCCCATAAATCCTTATAATTAGTTTACTATCTTACAGTATATCATGTTAAATATGTTTTCCATACTAAATTTTTCTTCATTCTCAAGGATCATTGTTATGTGTAGGTACTTTTTTTTTTTTTTTTTTTTTTAGAACCTATAGTATTTAGTGTCCTGAATGGGTTGAAAAGTTGAAAGAAAATATTTGTTGACATTAAACTTGAACTTCTGTAGATTGTAATTTTCAGGAAATACGTATGAAGGAAGGTTGTTCCAGAAAACAGAAGTTGAATGAATAAATGAGGAAGAAAAGTTGGTTCTGTGAGTTTGAACTTGGACAGCAAAATGATGTTGACTGGTTGTGGCACCCATTCGGACTGCTTTGAAAGAGAGAGAGCATGAATTATAGAAGCCAATTCAGAAGAACAGTGCCATGCAAGTATCTATAGAAAAGGCATGCAACAGAAACAGAAAGTCTATGAGTCAGAGAGTGGAGAGATTGGTATAGATGAGCCATCAATTAGCCTAACTGCCTTCTTCTGAATGGAATCTAGAAGCCTGAAAGAGGTTTTCAGGGCACCGCCCCAGATGTGAGAACAATATTCCATGGTAAGGTGGATTTGTGATTTCTGCAGAGTCAACAACTGTTTGGAAGAAAAGTAACGTCGAGAGCAAACCCAGTTTTTTAGATGCAGAGGAACCAATATTTGTAATGTGCTTTATGCCAAGAGAGATTAGAAGTCAGGATAATCCCCAAGATCTTGCCTAGAAATTGGAGCTTCATCGAAGATAAGCCTCCTTTTTGCGAGATATAAGACAGGACAGAGTTTTAGAAGGATTGAAATTAAGTTATCTTTGCCCCACTGGAGAATTATCTGGAGATCAGCATTTAAGGATGTGGCAGTGGATACTCAAGAAGTTGAAGCTGTTTGAGCAGGGCAAGGTTTCTCAAACTGGAAGACGGAATGCAATGTGCTATCGTCAGCAAAACTATGGATAGGATTTCCGGTCAACGGAAGAAGGTCATTAATATACAAGAGGAAAAGAGTGGGAGAAAGAACTGAACCTTGGGGAACACCAGCATTAGTGGACAAGTTAGAAGACAGAGAGCCATCACCTGCAGTGAGCGGTTACAGGGAAAACTGGATACCCCTTTACAAAAAACAACTGGCAAATCATAGGATGGAAGCTTATTTAGAAGACCTTTATGCCAAACACAACCAAAAGCCTTTGAAATGTCAAGAGAAATGGCTTGAGTTTCAACAAACTTTTCCATTGAATTTGTCGATAGATGGGTAACATAAGCCAGAATATCAACAGTGGAACGACACTGACGGAATCCATACTGGCGATTGTTGATCAGATGAAAGATTTCCAGATAGTTTTAAGAGTTGGCAGTTAATTGATTTCTCCATTACTTTGGAAAGAGTAGAAGTAATCGCAACGGGACGATAATTGGATGAAAGGGATTTGTCACCCTTTTTAGGAACTGGCTGGATATGAGCAAATTTCCAAGCAGAAGAAAAAACACCTTTGGAATAAGAAAGTAAAAAAAGACGACACAAAAGAGGAGTAAGCTCAGGAGCACAGGTTTAGAGAACAAGTGGAGAAATACCATCAGCACCTGAAGTTTTCTTAGTATCAGGTTCATCAAAATCCTTCTGACATCCTTTTGATGGAAGCCGACAGGAGGCATTTAATGGAGTGTGCTGGGAATGGTTTGAGGTGATTTACCAAGATCATCAATACATGAGTTGGAAGAAAAATAGGATGCTAGCAGGTCAGCTTTATCTTTGGCTGATGTGACAACAGAACCATCTGGTTTTGTCAAAGATGGGAACAGAGATGGGCAAAAATTGCGGCCAATAGCTTTGGCAAAAGACCAGAATGCTCAGCTACCATTTGGACTAAAAGCAAGTTTTCTACTCTTGACCTGTTTGAAATCTAGTTTGGACTTATTAATAACTGCTTTACAAAGTATAAATAATACTTATAATAATAAATAAAACAGAAGTTTTCGGCAGCTGCTGCTGCCGAAAGCTCCTGTTTTAGTGGCTTAATAATAATTTTTAATATTATGCAATGTCGCTAATAAAAATGTAGTACTGGAAATATTTTATAATAAAAATTCAGAAATACAGTATTATACGATTTCAGAGAATATAGGCTTAGTGGTTCGAATTAAAAATATTTTGTGAAAGGGGTTCGCGATAAAAAATATTAGATTGAAAGGGGTTTAATGTTGGCGAGTAAAAAAAAGGTTATGAACCACTGATCTACTGTAAATACATTTTTATCTCTTACCGTTACTGAAATAATAAATAATATATTCGTTATGCTAAGGGAGAAAAATATACAGAAACAAAATACCGGTTGTAAGATTATACTAGTCCAGCACCAAGTTATGATTTATCACACAGTATATTTATAAAATGATATTTAATAATTACATTTTTAAATTTTATATAGCAAAATATAAATAGTGATGTAAAAAAATAATAAGAATTATATACATCAACAATACCAATGTCCCACACAGAGTACACTTTCTAAAAAAAAATTTTGAGTCAACTGGTTATTCACAAGAGTACAAAAATGGAAAGAAATATGAAGTGCTTATCTCAGCCATTACTCTATAGAAGCATTTAGCAAAACAGAAAGTTCGTTCAGTTAGAACTTTACAAAACTGACTATTAATTCAGAAAGGAGGGGGATATTAAATAATTAATAATACTAATCCTCCAAGTGTAAGTGTGTGTCAGTTTTTGAAATGTAAGTTGCCACATGAGTCAAAATGACCCCAAAATTTGATTATTTAGAGTGGCAGCTATTTATGAATTTCTTTTTTAATTCTCACCCTCCTACAGTTAACGAGCCTATATAACATCTAATTAATCGCAGTAATAGTTTTTTTTCCACAAAAATTTTCTGTAACTTAACTGAACAGGCTGATTTTCATTTAGGCATACTTATACTGTGGCTTCCAAATAGAGGTTTCTGACTGAAATTTATTTTACAATACATTAGCATCTTAGGCTTCATTTCACCAGTGTGTTATGTCTGCATAAACAGACTATGTTTATAGGCTAACCTGAATGTTGAGTAGGCTGAAAACCTCAGAATAACTCACGGAGAAAAATCTATCCTCATTTGAGATTGCCAACCTACAGTAGCAATTGAAGAGGCCTAAAAATTCCTCTAGTTTGTAACAGGATTTGAACCCAGACTGTGAAATTTGGTATTGTGGCCAGGTATGATACAGTTTTGGTTGACAACAAAGCCATTTTTTTTACACATGGTCAGGGGCAAGATCGAGATGATATGAAGAGAATAAACTGATCATGGCTATTCTTTTTGTATAGCTGTGATCATTTTAATCTCTGGTGAGATTAAACTCCAATACCTCTCTCCCTCACCAGTAATAATATACATTCATATATAACCATAAATATTACTAGTAAGCATAAAAAAATTACTCAATTGTTTAGAGTGTTTACTGAGTGGTAGCACATCAACATTTATCACTATTTTCTTTCCTTTCCTCTTGGCCAACAATACTATAATTACCTCCATGTATAAAATATGTCATTCACAATAATACTGGTTTTTTTTTCTCAAACTATTCTGACTAAATTGATTGTAATTTACCATCACACCTTTTAGGTGTTTATACTTTGAGCATCAATAGAGTTTTTCTAACTGAAATCTGTTTTACAATTTAAAACTATCCTCATCTGGTTATGCTTGGATACTCTCATATATACTGTAAATTTAGTATATATTATAATTCATGGTATTCATTTTGCTTTAAGAGAGTACATTGAAAAAAAACATCTCCATCTGGATACCATATAATAAAATTGCATGTACTGTAAACACAAGTTCTGTGTAGGTGGTGTTTATAATTTAAGTGGTGGCCATATGGTAAAACTTGAAAGGCTTATTATTTTGGTCCTCTCATCAACTGGTGCAGTACCACCATTTTGCTTATTGGAAGCTTGAAGTGGTGAAGCCCATGTTTAATCTCCACAGCAAAGCTTCAGAAATCCCCATCTCTTCCATTATGCAGTATGATTTATGTCTTTTGAGGTTATGATGGGCATCATGGTGAGATACCATCTTCATTACATTTTTAGGGTACAGTACTAAAACAGTGTTCATAGGCTGGCTACTAAATAGTCCACTGAACCTACTGGTAACTTCTTAGGAGGAATTTGGATCAGCTAGTGTATAATCTCACTGCCTCTGCTATGCCAGATAGTGCCTGAAGGGGGTGCAAGTATTTTGTATGCAGGGAGTACTAGTGAGGCCATGTTATGTTATGCAGCTGGGTATATAGTGACAAATGATGCAAGAAAGCAAACTTATATAGCAACAGCCAAAAAAAAAACAAAAAACCCACACGTCACCCACCTTTACCTATCCAAGAATGTGTCTAGTTCTTCCTTGAATTTATTCAAAGCATTCACTTCCACAACAGATGGAAGCCTATTCCAACAATCAACCACTTGCTGCAAACTTCCACACATCTATCCTGCAACCATTCTTATTCAACTTAAATTTATGCCCCCTTATATGTATAGTCTCAGCAAGAGGAAGAATGCCATTCGCATTCAGCTTACTCAATCCATTCAAGACCTAAAAACCTCAATCATATCATAGTGCAGGTGCCTAGGAGGCTTTCAGACCTGTATACAATATTCTAGATGCAGCCTAATCATGGCTGAGTGATCTTATATACAAGGTTATTTTCATTGGAGATTTTAATATTGACAATTATAGCTGGTTGAGATGTTGAGGATTTTGTAATTACTAATGACCTCACACAGATAGTTCAGTTACCTACTACAATACCAAACAATCCACACGCATTTGATTTTATTCTCATGAACAACCTTTCAAAGTACGTGGTCAAGGTGAGTGATCCTTGTACAAAGGAATAATGACCTCCTTATCCCTACTAGCAAAGTTTTTGTATATCATTGACAAAACCCCATGAGCTAACCTGGCAGCATGTTTGCACTGCTTGGAGAATTTCATATCTGGCTGCACAATTACTTCCAGGTCTTTTTCATTTTTTACTACTCTGAGTGATTAATAGTGGCAAATGATGCAAGGAAGCAAGCTTAGACAGCATTAGCAAAAAAAAAAAAAAAAAAAAAAAGAAAGGTAAAACTCCCTACATCACCTGTCCGTCCCCTCTAATAATTTATCTAGTCTTCCTTAAATTTATTCAACACCACCTGCAGATGGAAGTTTGTTCCAAAGAAAATTTTCACCATCTACCATGTAACCATCCTTCCTCAATTCCCCAATACATTCAAAGTCTGAAACACTTCAACCAGATCTCCTTGTAATTTCTTGGTTTCCAGATGCTGCAATTTGCAGAAAGAGTCTTCCTTGGTAAGATTACCCCTCTGTTTGCCTCACTTAATCTCACTGCTTTTCTCTGCACCTGTTTCAACAGAACAGATCCACATCCTTCCTGAAATGAAGCTTTCAGAGCTGTATACAGTACTCAAGATTTGGCCTAACTATTGCCTTACACAATGGAATAATCACCTTACAATAGAATAATCTCTGCTGGCAAAATTCCTGTATATTATTGATAAAATTCCATGAGTTTTCCTAACAGCCTGTCCACATTGCTCAGAGAACTTCATGTCTAACTGAATAGTTACCCAGGTCTTTTTACATTTGATGCTTCCTTGAGTGTGGTACCATACAGTTGATGTGTTATTCTGGAATTACTGCTGCCCTTATTCAGTACCTTGCATTTGTCAATGTTAAACTTCAATTGCCACTTCTCAGTCCATCTGCCTAATTTTTCTACATCTTGTTTCAGTAGCACACCCTGATTAGTATCTTAATCACCCTGCCAGCCTTTGTATCATCTGCATACTTAGACATTAGGACTGATATGTCTCCATCAGTATCATTAATAAACATTGAAAACAACAATGGGCCCAGCACTGAACCTTGTGGGACTCCACTAATAGCATTAGTCCAAGAAGAGCAGTGCCCATTGACAATCACTTTCTGAATTCTTCCACTCAACCATTCTTTTATCCATAGCAGTAATTTGTCCCTAATGTCAAAATGCTCTAATCTGCAGTTTTCTGTGTGGAACAGTATCAAAAGCTTTTCTGAAATCTAAGTATATGATGTCAAAATCATTTTTTACATTCACCGTCTGAGTGAATACAACAATGCAGTAACAAAGCATCATAGTATCCATCCAGACTGGTCATATAAGATCTATGCTTAACAAATCCAAGCTGTGACTACAACTGCATTCCTCTCTAGATAGTCCTGCATTACTTCTTTAATCAGTGACTTCATTATTTTCCCTGGAACAGAAGTCTAGCTTAAAGTTCTGTAATTACCCACTTCATTCTTTGATCTCCCAGCTTGGGAATTCCCAGAGACTTCTCATAATCTAACTCAGCATGCCTAACCACCTTTTTGACTAGATTGCAGGCTAGTTTATACCTAGTATTAGCATCTGTATTACCTGATAATTTATATGCATTGCATGCATTTTTCTTTGGGGGGGGGCATTGTCAAGGCCACGTTATGTCAAGGATCTGGGTATATTCTTACCATGTGTATGCCATATCCAAAGATTTCATTACTTCATACAGCATGTCCCCACTTTTTCTTACTATTGAATACACCATGAATTGTCAAAACTTAATAGCGTAAGCTTATCTGCAAAAATATCTAAACCTCCCAAACACTTCCTAATTCATTTCACAAATATACATGGTCTCAAATCTAATCTCAACGATGTCCATTTCCACTTGCAATTTGCCAAACCCCATATACTTTTTCTGGCAGAATCTCAGTTATCGGTTGATTCAACTACTGCTCATCTCAGTTGCCCAAATTATTTGCTGTAAGATTCCTTTCGCCTCAAAAGTGGTACTTGTGCATATGCCCATTCTGATATTCCCTGTCAGAGACTTGGTAATTTGGAATCTCCTCTTTTCGATCTTCTCTGGCTTAAAATCTCTCTACCTCATTGTGTCAAATTCATCTGTTGTCTCTACTGTTCTCCCAACTCCACTAATCACTTGGAGCTCTTTGACTTCCTCTCTTTGCAACTTGACTTTCTCCAGTCCAACTTTCCTGACAGTGAAGTAATTTTCCTTGGTGATTTTAATGTTCACAACTCCAGCTGGCTTCCATTTTCTAGTCACGCAGACTCAGCTGGTCGAGATGCTGAGGCTTTTGCAATTACTAATGACCTTGCACAGATTGTTCATTTACCTACAAGAATACCAGACCATCCTAACCATACAGCCAACACTCTTGATCTTTTTCTCACAAACAACCCTTCTAAGTACATGGTCGAAGTGAGTGGTCCTTTAAGCACCTCAGATCACAACTTGGTGATTCTCTTCTCCAATGGAGCCTTTATCTCTTGGCTATTCCCAAACTCGTATTGTTTGGTATTACAAGAATGCAAAATGGGATGACCTGCGAGATTTCTTCTTTTCCTTGGTTGGATTACTGTTTCAAAACTTCTGATGTCAACGCTTGCTCAGATCGTGTCAGTAAAATTATTCTTGCAGGAATAGAATCCTTTATCCCACACTCCACTTTAAAATCTCGTCCTTTATCTAAACCTTGGTTTTACAATAAATGTGCTAAGGCTGTTCAAGAAAAGATTGTTGCATATCATAATTGGCTTGTTTCTAATTCTTCAATTTCATTTTCTGCCTACACCAAAGCTTGCAACAATTGTAAAGTAGTTATTAATCAGTCCAAACTAGAGTTTGAACAGGCTAAGAGTAGAAAACTTGCTTCTTGCCCTAATGGTAGCCAAGCATTCTGGTCTCTTGCCAAAGCTATTGGCTGTAACTTTTGCCCATCTCTGCTCCCACCTCTGTCCAAACAAGATGGTTCTGTTGTCACTTCAGCCAAGGATAAAGCTGACCTGCTAGCATTCCATTTTTCTTCCAACTCATGTATTAATGATCTTGGTAAAACACCTCCCACCATGCTCCACTCAGGTTCTAATGATTTTGATGAATCTTGATGCTAAGAAAGCTCCAGGTCCCAATGGTATTTCTCCACTTGTTCTTAAAACCTGTGCTTCTGAACTTACTCCTGTTCTTTGCTGCCTTTTTTCACTCTCTTATTCCAAAGGTGTTTTTCCTTCTGCTTGGAAATTTGCTCATATCCAGCCAGTTCATAAAAAGGGTGACAAATCCCTCCCATCCAATTACTTCTACTCTTTCTAAATGGAGAAATCAATTAACCGCCAACTCTTAAACTACCTAGAAACCTTCCGTCTGATCAAAGATCGCCAGTATGGATTCTGTCAGTGTCGATTCACTGGTGATATTCTGGCTTATGTTATCCATTTATGGACTATTTCAATGGAAAAGTTCGATGAAATACAAGCAGTTGCTCTTGACATCTCAAAGGCTTTCAATCATGTATGGCATAAAGGTCTTCTAAACAAGCTTCCATCTTATGGTTTGGCAACTGTTTTTTGTAATTGGTTATCCAGTTTTCTCTCTGATCGCTCACTGAGGGTGATGGTAGATGGCTCTCTGTCTTCTAACTTCTCCACTAATGCCGGTGTCCCCCCAAGGTTCAGTTCTTGCCCTCACTCTTTTCCTCTTGTATATTAATGACCTTCTTCCATTGACTGGAAATCCTATCCATAGTTTTGCCGATGATGGCACGTTGCATTCCACTTTCCATTTTGAGAAACCTTGCTCTGCTCAATCAGCTTCAACTTCTCGAAAATTTGCTACCAATTCCTTAAATGCCGATCTCCAGGTAATTCTCCAGTGGGGCAAAGACAACTTAGTTGATTTAAATCCTTCTAAATCTCAGTCTTGTTCTTATATCTCGCAAAAAGGATTCTTCTGCTCCTATAGTTATCTTTGGTGACACTCCGATTTCTAAGCAAAATGATGTATCTCTTTTGGGGATTACCCTGACTTCTAATCTGTCTTGGCACAAGCACATTTCAAATATTGCTTCCTCTGCATCTAAAAAACTTGGTTTTCTCTTTTGCTCTTGGCGTTATACTTTTCTTCCAAACAGCTGTTCACTCTGTACAAATCGCAAATCCGCCCTACTATGGAATATTGTTCCCAGATGTGGGAACTCTCTCTTTGAAAACAGTCTGAACAGGTACTGCCAACATCCATTTACTGTCCAACTTCAGACTTGCATAACCAACTTTTCATCTTCCTTGTTTATTCATTCAACTGCCATTTTCTGGAACAACCTTCCTTCATACGTATTTCCTGAAAATTAGTCTACAGAAGTTGAAGTCCAATGTCAACAAATATCTTCTTTTGTCTTCTCAATCTTCAAGCATGGTACTAAGTACTATAGGTTCTAATACATTTCGTGTTTGGGGTTTACATAAAAAAAACAAAAAAACAGCTTCAACTTCTTGTACATTCACCACCATTTCCTTAAATGCTGATCTACAGGTAATTTAACTAAACATAACTTTAGTTAGTTTCAATCCTAAAACTGAGTCCTATCTTATATCTTGCAAAGAGCATTCTACTGCTCCTATGTTTATTTTTGATGACACTCAGATTTCTAGACATTATCACATATCTCTATTAATGATTACCCTGACTTGATATTATATGTGCATCACAAATATTGCTTCCCATGCAGCTAAAAGATTGGGTTTTTGTTTTGCTCTTGGTATTATTTTTCTCTTAAACAACTATTCACTCTGTACTAATCTCAAATCCACCCTACCCTGGAATATTTTTCTCACATTTAGTGGTGCATCCAGTGGTGTGCTGATAAATGTTTAGCAACTGCCTCACCCTATTTTAACAACCCCTGCCCTCTTTGGAAACCGTGCAGCAGTTTCTCCCTTTGTGTGAATTACAACCCCCCTAAAAGTATAAACAAATTTCATTATCAGCAAACATCCACTAAATTTTTCCTGGGCTGCTTCTTCTTAGGGTAATGACCTCATGGGGTTCACAACAATTCCAGAAATGGGAAACCTTGACAGATGTCGAGCATGGGAATGTCATTACCTGAAGAAGAAGCTGCCCAAGCAAAATTAATTGGATGTTTTTTGGAAATATTATTATTGTAAAATTGCTAGTGTTGATAATCCCTATACAGGCTACTGTGTAAAGGAGCAGGGGAAAGGATTTTTTTTTTTTTTCATTTGAGTGAGCTTCCATCTCAGTTGCCACCCGGATTTTCATCCATATGCAACCAATTCTCATTTAGTATATCAGTCTCAACCTTAGTTGTAAAAACCAATATTAGGAGCAGGGGAAAGGAAACACAAAGGGTACCAAAATAAGCACACCTTGGCTGAATTTTCCATGTCACCTTATACAAACTTATCGGTCAAATGCCGCTAGCCAATGTGGATGAAATGCGTGCCGACGTACAGTTTATAGCCATTATCAGTTTAACAACTGGATCACAAAATTCTTGAAAATTTAACAACGCGAGCCGGCTCCAGCACGCCACTGGGTGCACCCAAACCTCTTTGAGGCTTCTAGACTCCATTCAAAAGAGAGCAGGCAGATTAATTAATGATGTGTCTCTTACAAAGTCTCTCCTCTCTCTCTCTGTCTCATAGATGTACTGTTCTTCTGAATTGCTTTCTGTAATTCCCTCTCTTTCTCTTCCAAATCAGTCTTCACGTGCTACTACCAACCAATGCCCATTCACTGTTCAACTTCAAACTCACAGAACGAACTTTTCTTCTTCCTCATTTATCCCTTCAACTTCTGTTTTCTGGAACTACTTTCTTTCACATGTATTTTCTGAAATATACAATATACAGAAATTCATGTCTAATGTCAACAAATATGTTCCTCTGTCTTCTCATTGTCAACCCCATGCATAGTACTAAGTACAATAGGTTCTAATACCTTTTGTTTGGTGTTTTCATAAAAAAAAAAAAAAAAAAACTGTGATGACCATCTTGTTTCTAGGTGGTATATCAAAACAAAAACACCCCTTTTGAGGGTACCAGAGTACACTTCATATGCACTGCAAATATGGTACTGAAAAAAGAAATCAATAACAAACTTCTTTTCTACTGCAAGTTATAAAATCTTGCCAGTGATTAAAATCATCGGAGATATGCTTTTTTCAGAGCTGTGATCATTTTGATTTTGTTCCTGCTCCCGACCATGTGTAAAAAAATGTCACTTCTGTCAACTGAAAATTCATACCACATCTGGAAGTTAAATACACACCTATGATCAGATATTTTTTCACAGGGGAAAGGGGTGGGAGTAAATTGCTGGGAACATTCTCTGTTATCTCCTGAAGAGTTAAATAAAATAGTATATAAATTGCATTAGTCCAAATTACATTATATACTGATTATTTTATATATAATACATAGTAAAAAAGGATTACCTCAAAAATTCTTGCATGTACTGTCCAACTATAGAAGACAGTAGATGGTAATAAAATCAGGTGCACATTCCTTTGTTATTAAAGCCTTGTGGATTTTTGAAAAAGCTTATTTCTAATCCACCATTTCAACACATGCAAAATGTAATAAAAGGTTTGGGGACTGAATAAATATTTGGAAAATGAAAAAGCTTACCAGCTATTCGAATGGATTTTCTTCAAAGTAATCTTCTAAAGTGTAGACACCAATTCTTATGCTTCTGCAACCATCCTTCCTCAATTTGAATTTATGCCCCCTTGTGCGTAATCTGAGCAAGAGGAAGAATCCCATCAGCACTGAGCTTGCTCAATCCATTCAAAGCCTTAGTCTCTAGATGCTGCAATTTGCAGAACTGAAGACTTTCACAGCAAGAGAACTCCTTTGTTCCCCCTCACCAATCTCGTTGCTCTTCTCTGTACCAGTTCAAGTAGCTCTACATCCTTCCTAAAATGACCTGTAAGCAGTATTCAAGATGCAGCCTAATCATTGCCTTGTACAATGGTTGGTTCTTGGGTTTTATTGGCGCATTAGCAACTAAGGCTATAATGTGCCCTCTTGTACAATGGGATAATCACCTCCACATAGAATTTGCTATTGGTAACATTATCACATGGTCCCTGAGGGACTCTGCTAATAACATTAGCACTTCATGGACTAATGTTATAGTGGACCCTCCCAGGGTTCGATGCCCCCTCACCAATCTTGTTGCTCTTCTCTGTACCAGTTCGAGTAGCTCTACATCCTTCCTAAAATGACCTGTAAACATTACTCAAGATGCAGCCTAATCATTGCCTTGTACAATGGTTGGTTCTTGGGTTTTATTGGCGCATTAGCAACTAAGGCTATAATGTGCCCTCTTGTACAATGGGATAATCACCTCCACATAGAATTTGCTATTGGTAACATTATCACATGGTCCCTGAGGGACTCTGCTAATAACATTAGCACTTCGTGGACTAATGTTATAGTGGACCCTCCCGGGGTTCGATGCTAGGCTGATTGTTTTTTTTTATATTTATTAATGATATTGATGAATTTATATCAGGCTTAACATCCAAGTTTGCAGATGATACAAAGGTTTGCAAGTGGGTAATGACGGTATGATACTGCAACAAGATCTAGAAAAATTCGGCATACGGGTAGCAGTTATCTCAGATTAACATATCCACTGTGTAGTACCACACAGTGGGTATATTAGTGTAGTATGGTGGAAAATGAAAAAGACTTGGAAGTAATAGTGCACTCAGATATGAAGTTCTATGAACAGTGCAGAGAGGCTGCCAGGATAGTTCATGGGAATTTGTCAATGATATTCAGAAACTTTGCTAGCAGGGATAAGGGGTCATTATCCTATTGTATAAGGAAATGGTTAGGCCACATCTTAAGTGCAAGAAACATGTCTAGAGACCTCATTTTAGGAAGGATGTAGCTCTGCTGGATTGGGTGCAGAGAAGGGCAATGAGATTAGTGAAGGGGACAAAAGGGTGGCCTTACTAAGAAAAACTTTAGTTCTGTAACCTGCAGCATGTGGAAACTAGACATCTGCAAGGTGATCTGTTTGCCAAGCTCAGTGCTGATGGGATTCTTCCTCTTGCTCAGCTACACTTGTGAGGGGACATAAATTCAAATTGAGGAAGGATGGTTGTAGGTTAGATGTGTGGAAGTTAGCTTTCTGCCAGTGGGTGGTTGATTGTTGGAACAAACTTCCACATGTTGTTGTGGAGGAGATTGGTAGTTTGAATAAATTCAAGAAAGAATTAAACAAATTATTGGAGTTGGATGGACAGATGATGGAGAAGGTTTTTTTTTTAGCTGATACTTTATAAGCTTGCTTTTGTGCATCATTTTCCATTACAAATACTAAGATCCAAGTTAAGTGGCTGTAGCCTATACACTATTGGTAACAAGTCAGCAATAAATTCTTGTTCAAGGAAGCAACTAAAACTGTAAAAATGAACTATAAATGAGCAACAGAAATATAAATACCTACAGATAGCACCTCTAGTGAGGATAAAGTATCTAATAATTTTTATTTCAAATATTACAAACTTCAGAATTAAAAAGTATTTCAAACTGTAGATGATATTATTAAAAGGGGGAAACAAAGTAAGAATTTTAAAATGTAACAAAAAATAACAGATGAAAAAAATACCAGGTAAAATGCAAAAAGTGCAACCAAGTCTGATATACTAAGGGGGTGATCATACAACAACATAAAAATATATATGAGACCAAAAGAGAATAGAAAAGACCATTATTGCAAGATCATCTAGACAAGACTGCAGAAATAATTCAGACACAGCATGGGTTTGTTAAGGGAAAGTCTTGTCTGACAAATTTGATAGGATATTATGATGTGATTACAAAGTAACTGGATGCAAAAAATAATTTTGATATCATATATATTTGGATTTCAGGAAAGTTTTTGACACTGTTGCGCATGGAAGACTATTGTACAAATTGGAGCAGAATGGTATTAAGGGTAAGTTGTTACAATGGATAAAAGGATGGTTGAGAGGGAGAAGACAGGGTGATAATCAATGGGTGCTGCTCTTCGTGGACTAGTGTTATTAATGGAGTCCCACAGGGTTCGGTGTTGGGTCCACTGTTGTTTTGTATATTTATCAATGATATTGATGATCAGACTTAGTGTCAAAGTTTGCAGATGATACAAAGGTTAGCAGGGTTGTTAATGACAGTAATGGCAGTATGCTATTGCATTAGCATTAGTAGAGGCATTTGATGCAAGAAAGCAAGCTTATGCAGCATCAGCCAAAAAAAAAAAAAAAAAACCCACTTCCACTTCACCCCTCTGTTCGTTCAAAATACCTGTCCAGCTGAGCCTTAAACTTATTTAGGCTATCAACCTCCACCACAAGGGATGGAAGTCTGTTCCACCAACCAACCACCCGCTGGCTAAAGGCAAATTTCCGCACGTCTATCCTACATCTGTCTTTCCTCAATTTGAATTTATGCCCTCTCAGGTGATTTTTCTGAGCTAGAGGAAGAATCCCATCAGCATTGAGCATGCTTAAACCATTCAAGGCTTTATACACCTCTATCAGATCACCTCGCTGGTGCCTAGTCTCCAGACACTGTAATTTGCAAAACTTAAGCCTTTCTTCGTAAGAGCACCCCTTTGTTCCATTCACTAATCTTGTTGCCCTTCTCTGTACTCGTTCCAGCAGCTCTACATCCTTCTTGAAATGAGGCCTCCAGACCTGTATACAGTACTCTAGGTGTGGCCTGACCATCGCCTTATACAATGGAATAATCACCTCCTTATCCCTGCTGGAAAAATTCCTGTATATCATTGACAATACTCCATGAGCTACTCTTGCAGCCCTTCTGCACTGCTCAGAGAACTTCATATCTGCCTGCACAACCACCCCCAAGTCCCTTTCATTCTCTACCACTGTCAGTGTAGTACCACAGAGTTGATACGTTGCTCTGGAGTTGCTGTTTCCCATGTGTAGTACTTTACATTTATCAATGTTAAACTTCATTTGCCACCTCTCAGCCCATCTGCTCAACCTTTCCAGATCCTGTTGCAGCAGCATAGTGTCAGTAGTGTCCTTGACAACCCTGCCAACCTTTGTATCGTCTGCAAACTTGGACATTAAGCCCGATATACCATCATCAATATCATTTATAAATACAGAAAACAATAATGGACCCAACACTGAGCCCTGAGGGACTCCACTAATAACATCAGTCCACGATGAGCAGTGTCCATTGATTACCACTCTCTGTCTTCTCCCCCTCAACCACCCCTTTATCCATAGCAGCAATTTGCCTCCAATGTCACACTGCTCCAATTTGTGTAGCAGTCTTCCATGTGCAACAGTATCAAAAGCCTTTCTAAGATCCAAGTATATAATATCAAAGTTATTCCCTGCATCCAGTTCTTTTGTGACTGCATCATAGTATCCAATCAAGTTGGTCAGGCAAGACTTCCCCTTAACAAAACCATGCTGTGTCTGAGCTATAACTGAAGTCTTGTCTAAATGATCCTGCAGTGCTTCTTTAACCAGTGCCTCCATTAATTTTCCTGGAACAGAAGTTAAGCTCACAGGTCTATAATTACTTGTGTCAGCCTTTGATCCTCCTTTGTGAATTGGGGTCACATTTGCACATTTCCAGTCTATGGGTACCTCCCCTGAGTCCAAGGAAGCTCTCATAATTATGGCTAAGGGTTTGCTTACTTCCTTTGCTGCCTCCTTTAATATAACTGGATAGATCCCATCCACCCCGGGTGCCTTTCTTGTGTTTATCTTCAACAGTTTCTCCTCCACTTTACTCCCAGTTATTTCAAGATTCTGTAGCTTACTGCTAGAGTTGAATACACCTCTGGCATTCCCCTCGCTGAATAACTCCTCATGTGTGAATGTCGATGCAAAATATTCATTTAGTTTGTTAGCTACCTGAGCAGGATCATCAACACTTGACCCATCAATATCAAGTGGACCAATCTGATTCACCCCCTTCCTTCTAGAGTTTACATAAGTAAAGAACTCTTTGCTGTTTTTCTTTGCATCCCTTGCCAAGGATTTCTCGTAATCTGCCTTCGCCTGCCTAACCTCCTTTGTAACTTGGTTGCATATCAACTTGTATCTATCATAGGCTTCTGTGTCATGTGTTAATTTGTATGTATCCCATGCATTTTTCTTCTCTGCCATATGCCTCATTAGTTCATCCGACATCCATTTTGGCCTAAACCTTGAACAATATTTCTTAGTTGGTATGTAAAGCCTAGTAGCTTCCAAGATAAGTTCTTTGAATGCTTCCCATTTTGAATTTGCTGTTGGTAACATCATCAGTTGGTCCCACTGTATAGAATTTAAATACTGTCTCAGTCCATCGTAGTCGCCTTTACGGAAGCAATAACCCTTCCCTTTACCCCTAATGGTAGTTACCTCTTTGAGTAAATCCCACTTCAGCACACTGTGATCACTGCCACCTAGTGGTTCATTTATCTGCAGATTCTTAATGCATGAAGAATCACTGCTGATAATCAAATCAAGAGTATTACTCCCTCTAGTTGCCTCCCGAACCTGCTGATGTAGAAAACAATCATCCAATAAATCCACAAAAGTCCTGCTAGTGTGTGAGTAACCAGCCCCCAAATTCCAGTCAATATCTGGGAAATTAAAATCTCCCATTATAAGACACTCTGATTTACTGGCCCACTCTATTTCCCTGTACAGTTCCTTATTATACTCATCAGAGTCATTAGGCCTATAGCACACTCCTACTCTCAATTTTGATCTCCCAATGTTTATGTCACACCAAACTGACTCCACACTGCACTGTCCAGCGATGTCGACTGGCTTCACTTCCTTGGTTTTTATGTGTTTCTTAACTAATAACATAACCCCTCCTCCCTTCCTATCCTGTCTATCCTTTCTGTAGACGTTGTACTCCCCAAATTGCAGTTCTGCATCCCTTATATCTGTGTGACACCACGTCTCTGATATCCCAACAATATCTGCCTTCGATGTTTTGAGCAATACCTCAAATTCATCAAATTTATTTACTAAACTCCTAGCATTGGTGTACACGCAAGTATACCTGCACCTGTTTCTATTCTTAGCTACCCTAACACAACCCATGTGTTTACTTGTACCGCAATGGCTCCCAGCAGTCTCTGAAATACCATGCATCTTGTTTTTCAGGCTTCTGCTCATTCTAATAGAAGCAGTACAAGAATCTCTTTCACCTCTGCCAGTGGCTACTGTCAATCTATTGGTCTTTGTCTCCCCCCAAGCTAGCAGTTTTCCGACCCACCTAACACTGCCTCGATAGCATCAGCAAATATTCTTGCACCCTTTCTATTTAAGTGTATCCCATCCCTGTAGAAGCAATCTCTCCTGTTAACAAGTACAGTCCAGGCTGAAAAAAATTCTACCCCTTGAGCCTTGCACAATCTTTCCAGGGCCGAATTGATCGACAAGGCTCTCATCATATACTCCCTCCTATCGTGTCTGGGCAGAATTGCAGACACTTTCAAATTCAACCCTAATTCTCGGCTTTTGTTCAACAGTGACCTGTACTTGTTAAGTAATTCTGCCGGTCTCCTACTCTTAATATTATTAGTACCAACGTGTACAACTATATCACCTTTTGTGCCCTTAAAAGATGATATTCGCTCTACAACGTCATCAACCTTTGCCCCTGGCAGACATACCCTGGTCCTGTTCCACCTATCTCTTTTACAAAGCATGTTCCCCGTTTCCCTGACAATAATCTAGATCCTTGCAACAGGATCTAGATAATTTGGGAAGATGGGCTAAGAAGTGGCAACTGAAGTTTAACCTTGACAAATGCAAAGTACTGCATATGGGTAGAAGTAACCCCAGAGAAACGTACCAACTGTGTGGTACTACACTTAAGGTGGTAGAAAATGAAAAAGACCTGGGAGTAATTGTGCACTCAGATATGAAGCTTTCTGACCAATGCAGACAGGGCAGGGCAGGTCATGGGGGTTTTGTCAATGATATATAGGAATTTTGCTAGCAGGGAAAAGGAGGTGATTGTCCCTCTGTATAAGGCAATGGTCAGGTCATGCCTTGAGTACTGCGTATAGATCTGGAGGTCTCATTTTAGGAAGGATGTAGATTTTCTTGAGCATGTACAGAGAAGGGCAACAAGATTGGTGAGGGGAATGAAGGGATCCTCTTACCAAGAGAGGCTTAAGTTCTGCAAATTGCAGTGGCTGGAGACTAGGCACCTGCACGGTGATCTGAATGAGGTGTATAAGGCCTTGAATGGGTTGAGCACGCTGAATTCTGATGGGATCCTTCCACTTGTTCAGATTACAAACCTAAGGGGGCATAAATTCAAATTAAGGAAAAACAGATGTAGAATAGATGTGCAGAAATTTGCCTTTAGCCAGTGGGTGGTTAATTGCTGGAACAAACTTCTATTTGTCGTTGCGGAAGTTGAAGCATTTGGAGGGAATGGTGTGATTTTTTTTTGGCTGATGCTGCATAAGCTCATACAATTGCTTTTTTGCATCACATGCCACTACTAATACTATTTCAGACTTAAAAATTACATTTTTCACTTTTGAAAATTTCTTCCAGTGATTTTTGTGTAATTCATTTGTGATAACTTTGTCTGAAAAAGAGACCTACTGTCTGAATGACATTTTGGAGTTTTCCTATACTTACTCTATTTACTTTATATAAGGGCAGACTTTAGTTATCTCTTTAAAATTTGGTATTGTTGACAATAAACTTTGTGCTTTATTTGCCATTAGGTCAGTGGCTACAAGAATATCATATGTATTGGCTTGTTTTTTTTTGGGCCTTGGAGAAGACGAAGTCTTCCACTGAGAGGACCTCTGTTTCTGTGTCACAGCCATAGATATATCATAGCCATACATACATTAGAGTCATATCTTGAGATGGGAGAACTTGCAGCTCTCTGATCATCAGTGTGGATGCAATGCACAAACATAGCTGAAATGTGCCACATTTCCAGATCAAATGTTAAAATTGATTGCTGTGTCCCATAATAAATACCAATTTTACTAGTAACTTCTGAGATAGTTTAGTTTAGTGTTGATCACAACATTCGTTTTAGGTGTTGAAATTCTGTCAGAGAGCAGATCACCTTTAATGGACAAACATCCCTCTTTAAATCTTGTGAACCACTGAAAAGTCTTTAAACGACAGACAGCATCTTCTCTGAAAGTTGTGTTTAACATTTCAGTAGCTTCTGTTGCACTTTTTTCTAATTTGAAACAAAATTTAATACAAATTCACTGCTCAGTAACATCACTCTTTTTAAAACACGATGAAATAAACCTATTCAACACGTGCTAATCCAGACTGACTGCAGATAAATAGGTGATTCGTGTTACTACATCTAGATGAGTCACCTGACATGTTGAAACTTGCTACAATACCATTGTTTTAAGATACAAAGTCAGTTCCCAAACTTTTGATCACATCTTATATAGTTCATCTGTTTTAGAATATTTTTCATAATTTTTTTTTTTTTTCCTATTTGCCAATTTCATAAACGCTATAAATAAAATATCACATTTATAGCATCAATAGTAATTAAAAAAAAATTAAGTCTTCAAACATGTCAGATCATACTAACTGATTTTTGCACCTCAACTGCTGCAAACATAATGTGGTTGTTGATAAGAAAATAGATTTTTTTCTGATTATTTTTTCCTTCCTTGATCAGAAATAATATACAAACATTAAAATATCTTATTCATAGCAGAAATAGCTATTAAAAAAAAAACTTAACTTTCATAACATAAGTAGACATGTGGGATAGTTTTCTACCAAAAGTTGAAATGTTCAATAGTGCAGCTGCATATGAAGATTATTCAATTTTTTTGTTACTATTCAGTATCACTACATGCACTCTAATTCTAAAAAATCTAAAATATAATTCTCGTAATACTGTAGTTACTAAAATTAAATAAAAAATTTCTCATGTAGGTGATGTTTATACCACAAAATTCAGAAACATATACCACATCATCAGTTAATTATCTGTTCTTGAATTATTTTCTATACTTTTTTTTTTCTAGTAAAGGATATTATGAGAATTATAAAAATGAAAAATCACAACAGCAGTAGCTACCTTTTTTTTATAAAACCAATATAAAACCGATCTCATAATGCTTATAACATGATTGCTCAGAAATAGTTTCTATTAATATATATATATATATATATATATATATATATTTTTTTTTTTTTTTTTTTTTTTTTACTGGTTAAGAGTACCACAGGCATTGCAAAAATCAAATGTTATACTCGTAGTGGCAATAGTGTTTCCTCACATCATTTAATCTACATTTTCAGAGGCTTCATATATCAATATCTAATGAATACTCTGCCACAATAATCATATGAATAAACAGGCAAATAAGAAAATATGTTATGCTCAGTGATTATCATTTACTACAGATCATGTGCAAGTAAGAACTGCAGAATGAATTTTTTTATGTAAACATACATGATATCATTAAACAAAACAATCAGTCATTTCAAATGCCACAGCATACTGTTTATAATAATAGTACAAAAAATTGGGTATAAGGCTAGCTGAAAGGATTACATAAGCTTCTTACATCAATGGTGCTTTAATAAAGCAAACAGCGCAGTCAAATCAAAAGATAACTTTTAAATTGCATTTGTCATGCAGGTAAAAATATTTTATTGCTGTTGATACAAATTTTAAAATGGGCTTCAAAGGCAGACAGGGACTCAGTAGGCTGTGTGTGTGTGTGTGTGTGTGAGAGGGAGGGAGAGAGAGAGAGAGAGAGTGAGTTAGTTGAAAAACACAATAGGACAGATACACCTGGATTGACTAACCAATCATAAGCTTAGGCACTGATGTAATATAATTTATTAAGTTTTTATGTAACTTTTTTATTTTTCTATTTTCCTTTTGGGCTTTCCCAAAAGAAAAAGAGAATGTTCAAATTTGCTGATATAAGTCAGGGTGAACTCCATAAAAGTGATATGGAGAGGCCTCATGCATAATCAAAGAAATGGCAGTCACATTTTAATGTTGCCAAATGTAAAATTCTACATTTAGGAAATAACTCGAATACAACTTATAAAACACATAGGGTAGAGCTGAAGGGTGTAGCTAAGGAGTGAGATGTGGCTATTGTGATGTTATCAGAAATGAAGGTAACCATTCTGTGTAAAAAAAGGTGGTCGAGAAGGTATGGGTTTTATTAATGATTTACCTTACCTTGGCATCTAGAGAGGAAGTTACAGTCCCCATTATATAAGTCAATAGTGAGACTGACTGCATTGCAATATAACGTTTAAGTTTAGAAGCTACATCTACAGAAAAATACTGAGCCTCTTGATAGAGTCCAAACTTAGGTCTGCCCTTCATCTATTTTTTTTTTTTTTTTGACTAAACAGGCTCAAGAAGACTGACTTGTTACATAGAAAAGGCAGTTACATACATCAATAAGGATATCTTGATGATGATATGTGGACATTAATCAGTATTAATGTTGAATAACCTGTTGAGTATTTGTGAATTTTTGATGTATTTGTGATGTATCAAGACTAATACTCAAGATTTCTAAGAGGTACAAGCTAAAGATTATAATGATTTATGCACCAACATCGAGCCATGATGAGGAAGAGGTTGAAGAAATGTACACTGAAATTGAGAGTCTTCTAGATGAACAGAAAACCCACTACACTATTATTATGGGGGACTTCAATGCTAAGGTTGGAAAAAGGCAAAACAGCGCAGAAAGAGGAACTATAGGAAATTTTGGAATTGGTGAAAGAAATAAAAGAGGTGAAAGACTTGTGGAATTTGCAGAATCTCAAGGAATGTCAGTAATGAACACTTTTTTCAAGAAAAGGGTGAACAGAAAGTGGACATGGAAGAGTCCAAATGGATTAACAACTAATGAAATCGACTTCATCCTCACTAACAGAAGATATATTGTGAATGATGTTACCATCCTGAATAAGGTAAATGTTGGAAGTGATCACAGAATGGTAAGATGTACACTTGATATAGATGTAGGAAAGGAAAGGAAAAAACTGACTCGAGTAAATAATACAAAGGTCTTTAAAATAACAGAGGAGGAGAAAAAGCAGTATGTACTGGAACTGAAGAACAAGTTTGAGCTTCTGCAGACTGCTCAAGACCAAGATATCGACGAGGACTATTACAACTTTCTGAAAGTGATAAAGCCCAAGAAACCTATAGGGAAACAGAAATCCAAAGAAGAAAAAATTAGTCAAGAAACACTTGTCATGATGAACCAAAGACGACAAATGAAGAGCAAGAAAAACACTGACAGGGAGAAAATTGAGTATACTGAGTTATGCAAAGCCATTAGAAAGAGACTCAGAGAGGACATAAGAAGATTTAACACAAGAAAAGTAGAACAAGCATTAAGGGAAAACAAAGGATTTAAATCAGCAGCCATGAGCAGTAATACAGAAAGACAAATGATACTGAAACTGAAGAATAGCGATGGTGTACTTATAAACAGCAGAGAAGGCATAATTCAAATAGCAGAAGACTACTATAGAGAATTATACAAGGAGCGAGGGAATGATACCAGCAGTGGGGAAGATGGATTGCAAAGTAGCAACACATACGACATACCCGATATTCTTCCTGATGAGGTAGAACATGCATTGAAGAAAATGAAGAATCGGAAAGCTCCGGGGGAAGATGAAGTTACTGTAGAGTGTTAAAATTGGGAGGAAGAGACATAACACAAAAACTGGCAAGGCTCTTCACAAAGTGCATTAGAAAAGGTGTGATGCCTAAGCAGTGGAATAATGCAATCATAGTTTTGCTGCATAAGAAAGGAGATAAATCAGAAATTGGAAATTATAGACCAATTAGCTTATTATCCCATATCTACAAGTTGTTCACAAGGGTCATTACTAACAGATTAGAAAGAATACTTGATGAGAATCAACCGAAAGAGCAAGCTGGCTTTAGGACAGGATTCTCAACTATGGATCACCTTCACGTAATATCACAGCTAATGGAGAAAGCAAATGAATATAAAACACCATTATGCCTGGCATTTGTGGATTATGAAAAGGCATTTGACTCCATACAGCATAAGGCAATGTTTCGGGCACTGGAAAGACAAGGCATAGATACTCCATATATTATGATTTTGAAGAAAATATATGAGAGTGCTACATCCTTTATTAGACTAGACAAAGACAGTAGCAAATTTAAAATCGAGAAAGGAGTTCGACAAGGAGACACATCTCCGAAGCTGTTTACTGCTGCCCTTGAGGAAGCTTTCAGAAGATTAGACTGGTCGCAGAAAGGAGTCAATGTGAATGGAGAGTACCTAAACCATTTACGATTTGCAGATGACATTGTGGTCATAAGCCACGATCCCAAAGAATTAGAGGAAAATCTTAATCAGTTATGCACAGTTAGTAAGGATTTTGGACTAAAGATGAATATGGCTAAAACAAAAGTAATGATGAACAAGTATGCCACGGAAAGGGAAATAATGATTGAAGGAGCAGTAATTGAAAAGGTGGAGTCATATACTTATCTGGGACAAGTTATTAGCTGTAATAATGATAAATGGCTGGAAGTCAAGAGAAGAATAAATTTTGGATGGATAGCATTCAGGAAATATAGTCACATACTGAAGAGAAATATCCCAGTTTGTCTGAAACGTAAAATAATGAATCAATGTATACTCCCCACCATGACTTATGGAAGTGAAACTTGGGCACTCACCAAAAGAATGGAAGAGAAGCTAAGAACTACACAGCGAAGAATGGAACGAATTATATTGGGAATCAGACTGTTAGATAAGAAGAGAAACACATGGATTAGGCAGCAAACTCAAGTAAAGGACATTCTTATCAAAACTAAAGAACTGAAATGGTCTTGGGCAGGACACATAGCTAGAAGACATGATGACAGATGGACTAAGAAAATAACAGAATGGTACCCAAGAGGAGCTAGAAGAAAACCTGGAAGACAAAGGCGGAGATGGATAGATGAAATTCATGAGTTTTTGAGTAGTAAATGGATGGCCAGTGCTCAAAACAGAAGGAACTGGAAAGTTGCTGGAGAGGCCTTCATCCTGCAGTGGATTGAAAATGGCTGATGATGATGATGAACCTGTTGAGAATTTAAATTTCTTTAACAGATATGCATGTTTCACATCAGTCTCCTGTATTTCATTTCTCAAATTACATAAAGTGCACCAAAAAAATAAATAGCTAAACAATATATCTATTACGGTAACATCAATTTTAACATTCCTTGAATTATGTTTTTACTTTTGATATGTATCACTGATTGTGTTAGGATTGCAAAAATATTATCACAGAAAAATCAAATAACAAGTAAACTTACTTTTGGCAAAAACTATATGAAACCCATTTGGTGGCATAACAGTGAAATGAAGCATGTCCTCTGTCATGAAATTTGTTGTTATCAATCATTTTAGTTATGCTTCCTGCAGTGTAGTGATTATTACCACTTCCTAAGTGACAGAGACCACATATAGGAAGGAGAAATTTTGAATTGTTGCTAGGGTGAAACACTAAGCTCTGCTACTAGAAATGGTTACTTTTCCTTTTTCTTATTAAAGAAGATTATCTGTGTGTATTCTTATCATTTTATTTGAAAGGCAATGTTTTAGGAAAGTGGTTAGAACAGAAGGATAATAGTACATATATTACTAAAAAAATGTTTTGCTTTTTTTTTCCAAAAATGTACTGCTATGACTAGACACATGATAATTTACTTTTAAAGAAGGGTGGGTAGGTAAAATTGGCAATTGCAACTGAAAATCAGTATTTAAATTATATAATTAAAAAAAACCTAAGGTTATAATTATAATATATAAATATTTATTGACCAGGAAAAAAAAACGGTGAGAAATTTCAAGTTTCCTGTACTACATGCATTTTGCAGATTTATTTTATGCTTATACTTCAGAATTTTACGCCGACACAGCAGACTAGAGGGATATCAGAGTGAACACTTTTAGTTTTTGTTTTGCTTTCAGTTTGTACTTGGATCCATTATATTATTACAATAAACAATGGTATTCAAAATGCACAATTTCAGACAATTTTTTGCCTTTATTCCAAAAATATGATGCACACTTAACTTTTTGTTATCATATTCTCTATCTATTCAAAGAAAGTTATAGCAGTGGCCACTAGAACAAGGTGTGCTAGTGCACATTTTTATTTAAAAATTTATTTAAAAATATATGTTTGCAATTAAAAAAATTATTCATAGTTGTATCCTTCAAAATTTTAAAATAGAGTATGACACTGTAAAGTGCACAATTTTAAACTATTTCTTGAAATGATATGAGAATTTAGGAGCATTTTTCTAAGGTGAATGCAGGCAGGTCTTATAAATTTGATATAAACAACATGTAAGTTGCATTATGGTTAAAATTCAAGAGATGCCACACAGACACTGACTGGGTTTTAAGTGTAGAGCTTAGATCTAATAACTGTGGAATTTGAATAAATATGTACTTTAAGTTAATTCTTCAGTCATTAAATATAAATTTAAAGTTAATGTCCATGCATCATCATTTGAATTTTGACCACAACAAAGCTGAAGTGTTCCAAATATATGATGCACACTTAACTTTTTGTTATCATATTCTCTATCTACTCAAAGCAAGTTATAGCAGTAGCCACTAGAACAAGGTGTGCTAGTCCACATTTTTATTTTAAAATTTATTTAAAATAAAATTTTAAATTTAAAAAAATATTCATAGTTGTATTTATTATTCATGAAAAATTATTCATGTTATGTTTTTGAGTGTACTCACTCAAGAGTTAAGAGGTAGTAAGGTGTTATACAGCTGTTAAAGAGAGAAAAAATCTGTTGCAAGTTCTTATGGTTTTATATTTTATTTATAATTTTTAATTTTTTAAATAATAAAGTAGCATACTTTAAATACTACTTTAAATAACGTATGCTACTTTATTATTTACAGTAGTTTAGAATGAACTGGTGCATCTGATTTTATCACCATCTACTCTTTCCTGCTCTTTCAGTAAATGTACTGATCAGGTCATACAAGAATTTGTGATGTATCCTATTCCCAACCTTCAAGGGTTTTTTGACAAGGCATTACCTCTTTGCTTGCTCACTTCCTCTTGTAATTCCATGAGCTGTGCAGTCATTACTTCAATTTCAGCCAACAACTTGGTATGGCTATATTCTTCACTGTCATCATTTGCACTGTACTTCTTTAACTGAAATAATATCATGTGAAATAAGATAATTATTATGTCACTAAAATACATTTTAACCAGATTATAACATAATGTCTGACTTAATTAGTATACAGCAATTATACTTAAACTCATTGTTTTGAAGGCCCGAAGGCAGAAAATTACTAATTAGAGAGAACTGAAATTTGGAATACACAATAGTCAGGCAATGCAGAAAGGAATAATGTGAAAAAGTTAGTTCTGTAAAGCACCAGTAGGAGGAAAAGGTGCTGTACAGAATAATTATGCAAATTATTACAATCTGACGATATGCTTTGGGGATGAGCTATGGGAATGGGCGAAAATGTTATTTGGTTTTTTAGGAGCATTAGCAACTAAGGCCATATTGCTCCGGAGATATGCGGTGGTCATTCCCTGACCTTTCCGCATCCTCCGTATTTGGTGGTCACGGGCTCGAACCCCGGTCTAATCAAGAAGCGTGTGCTATGCACTGCTGCTCCTGCCCACCTGGCTACGGAGGTGCCTAAATGGGTGAAAAAAGAACTGAAGTGGAAATTCATCAAATCTGCATTATAGGAGTGAGCTTTGCTAATTAAGCTCTATTATACAACTCTGGTTGCTCTTCATGAATACTGCCAGAAGAAAAGATTAAAATGTGGGCTTCTGTTAAGCAATTAGTTATGCAAGACGCATGTTTGAGAAGACAGGTAGTTTGTATGCCACAGCAGAGGAAGATGGCCAGTTTCTAAACGGATAGTTGATAAGACTGCTGTTGTGATGACAGAGAACAGCATGTAATTCATATCTGTCAATTAATGACAGAGTGGGTGCTAATGACAGAGTGGGTCTACAAAGCAAGATACATTGATGCCTATGCAGTGGCAAAGCTGAAATATTTAGGCTCCTATTCAAAGACTGTTGAAGAGCCTCTCTCTATTTTTATTAACATGAAACACCGATCTCTTACTCTTAAAATATTATTTATAATGCACATTTTAAGTAATATTCAAAAAACAAAAATGATAAAACGCCGTTAAAAAAGTTGGTACATCAATAATCTATACCAGTGTTTCTCAAACTGTGGGATTCGATCCCCGTGGGGGGGTCGCAGCTAGATATGATTAAATGTGTAATGTATAAAAAATCAATTTCGTTCACATTAAAAATAAGAGTTAAATCTCAGATATGTATTAACACTCACTTCATTAACCAAATCACAAGACACAAGCTCCTTTTCCCAGTCACATGCTATTTATGCTATTATGTTTTGTTTTTATTTTTATCATAGTATTGGTAGGTGTAGTCATGGTAAAAAAAATCTAAGGTTAATGAAGTTTTATTTGATGTCTGCTAACCATATTTATATTTCTTACTACAGGAGTCTAAATTTGATATTTTTGGTTTATTTTCAGTAAAATCTTAGCTATCAAAGTTACTGGGATATTTATTTATTTATTTATTACCAATTTTAACCTCAATATAATCGACAGTTTACAATACTCATGGAGGAAGGGGGTGGGGGGTTGTAAAATTCATTTAGAATTTTAGTGTGTTGCAGTATCACAATCTGAAAACCCCTGTTCTATACTATCTTATTTAAAAATTCATCTTCCTTGCTTTTATGTTTTGAAATCACAAATTAGTTCTTTAAGGTTCATTTTGGCAGTTTTTTTGTGTTCAATAGCTAGTATAGCAAGATGTTTAATGTGGTTTGCCCTAGAATTTCTTTTGTAGTCTTTTATTATTTTTAATTTAATAAATGACCTTTCAGTGCTAGTCACTTTTGTCAGAAATGTAAGAAATAGCATATGGTGGTTCTCTACTATTATATAATATTATTATTTGATATAATTTAATTTTCTTTCTATCAGTATTTATCAAAAACAAAATTGGGACATTTTTGCTTTGATAATTCTTGCACCATGGTACCTGTGAATCTGTGCTCATTTATATATGCATTAGATTCATAATGCAGCAGCTCACATCAAGTGATTCTGAGATATATTTGAATTTTTGCTCTTCACTTTCTGACTAGGAAGGAGGAAGTGGACAGACCTTGGAATATTCTACAGAATTAATTTCTCACTATTCTAATCCCACTTTAAACAACTGCTATTAGATTTACATATGGTTTTACAAAGGTGAATGTCAAACTGACAAGGATTTTATAAAATTTCTTGTTAACATATTGATAATACAGGCATGCAGTAGCAATGGCGGGTGCAGAAGAGGGCAACTGCTCCAGGTGCCGAGCTTCAGAGGCACAAACTGAAGAAACTATCTATCACATTCGGGGGGGGGGGGGGTGCCAGGAAGGCATGTTGCCCCTGGGTGTCGACAACCCTAGCTATGCTACTGACTACAGGCTTTAACTATAATTTAATTTTTAGGTCTGCACAATATGTAAATCAGCTTGTGAATACACACTTATTCAGATATAAAATGCTACCATCTATAATAAACTGGTGTACTATGAATAAAGTAGTCAAAGTCCCATAAAACAACCAAACAACAAACTAGCCCGTGATAAAAATATTTTAATTTCAATTCTATTTTTGAACTGACACTCATAAATCTACTTTCTCCTATTCCTTCTCTTAAACTGATCCAAACTCATACACCAATTAATCAGCATCCATTGCAAACCCAATGAACTCGTACGTAATGTAATGCATAACAGACATTACGTGGAGTTTTAAGTGACATGATTTACAAGGAAAATATTCAAGACACACACACACACACACACCCTGCCACTGCACTGGCCATGTTTCTGGATTAACTGTGCAATACTATTAACGGGCCAATACGAAGGTAACTTGTAAATCTGGTTACAAAAATGAGCGACTCTTTCCTTCCAAGGCTCGTCTTGGAAGAGAGCAGTTGCTCATTTGCCCTTCTCTGTACTCATTCTTTTCTAAAATGAGGTCTCCAGATCTCAAGGTGTGGCTTACCATTCCCATAGTAGTAGAAGTGGCATGTGATGCAAGAAAGCAAGTGTATGAGCTTATGCAGCATCAGCCAAAAAAAAAAAAATCACACCATTCCCTCCAAATGCCTGTCCAGTTCCTCCATAAATTTATTCAACCTATCAACTTCCACAATGACAGATGGAAGTTTGTTCCAGCAATTAACCACCCGCTGGCTAAAGGCAAATTTCCGCACATCTAATCTACATCTGTCTTTTCTTAATTTGAATTTATGCCCCCTCAGGTTCATAATCTGAACAAGTGGAAGGATCCCATCAGAATGCAGCATGTTGAACCCATTCACAGCCTTATACACGTCAATCAGATCACCGTGCAGGTGCCTAGTCTTCTGCCACTGCAATTTGCAGAACTTAAGCCTCTCTTGGTAAGAGGATCCCTTCATTCCCCTCACCAATCTTGTTGCCCTTCTCTGTACACGCTCAAGCAAATTGACATCCTTCCTAAAATGAGGCCTCCAGATCTGTAAGCAGTACTCAAGGCATGGCCTGACCATTGCCTTATACAGAGGGACAATCACCTCCTTTTCCCTGCTTGCAAAATTCCTATATATCATTGACAAAACCCCATGACCTGCCCTGGCAGCTTGTCTGCATTGCTCAGAAAACTTCATATCTGACTGCACAATTACTCCAAGGTCTTTTTCATTTTCTACCACCTTAAGTGTAGTACCACACAGTTGTTACATTTCTCTGGGGTTACTTCTACCCACATGCAGTACTTTACATTTGTCAAGTTTAAACTTCAGTTGCCACTTCTTAGCCCATCTGCCCAAATTTTCTAGATCCTGTTGCAGTAGCACACTGCCATTACTGTCATTAACAACCCTGCCAACCTTTGTATCATCTCCAAACTTCGACATTAAGCCTGATATACCTTCATCAATATCATTGATAAATATACAAAACAACAGTGGACCCAACACCGAACCCTGTGGGACTCCACTAATAACATTAGTCCATGAAGAGCAGCACCCATTGATTACCACCCTCTGTCTTCTTCCACTCAACCATCCTTTTATCCATTGTAGCAACTTACCCTTAATACCATTCTGCTCCAATTTGTACAATAGTCTTCCATGCGCAGCAGTCTCAAAAGCTTTCCTGAAATCCAAATATATATGATATCAAACTTATTTTTTGCATGCAGTTCCTTTGTAACCACATCATAATATCCTATGAAATTTGTCAGACAAGACTTTCCCTTAACAAACCCATGTTGTGTCTGAATTATTGCTGCAGTCTTGTCTAGATGATCCTGCAATGCATCTTTAACCAGTGATTCCATTATTTTACCCGGAACAGAAGTTAAACTAACTGGTCTGTAATTACTCGTGTCACCCTTCGATCCCCCTTTGTGAATTGGGGATACATTTGCACATCTCCTGTCTGTGGGAACCTACCCCGAGTCCAAGGATGCTCTCATAATTATGGCTAAGGGTTTGCTTAATTGCTTTGCTGCCTCCTTTAATATAACTGGATAGATCCCATCCACCCCAGGTGCCTTTCTTATGTTTAACTTCAACAATTTCTCCTCCACTTTGCTCTCAATTATTACAAAATCATTAAGCACCCTGCTACAATTTGATAACCTTCTGCCATTTTCAAACCTTAATAGCTCCTCATGTGTGAATGTAGATGCAAAATACTCATTCAGTTTGTTTGCTATCTGAGCAGGATCATCAACAGTCGAACCATCGATATCAAGTGGACCAGTCAGATTCATTCCCTTCCTTTTAGAGTTTATAAGTAAAGAAATCCTTGTTGTTTTTCTTAGCATCCTTTGCCAAAGATTTCTCATAATCTGCCTTTGCCTGCCTAACCTCCTTTGTGACCTGATTACAGACTAGCCATAGCCATCTGCCATAGGCTTCTGAGTTGCTTGATAATTTATATGCATCCCATGCATTTTTCTTCTCTGTCACGAGTCTTGTTAGTTCATTTGATTACCATTTAGGCCTAAACCTTGAATAATATTTCTTAATAGGTATGAATAAATCAGGGGCTCACAGAATAGGTTATCAATCATTCAAATTGTAGCAGAGTGCTTAATTATTTTGTAATAACTGAGAGCAAAGTGGAGGAGAAATTGTTGAAGTTAAACCTAAGAAAGGCACCTGGGGTGGATGGGATCTATCCAGTTATATTAAAGGAGTCGGCAAAGCAACTAAACAAACCCTTAGCCATAATTATGAGAGCATCCTTGGACTTAGGGGAGGTCCCCACCGACTGGAGAACTGTAGTTTAATTAATATAGTTGAATAAATGTAATGGGTGTAGGAATTGCATATTAAGTGAAACTAAAAGTTAAATATAAGCATATACTAATATAATAATATTAACAAATAAAATAAAATCATATAATGAAGAGCAGGTCTGGCTTGGATATTCGTGAACTAGGAACTTGTACAACAGTAGTTCAGTCTTATTACTTTCAATTTAGAAAATTAAATCGCACTGAATGAAAAATAAAATGAATAACCCTGAATGAAATTCAAAAATAACACTATAAAATACACAACTAAAAAAAAATCAAACATTATGTATTCATCTGCCGGTTGGTATGCTGGGCGATGATGAAATTATCTTATAATATATTTATTCACCTGTTAGTGCAGAAGACAGGGTTGAATGGAAAACGTTGGTCGCCAAATTTCAAATTGAACTCAGAACCTGAAGACGTTAGTGCAAGGCTGTGTATAACTGCACCTATTCTGTGAGCCCTTGATTTAACGCGCGATACTGCAAAAAGATCTAATGCACAAAAAACAAATTATTACCTCACTCTGTTCTGGCTGAGGGTTCTCAGAATCCTTTCTTGATTCATTAGTCAGATCAGAAGATTGGTGTTCAGCCATTCTAAACAAGACAGCATAAAAAATAAAAATAAGATATATATATACGTAGGTGATGTGCAATGTACTGCATATATACTAGCAATTTATTAACAGAACTGTTATGCAATTACTAAAATTATCATCAATTAATCCATTAAAAATCAATACCTAATTATAAAATCATACTGGCTTAATTTATTAATCTCTCACAAATGAACACATTACACACATTTCTGTGTCCGGTTTGTGATTGCCATACGATCACCTGGTTCGAAAAATAAGCTTCACGCGTTATTACGTTATTTGTTTACAGAAGTACTAATACAATAAAATCGGAAGATGGCAGCACTATGAAAACAAGAAAAAAAATATAAATAAATAATATAAACTGTCTCTAAACAGTTTTCATAGATAGTTAGTTATTTGGTTTTTAGGAGCATTAACAACTAAGGCCATATTGCTCGGGGAAATGCGGTGGTCATTCTCTGACCTTTCCTCATCCTCCGTATTTGGTGGTGACGGGCTCGAACCCCGGTCTAATCAAGAAGCGTATGCTACGCACTGCTGCTGCTGCTGCTGCAGCTCCTTCCCACGTGGCTATGGAGGCGCCTTTCATAGATACACTGGTGTTCAAAGATAGTGCGTGACCTCTTAAAATTGTAATTGTCGTCCGAATAACACAAGTATATGACAATATTTCTTACAGATTTCACCAGATAAGATTGACACACGTAGGTGATGGCGTATTATTGCATCAGTTGTTACCTTTGGCATATAAGCACGCTCTGCAAAAGTTGCAGTCATTCCTAGCTTGTGTCAGGATGGCGAGTTACGTGCAGTTGACGCCACAAAGAAAGAGTGCAATTGTTGCTTTACATGAGGAAGGATGTTCTTCCCGTCATAGTGCTTATAGAGTATCTTGTAGTCAGTCGACAGTGAGTAGATTTCTATCCAAACTCATGAGTACTGGTTCTGCTAATAGGAAAAAAGGAACCGGACGCAAGCGAGTCTCTACGCCAAAGCAGGACCTCGTTTTGAAGGGCTTATGCCTTAAAACCCATAAAGATTCTTCGTGTGAACTGAAAAGAGAATGGAAAGAACATACAGAAGTGGTAGCAATTGCAGTAACAGTCAGAAGATGCCTCTTCAAAAATGGATATGTAGCCCGTCGTCCTAAGACGAGGCCTCTCTTCACACAAAAAATGAAAAAGGCACGATTTTTTTGGTGTAAGGAGCATGTCAAATGGACCTCCGAGCAGTGGAAGTCAGTTATTTTCTCGGATGAGAAGAAATTCAAACTGCACGGCTCTGATGGGAGAAAAACGATTCGCCGTAGACGTGAAGAATACCATCCAGACTGTATTGTGTCTACAGTGAAATTCCCTACCACCAGCCAAATGATATGGGGTGCATTTCGTATCGCGGAATAGATCACATGCAGTTTATAAAAGGTTCCGTAAATGCCAATGGATACTTGGCAATATTGGAAGGAAAATTGCTGCCAACAATTAGAGACCATTTCAACCTGTCAAGTAACTGCATCTTTCAGGACTACTCTGCTCCTTGTCATCGGACGAAAAGTGTAAGTAGGCACTTCTGCAGTTACTTGAGCTTCATTTCTTCATTAGAGGTTCGACAGCAATGTGTTTACATTTGTTACAGGTGAAAAAATGGTTGGAAGAATGATCCATTACAACTCTTAGCTGGCCAGAAAACAGCCAGGACCTGAATCCTATAGAGAACTGTTGGCATCGTGTGGAATCTGCTGTCGCCAGAAAGAAACCAAAGACCCTTCCTGAACTTCAGGAAGCGATAATTCCAGTTTGAAACCACGAACTATCAGTTGATTATCTTCAGAAATTGATCTTGTTAAATGCCTCGATGGTGTGCTGCTGTCATCAGGGCCAGAGGCAGTTCAACTAAATATTAGTTTGCACCTGGTGAACTTTTCATTTTTTTTCCATTTAAAATGGTAAACTGAAGCAAATTGAGGGCTTCTGATAACATTTCAGCCATAATTGTCGTGTTTACTAAAGCTGTTGTATAACGCTTGCAAATGCTCATTTTGGAATAATTTGAGAGTACATCTGTCAAATATTACTTAGCTTTGCCTCAACTATTAATAAATATCTTTTGTTTATATTTCCATTTGTGATCCTAGTCATTAATATAACATACCATCGCGAAAAAGGGTTAGGAATGTGAAATACCTAGGTGATGCACTTTCTTTGAACACCAGTGTATACTGTATATGACATATCTGTATTTAAGCACCAAAGCAAGTGAGGATATGAGGCGGTAATACAGATATGGTGTCCGCAAATTGCCTGTATGCTTCTGTCTGCCTGTTTGTTTTGTTTTGTTCGTCGAACAAACGGGTAGACAGAATCTGTTTGTTTGAAGAAAAATCCGAGTTTCCGAGATTTAAACCAGGTAATCCGCCCCTGAAGCCAACAAACTCAACCTCACTGAATAGTGACAAATGGGCCTGGAGTACTGGGGTCCATAGTTTAACAGATATTTATTTAAAGTATACCCAGTAAAATAAAATAAAATTATATTTTATTTTATTTTATTTTACTGGGTATACTTTAAATAAATATCTGTTCAACCTCACTGAATTAGGCTGTCGCGACAATGGTTCCAGAAAAAAACCCCATAAAAATTCCTCGCGTTATTGAAGAGACTCGAACCAGTGCATTTTCCACCCGGTGTGGGGAGGAGAGTGATTATGTACACGGGCTACCCGTAAAGTCCGGGTTAATTCCAAGTTTTAATTTCTGATTACCAAGGTCATGAGTTAAAGACACTCAAGGTCATGAGTTAAAGGCATTCAAGGTCATGAGTTATATTTGTTACACAAAACTGGGAAGTGACTCAGGGCTGTTTTTTTTTTTTTTTTTTGTCCGACATTAAGGCTAAGTTAGTCTTCGAAGCTTTGCAGTGCTGGAAATCAATTAAGTGAAAAAGTTGTCCATACTAGAGCATATCGGAAATACTCATATAATTTATCCTTACCTTCTCAGAAATGAAACCGTTAGCAGTGTACTCAGTACCTTAATGTTCTTACATTAAAGCATATTTTGACAATCGGAAACATACAAACAGGAGACTAGGCATCTGCGAGGTGATCTGATGGAGGTGTATAAGGTCTTGAATGGTTTGAACAGGCTCAATGTTGATACTTCCGCTTGCTCAGGTTAAGAATCTGAAGAGGCATAGATTCCAATTGTAGAATAGATGTGCGGAAGTTTGCCTTTAGCCAGCAAGTAGTTGTTAGTTGATTGCTGGACCAGACTTCCATTTGTGTTGTTGTGGAAGTTGGTAGCTTAAATAAAATAAGGCTGAACTAGACAAGCATTTGGAGTGACCGAATCGGCGAAATGGGAAGGGTTTTTTTTTTTTTTTTTTTGGCTGATTCTGTATAAGCTTGCTTTCTTGCATCATATGCCTCAACTAATGCTAATACTTTTAGTTGAATTTGAAACCCTCCTTCAAATTGGTAATAACAGTCAACAAGATTGCAATTCCAACTGTAAATTCATATAGGGATCTTGGAATCATTTTCGACTCCAAATTTAATTTTGTTTCTCGTGCGAAAAAAAAAAAGTTAGGTGAGGAGAACAAATGGGTGATCATGCCTCTTGGTTTCAAGGTCTCAAGTGTTCATTTTTGCCAATTGCAGCGTCTGGGGACTAAGCAGTCAGATCACCTGCAAGGTGATCTGATTGAGGTGTTTAAGCATTGAATGGATTGAGCAAGCTCAATGCTGACAGCATTCTTGCTCTTGCTCAGACTACACATGTCGGGCGATATAAATTCAAATTGAGGTAGGATGGTTTCAGGACTGATATGCGGAGATTTGCCTTTAGCCAGCGGGTGGTTGACTGTTGGAACAAACTTCTATCCGTTGCTGTGGAAGTGGGTAGTTTGAACAAATTCAAGGAAGAAGTAGCCAAGCTACTGGAGGGGATGAACAAGCGATATAAAAAGTTTCTTTTTTGTCTGATATTTTATATTGCTTTCTTGTATCAATTATTACTACCAATAATAATGCTAATATCGAATTCCTTATATTGAAATATACTAAATCTGATTAGCTTTTGTAACAGGAACTGCCCAAAGTCTCAAAGATGACTAATTTACCAGATCCTTCATTAAGCTTGTTCATCCATTATCATATTTTACTTGTTTAACTATTTTCTCGACAGGAAAGACAAAAAACAGTTTTACCTCTCAGACGTCTACATGAATTCAACATTGCAGCACATTTTAGGAAACGAAGCAAATCCAGATAATTTCTTCAACTTTCTAATGAATGTTTTCTCGCTTATAGTCAGTGTTGCTTAGAAACTTATCTCATAAACAATAATTTTAAATGTGCAGTATGGCCTCTTGCATCTTCAACAAAGAGAATCTTGGGACAATGATGCTAGCATGCACTCAGGACTTTTCTTCGAATGGAGGGGGAATAGAATTGCCTGAGTTCATAGCTCCTACTTTGACCTAGAGAAAAATTTGTTCCGAAGTCGTTTCTGTTATAGTGTAGCATTTGCCGGACACCATACTACTTTCGGCAAACCCCAAACACTAATATTAGATCCAGAAGGACTTGGATTAATATGGAAGTCTAATGGTTTCTTTTAGGACAAACCTCGTTTTCTAGGCCTTACTCGGTTGACATCGAGAATAATCTGCAACATCGGAGATTATTCTAGATTGCGTTGTGACTACACTTTGGGCTCCTTTCTAGATAATTGGGCTCCAAAGCACAGCGTAATCATGATTCTTTTAATTAACTTATTCAGCACTATGAGTTGCTTGTATTGAGAAAATAGTCAAGAGGCAAAAGGGGTAAACAAATAAAACTTGGTTTATTATATATGCACAAATTACACAATAGCTGTTTAACAACTTAATAATTATGTCTTGTAAAAGTAACTAATTCAATTGCCATAGTTTTAAGTTTTACCAGGTAAAGAATAAAGGTATCATGATGTATATATATATATATATATATATATTTTTTTTTTTTTTTTCCCCAAAACGTCCGTGTTCTTCATCTGATCTTCTGTAAACAATTAGTTTTTCTTGGTCTCATCATAGATAGGTTTCTATTGTAAATACAAATGTATAGGTAACTGTAAGGCTGACATGTCATATAATTTTTTAATGGCTGAAAATATAACTATCATTAGTCAGTACAATTGACAATATTCTCTAACAGTAATTCATTGTGAAGCGAACATTACTCAGTGTATGTATCTGGGAGGAGAGATGTTAGTATGCTGTATTAGGCAGGGGATATAGTAGATGTGGCTGTTTAATAATTCCAGGTAACCGGTCAATAAACTAGGGGACGGACTTACCCAAAAAACTCCAGTGTGACTGGCAGGGCAATACGCACTCTCTAACATTGGCCATTGAAGACGTCCTTATCTAACTTCTCTTTTTACCAGGTTTCTTCTCCGCTCTTACACATACGTATGTACCTACACAAGCTAACTTTTCCTGAATCCCATTTTCCCCCTATTCCCAATTTATATATGTCCCTCTCCCCTTTTTGATGGAAATCTTTGGATTGGTTAACAGGCTATTTTTGTAGGGAAAAGCAAATCTAGGCTCCCTTGTCCTCGTAATTAGACACGTTTTATTTGAGAAATCTATTGAGAGAGAGAGAGGAGCAAATTACTAATCGATATGCGGTGGGTTGTACAAAGGCATTCTCTACATTCAAAGTCTATTCACCTCTGTCCATTTCCTGACAAGAGTCAACTCGCAGAAATCAGCTCGAATTTTACTCAAAAGTACCTTCCTAATTCCGGTCTACTCACTGGCACCCACAGATTTTGCCACCGTATACCTGAGCTATACTTACGCGACGCTTAGCTGACCCTATCGAGTGTCGCTTCCATGAAGTGGATTGACCGAAGCTATGGGAATGAGATGGAAACTCGATTACTGCTTTCCTATTGCGGAGATAAAATAGAATTAGACAAAACAACTTTCAACATGGCCTTATTACTTCACACACATATAGTGACTAGCAAAAGTAATGTGTGGCTATTTATGGGAATGTATCACGATGTAAAAATGTTTGCATTTTTATAAATTACTCAGTTTTTGCGTTGGTTCCCATGAAGGTTTAGGTAGCCTCGGGTCCAGGAACCCTCAATTAACAGTAACTGCATGTTCTTGGGCACCTCCACCTTGGAGACCATGGAGGGCATCAGTGACTTAGACCACAATGCGCCATATGTATTATATCTATAAATTCTGTGGTCTATATTCTGTTTCTGGACGAAAAGTCTACGTTTCTGGGAGAAGAAACCACGCTGTCCTCGGCTGTGAGAGATTAACCCAGCGAGATTGCGAAAAAAGCTCTTAAGAATTCGACTCAATATTCGAACTTAGGTCTTTTACACACAATGTGGGAAGGACAGTGATTATACCAATTATGTTATCCATGAGGGCCAGAACCTGGAATTTGGTAATCACTTTCCTATACGAAGCTGTAAAAGCTCGAATGAATAGTGAACAAATATTTGACGAATCTCGATTTACACTTTTTGTGAACCAATAATAGGGTGAAAGGGTGGCGTGGACCTTATAAAGCCATGCATCCAGAGTGTATTATTCCACTACTCAAGTGGCAGGGGGTAGTATCACGGCTTGGGGTATGTTAGTTTATTCCGGACTAAGTCGGCTTGTACCGTTAGAAGGTTGAGTTACGTCTAATGAATATCTTTCTGTCAGATCGGATCAACTTCGCCTTGCAATGATTCATTTTACCCGGATTGCTATAGATTGTTTCAAGTCGACGACACAACTATTCAGCGTGCAAATAGTTTATCTGAATTTCGAGAACATTTCCAACATCTACCATGCGCCTAATTCTCCAGATCTCAATTCGAGAATGCATGGGATATGTTGGAAGGGGTAGTTGGGGTTCGCAGTTCTCTACCAATCACAATAGAGCGTCTGACAAATACCTTGATGGAAGAATGAAGAAAACTAGAGCTAGACTCTTTCCTACAACTAGTTGAATTCATGCGACGATATGTACAGGCTGTAATTCGGATAAAATGTGACTCTACTGAGTACTGAACAAAGGTTTTTAATTTTTTGGCCAGTGAGTGTATTTAGCATTAGCATTAGCATTAGCATTAGTAGAGGCATATGATGCAAGAAAGCAAGCTTATGCAGCATCAGCCAAAAAAAAAAAAAAAACCCACTTCCACTTCACCCCTCTGTTCGTTCAAAATACCTGTCCAGCTGAGCCTTAAACTTATTTAGACTATCAACCTCCACCACAAGGGATGGCAGTCTGTTCCACCAACCAACCACCCGCTGGCTAAAGGCAAATTTCCGCACGTCTATCCTACATCTGTCTTTCCTCAATTTGAATTTATGCCCTCTCAGGTGATTTTTCTGAGCTAGAGGAAGAATCCCATCAGCATTGAGCATGCTTAAACCATTCAAGGCTTTATACACCTCTATCAGATCACCTCGCTGGTGCCTAGTCTCCAGACACTGTAATTTGCAAAACTTAAGCCTTTCTTCGTAAGAGCACCCCTTTGTTCCATTCACTAATCTTGTTGCCCTTCTCTGTACTCGTTCCAGCAGCTCTACATCCTTCTTGAAATGAGGCCTCCAGACCTGTATACAGTACTCTAGGTGTGGCCTGACCATTGCCTTATACAATGGAATAATCACCTCCTTATCCCTGCTGGAAAAATTCCTGTATATCATTGACAATACTCCATGAGCTACTCTTGCAGCCCGTCTGCACTGCTCAGAGAACTTCATATCTGCCTGCACAATCACCCCCAAGTCCCTTTCATTCTCTACCACTGTCAGTGTAGTACCACAGAGTTGATACGTTGCTCTGGGGTTGCTTTTTCCCATGTGTAGTACTTTACATTTGTCAATATTAAACTTCATTTGCCACCTCTCAGCCCATCTGCTCAACCTTTCCAGATCCTGTTGCAGCAGCATAGTGTCAGTAGTGTCCTTGACAACCCTGCCAACCTTTGTATCATCTGCAAACTTGGACATTAAGCTTGATATACCATCATCAATATCATTTATAAATACAGAAAACAATAATGGACCCAACACTGAGCCCTGAGGGACTCCACTAATAACATTAGTCCACGATGAGCAGTGTCCATTGATTACCACTCTCTGTCTTCTCCCCCTCAACCACCCCTTTATCCATAGCAGCAATTTGCCTCCAATGTCACACTGCTCCAATTTGTGTAGCAGTCTTCCATGTGCAACAGTATCAAAAGCCTTTCTAAGATCCAAGTATATAATATCAAAGTTATTCCCTGCATCCAGTTCTTTTGTGACTGCATCATAGTATCCAATCAAGTTGGTCAGGCAAGACTTCCCCTTAACAAAACCATGCTGTGTCTGAGCTATAACTGAAGTCTTGTCTAAATGATCCTGCAGTGCTTCTTTAACCAGTGCCTCCATTAATTTTCCTGGAACAGAAGTTAAGCTCACAGGTCTATAATTACTTGTGTCAGCCTTTGATCCTCCTTTGTGAATTGGGGTCACATTTGCACATTTCCAGTCTATGGGTACCTCCCCTGAGTCCAAGGAAGCTCTCATAATTATGGCTAAGGGTTTGCTTACTTCCTTTGCTGCCTCCTTTAATATAACTGGATAGATCCCATCCACCCTGGGTGCCTTTCTTGTGTTTATCTTCAACAGTTTCTCTTCCACTTTACTCCCAGTTATTTCAAGATTCTGTAGCTTACTGCTAGAGTTGAATACACCTCTGGCATTCCCCTTGCTGAATAACTCCTCATGTGTGAATGTCGATGCAAAATATTCATTTAGTTTGTTAGCTACCTGAGCAGGATCATGAACAGTTGACCCATCAATATCAAGTGGACCAATCTGATTCATCCCCTTCCTTCTAGAGTTTACATAAGTAAAGAACTCTTTGCTGTTTTTCTTTGCATCCCTTGCCAAGGATTTCTCGTAATCTGCCTTCGCCTGCCTAACCTCCTTTGTAACTTGGTTGCATATCAACTTGTATCTATCATAGGCTTCTGTGTCATGTGTTAATTTGTAAGTATCCCATGCATTTTTCTTCTCTGCCATATGCCTCATTAGTTCATCTGACATCCATTTTGGCCTAAACCTTGAACAATATTTCTTAGTTGGTATGTAAAGCCTAGTAGCTTCCAAGATAAGTTCTTTGAATGTTTCCCATTTTGAATTTGCTATTGGTAACATCATTAGTTGGTCCCACTGTATAGAATTTAAATACTGTCTCAGTCCATCGTAGTCGCCTTTACGGAAGCAATAACCCTTCCCTTTACCCCTAATGGTAGTTACCTCTTTGAGTAAATCCCACTTCAGCACACTGTGATCACTGCCACCTAGTGGTTCATTTATCTGCAGATTCTTAATGCATGAAGAATCACTGCTGATAATCAAATCAAGAGTATTACTCCCTCTAGTTGCCTCCCGAACATGCTGATGTAGAAAACAATCATCCAATAAATCCACAAAAGCCCTGCTAGTGTGTGAGTAACCAGCCCCCAAATTCCAGTCAATATCTGGGAAATTAAAATCTCCCATTATAAGACTCTCTGATTTATTGGCCCACTCTATTTCCCTGTACAGTTCCTTATTATACTCATCAGAGTCATTAGGCCTATAGCACACTCCTACTCTCAATTTTGATCTCCCAATGCTCATGTCACACCAAACTGACTCAACACTGCACTGTCCAGCGATGTCGACTGGCTTCACTTCCTTGGTTTTTATGTGTTTCTTAACTAATAGCATAACCCCTCCCCCCTTCCTATCCTGTCTATCCTTTCTGTAGACGTTGTACTCCCCAAATTGCATTTCTGCATCCCTTATATATCTGTGTGACACCACGTCTCTGATATCCCAACAATATCTGCCTTTGATGTTTTGAGCAATACCTCAAATTCATCAAATTTATTTACTAAACTCCTAGCATTGGTGTACACGCAAGTGTACCTGCACCTGTTTCTATTCTTAGCTACCCTAACACAACCCATGTGTTTACTTGTACCGCAATGGCTGCCAGCAGTCTCTGAAATACCATGCATCTTGTTTTTCAGGCTTCTGCTCATTCTAATAGAAGCAGTGCAAGAATCTCTTTCACCTCTGCCAGTGGCTACTGTCAATCTATTGGTCTTTGTCTCCCCCCAACTAGCAGTTTTCCGACCCACCTAACACTGCCTCGATAGCATCAGCAAATATTCTTGCACCCTTTCTATTTAAGTGTATCCCATCCCTGTAGAAGCAATCTCTCCTGTTAACAAGTACAGTCCAGGCTGAAAAAAATTCTACCCATTGAGCCTTGCACAATCTTTCCAGGGCCGAATTGATCGACAAGGCTCTCATCATATACTCCCTCCTATCGTGTCTGGGCAGAATTGCAGAATTGCTTATTTTATAAGGATCAATCTCAAAATGAACTTTACAGGTCTTTTTGTGAATTGCCACTAATTGAGAAAGTATATGCCTCTATTGAAAAGTAATTGGCAATGGACAAGTCCTCATTTTGTCCTAACTACAATTTAAGAAATATTCCCAAATAAATTATAATTCATGAATAACCTAAATATCCTGCTTAGTGCTCTCTTAACCGTGATTCCTGCTATGCTTCAAGAAAAACAATGGTTTTTTTTTATCAGCTGCTAGTTCATTTATACAAAAAGTATACTGTTCTCTAACGGTGTCCAAGTAGGTAGCAGTGGTCATAATCATTGTCCTCCTCACACTGGGTGGAAGAGGTTCATGTTGGAAACCCGTCAACGACGAGAGGAACGCTAATATGCTTTTCCACTCTGTCTCTTTCCCTGTCTCAGGCATAACCAGCATGGTTCCTCTTCCCTGGAAACTCTGTTCAATAAAACAGGCAAACTGACCAGAAAACATGCATTTCACAGGCATAATATGCAGAGGTTGATTCTCAGGTGGACCTAAATGGGATAACACTATTATTTTTAGGCCATCTGAATAATTAAATTCATCTGCTGTGCTATGTGTCTTATGTCTGTTAATTGAGTGTGTTCTATGATTGATTTGTCTGTTTTGCTGGACGAAAAACAGACAAGGGTTTTTCCCCCCAGTAACGGGTTTCTGGGGGAAAAAACCTTGCTATCTATGCCTGAGACTAACTCAGTCACGGAGTGAAAAAAGCCCATTAAAGTTCCTCGCATCATCGATGGGATTCGAACCCGGGTATTTTCCACTCGGTGATGATACCACTGTGCTACTCATGTAGTGGTATCGCCGCTATCCACGCAGTGGTATTTTTTTGTCCTCCAATATGTATCATGAGAAAGGGATCAGCCTGAAAAAAAGCACACCTGAACATTATTCCACTTTGCCATGTGCGACGATAATGTCATGTACTTACTTGAATATTGCAATTAAGATATTTTTATTAATGAGCTTTTCGGTGAATAATCATGTGACCAAAATTCATGCCTGCCATTTGATTTTCTGATGTTCACGATGCTTAGACGAGTAATAAAACCCACTCAATCTATTATCAAATTTTATCCTCTTTGCAACTATCTTGCATATGCTTTTCGAAAGATAAGTGATTGTAAATGAGTCTTTACATCACCCATGTTCATTTATTGTGAGATTTCACACAGATATGCAATGGTCTGGAATAAGCTTCTCAAAGTTGTTGATGTTCATGTGACTAACTGCTGTTTGTGTGTGTGTGTGTAGCTGGTTTTGAGCCTTCTTCCCAAAAAGTTTGAAAAAATCACTCTCTACCTTTTTACTAACTTCTACAAATGCACCCACCATCCTGCACATTGTAACAGAGCAACTAAGGCTGTGAGGCATCTGCATGTTGTCCGTAAAGTGCATGTATCGAGCTCGATTCCCTGTTTGCTGGATAAAAAAACCACATTACCTTTGGAAAAAGATGTAGCCCATGCCAGAAGTCGACTAATTCAGCCACATTGTGAGCTAAGCTCACAAAATCGTTGTCACCGATAGTATTCGGACCTGGGCGTTTTCCACCCAGTGTGGGGAGGAAAGTGGTTATATCCACTTCCTTTTGGCAAGGGTCCCAGCATCTTTCAGTATGACAAAGCCAATGTATAAATCATGGGTAATATATGTACTGTTTTTTGCTTTAAAAGCAAATTTCCTTTTTGATTTTTCACAAAGACAGCCAGATCCATAGATATTAGTGTACTCTGCATAGCAAACCACTTGTACACCATGGTCAGTTTATTTGTTACTGGATGAGAATCTCCAAGTTCCTTGAATAAAACCCATGGGAACATTGCTCCAAACTAATTAAACCACAAAAAAATGTCTTGTAGGCCTTTTTTTTATATACTGTGGAAGTATGGTATTCATAATCAGTGTGAAACTTACTTAAAAGTAGGTTTCGCACTGATTGTAGGTTAAAAGCAACAAAACCTAAGTGTAAAGGAATTACTCTAAATTGTATTATATCAGGTGAACTCCTGCAAAATGTTTAGGGATAGTATCCCCATCCCTAAAAATTTCTTTGCACGTGAATGTTGATGCAAAGTACTTGCTTGTTAGCAACCAATAATTATGCCATTCACATCTATGTCCAATGTGGTTCAACCCTTTCCTTCACAGTTAATATAAGCAAAAAATTGTTTGGTTCTTTTCTTTGCATTCTTAGCCAAATACTTCAGTTTGCCTTATCCTGCCTAACTGCCCTTTAGAAACCTGACTGCAAGGCTAGTTTGTACTTGCTGTATGTTCCTATATCTGCTAATTTATAACCATGCCATAAATTTTCCTCCTCTACCACTAGTCTCATCAGTTCATCTGACATCCATTTTGGTTCAAACTTTGAATAATATCTCCAATGGCAAAACTATAAATTCGACCCCTCTGTTTCTAGATTGCCTAACAGACTCATGTGACTATTAGCAGCCATACCAAATCAGAGTTGTTGGGCCCCTTAACTCCTTGGCAACCCTCTACCCCATGGTGGCAGATCTGGCAGCATGGTAGCTTTGTCACTGAACATTTCTTGGTATGAAATACTTTTTAGCTTCTATGATTAATTCCCTGAATGATACTTAGAATTGCAGTTGGTAACATCATCAGCTTGTCCCACTGAAAAGAATTAAAAACTAAGATGACTGTATTCACCTTTACATAATAAAATCCCTTCCCTTTACTCTTGACATTAGTTACACCTTTAAGTAAATGCCACATCAAAATATCTAAAAAGCAAGTCATCCAGAAAAGTCTAGCTACTGTGCGAGCAACCAACCCATAGGTTCCAGTCAATATCTGGAAAACTAAAATTTCCACCGAGACATTCTGGTTTATTGGTCCACTGTGTGTGTGTGTAGCTCATCATTTTACTCATCAGTCATTTGGGCCTATAACTCCTATTCTCATTTTTGTTTTTCTGATGTTAGCATTAGCATTAGTAGAGCCATATGATGCAAGAAAGCAAGCTTATGCAGCATCAGCCAGAACAGAAAAAAAAAAAAAAAACTCCCACTTCACCCCTCCGTTCATTCGAAATACCTGTTCAGCTGAGCCTTAAATTTATTTAGGCTATAAACTTCCACAACAAGGGATGGAAGTACGTTCCACCAACCTACCACCCGCTGGCTAAAGACAAATTTCCGGACATCTATCCTACATCTGTCTTTCCTCAATTTGAATTTATGCCCTCTCAGGTGATTATTTTGTGCAAGAGGCAGAATCCTATCAGCATTGAGCATGCTCAAACCATTCAAGGCTTTATACACCTCTATCAGATCACCTCACCGGTGCCTAGTCTCCAGACACTAATTTGCAAAAAAATTAAGCCTTTCTTCTTAAGAGCAACCCTTTGTTCCATTCACTAATCTTGTTGCCCTTCTCTGTACTCGTTCCAGCATCTCTACATCCTTCTTGAAATGAGGCCTTCAGACCTGTATACAGTACTCAAGGTGTGGCCTGACCATTGCCTTATACAAGGGAATAATCACCTCCTTATCCCTGCTAGAAAAATTCCTGTATATCATTGATAAGACACCATGAGCTACTCTTGCAGCCTATCTGCACTGCTCAGAGAACTTCATATCTGCCTGCACAATTACCCCCAGGTTCTTTTCATTCTCTACCACTGTCAGAGTAGTATCAGCATAGTGTCAGTAGTGTCCTTGACAACCCTGCCAACCTTCGTATCGTCTGCAAACTTGGACATTAAGCTTGATATATCATTTATAAATACAGAAAACAATAATGGACCCAACACTGAACCCTGAGGGCCTCCAGACCTGTATACAGTACTCAAGGTGTGGCCTGACCATTGCCTTATACAAGGGAATAATCACCTCCCTATCCCTGCTAGAAAAATTCCTGTATATCATTCATAAGACACCATGAGCTACTCTTGCAGCCTATCTGCACTGCTCAGAGAACTTCTGCCTGCACAATTACCCCCAGGTTCTTTTCATTCTCTACCACTGTCAGAGTAGTATCAGAGAGTTGATACTTTGCTCTGGGGTTGCTGTTTCCCATATGTAGTACTTTACATTTGTCAATGTTAAACTTCATTTGCCACCTCTCAGCCCATCTGCTCAGCCTTTACAGATCCTATTGCAGCAGCAGCATAGTGTCAGTAGTGTCCTTGACAACCCTGCCAACCTTCGTATCGTCTGCAAACTTGGACATTAAGCTTGATATATCATTTATAAATACAGAAAACAATAATGGACCCAACACTGAACCCTGAGGGACTCCACTAATAACATTAGTCCACGATGAGCAGTGTCCATTGATTACCACTCTGTCTTCTTCCCCTCAACCACCCCTTTATCCATAGCAGCAATTTGCCTCCAATGCCACACTGCTCCAATTTGTGCAGCAGTCTTCCATGTGCAACAGTATCAAAAGCCTTTCTAAGATCCAAGTATATAATATCAAAGTTATTTCCCATCCAGTTCTTTTGTGACTGCATCATAGTATCTAATCAAATTGGTCAGGCAAGACTTCCCCTTAACAAAACCAAGCTGTGTCCGGGCTATAACTGAAGTCTTGTCTACATGACCCTGCAGTGCTTCTTTAACCAGTGCCTCCATTAATTTTCCTGGAACAAAAGTTAAACTCACAGGCCTATAATTACTTGTGTCAGCCTTTGATCCTCCTTTGTGAATTGGGGTCACATTTGCATATCTCCAGTCTATGGGTATCTCCCCTGAGTCCAAGGAAGATCTCATAATTATGGCTAAGTGTTTGCTTACTTCCTTTAATATAACTGGATAGATCCCATCCACCCCAGGTGCCTTTCTTTGTGTTTATTTTCAACAATTTCTCCTCCACTTTACTCTCAGTTATTACATGATTATCTAGCTTACTGCCAGAGTTGAATACACCTCTGGCATTCCCCTCACTGAATAACTCATGTGTGAATGTCGATGCAAAATATTCATTTAGTTTGTTAGCTACCTGAGCAGGATCATCAACAGTTGAACCATCGATATCAAGTTCACCAATTCACCATCAAGAGTTGAATACACCTCTGGCATTCCCCTCACTGAATAACTCATGTGTGAATGTCGATGCAAAATATTCATTTAGTTTGTTAGCTACCTGAGCAGGATCATCAACAGTTGAACCATCGATATCAAGTTCACCAATTCACCATCAAGAGTTGAATACACCTCTGGCATTCCCCTCACTGAATAACTCATGTGTGAATGTCGATGCAAAATATTCATTTAGTTTGTTAGCTACCTGAGCAGGATCATCAACAGTTGAACCATCGATATCAAGTTCACCAATCTGAATTATCCCCTTCCTTCTAGAGTTTACATAAGAAAAGAACTCTTTACTCTTTTTCTATGCATCCTTTGCCCAAGATTTCTCGTAATCTGCCTTCGCCTGCCTAACCTCCTTTGTAACTTGGTTACAGATAACTTATATCTATCATAGGCTTCTGTGTCAAGTGTTAATTTAGATGTATCCCAAGCATTTTTCTTCTCTGTCATATGTTTCATTAGTTCATCTGACATCCATTTAGGCCTAAACCCTGAACACTATTTCTTATTTGGTATGTAAAGCCTAGTAGCTTCCAAGATAAGTTCTTTGAATGCTTCCCATTTTGAATTTGCTGTTGGTAACATCATCAGTTGGTCCCACTGTATAGAATTTAAATACTGTCTCAGACCATCGTAGTCGCCTTTACGAAAGCAATAACCTTTCCCTTTACCCCTGATGGTAGTTCTCTTTGAGTAAATCCCACTTCAGCACACTGCGATCACTGCCGCCTAGTGGTTCCTTTATCTGCAGATTCTTAATGCATGAAGAATCACTACTGATAATCAAATCAAGAGTATTACTCCCTCTAGTTGCCTCCCAAACATGCTGATGTAGAAAACAATCATCCAATAAATCCACAAAAGCCTTGCTAGTGTGTGAGTGACCAACCCACAAATTCCAGTCAATATCTGGGAAATTAAAATCCCCCATTATAGGACTCTCTGATTTACTGGCTCACTCTATTTCCCTGTACATTTTCTCATTATACTCACCATACCTATAGCACACTCCTAACCTCAATTTTGGTCTCCAAGTGACTGTTATATCTCCCTCAAGTAGGATTAACCTCCGAATTACCTTGCGCATGACTAAATCATCTGTGCCCATTATATGAAGTCACACCAAACTGACTCGACACTGCACTGTCCAGCGATATCAACTGGCTTCACTCCCTTGGATTTTATGTTTCTTAATTAATAGCATAACCCCCTCCTCCCTTCCTATAGATGTTGTACTCCGCAAATTCCAGGTCTTCATTCCTTATATCTGTGTGACACCACATCTCTGATATCCCAACAATATCCGCCTTTGATGCTTTGAGCAATACCTCAAATTCATAAAATTTATTTACCAAACTCCTAGCATTGGCGTACACGCAAGTATACATGCACCTGTTCTTTTTCTTAGCTACCCTAACACATCCCATGTGTTTACTTGTACCACAATGACTCCCAGCAGTCTCTGAAATATCCTGCATTTTGTTTTCCAGGCTTCTGCCCATTCCAATAGAAGCAGTGCAAGAATTACTTTTACCTCTGCCAGTGGCTACTGTTAATCTATTAATCCTTGTATTCCCCCAAGCTAGCAGTTTTCCGACCCACCTAATACTGCCTCGATAGCATCAGCAAATATTCTTGCACCCTTTCTATTTAAGTGTATCCCATCCCTGTAGAATCAGTCCCTTTTGTTAACAAGTACAGACCAGGCTGAAAAAAATTCTACCCCTTGAGCCTTGCACAATCTTTCCAGGGCTGAATTGATCGACAAGGCTCTCATCATATACTCCCTCCTATCGTGTTTGGGCAGAATTGCAGACACTCTCAAATTCAACCCTAATTCACAGCTTTTTTTTCAACAGTGACCTGTACTTGTTAAGTAATTCTGCCGGTCTCTTACTCTTAATATCATTAGTGCCAACAATGTTTATGTCATACCAAGCTGACTCTATATTGTACTGGTCAATCATATTAAGTGGGTGTAGTGCCTTAGTATTTGTTCTTCTTAAAACCAAGAGGATAACCCTACTCCTTTTGTCCTATCTGTACTCACCATATTCAAATTCTATGTTCATAAGCTTGTTTTCTTGCATCATTTTCCATTATATAATGCAAAGGCCAATACACAATTATGTAAAATTCAGATAGACATCTCAGAGAACAACCTTTAAACTACTTTGAACTTATAAAGGTTCTTATTTAAGATTTCAGGATTTTGATGATTATATTCAATACAGATATCTTGGGTATTTGTAAACTAAGGGTGAAGGAAAGGATAATTTGCTTAGTTCATCTTACCTCTGAAACGTTTCTATTTGTATCCAGGGATAGCCTTTGCATTTCTTTTGATCAATAATACACCAAATCTCTTTCAATTTCTTCAAGGATTGAACCGAGCAAAGGTCATTACACTTCTTCATTCTCTTTTCTCTTCTTTTGGCTTTAAGGATTCAAGAATTGAGAAAGAGCCTTTATTTTTGTCACTCTCTCTTCTCTTGGCTTTGAGGACAGCCACTGCATTACAGTGGGGAGGAGAAATGGCTTGTTCCAAAGAGAACATAACTCTGATAACTATGAATTTCACTGCCACTACCTCTTGTTTCTTATATGCAAATCACAATATATGATGTTTGCCTTTGACAAAGTGTTTTTAATAATATACATACAATTTCACTTATAACACTGATCAATATAAAAAAAATATATTTTACACTAGGTTATATCATGACAAGCCAGTATATTGTTAATATTCTAAATTTTTCCCTCTTATTAGATTAAGCCCTTCTAACTATAGATAATAAAAATTGCACCGAGGCATTAGTTTTATTTTGTTTTGTTTCTTTGATGAGCCTTGTAATAATGAACTTCCACTGTGGATGAGTAGTCTTGTAGAACTTTATACATTTTTCTATATAATCATAGTTTATAGAAAAAACTAACTTTTGTTCTGAAATCAAGTCAATAATTATGTGCATCTAAGGAAGAAGGGATTCATACTGCTTTGTATCAGATGTGATATTAAATAAAAACGTTTACTTTTAAGATGTCCCAAAACATAATGGGCTAAAAAATAATAATAATTTAAGTATCGTTTTGAGATAATGAATAAAATGTAAAAAAAAAAAAAAAAAAAAAAAAATTAGCTGCAATATACTGTAAGTGGGAAATACTGGTGATGTTTTACACTTTATTCAGTGACAAACAAAAATAGAAAAATTTTCCATACACAGCTATGTACAAAACAAGCAATATTTTTAAAAATCTTCTTGCGTAGGATCAAAATGATAAAACAAGCCACGTTCTTTAAGTGCTTTTCCTCTTAGTTTTTCTTTCTCCTGCTGAATTTCTTGTTCTACCCTTTGTGCTTCTAAAATTTCTTCCACTGAGACTTGCTGTAGTGATGTATTCTGTTCTTTTTCCAAGTCCTAAAGAGAAAAAAATGAAACACTCAATTTCTTATACTGATTTTTGATAGAAACATCAGATAAGGCAGTAGTGAGCAAGAAAAACATTGTTCAAAATTTTCCTACAGAGAAAAAGTAGCAATTCTAGAATATTTCAGAGTATAAAGGGAAAGGGAACAATTCAGAATAGTGGAAGGGCAAAGTTACAAATCTCCACAATGAGAATACAGATGAAGGTACCTCTGTGATACAATCTCATAAAAGATTAAACTAAAACAAGAACTCAGCAACATATAAATGATGGAAATGGAAAGGTAATGCAGGGTATTATCAAAAATATTTTATGCCATATATTTTTCTTTGTACTTGTTACATTTAGCAACTGTTCTATGCTTTTGCCTCCAAAAAAAACCAAAAAAACCAGGAGATATCCCTTTTTGATCTGTGAACTGTTCATAGGATCACTTTTTAAATTTACATGCACAAGTACACATTTCAAAATGAGCCCTTTTTACTGTCAAAAGTTTATTATGAAAGTAAATTTGGCTGCCAGTATCTTGATCATGTGATCCCTACTCATTTGAACCACCTCGCCTGACCTGCTGCAGTTAGTCCAAAAATTCTGCCTGGTTACTTTTAAGATATCCAAAATACATGACATGATATCAATTTAAAATAAAAAACAAGTGAACTTAGGGAGAAAGCTTTATGCCATAGAATTATAAAACATTATTATATTAGTAAGGTATAGTCTCATTTTGTACATAGTAATGGGAAAAATTAGGTTACATCAATTTTTTTCAATGATCTCATATTGTAGAGGTACATCAGCCACAAGTTACCTCAGTATTGAACTACTAAAAAAAAAAAGACTTTACTCCCAATGGTAAAGTATAATGCTATTTACTTTCCCATTGGGTGCTGCTCTTTGTGGACTAATGTTATTAATGGAGTACAACAGAGTTTGGTCTTGGGCCCACTGTTGTTTTGTATATTTATCAACGATACTGATGAAGGTATATCAGGCTTAGTGTCGAAATTTGCAGATGATACAAAGGTTAGCAGGGTTGTTAATGACAGTAATGGCAGTGTGCTACTGCAACAGGATCTAGAAAATTTGGCAGATGGGCTGAAAAGTGGCAACTGAAGTTTAACATTGACAAATGCAAAGTACTGCATATGGGTAGAAGTAACCCCAGAGAAACATGCCAACTGTGTGGTACTACACTTAAGGTGGTAGAAAATGAAAAAGACCTGGGAGTAATTGTGCAGGCAGATATGAAGTTTTCTGAGCAATGCAGACATGCTGCCAGGGCAGGTCATGGGGTTTTGTCAATGATATACAGGAATTTTGCTAGCAGGGAAAAGGAGGTGATTGTCCCTCTCTATAAGGCAATGGTCAGGCCACGCCTTGAGTACTGCGTACAGGTCTGGAGGCCTCATTTTAGGAAGGATGTAGATTTTCTTGAGCATGTACAGAGAAGGGCAACAAGATTGGTGAGGGGAATGAAGGGATCCTCTTACCAAGAGAGGCTTAAGTTCTGCAAATAGCAGCGGCTGGAGACTAGGCACCTGCGAGGTGATCTGATTGAGGTGTATAAGGCCTTGAATGGGTTGAGCACACTGAATTCTGATGAGATTCTTCTACTTGTTCAGATTACGAACCTAAGGGGGCATAAATTCAAATTGAGGAAAGACAGATGTAGAATAGATGTGCAGAGATTTGCCTTTAGCCAGTGGGTGGTTAATTGCTGGAACAAACTTCCATCTGTTGTTGAGGAAGTTGATAGGTTAAATAAATTTAAGGAGGAACTGGACAAACATTTAGAGGGAATTGTTTTGTAAATTTTTTTTTTTTTTTTTGGCTGATGCTGCATAAGCTCATACACTTGCTTTCTTGCATCACATGCTGCTACTACTACTAAAAGTGGTAGTAGTAGTGGCAAATGATGCAAAAGAAAAAAAGCTTATATAGCATCAGCCAAAAAAAAAAAAAAAAAAACTACACACTTCAAGCATCCATACTCTCCAAGAATTTGTCTAGTTCTTTCTTGAATTTATTCAAACCATCCAATTACAACACAATGGGTGGATGCCTGTTTCAACAATCAACTATCCTCTGGCTGAAGGCAAACTTCCTCATTCCTATCCTGCAACCATCTTTCTTCAATTTAAATTTAGGCCCCTCACGTGTGTAGCCACAGCAAGAGGAATAATGCTATTCACATTAAGCACATGAAATTCATTTAAGGCCTTAAACACCTCAATCAGATCACCCTGCAGGTGTCTAGTCTTCAGACTTTGCAATTTGCAGCACTGAAGCCTTTCTAGGTGAGCACCCTTTTGTTCCCTTCACCAATCTGGTTGCTTCTATGCACCCATTCCAGCATATCTACATCCTTCCTAAAGTGAGGCCTCCAGAACTGTACACAGTCCTCAAAGTGTGGCCTGACCATAGCCTTTTACAAAGGGATAATCACCTTATCCCCACTAGCAAAGTTTCTGTATATCATTGACAAAAACCCATGAGCTGTCCTGGCAGCATGTCTGCACCTCTCAGAGAAGTTCATATCTGACAATTACCAGTAAGTCTTTTTGATTTTCCACTACCCCTAGTAGAACTTATCAACTGTGTAATACCACACAGTTGATAAGTTACTCTGGGATTAGTGCTACCTATATGCAGTACCTTGCATTAGCATTAGTAGAAGCATATGATGCAAGAAAGCAAGCTTATATAGCATCAGCCAAAAAAAAAAAAAAAAACAATACTTTTTCCATTTCACCCATCCATTCACTCCACATGTTTTGTCTAGTTCTGCCTTGAATTTAAATAAAATAAAATAAATTTTCTGTTTATACTCCGGGACGACCAAACGGTCAGAGGAGTTTACAATATACACAGAATACAAGAAACAGCACCATATTCAGAAGTCACACTTGTTGACCTCCACTGCAACAGATGGAAGTTTGTTACAACTATCAACCACCCACTGGTTAAAGGCAATCTTCCATGCATCTATTCTATAACTGTCTTTCTTCAATTTGAATTTATGTCTCATTAGGTGAGTAATCTGAGCAAGAGGAAGAAGAATCCCATCAGCACTGACCATATGCAGTACTTTATGTTTGTCAATGTTAAACTTCAGTTGCCACCTCTCAGCCCATCTGTTCAACTTTTCTAGATCCTGTTGCAGTAGTGTAAGCCGCCTCCGTAGCCAGGTGAGCACACGCTTCTCGATTAGACCGGGGTTCGAGCCCATGACCACCAAATACGGAGGATGCGGAAAGGTCAGGGAATGACCACCGCATATACCCGGAGCAATATGGCCTTAGTTGCTAATGCTCCTAAAAACCAAATAACATCAACAACAGCAGCAGCAGTAGAGTACTGTCATTACTGTCATTAACAACCCTGCCAACCTTCTTATTGTCTGCAAACTTTGACATTAACCATCATCAATATCACTGATAAATACAGAAAACAACAATGGGCCCAACACTGAACCCTGGGGGACTCCACTAATAACATTAGTCCATGAAGAGCAGTGTCCACTGAATACCACTCTCTGTCTTCTCCCACTCACCCATTCTTTTATCCATTTTAGCAACTTGCCCTTAATGCCATTCTGCTCCAATTTGTACAGTAGTCTTCCATATGGAACAGTATCAAAAGCATTTCTAAAATCAAAGTATATGATAGAATTATTTTTTTTGCATCCAGTTCCTCTGTGACCACATCATAGAATCCAGTCAAATTTGTCAGGCAAGACATCCCCTAAACAAGCCCATGCTGTGTCTGAACTATAACTGCAGTCCTGTCTAGATGATGCTGCATTGCTTCTTTAACCAATGACTACATTATTTTCCCCTGGAACAGAAGTTAAACAAACAGGTCTGCAATTACTTGTGTCATCCTTTGATCTCCTTTTGTAAATTAGGGTCACATTTGCACATCTCCAATTTATGGGGACCTCCACTGAGTCCAAGGAAGCTTTCATAATTATGGCTAAGGATTTACTTCCTTCCTTTGCTGACTCCTTGAATATAACTGGATAGAAGCCATCCACCCCAGGTGCCTTTGTTATGTTTAACTTCAACAATTTCTCTTCCCTTCTGCTCTCAGTTATTACAAAATCATTTAGCTCCCTGCTGGAGTTCAATAAGTTTCTGGCCTCCTTTTCCCTACAGAGTTCCTTGTGTATGAATTTTCTATGAAATTTCATAGTTTCAGATCCCTGTGAAATCCCATAGAAATGGCCAGTGTACTATCCATTGAGGAAAGAGTTAAAATTGACGCCAGGTATGGCAGTCAGTTGTCCAAGTGCAATGGTGATGGAGGAGTCAACATGGCAGGCATGCTGTTTTCGATCAAAAAACAATCAAAAACTGTCACAAAAAGTTATTGATGACTGGTAGGTGTGGCGGACAGCAAGAGATCTGGTAGGCCTTCGACGTCAAGGTATGAGGAAAGTGTGAATCAACTGAAAGAGATTTTCGATCGAACCCCTTTGAAATCCACACGGCAGACCTCGTTTCGTTTTTTCGTTTTTTTTGGTAGTTGTTGGCGCATAGGCTTCTTTGGCCATAATACACCTCCCAAGGTTTTTGCAGTACTTTGATCCAAGCCCGAAGCGGGAATCGAACCCGCGACCTTTGGGTTGCTAGGTAGGCACTTTACCCACCCGGCTAGCCCAGTCGGCTCGGCAGACCTCAACAGAGAGCGGTTTAACATGTCATGCTGTGCGTGTTGTTTTCCATAAAGACTTACAATATTGACCATGGAAGCCACATTATGTGCAGCAATTGTACCCGAAAGATTGGGACAGGAGCGTTGATTTTTGTGAAATGATGTTCATATGGGAGGAATATTTTTCAGACCTGTTCAAAAACATTCTTTGGACAGATGAGGCTGTGTTTCATGTAGGGGGATTTGTTAATTGACATAATAGTCATTATTGGGCACATAAAGATCCCCAGGAGATGGTTGAAAGAATGCAGAACAAGCCGAAAGTGACGGTGTGGTGCGGTACAACTTCTTCTCGTATCATTGGACCATATCTGATACGAGACACCGTGAACAGTGAACGATACTTAGAAATGTTGCAAAATTTTGTGTGGCCTACAATTTCTGCATGGGGAAATGCTCAGGAGTTGATGTTTATGCAAGACAGTGCTCCCCCGCATTTGGCTTTGACTGTTAGGGAGTAGCTCAATGAGCATTTCCCAGGACGCTGGAGATCCACAGAATGGCCTACACAAAGTCCAGACCTAACTCCATGTGATTACTTTTTATGGGGATGGGCCAAGGAAGAAGTATATAAGAGTAAACCTAAGAATATTGATGAACTTGAAAACAAGGTCCGTCAGGTCATATCCAGTGTTCCTGTCCAATTTTTAAGGAAGGCCGCAGAAAATGTACCTGCCCATTTAAAAAAAATGTGTGGAAAATGCTGGGGGTATCATCAACTTGTAACTTTCAGAGAACTAATGGCAAACAATAAACTACAAATAAGAAAAAAAATGTGCAGTGCTATGTTGTATATTTTAGGAAATATAATATTTTTAAAATAGGGAGTGATTTCTCATTCACTCTGTAGATGCAAAATACTCATTCAGTTTGTCAGCTACCTAAGCAGGTTCATCAACAACTGAATCGTCGATGTCAAGTGGACCAATCTGATTCATCCCCATCTTCTAGTGTTTATGTAAGTAAAGAATTCTTTGCTGTTTTTCTTTGCATCCTTTGCCAAAGACTTCCCATAATCTGCCTTTGCTTGCCTAACCTCCTTTGTGACTTGATTACAGACTAGCTTATATCTACCACAGTCTTCTGTGTCACCTGATAATTTATATGCATCCCTTGCATTTTTATTCTCTGCCTTGAGTCTCATTAGTTCATCTGCTATCCATTTAGGCCTAAACCTTGTACAGTATTTCTTAATTGGTATGAAAAGTCAAGTAGCTTCTAAGATTACTTCCTTGAATGCTTCCCATTTAGAAATTGCTGTTGGTAACATCATCAGTTGGTCCAATCATAGAGAATTTAAAAACTATCTAAGACTGCCATAGTCATATTTGCAAATGCAAAAACCCTTCTCTTCACTGCCACCTAGTGGTTCCTTTATCTGAAGATTCATAAGGCATCAAGAATCACTGCCGATAATCAGATCAAGACTATTACTCCCTCTAGTTGCCTCTAGAACATGCTGCTGTAGAAAACAATGATCCAATAAATCCACAAAAGCCTTGATAGCATGCAAGTGACCAACTCACAAGTTCCAGTCAATATCTAGGAAGTTAAAAGTCCCCAATATAAGACAAACTGATTTTTGGCCTACTCTATTTCTCTGTACAATTGTTCATTGTACTCAGAGTCATTAGGCCTACAACACACTCCTACTCTCAATTTTGCTTCCCCAGTGCTTTTGTTATACAAAAATGACTCAACATTGCACCACCCATATCAGCTGGATGCACTTCCTTAGATTTTGTGTTTATTAACTAACAGTATAAACCATCCTCCCTTCCTATCCTTTCTGTACACACTGTACTCTCTGAATTTCAATTCTGCATTCCTTATATATTAGACTGCCCCTTAACAAATCCATGCTGTGACTGTAGTATTAGTGCATTCCTGTCCAGGTGGTTCTGCATTACCTATCTAACCAGTAACTCCATTATTTTCCCTGGAACAGATGAAATTATAGACCTGTTAACCTAACAGGTCTGTAATTACTCATGTCATCTTTTGATCTCCCTTTATGAATTGGGGATACGTTCACACAACTGCAGTCCATACGGACCTCCTTTGAATCAAAAGGTGCTCTCATAATTATGAGTGAGAGTTTGCTGACCACCTTTGCCGCCTCGCTTAATATGATTGGATGGATCCCATCTGCAACGTGCCTTTTTTATGTTGAGCTTCAACAATTTTTCTTTCAGTTATCACACAGTCATTTAGTTCCCTGTTAGAGTTTGATAAATTTCTGGCATCCCCTCCTCTAAAGAATTCCTCATGTGTGAATGTAGATGAAAAATACTTATTTAATTTGTCAGTAACCTGAGTAGGGTCGTCAACAGTTAACCTACTGATTCAAGTGGCCCAATTTGATTCAACTCCTTCCTTCTACTGTTAAAGAAGCATATAAGTCTTTGCTGCTTTTCTTTGCATTCTTTGCCAGAGACTTCTCATAATCTGCTTTAGCTTGCCTAATCTCCTTTGTGAGTTGATTATAAAATAATTTATATATATATACACCATAGCCTTCTGCATCACTTGATAATTTATATGCATCCCATGCACTTTTCTTCTCTGTCATGTGACTCAATAGTTCACCTGACATCCATTTAGGTCTAAACCCTGAACAGTATTTCTTTGTTGGTATGAAAAGCCTAGTAGCTTTGATGATTACTTCCATGAATGCTTCCCATTTAGAATTTTCTGTTGGTAACATCATCAAAACTGTCTGAGACCACTGTAGTCACCCTTACAAAAGCAAAGGCCTCTCCCTTTCCCTTTACCCTTGACAGTAATTATGTGTAATCAAATTCTACATTAGTACATTGTGATAACTGCAACCCAATGGATCATTTACCTGCACATTCTTAATGCATGTAGAATCACTGCTGATAACCAGATCAAGAGTTTTGCTTTCTCTTGTTGCCTCTCTTACATGCTACTGTAGAAACAGTTATCCAAGAAATCTACAAAAGTCTTGCTAGTGTGTGAGTGACCAACCCACAAATTCCAGACAACATCTGGAAAGTTAAAATTCCCCATTATAAGACATTCTGATTTACTCTATTTCTCTGTATAGTTGTTTGGCATACTCATCACAATCATTAGGCATATAACACACTCTTACTCTCCATTTTGTTTCCCAGTACTTATATCACACCAAACTGACGCAACGTTTCACTGGTCACTCATGCTGACTGGATGCACTACTTTAGATTAAATTTGCTTAACTAAGATAACCCCTCCACCCCTCCTGCCCTGTCTGTTCTTACTGTATACATTGTAATGCCTATATTCAAATTCCACATTGCTTATGTCTGGGTGACACTACATCTCTGCTATCCCTACAATGTCTGCATTTCATGAAGTAATTAGTACTTCAAATTTATTTACAATTTTCCTAGTATTAGTGTACATGCAAGTACATATACATATGTTCTTACTCTTAGTTACCCCTACACAGCCCATGTATTTACTTTTCCAAAGCAGGGTCTGAAATCCCTGACATCTTGCATTCCAGGCTGCTGCATTTTTCCATTAGAAGCAGTGCAAGAATTATAGTGCAGTGCAGAAATCAAGACAGTGCATACCATTACCTATACTTCGTTTGAACTCTTTTTGGGGGCTTTTAAATTTGTAAGCAGGCATTGTGAAAGTCTGAGCAATCCAGTAATGAGATATCCGCAATACATGATATGATTTTTGCATTACATCTCACGGAGTGTCTACAATCCATCAGAATTGTTGACACATTACTTGAAAAAAATATTACACTACCTCCTTCACAACAAGTGAGTTTGCCATATGTAGACTCCAGTAGTAAATTTTCAATAGAAACAGGTTCTGTGGTTTTTTGTAGAATTTTTAAATTTTATAGAAATGTAAACTTAGTACATAAATATAGGTAACCCTCATATAACACAGTAGTTAGGTTGCTATAAAATCTCGTGTAGAGTGTGCGAAACTGTGTTATACGGGACTAAGAACCAGCACAAAAAGGGGATTACGTTCAAAAAGCTAACAAAAATTTTTTTATAACTATTGCAAACTTAATTTATATTAAAAATAGTAATAAATGAACAAATGTCTTACAAACTGCGATACATATATGTCAGATAACGTACATTCATCTAATTTTCTTCCTCTTCATTGCTGCTAAGCACAATCAAACGAAAACGTTTTCTCTGTTGCAGAATATCTTCACTTTCTGAATTTGCTTCTGCAGCATCTAGATTTTATGTATCTTCTACTCTCTTTAAAAAATCAGTAATCCGGGTTTGTTTACTTTTGCTTCATAGATCTTTGTAAATTTCATGGTATGGAGCTAAGCATTTTTGAAGATCCTTTTGAACTTTGTGCTCCTTTCAGTTGAAGTATCTGCATTGGAAAAATAAGATTCTAATTGCTAGGCTTCGTTTATGCCTCCCAGTATGTTTTTTAGTGTAAAATTTGGAGATTCAGAAATTTCATCTGCACTATCATCCTCTGAATTGATTTGGTTTACCAAATCAATTACCACCAAATTTCCACTTCCATTGCTACTTCTACCAAATCTGCTTCGGCAGCCTCTTTTTCTACCAGTAATTCTTGAACATTTTCGGGAGTCATATCATCAAAATCTTCCCCTCCTACCGACTTAGCAAATTCTATTATCCCACTGATTCTGTTTTCTGCCAGTTCGACCATATTTCCTGAATGAACTGAACTGACTCTGGCCATACATTTTTCCAACACGCATTTAATGTCGGCGGTTTTACTTCTTGAGTAATAAAGCTATAATTCTGATACCTATATTTGTTGCCAGTTTCTCTCAGAAGTTTGAACTTGGTCTATCAGCATAAGGCAATTAGCATTTGTATTAGTAAAGGTATATGATGCAAAAAAGCAAGCTTATATAGCATCACCCAAAAAAAAAAAAACTCCTTTCCTGTTTCACCCATCCCATCCATTCACTCCAAAAGTTTGTCCAGTTCAGCCTTGAATTTATTTAAGCTGTCAACTTCTACAATCACCCACTGTAGAGTTTAACAAGTTAAAGGGAATTTCTGCACATATATTCTACAACTGTCTTTCCTTAATTTCAATTTATGCCCCCTCAGGTGCAGAATCTGAGCAAGAGGAAGAATCCCATCAGCATTGAGCTTGCTCAAACCATTCAAGTAGTGTACCGTTCTTACTGTCACTAACAACTCTACCACCCTTCATATTGTCTGAAAGCTTGGACATTAAGCCCGATATACTTTCATCAGTATCATTAATAAATACAGAAAACAACAATGGGCCCAACACGAATCCCTGGGGAACTCACTAACCACTAATAACATTAGTCCATGAAGAGCAGTGTCCACTGATTACCACTGTGCCTTCTCCCACTCAATCATCCTTTTATCCATTGTAGCAACTTTTTACAGTCCACAACTGAAAAATGTTTCCATGCCTCCACTGCATCAATAAATTCAGAATCAGCTTTTTCCAAAATCCATTGCAACAATTTTCTGATTGTAATGAGTTTTAAAGATAGATATAATGCCTTGACCTAATGGCTGAATTAAAGAAGTTGTATAAGGTGGCAGGAACATTACTTCAATGTTTGGATGACTTAAATCCTTTGGATGGCCTGGCATGTTATGCATTAGTAATAAAACTTTGAAATCTAGATTTTCCCACAAGTTCAATAGCACAGGGATTTCTCAACAAAATAAAATATGGGGATTTTCCAATAATTTCTTCTTGCATAACGGCTAGCGAGTCAACAGTGAGGATTCACAAAAAACAGAATGGAAATGTTGAATAATTACATCCAACATAATAGCAGGGTTTCCCCGCTTTTTTTTTTTTTTTTTTCCCCTTGTTAGTTGTTGGCACATCGGCTTCTATGGCCATAATGCACCTCCCAAAGTTTTTTTGCATTTTACTGTGATCCAAGGCGGGAATCGAACCCGTGACCTTTGGGTTGCCAGGCAGGCACTTTACCTACCTGGCTAGCCTGGTCGGCTGATTTCCCCACACAAAAGCTCAAAAATATCATGTTATGCAAGTTTTGTCACAATTCTCTAATTGTGTTATATGGGGGTTGCCTGTACGTTAAACTATAAATTTGTGCATATTTTGATTTTACTGCCAAACACCAGAGTAAAATTTTATCAAAAATCAAATCTGGATGATAAAAAAAAAATAAATAAATAATTTTTTTTTTTTAATGAAATATCTTCTACATCTATTAATGTATCACTTGATTCACTTTTGTCAGCCGGATCTGAATTCCAGAGATGTTCCCTAATTTTCGCTTTTATAAGTCCAAATTGGATAACTGAGATCAATAGGTACAACTCATCCTCCTCTCGATTTTCGGAGTTATTCTTGTGCCTTTACCTTTTATAAACTGGGTCTACAATTTGTTGGAAACATAGATAAGAGATGGTGGCATGTACTGGAAAAATTTCAAGAAAATTCATACAAAAGTACAATGAGCAACTGTTTCAAGCAAACTTCAAATCACAGATATACATACCTCCAAAGCTCCCAAAAAAAAAAAAAAAAAAAATCCTAGCTCTTTGGATGTATTCCTGAAAGGTTAATAATAACAACAACAATAATAACCTCAAAGAAGGAAGGAAGGAAGAACCTGTACACCCTCACCCACCTGATGTACATGGATGACATCAAGCTCTTCGCGGCAAACGAGAAGCAACTCCAGCAATTACTCGATCACTGAAGAATTCAGCAAGGACATCAGGATGGAATTTCGTCTAGACAAATGCAAGACACACACACTGCACCAGGGAAAATTAGTTGGCCAAAACTACCAGCTGCTTAGTGGTAAAGATATCAAAGCTATGACAGAAGGAGAGACTTACAAATACCTAGGGATGATGCAGGCTCAGCAGTTAGAGCTAGGGCTTGCATAAAACCGAGAAATTTGAAAACCGAGTTTAACCAAAGTTTACTTTTAAAACTGGTTTTAAAACCGATTTTCTCAGACTTAGGGAAAATAATTAAAAGCTTATAACACAGGTATTTATTTTATCTTGGGTAGATTGTACAAATCGTAATCAAATCTTTTAAACAAAATCTATCACCTCTTATAGTAAAAAAAAAATAAATAAATAAAATGCTCCAAAAAAGTAACCAGCTTGAGATTATACAAAATTACAAATTGTATTCAAATCCTTTGAATAAAAACTATCTTCTCGTATAGTAAACAAAAAAATAATAAGCCTTATAATAATAATAATAATAATAAATAAATAAAAATAATGTGAAAAAAAAAACAGCTTGGGGAAATTACTTTACTATTTATTGCTCAGTTTTTTTTCTGAAAATGAACCTTTAAAAAACACAGTATATTAAGCATTTTTTCTGATAGACTTGACCTTATTTTTGTGTTAAAGAGACCAGTGGTCGAAAACACTCTCTCAGATTGGACACTTGTTGGTTTAATGGTCAGCAGTGCTCTATAAACTTTCTCCAGCTTTTCACTTCTACTGCTAGTTGCCTCCAAAATTTTAAATTCTTTGCTGATTTCCAATTCACTCGGATATTTTGAAGGCTCTTCAGTTAATCTCTTTATTACACTATCATACTCTCGCATGAGTGTATCTCCAACATCGGAACTAGATGAGTCTTTGTTTTCTTCTAAAAGAACAGTTCGTTTATTTTCAGTTTCTTCATTCAACGCTAAGACTCCTTCGGAATGTTTTGCAAATAATCTCTGATAAATCTCTACAGCATGCTTTTCAAAACTTGCTTACTTGGAAAATAAAAAGTTCTTGAACCTGAATCTTCTTTCCTAAACTTTTTGGGGTTGTGTAGATAGCTCAGCAAAGCCACAGTTTGGCAATTTGGAAAATCAAAAGTTCTTGAACCTGAATCTTCTTTCCTAAACTTTTTGGGGTTGTGTAGATAGTTCAGCAAAGCCACAGTTTGGCAATTTTGTCTTGCATTGTAACGCTGCAAAAGGCTTTGGTGAAACTTTAAAGCAAATGGGTTTTCTGCTGTATCAAGCTTAGCAAGCAGAAATTCTATTGAAGACTCTGTTTAAGTAAGTCTGTATCTTCTTAGGTTATAGCCTTCAGAATCATTTCAACTGGTCGCAAAGTTTCACATAGCAATTCAAGTGTTTTCCAGTCATCGTCAGACACAGCTTCAGTTGACAGTACTGCACATAGAGCATTTGGAATGCAATTATTCAATTTCAAAAATCTCTCAATCATACAGAATGTGCTATCCCATCTAGTCTTGCAATCTAATATAAGTTTATATTCTTTACCATTAAATTTTGTTTTAACAAAATTTTGTAATATGTCATTTTTGGTAGGCGATTTTCGAAAAAGCTTGCAAATTTTTCTGACTTTGTTAATAGTTTGTGCAATATTGGCCATTGGATTGAAGAAATAAATGAGCTCATTGGTAAAGTCGGTTTGATAAAGCATGCCTTGCTGTCTTTCTTCAACTTTTTCATCATTACTACTTTCTTCATTATTTTCATTTTCTTCATTGTCTTTGGGAGACTCAGATACTGTGGCACCATAATTGATTGCTTTTTCATAAAGTACATCTATAACTGACAGATGTATACAATGGGCTATACATTGTTGATGATTAGGCGTAATTTGCTTGCCAAACATAATCATCATTGTGTTCCATCGGTGGTACAGGCAACAATATCCTCATCCAAGTTCAAACCAAATTCCTTCAAGTGTCCATTCACAATTTGCTCAGTTCTTCTGCTATCAAGTGAACCATTAATCTCAATAAGACCTAATGACCAATGATTGTCTTTTGAATGCACATTTATATTCATATACTTTTTATTTTGTATAGACATATATTCGTCTAGAGTCAATGAATACCATGCACTCAAAACCAATGAATTTTTGAAATGCTGAATGAGTTCTTCTTTCTTAGTTTTATAATAATTTAGAACCATATTTTTAATTCCATTCACTGAGGCTGGTGGTAATTTATCATATTTATTTCTCTGAAGGTGAAGGTTTGATTGTATAAACTCACTCTTCGCAATTGAATTAAAAGAAAATCCATCTAAAGCAGCTAATTTTGAAATCTCTTCTTCCATAGATTTTTTAACGATAAAGTTTTCTAATGTTCTTACCATTTTTACGGGAGGTTCACTGTTATCTTGTTTAATGTCAATCTGATGCATTTTCTTTAAATGCAACATCAAAGATGATGTAGATCCTCCAGATGACTTCATTATCTTCTGACATTTCGAACATTGTGCTTCATCTTGGCTTTTTCGAGCAAAATAATTCCATACATTTGATTTCATCTTAGACATATTAAGAGTAATAAATATTAATTAGTAGGAATTTATATCACCGACAATTTTAAATAAAAATATTGAAGATAACAAAGGCACAATACTATGCGTCACTCCCGCAAGCACTGAACGAAGAGTCTAAACGAGGCAAGTAGTTTCAAAATTTTCACGAAAGAAATTTTTTATTTATTTACTTGCAATTTTTTTTCCCCAATTAAATCTATTGTATTTTCAAAATTACATAAAAGCTAAATTTGGTGAAGTTGCTTTTTGGAGAACATTTGATTGCAAATTTAATAGGAATAAAGAAGCAAAAAACTTTCTACAATTGAAATTTGATGTAATATTCAGCGTATCTGTTTCTAGTGGGTAACCAATAAGGTTACCCACTAGAAACAGATAATCAATAAGGCGCATTCCATAACTTGCCTGGCGAACAAGATAGGTGGAACGGAGAAATGTTGAGCATTTTCTTTTACGCTATCGCTCCGACTCACTCAGTCGTAAATGAGTACACCTGCATCGTGCCATGATACAGGTGGGAAGATAAAAGGTACCCCTCCTAGATTTGGACCACTTGCCCATGAGATTCGTACCTAAACATAAAATAAAATAAAAACCTGTTTAAAACATAAAGCAGTTGAACGATCCAGACAAACAAACAAACAAAAGAAAATGTGCGTAACGAAAAACTATATTCGAGGGCTAACCAAGAAAATATTCAAATCCAGTTTTATAAAACCGGTTTGCAAGCCCCAGTTAGAGCACAAGGAAATCAAGAAGTGCCTGACCGAAAAATATCATCAGAGACTCAAAAGCCTGCTGAAAGCAAAATTGAACAGAGGGAACACAGTTAAAGCCATAAACACCTATGCAGCTCCAGTACTAACTTCGGGATCATAGATTGGACTAATACCGAGCTAGAAGATGTCATGCAAAAGACAAGGACAATGATGACCAAGAGCCGCCGACACCACCTGAAATCGGCAGTGGAGAAACTAACAATAGCTCGGAAAGAGGGAGGAAGGGACCTGATAGAGCAACAGAAAACAGCAATAGTTAACCTGAAGGATTACTTTGAGAACAACACAGCACCACTCCACCAGGCCATAAGGAAGATAGATAAGCGGTATACCCCACTCAACCTAATGCTCTTAAAAACCTTTGGTTTTTAGGAGCATTAGCAACTAAGGCCATATTGGTCCGGGTATATGCAGTGGTCATTCCCTGACCTTTCCGTATCCTTCGTATTTGGTGGCTCACGGGCTCGAACCCCGGTCTAATCAAGAAGCATGTGCTACGCACTGCTGCTCCCGCCCACCTGGCTACGGAGACGCCTTGCCCAGATGGTACAAGAAACGAAGTTAGAAAGATGGGCAAAGAAGACACTCCATGGCAGACACTACAATGACCTCCATTAAGATCACATCGATAATATTGCTTCCAATGCATGGCTCACAATCGATGCTCTTCCCCGAGACTGAAGGATTCATGCTGGCCATCTAAGACCAGGTAATCAACATCAGAAACTATAGAAAATACATCGCAAAGGAGCCTGGAATATCAGATGACACATGTCGACGATGCCACCTGGTCTCAGAAACAATCCAACACATCACTGAGGGATGCAAGGTGATCACCCAGATTGAGTACACTCATAGAGACAACCAGGTAGCCAGGACAATACATCAGAAGGTAGCGAGGAAATACCAGTTGACCAAAGAAAGTGTACCATACTACAAGTATGAACCTCAGGCAGTACTAGAGACCCGAACCCACAAGCTGTACTGGGACCCCACCATAATAAAGGAGAAGACCATCCCTCACAACAGACCGGACATAACCCTTGTGGACAAGATGGGAAAGGCTACCTACCTGATTGACATAGTGGTGCCCAACACTAGCAATGTCCAGAAAACCCAGGAGGAAAAAATTAGGAAGTACACGAACCTGAGACATGAGGTCAAGGAGATGTGGCATATGCAAGAAGTATCAACCATCCCAATCATCGTATCAACCACCGGTATGGTGCCAAAGACTACATAGCAACCTAGCAGCAATAGGTCTCCCAGAGAACACCTACAAGGAACTCCAGAAAGTCGCAATCCTGAACATCTGTAGGTTAGTCAGAGATTTCCTTGACTAAGAGTCATCATCCTTCTCTTTCTTGGTGATTCCCTTCTACTTCTGATACTTGTTCTGTCTCTCTCTCTCTCAGGGTAACTCAGGAATTTTTTTTTTTGGCTAGTGCAGCATAAGCCTCAGGCTTCCTTGCACCATATGGCTAATAATAATAATAAAAACACCAGACATTACAACCACCCTGTGTACTTGGTAGCAGTACCTGTCACGGAGTGGAATTCCCCAATTAGGGAGAAATAATATAAGAGCAGAGCAACAATAATAATAATAAATAACAATTAAATCATCATACCTATGGCTCAATGTTTTTAAGCTTATACAGTAACATCTTCTGTAGGACCGAGTCCAATGCTTTGCTAAAATGTCAAAATTACTTCTTACATCCAAATCGTGAGTGATTCAGTCAAAACAGCTAAGCAGGTTTGTTAAACATGATTTGCCTTTATAAAACCGTGATGTGTCGTCTTCAAACAATATAGTGCAACCAGAATCATCGTCTTTATAATTTTACCTACCACGGAAGTAAGACTGACCAGTCACTAGTATCATTTCACTCTTAGAACTGCCTTTATGTACTGGCAATATGTTTATGCTTCGCCAGTCCAAAAGAATTCCTCATGGGTCCAATGATGCACTCCTAATTAATGTTAATGGATTCTCTTGCCACCTTCCTCAAAATTACTGAGTATATGCCATCAACAACTGAAGATTTAAAGTTTTTCTGCAAAAGGTTTTCTAATACACTATCTTCTGTAATTTCAATATCACTAATTTTATACTTCCCTTCACTTTCACACATTTTCTGTTCACCATGAAGAGAAAAGTCATCTCTAAATATTAATGTAAGGTACCTGTTCAATTCATCTGCAACATCAACTGGATTTTCTAAGATTTACCTATAATGTACTAGTTTTTTTTTGTTTTTGTTTTAAAACGAAAAAAACTTGATATATAAAGTTCCTTACCACTGTGATAAGACAAACAAAAATTAATTGGGTTGAGTATTTTTTCATATTAACTAAATATTCAGTCAATATAAAAAACACTTTAAAACTGAGGCAAGCTCTAAAATAACCAAGTAGCAAATTTTTCAAACCTCTACACTTTTTATTGATTTTTTCAATTTTCTGATATTAAAAATTGAATTAAATATAGAATAAATAAACAATTTTTTGTAGTCTTTCTAACTCTTTAATTTAAAAAATACATGCAATTATTACAATAAAACAGAATCTAACATGAATTTAAGAGATTAATTCTAATAAGTTACCTACTATTTCTCCAAGAAGAACAACATTATCTCCTCTAATAACAAATATACCTCGAGGGATGTCACCATATTTTGTTCCCACGTGGATTCTTTCAATAGTTCGATGAAGGACAAGATTAGCTGAAAATAACTTGTTTTAGAATATATATAATAATAGAAAAGTTGGAGGAATTATTCAATATGGCATTTGCTAAATATAACTGAAAAAAATGATTAAACTAATGTTAAAACATTGTATTTTGGTTATAATAGCAATGCATACATCTCAGTAAAAGCATCAACGAGAATAAGTATAATAATAACTGAACTGTTAACATCTAATCATGGTACATAAACTAAGCTATCTGATAGTATGCTGTCATGTGTAACAGGTGTTATATTTGTTCATTACTCTAGTAAATAAGAAGTTGGAGAGACCAGACCTGTTAACCAGATAGTTAAAATCTAATATAAATTCTTAACATGACATACAGATTGTATCCACTTCATTATATACAAGAGTATCCAATGACAGTGTGTACTGTGTTAATCTTAAGTAAGTTAGGCACTCAAAATAAATACAGATAAAATTCAGGACAGTTCAAAAATGTTATTACTTTTATTCCATATTAGATTTTTTTTTTTTCTTACAGATTTGATCACAGAGGTGCATATTTTATTCAAGTTTATGAATGCAGGAAAAGAGGTTGAACTTGTGTAGTAGTTCACAATTAATAATTTCTCATAATCACAATTCAAGTTTGAATTGGTTTCCTACAAGTAGTGATTTCTTTTGCCAATATACCATTATGATAATTTTTAATAGGAGAATGAAACTATTTCACATGTAAGCCATGAAAGTTAGTAAAAATTAATAAATATTTACTCACTGTTATGAGTGTTCATAGGTTCTCTATTTTACTATTATTATTAAACAAATCATGTTCAATAATAAACCATTTGAAATAGATGCAAAATAACAGTAAAACAGTTATAGATAATAATAATGAATAGGTTCAGATAAGCTTTGCAGTAAATATCAGAAAAAAAAAAAAATAATAAAAAAATAAATTTTTACAAATAAATGCAAAAGGAATAGTCTATCAGCTTCATTAGTAAGACTGATTAAATTAACATTTTCATAAATTAAATATTATCCGAAATAATATTTATATGGAGGAGGAGGAGAAGGAGGAGGAAGGAGAGTCAAAACAGTTTATTCTAACCCTGTTTGCAGCTTTAGCGAGTCCATTCAGTGGGCTGTATTTTCCAATGTCCATACCTAAAGGTTGTTTCCTAGAGGTATGTGAAAATGGACATTTGGAAGTATTTCAGTAGATTTATGGTCTACCTGACGGTATTTCTGCCAGAAATTTTAAGATTTGCCTGAGTTTTTATACAGAACAATTTGAGCTGCAGGAAGGCAGAGAGTGATTCACAGAAGATTGTGTGGGTAGTATGGTGGATTTCTGGAGGCAATGTATCTTATAAAATGAAGTAAATTGTTTCTATCCTGTCGATGCAGCCTTTTTTTAACAGGAATCTATACTATTGATCCAATCAAACTGATCAGAATGTTCTTGCTTTAAATAACAGAACTACCCACCTGTAATCTTTTAAAAATCTTTAAGTGTTCCAGTAAAACAGTTATAGATAATAATAATGAATAGGTTCAGATAAGCTTTGCAATAAATATCAGAAAAAAAAAAAATTTTATGAATAAATGCAAAAGGAATAGAGTCTATCAGCTTCACTAGTAAGACTGATTAAATTAAGACTGATCAAAGCCTGTCAGTCAAAGCTCCTTTTTGCTGGAAAACAGGATACCAAGATCATTAAAGTGGTTTCAATTTTTAATTGGGAGTAAACAGACAGAAATTTGGTCTGGAAGACGAGTAAGAACTTGGGTAAATATTCATTTAATAATATGTAAACTCTCCCCCCCACTTAGCACAAATCCCTTGATGAATTCGCATTGGTAGGGATCCAACAAGATCCCTCAAAGAGTTTATATTAATATCAGTCCATTCTGAAAACAATGAAGCCGCCCATAATTCATTCATGTTTTGTGGATGCTGTTGTTACAGTGGTTACAATTTTCATGTTTTTTAGGCCACATTAGATGGGCTTTTTATAAGATGATGTTAACATTAGTCCTTTTCAGGTATTCCAGATATACCCTACTCTACTTTAGTACCCTACTTCAGATATCCATATTATGCAATCCTCTTCAGTGTTTTCTCAGAATTCATCTGATAAAGTCCTTGGTTAACTATTACACTGTTGACTGAAGAATGAAGCAGTTAATCATTTCATTCCAACAGAGTAATTTGTAATTTTTTTCTGTTACCAGACACCATATTTGTTGCTGATCATGATCACTTTTCACAGACTTTTGACAACAATTCTACCGATGATTTGGGTTGATTTCAACTCATACTATTCCTTAAAAATTCTTATAACTGTAATTTCCAAAACACTAACAAATTCAGCTACTACTTTAACAGGTTATCCTTCAGACCTAACACTATCACCCATTTTCGTTGCTCATTAACATCTTTTCTGTGCCCAATCTTTTGTGGTGGAAACCCTTACATCTTTAGTTACAGCTGGTAAACCTGTAAACAGAGAAAATGGACTAACCTTATACTCTAATTTCAGTGTTGTAAACAAATACTCTTATATGCTCTAAACACTGCAAGTGACTAATTTTTTGTCTGGTGTCTGTATATTTCTGACATAAAACATTAGTATAAACATCAGCTTCCTGATTTTTAACAAAGCGCATTCACTGCCTGGAAAGAATGTTGAAGAAAATGCATTGAGTGTGGTGGTTCTTACATTGAGTGACTGTTGTGGAAGTTGACAGATTAAATAAATTCAAGGCAGAACTAGACAAACGTTTGGAGAGAATGGCTGGGTGAAATGGGAAGGTTTTTTTTTTTTTTTGGCTGTATATAACAGAGCTTGCTTTCTTGCATCGTATGCTTCTACTAATGCTAATATATGAGTATTGGTTTTACCGCTGATATAATACATATAAATGTATTACAGAAGTGGTATTTTAAACATATAATACATTTATATGTATTACATAAGTGGTGTAAAAACTCAACTGCTGCCAAAATATTTGCAATAAAGGAAAACCAACAATACTATTTGATTCAGTTGCACAAAACACATATCAGAAATAGCTAAATATAAACAAGTATTTTTTTTTTTTTAAAGTATCACAGGAGGCTGCATTCCATAACTATCTAAATTTTATTTGGGAAAACAAATCACTTTCACAAAATTGTTCTTAAAGGTATAAGCACCCATTCTTAAGGAATAAAGTACTCTGCTGTCAAGCTCAACTCATGAGAACACAATAATGTATCAGACAACAGTGGAATTGACAATAATGACAGAATGCCCTGGTTCCACAGGAAGTAGATGTTGTGTGTGACTCTTGTCAGCAAAATGGAAAATATATTGTGCAAAAAGAACAGGGGCGGGCTGTCCCGAAGGTGCAAGGGTTGCACTGCACCTGGGCACCAACGTTCAAGGGGTGCCTGAAAACCTAAAACTTACATACACATATGAAGAAAATTTTTAAGGGGTGGGCACCAAATTTCAATTGGCACCCAGGCACCACATATTCTAGGAATGTCACCGGAAAAAGAATAGGCAGAACAGGGATGTGTCTGCAAGGGGATAGACCATTTACCTTTTAAGGGCACAAAAGATGATACTAGTATTAGTAGTGGCAAATGATGCAGCAAGCTTATAAAGCATCAGCCAAAAAAAAAAAAAAAAAAAACTCCCACATCATCCGTCCATCCCCTCCAACAGTCTGTCTAGTTCTTTGAATTTATTCAAATTACCCATTTCCACAACAATAATGGAAGTTTATTCCAACACACAACCATCCACTTGCCGAAGGCAAATTTCTACACGTGTTCTTCAACCATCACTTTGATCATTTGAATTTATGCCCCCTTGTGTGTATATTCTGAGAAAGACAAAAAATTCCATCTGAACTTGCTCAATCCATTTAAAACCTTGAACACCTATTAGATCACCTTGCAGGTGCCTAGTCTCCAGACGTTGCAATCTGCAGAACTGAAGCGTTTTTTGATAAGACCACTCTTTTGTTCCCTTCATATCTTTGTACATGTTAATACTAATGATATTAAGAGCAGAAGATCTGAGGATTTCCTTAATAGGTATAAGGTAATGTTGAGAAAAAGCTGAACATTAGTATTAAATTTGATAGTGACTGGAATTTTTCCCACACCAGACAGGACAGAGTACACGATAAGAGACTTGTAAATCAATTCTGCCCTAGAAACTGTGCAAGATTCATGGTCTGGATTTTATTTTTTGGCATGAACTGTGTTTATTAACAGGAGAGAGAGAGAGAGAGTACTTTTGCAGGGATGGGGATAAAAAGAGTGCAAGAGTGCATTTAAATAAAGAGTGCAAGAACATTTTCTAATGCTATTGAGGCAGCATTAGGTTGGTTGGAAAACTGCTAGTTTTGGGTGGGGGGAAGATAGACAAATAGTATGGAAGAAAATGTCAGGTTGCATTTTAATTTTTACAACTATTTTATGTCTAGAAATAAGCATAATTACCAAATTGATCTATACTTCTCAGATAGCCAATTAATGTTCTTCCATCCCTAAGCAGAACCATCAGTTTTTCTGAAGTGGAAAATGAAAAATTTAAGAATATTTAAATATCAGTTAAAGAGTACAAACACTATTAATAAACAGATTTAGAAGTACAAGTAAGGAATAATTTAGTCTGAAAATACTAAAAATGAATATTTCTACCTGTACCGCACAACAGGATCATATTAATAATCATATATTATTATTATTATTATTATTATTAGCTATATGGTGCAAGGAAGCCTGAATCTTATGCAGCACCAGCCAAAAAAAAAAATTACCGAATTACCCCAAAAGAGAGAGAGAGAGAGAGTCAAAAGGGAATTACCAAGAAAAAGAAGAATGATGATATCCAGCTCAGGACCCTGGGTGTGCCAAGCCCATACTCACCAGATGTGAGCCCCCGGGGTTAAATATAATTAACTAATAATCACCAGTTTCTTTAATTACACACATATACACATGCCATATGTGCAGGAAGCCTGATGTGTGTTAAAGAAAAACAGCAACAAAAGTGTTCATTGTGAGTAGATGAATAATTAAATTTATATTTGCCACTTCTGCAAGGTGCACAAGGATATTTCTTTTGAGTCTTACTGTGTGTATTATGTATTGAACCATATTTGTATTGAAGGAATAAAATTTAAATTTTATTTCAAATTATTGGAAGCTTACCCCTGTACAAAAATTAATTCCAACTTAGCATTAAGTCTAAACATGTTGAGCTGAACTAGTCTGAGGACATTTAACTTAAGTTGTAACTTAATGGTTGTAGCAAGTCACAATTATTAAGAATGCAGTAGACTTTAGATCCTTGTTTTAACATAGGATACTTTGATAAGAATGAAGGTACCAATCTACTAATTGGAAAGAAGGAATGCGTGTTGTTAGTTATTCTTGAGTTCAGAAAAGGTTTTCTGCCACTTTAGAGTATAGTTATTAGGCCTGTTAAATCCATTTGTGATTAGGATGATTTAAAGTGTATTTATATTAATTTTGCTTATTCTGATATATAATTAAGTAAAGCAAGTCGTTGATTCTAATGCTGATATATTAACATATGTCGACATTAATTAAAAAAAACAAACATTGGAGTTGTTTACAGACATAATTATGATAATGTCACAGTGGGCAATTTTTGTATGTGGTTAAAAGTGTTTAATTTGAGACATCATTAACCGATTATTCCAAATTTAATTTTCTAATAATTAACTAATAATTACCAGTTTCTTTAATTACACACACATGCATATGTGCAGGAAGCCTGATGTGTGTCAAAGAAAAACAAAATAGACTATGTGCTGCCTGTAGCACATAGTCAGGTAGCATCCAGGCAGCATATAGTCTATTTTCTACATAAGTTAATGCGACAGAGTGATGGACTTGGAGGCAAACCTGAATTGTGCACTGTCACACTATGCACTCCCAGCAGATTTTTCTGGGCTATGTCAAGTCATAGATTTATACCGTGAAAACTGAAAATACTACTTATCTCCAGCACTCAACCGATTAAGTCATCAATGTGGATATGCTAATAAGAATCCAAAGCATGTTTTTCCATCTGAAAACTGGTATACAAAGTATTTTGTCATTAGTCCAGAGTTTTCAGATACCCTGTATATTGGTATCTTATCACTGGCTCATTAGATTTCTAAATCAGAAAAATGGAAAATTTTGTTTAGGCAGTAAAAATGAGTTATTTGTGTAAGAATGGCATTTTTGTCTAGTACAGCTCCTGGACAGCTGGATTTCTTATGTCATACTCAAGGCCAGATTTCTTTTTTGATACACTGGCTTCTTTAGTCAGTATATCAAAGTGTGACAGTTCATATGACATGCTAGTTCATGTAGTCATTATCATGTAATATATCTGTACAACATGTGTCCACAAGCTAATCTGTATGTTTTGTACACTGAAAAACTACTCCTTCCTAAGGTCAACTAACTCAATTGAAGAGCCTTTTTAAGAATTTCTCTTGTCTTTGACAGGATTTGAATCCAAACCTCTCCAAATCATTGACAAGTGAAACACTCACTACAGGAACTCCCTGACTTACGTAAGGGCTGGCCGACCGGGCTAGCCAGGTAGGTAAAGTGCCTACCTGGCAATCCAAAGGTTGCAGGTTTGATTCCCGCCTCGGGCTTGGATCACAGTAAAAATGCAAAAACTTTGGGAGGTGCATTATGGCCATAGAAGCTGATGCACCAACAACTAACAAGAAAAAAAAAAAAAAAAAAAAAAAACGTAAGGATTGTGTTCCAATGGAATGCTACGTTAAGTCGGAATTTCCCCCAAGCTTGTGCAGTACTCACAGCTGCAGTGCTCGCTGAATTGATTGAATCAAAAAAGGATTGTTTGATGAACATGTGAATAGAATTATTTATTGTATTTATTCAATTTTTTATCTCATGCACAGGAAAAATGACAAAAGCGTGCAATTTAAGAAATTTCAAAATTATAAAATTACAAAAAAAAAGAGAGGAGACAGGCATAACATCAGTAAGTTTTACCTCTTGCACATTGTTTGTTGCCAGAATCAACATCTTCAGCTGATAAGTATGCCGCTACAGAGATTGAGGGCTGTGGAGATTTAGAAGGGGTCGGCTGCTCAACCTTACGTAAGAACATATTAAAGGATGACTGGACAGTGACATTTTTTTTTCTTTTCATCGTAGATTTCTTTGTAGCAAGCATGCATATCATCCCTTCTGTTAACTTTTAAGAACTGTTTGCTGTCAGGATCCATCTTCTCAAACCTCACCATTGCTGATGCAATTTCACAAAATGCCATTGCCATCTGTCTGGTGGCGAAGCATCTCGGCTCCTCATTTGGTTCATCTTGAGCTTCATCAGCATTTTATTCTTTCACTATCGCTGTCTGCAAGTCAATAACTTCTTCGTTAGATAATTCCTTCTCTTCTTCCTCTATTAACTCCTCCACGTCTTTGGCATCAACCCCCAAGTGAAGTAGCTATGCAACCTTTACAATCTTATCTGTAACCTCTTCATATGATTCGTCTTTTTCAAACCCTTCGGAGCCTTTTATGTGCCGTCAGCATATTTCTTCCATGCACCATTAAAACAATTTTTAGTAATTTTCGCCAAGGCCTTATTAATGCTTAAGATGGCGTGGTAAATACTGTAAGATTCCAAAAGTCTCTTAACATAAAATTTTTCTCATCATCTACTGCAGACAATGCTTGAGCAAATGTTGTGTGTAAATTATGCTTTTAAATTCAAAATAACACCCTGATCCATAGGTTGGATGAGTGAAGTTGTGTTTGGCGGAAGAAATATGACTCATGTTCGAATTGGAATAATCTAGATGTGTAGGATGTCCAGGAGCTTGAAAGGAACGTCATTGTCTTTACAATATTTTTCAACCTCGGGAATGAAGCAACATTTAAACCAATCCTCAAAGAGAGATATTGTTATCCATGCTCTCTGGTTCAATTGGAAATGCACAAGAATTTCCAGAATGGTACACAAGCAGTGGTTTTAATCTGTAATCTCCCACTTTATTAGCCCCAAGCAAGAGCATGGCCCTATCTTTTGAAGCCTTGACACCTGGCATTGTATTTTCCACTTTGGCAATGTATATTCGATCCGGCATTTTTTTCCAATACAGAGCAGTCTTGTCAACATTAAAAATTTGCTGTGCCGAATAGCTGCCTTCATCAATAATTTTTTCCAACACATCACAAAATTTCTCAGAATCGGCACTAGCAACTTTAACGTTGTGGAAACCAGTGTGTGCTTGAACCTATTAAACCACCCATTGCTTGCCACGAACTTGGGTTGGGTTTCGCTGTACTTATCCTTAATATCTTTATAAATACTTGTTTTTGCTTGAATGGTCATTAAACTTGGTGGCACTCACTTCTGAATCTGATTTTCTATCTCTGTATTATTAACAGCTGTCCCATCTTCGAATAGCACCTGAATGCTGTTTTGTGATCACTGTTGATCTTAAGTGCGTTGATCCTTTGACTTGTTTTTTTATATGCACCCTGTCCTTTAAAATAGTATTCACTGTTGAAGCAGCGAGATCTAATTCCCTTGCAACAGATGACAAAGTTTGTCCTGCTTTGTACTTCTTAATCATTTTCATCTTCATTTCTAAATCAATTTTGTTTTGTTTCCTGGCACTACCACCACTTGCACTTTTCATTGATTGCTTTCTCTTCATCATTGTAATACATGAATAGAAATGAAGAGAAGTTTCTGAAAATTTTTTTTATATGATTGAAGATTTCAGCAAAGGGGAACACATTTCACCATAATAGCGTAAAAATGCACACAATTGCAGTTATTGGTATTATCACAAATGCAATAAGATCGAGTTTACTACCCATTTATAATTAGATGCACTAAGAGAAAAGTCCAATAAACTGGAAAGTGCAAATTGTTTTATGGTCGTGACCTTCAGAAATGTGTTTTAGAAATATATCACAAAGGCGTTCAAAATTGATTCTTAATGATGAAAGGGTAGTGCAATTTCCATTATTGATTCTTAAAAATTGATTCCAAAATTGATTCTTAATGATGAAAGGGTAGTGCAATTTCCATTATAAATATGACCTTTTAGAGAGATAAATAGCTTAGTAATACTGTACAGCGAAATTTTCAACTTCCAAGGACTTAGAACGAATTACAAAAAAAAAAAAAACAAAAAAAAAAGCAATGTGTTATTGGGCTCATATTATGATATTTTCACGATACCTCCATTTATTCCTATGGGATGCAAAATACGTTTCCATGATTTTCTAAAGTTTGTGCTGGCCGGCAAAAGCTTATGTAAAGTCGAATTTCCGTAAGTCGAGTATTATGTAAGTCGGGGAGTTCCTGTATACTGTTATGGAGAGTATCTAAAGCCAGTTATGCTTTTGGAGTTATGCTTTTTGCTTTTATTTTGTGGGGTAGGATGGGGGGGGCCAAGGGATGGCAATATCACGTCTTATCACCTCTGGTCACATCAAGACTATCTTGATTTTATAGCTGCACCTACCTTCCTCACCTGTTCAGCACCTATCTCAAACTGCACGTAGAGTAGAAATCTAGGAACTTTATTTCAATCTGCCCACTATCAAATACACCTTTGCATCTTGAGACATCTAGCAATCTTAGTGAAATCTTAATTTTGTTCTAATCATAATTTTTAATTCTTAACATTAATTTTAGATCCCTCTTGACAGCATAGCAAGTTCACACCCTTGTTAACTCATCTGGAGAGGTCTGAATTTGAATCAGGTTAGAGTGCAAGGATTCCTAAAAACCTCTTCAGTCAAATCTGTAATTACTTTATCACTGGTGTAGGGGGTTTCCCAGTGAATTAGTCCAAATTTTTTATCCCATATGTGATACACACTTGTGAATAATGAACACACAAACAAACATAATGAAAATACAGACAAAATCTCATATAAAAATGAGATTTTGATTAGCTAAATTATGCCTACTATGGAGTAAATGTAGGACTAGTACTAATGGCCACAAATGTAATAAAGACATTTTGCTATGTGACAAGAGGGCATTTGGCTCCCCCAAGCATGTTTCGACAATGAACAGAAACATACGAATGGGATAGTGTTTAAGATTCCTAAAGTGATATGAAGAGGAAGGAAATTATTACTTGTATTGCACAGTGACTGTGGATAAGACACAATAACAACATTATAAACCAGAAAGTAAGCAGCACAGCAGTGGAAATATCAGTCCTCACAATACCTGAGGAATTTAAGGCTTTCGAAAGCAATGAAAAAGTTACGACTATGCTGTTCTTAAACTCAAAGGACTGCTGCTGTTATGCTATTTCATGTGTAGTAGTGAAACAGTAAATTAACAAATTATGCACAAATACTCAAAAGTGATCAGAGCCATCAGAGTCATCAAAGACAAGATGTTTGAATGATGGTATCATTTTGTTACATGACAATACATGGCTCATTGCACTACAGCAACCACGTAGTTGGTAGCATTGTTTTATCTGTTTAAGGGTATTTGTAATGTGCCTTGTACTGGATTAAGCCTATGTAAATATTATTGTACTTGTCTAATTTTAATTATTTTGGTTAATAAAGTGAATAATCCAAAAATTACAAAAAAAAAACCAAATGCTCCTCATCTCCCCACATGTCTGGAATTGTTGGCTTACAAATGTTACTTTTTTGAAGAGTGAAAAATGATCTAGCTGGATATCAATTGGAAAAATGAAGGCTGCTGTCAAACAATGATGCCAACAGCAACCAAATGGCTTTCATCAGAACAATACAAAAAATCTGTTGCACAAAAAAAATATTGCTAAACTGAAGCAGAGATTTATTTTTTTTTGAAAAACAGAGAATTACTGGTAAAAATTAATTCTCAGTTTCATCTAACCTACTCCCCTATATAATAAATTGTATGAAATGGCTTACATTATGGAGAGGGAAATTATAACCGAAGTAGTTGGCATGTTTAAAATTCACAAAACTAAAACTTAACTCTAAAAGTCAACTCTTACAAAATAATTTACACTTTACACTTTATTACAAAATAATTTACAAATCGCAGTCTCTGCATGCAGCACCGTATTGGCAACCTGAGCCAGCTCTCTTGTGTGGCTCACCTTTTCCACCCCTCCCTGGTGGGTGGGGGAGTGTGACGGTTCCACCATCCCCCCCATGCGCCACCCCCATTCTTACTCTCTGGTGGGGCATGGGCATGCCCCACTGTAAACTGGAGCTGTCTTCTCTATTGGCTCCATGTCTCTGCCTTTCCTCCCAGTCTTCATTCTACTCCCCCACTCTACCTGCACGCAAGTGAATGCCCACATAAATTAAACTATCTAAAATCACTTTCACCCACTACTTTCGGCCTCTCATTCCTAGCGCTTCCCTTCCACGCGAGCGCATAAAGGGTATGTATATATATATATATTTTTATATGTATATATGTGTGTGTATATATATATATATATATATATATATATATATATTTTTTTTTTTACGGTCCTAGCCACTGAAATCTCAGGAAATTAAGTGGCAGGACCTGCCAGAGTAAATCTTAGTCTACTGGTGTTTCCTGGTCTGCCTCCACGGGGCAACGTTGGGCCTCAGTAGGGGTCCAGCGGCTAAATGACCAGAAGAACAATGGTACACGACACTACACATGTACAACATCCATACACTTTTGAATCTCTGGCATTTCCAGTAAACTGGCACACCCTGATCACAATGCAAGCAACACGGAGATGGGGGAACCCCTGGTGCTGCTTGACACTAAACACACTTTACACTTTATTACAAAATAATGTAATAGTTGACTAATAATGTAATGTAAAATAATGGTGTTTCTTGGTTTGCCTCCATGGGGCGAAAGTGGGGCAACGTTGGGCCTCAGTAGGGGTCCAGAGGCTAAATGACCAGATGAACAATGGTACATGACGCTACACATGTACAATATCCATACGCTTTTGAATCTCTGGCATTTCCAGTAAACTGGCACACCCATCACAATGCAAGCAACGCGGAGATGGGAGAAACCCCTGGTGCCACTTGACACCAAACACACTTTACACTTATTACAAAATAACTACTATTAGAGTTGCAAACTTATGGATTTCATCTATATTATATACAAGGGTCATGCTAAAATTTTTTGCAAGCAATGTTAAATAATAACAGTAATTAGTACCATTAAAATCTTCATTCTTTATTTACCATAAATGTCAAGTTTTATTAAAATCCTTCAAATAGTTATTGTTGGGTGCGATTTTTTTGGGAAGGTACTTGTTTTTTTAAAGAATGTGTAAGTCAAAATGGATATTAATTGTCAAAGGTTATATGCCATGATTTCCTATGATTTTAAATAGAGTCTAACTGCTAAAGAATCCCATGAAAGGTTAGTAATTGCTTTTGGGGATCACGCACCATCAATTAGAGCAGATTATAATTGGTTCAATGAATTTAAAATTAGAAAAATAAATTTTGAAGATGAACACTCAGAGAGGCCATCAACATTTCCTAATTCACTGAGACCACGTATTCAAATATATGTGGTCTCAATTCTATTCTCAACGATGTCCATTTCCACTTGTAGTCTGCCAAACCCCATGTACTTTTTCTGACAGAATCTCAGTTATCGGTTGATTCAACTACTGCTCATCTCAGATGCCCAAATTATTCACTGTATGATTCCTTTACTCTCAAAGGTGGTACTTGTGCATATGTCCGTTCTGATATTCCCTGTCAGAGACTTGGCAATTTGGAATCTCCTCTCTTTGATCTTCTCTGGCTTAAAATCTCTCTACCTCATTGTGTCAAATTCATATGTTGTCTTTACCATTCTCCCAACTCCACTAATCACTTGGGGCTCTTTGACTTCTTCTCTTTGCAACTTGACTTTCTCCAGTCCAACTTTCCTAACAGTGAGATAATTTTCCTTGGTGATTTTAATGTTCACAACTCCAGCTGGCTTCTGTTTTCTAGTCACACCAACCCAGCTGTTCAAGAAGCTGGGGCTTTTGCAATTACTAATGACCTTGCACACACTGCTCATTTACCTACAAGAATACCAGACAATCCTAATCATACAGCCAACACACTTGATATTTTTCTCACAAACAACTCTTCTAAGTACGTGGTCGAAGTGAGAGGTCCTTTAGGCACTTCAGATCACAACTTGGTGATTGTCTCTTCTTCAATGGAGCCTTTATCTCATGGTTATTCACAACCTTGTGTTTTTTGGCATTACAAGAATGCAAAATGGGATGATCTGCAGATTTATTTTCTTCTTTTCCTTGGTCGGATTACTGTATCAAAACTTCTGATGTCAATGTTTGCTCAGATCGTGTCAGTGAAATTATTCTTGCAGGAATGGAATCCTTTATCCCACACTCCACTTTAAAATCTCGTCCTTTATCTAAACCTTGGATTTACAATAAATGTGCTAAGGCTGTTTAAGGGAAGAATGTGGCATATCATAATTGGCTTGTTCTGCCTACACCAAAGCTCGCAACAATTGTAAAGCAGTTATTAATCAGTCCAAACTAGAGTTTGAACAGGCTAAGAGTAGAAAACTTACTTCTTACCATAATGGTAGTCGAGCATCTGGTCTCTTGCTAAAGCTATTGGCTGCAACTTTTGCCCATCTGTGCTCCCACCCCTGTCCATACCAGATGATTCTGTTGTCACTTCAGACAAGGATAAAGCTAACCTGCTAGCATCCCATTTTTCTTCCAACTCATGTATTAATGATCTTGGTAAAACACCTCCCACCATTCCCAACACACCCCATTCAATGCCTCCTGTGGTCTTCCGTCAAAAGGATGTCAGAAGGATTTTTAACGAATCTTGATGCTAAGAAAGTTACAGGTCCTGAAGGTATTTCTCCATTTGTTCTCAAAACCTGTGCTCCTGAACTTACTCCTATTCTTTGCAGCCTTTTTTCACTTTCTTATTCCAAAGGTGTTTTCCCTACTGCTTGGAAATTTGCTCATATCCAGCCAGTTCCTAAAAAACGTGACAAATCCCTCACATCCAATTATTCTCCCATTGCAATTACTTCTACTCTTTCTAAAGTAATGGAAAAATCAATTAACTGCCAACTCTTCAACTACCTAGAAACCTTCCGTCTGATCAACGATTGCCAGTATGCATTCCGTCAGTATCGATACACTGGTTTATCTGGTTTCTGGCTTATATTACCTATTTATGGACTAATTTAATGGAAAGGTTCGGTGAAACACAAGTAGTTGCTCTTGACATCTCAAAGGCTTTCGATTGTGTTTGGCATAAAGGTCTTCTAAACAAGCTTCCACCTAATGGTTTGGCAACTGTTTTTGTAATTGGTTATCCAGTTTTCTCTCTGATCGCTCACTGAGGGTGATGGTAGATGGCTCTCTGTCTTCTAACTTCTCCACTAGTGTCCCCCAAGGTTCAGTTCTTTCCCCCACTCTTTTCCTCTTGTATATTAATGACCTTCTTCCATCGACTGGAAATCCTATCCATAGTTTTGCCGATGGTAGCACATTGTATTCCACTTTCCATTTTGAGAAACCTTGCCCTGCTCAATCAGCTTCAACTTCTCGAATATCCACTACCAATTCCTTAAATGCCGACCTTCAGGTAATTCTCCAGTGGGACAAAGACAACTTAGTTGGTTTCAACCCTTCTAAAATTCAGTCTTGTCTTATATCTCGCAAAAAGGATTCTTCTGCTCCTATGCTTATCTTTTGTGACACTACGATTTCTAGGCAAAATGATATATCTCTTTTGGGGATTACCCTGACTTCTAATCTCTCTTGGCACAAGCACATTACAAATATTGCTTCCTCTGCATCTAAAAATCTTGGTTTTCTCTTTCGCTCTCGGCATTACTTCTTCCAAACAGCTGCTCACTCTGTATAAATCGCAAATCCGCCCTACCATGGAATATTATTCCCACATCTGGGGTGGTGCCCAGAAAACTTCTCTCAGGCTTCTTGATTCCATTCAGAAGAGGGCAGTTAGGTTAATTAATGATTCATTTTTAACAGTCTCTCCACTCACTGTCTCATAGATGTACTGTTTCTGCTGCATGCCTCTTCTACAGATACTTCCATAGGCACTGTTCTTCTGAATTGGCTTCTATAATTCCCATCCTCTCTTTCAAAACAGTCCGAACATGTGCAGCCACCAGCTAACATCTATTTACTGTCCAACTTCAAATTCACAGAACCAACTTTTCATTTCCTCGTTTATTCATTCAACTGCCGTTTTCTGGAACAACCTTCCTTCATATGTATTTCCTGAAAATTACAGTCTACAGAAGTTCAAGTCCAATGTCAACAAATATCTTCTTTCGTCTTCTTAACCTCCAACCCAAGCATGGTACTAAGTACTACAGGTTCTAATACCTCTCGTGTTTGGGGTTTACATAAAAAAAAACCAGCCATCATGGCTAAAAAAATTGAGCTGGTAAGATGTTTCCAGAGAGAAAATCAAAGAATTACATATCAGCAGTTTGAGAAAGATGTGGGAATTGGATTAGCAGCAATTAATGATGGTATTCATTTAAAGTACAGGAAGTTTGTTAGCACATGGGTCCCTCACAGCTTGAATGATGATCAAAAGGTTGCTCATGTTGAATGGTACCATTTCACACTTAAAAAGTTTGATGAAGGCAAATACAAGGTTTATAACATTGTTACAGGTGAATGAAACTTGGATATACAATTTTGATCCAAAAACAAAGCAACAATCAAGGTGCTCTCAAACAACCCTCCACCCAAGAAAGTTTGCAAACCAGAATACTGAAAACCAAATAGTTGCTTGTTTCTTCAGAAAAAGTGTATTTTTAGAAGCTGTAAAGTAGTAAAGATCAAAAGATTGCCAAAAGTGCGTGGCATGTTACTAAATGTTTTCCTAAAGTATTTGAAAAAATCGATCAAAGCAGACCCGAAAAACAACTTAAAAGGTTCCTGCTTCATCGTGACAATGCAAGGGCTCACACTTCAGCTCCAACATTAAACTTTTTAGCCACTTCTGGTGCTGTTGTTGTTGTTTGGTTTTTAGGAGCATTAGCAACTAAGGCCATATTGCTCCATGATATGCGGTGGTCATTCCCTGACCTTTCCGCATCCTCCGTATTTGGTGGTGACGGGCTCGAACCCCGGTCTAATCAAGAAGCGTGTGCTATGCACTGCTGCTCCTTCCCACCTGGCTACGGAGGTGCCACTTCTGGTGCTCAATTAGTCAATCCATCTTATTGTGTTGTCTGGGCAAGAGGAAAAATCCCATCAGCATTGAGCTTGCTCAATCCATTAAAAGCATTAAACATACAATCAGATCACCTTGTGCCTAGTCTCCAGATGCAGCAATTTGCAGAACTACAGCCTTTCTTGGTAAGAGCACCCCTTTGTTCCCATCAATCCCATTGTCCTTCCCTGTACTCATTCCAGCAACCCCACATACTTATTAAAATGTGGCCTCCAGACCTGTATGCAGTGCTCAAGGTGTGGCCTGACCATTGCCTTATACCAGGGGTTGGCAACCTTTTTTGAGTGAAGAGCCTTTTTTAATCTAATTAAAAATAGTGAGAATCCAAAGAGCCGCATCTCAGCTCAAGCTGGGAGGAGGGGAAGGGGTGGGGAAGTTTTTTAAGAAATGGAATTGAGTAGGAAGGTGCTTTATTAAAATATATATTTTGAAATATTATTTATTAATGCTGAAAAATGTGTGTGGTATGGGTGTTTAATGGCGCACAAGTTCCTGTGCTATAGTGTGCCTACTGAAAAAATGTAACAAACATTCAATTAGGTTCAAATTAATGTGACTTTTGCTGCTGAACTTCTTGAGTAAGTCTCTCAAAATCAGGAGAGTATGCTGTAATTTTCATCTTTAAACACGATGAGAGACTCACACTGCTCAGACGGTTTCTTGATTTATTTTTAATATAGTTCATGTTCGAAAATATTTGCCTGCAGAAATTTGTCGAACCAAAAACTGAGAGAAGTCCAAACACTATATTTTCAAATTTATATGTGTGTCCGGTAATGCATCGAACACAATTTGGTCTTGCTTTTTCAACTCATCTATCACCATCTCTTTGTGTAGAATTGCAAGTGCGGCCTTTTCCCTCTCCAAATCCTCAATTTCAGTTTTAAGGCATTTTAGTCTTGCACTCCACATGCCCTTGATTTTTAAGTCCTCTAACTCCATTTCAAATTGTGCTTCATGTGGGCTAAAAGTTAAAGAGTTGCAGTTACATGCTCAAAGAGCCGCATGCGGCTCGTGAGCTTCAGATTGCTGACCCCTGCTTTACCCAATAGGATAATCACCTCTTTATCCCTGCTAGCAAAACTCCTGTAATCATTGACAAAACCTCATGGGCTGTCATGGTAACCTGTTTGCACTGCTCAGAGAACTTCATATCTGACTGGATTACCCCAGGTCATTTTCATTTTTCGCTGTTCCGAATGCAGTACCACACAATTGGTACATTACTGTGGGGTTACTGCTACCCACATATGGTACTTAGCATTTATCAATGTTAAACTTCAATTGTCATTTCTCAGACCATATACCTAACTTTTCTAGACCCTGTTGCAGTAGCATACTGTAATTAACTATCCTGCCAACCATTGTATCATCTGCAAACTTTGTCAATAAGCCTGATATGCCTTCATCAATATCACTGATACATAGAAAGCAATAATGGGCCCAACAGTAAATCCTGGGGAACTGCACTGATAATAATAGTCCACAAAGAGCAATGTCCATTGTTTACCATTCTCTATCTTCTCCCACTCAACCATCCCTTTATCCATAGCAGCAACTTGCCCTTAATGCCACACTGCTGCAATTTGTACAGTATTCTTTTATGTGTAACAGTATGAAAAACATTCCTGAAATTGAAGTATATAATATCAAAATTATTTCTTGCATCCAGTTCCTTTGTGACCACATCATAGTATCCAATCAAACTGGTCAAACAAGATTTCCCCTTAACAAACTCATGCTGTGTCTGAAGTATATAATTGCAGCCTTGTCCCAATGAATCTGCATTACTTCTTTTACCAGCGACTCCATTATTTTCCCTGGAACAGAAGTTAAACTAACATGTCTGTGACTTGTGGTGCTCTTTGTCTCCCCCTTTGTGAATTGGGGATACAAATGCACATCCCCATTCTGCAGGGACCTACTCTGAATTCAAGGATGCTCTCATAATTTTGGCTAAGGGCTTGCTTACTTCCTTTGCTATCTTTCCTTAATATAATTGGATAGATCCCATCCACCCCAGGTGTCTTACTTATGTTTAAGCTCAATAATTTCTCTTCCACTTTCAGTTATTACAAAATCATTTGGCTTCCTGTTAGTTTTATACCTACTGGCATCAAGTTGCCTAAAGAATTCCTCATGAATGAATACAGATGCAAAATACTCATTCAGTTTGTCAGTAACCTGTGCTCATATCTGGTGAGTATGGGCTTGGCACACCCAGAGTCCTGAACTGGATATCATCATTCTTCTCTTTCTTGGTGATTCCTTTCTTTCTTTCTTCCTTTCTTTCTTTCTTTCTCTCTCTCTCTCTCTCTCAGGGTACTCGGGAATTTTTTTTTTTTTTTGTCTGGTGCAGCATAAGCCTCAGGCTTCTTTGCACCATATTCCTAATAATAATAATAATAATCATCAACAGTCAAACAACTGATATCAAATGGGCCAATTTGATTCTTAATTCTAGTGTTAACATAATTATAGAAGCCTTTGGTTTTCTTTGTATTCTTTGCCAGAGAATTGTCGTAATCTGCCTTCACCCTTCCTGACCTCCTTTGTGACTTGATTACAGACTACTTTATATTTACCATAGGCCTGTGTCGTGAGATAATTTATATGCATCCGATGCATTTTTCTTATCTGCCATGACTTTCATCAGCTCCATTTAGGCCTTGAAGAGTATTTCTTAGTTGGTATGAAAAGCCTAGTAGCTTCTATGATTATTTCCTTGAATGCTTCCAAGTTAGAATTAGCTATGGTAACATAATCAGTTAGTCCCACTGTATAGAATTTAAAAAGTGTTTGAGACCAACTTATTATTATTAGTCATATGGTGCAAGAAAGCCTGAAGCTTTTGCTGCACAAGCCAAAAAAAAATTTCTGAATTACCCTGAGAGAGAGAGAGAATCACCAAGAAAGAGAAGAATGATGATATCCAGCTCAGGACTTTGGATGCACTAAAGCAAAAACCCCTCTCTTTACCCTTGATAGTAGTTACATCTTTAAGTAAATCCAAAATCAATACTGTGATCACTGCCACTAGATCTAGTGGTGCTTTTATTTGCAGATTCTTAATGCATGAATAATCATTGCTGATAATCAGTTAGAGAGTATTATTTCACATTGTTGTGTCCCTAACATGCTGCTGTGGAAAACAGTCATCCAACGAATCCAGTCTTGCTAGTCTGTGATTGACCAACTCATGATTTCGAGTGAATATCTGAGGCGCCTCTGTAGCCAGGTGGGAAGGAACAGCAGTGCGTAGCACACGCTTCTTGATTAGACCGGGGTTCGAGCCCGTCACCACCAAATACGGAGGATGCGGAAAGGTCAGGGAATGACCACCGCATATCCCGGAGCAATATGGCCTTAGTTGCTAATGCTCCTAAAAACCAAAACAACAACAACGAGTGAATATCTGCAAAGTTAAAATCCCCCATTATACGACATTCTGATTTATTGGTCCACTATTTCTCTGTACAGCTGTTCATTGCACTCAACAGTCATTAGGCCTACAACACACTCCTACTCCTTTAGAAGGTTGAAAATTTGGTATAGCTGCTAGGGGTGAATACTTTGAAGAAACTAAAATTTTGAAGTATGTAACTTTAATAAAATTACATGATTGCAAAAACTTTTGGAGTCACCCTTGTACTATTAAACAAGTGAGCTCATTTTAAAGAATCCATCTGTAACAGACTATTCTGCCGACTTTAAAAACGTCAACTGTGAGAAGTCAATGCACTAAAGTTGAGAATACATAATGTTTTGCTTTACTCTTTCCTTCTTATAACGAAAGAATTCAATACTTATTTTATAAAGCGAAGTTGCCACACATAAATAGTAAAACTCACTGTCTAGTTCGTCAAGTAAGCTTGCAGTTCCGGGTAGATAATTCATAGCCATTTAATTGACGTTATTATTAATATTATGGAACATTAAACAAATGAACTAGTGAAAGTTTCTTAATATAATTTCTTTATTTCTGACTACTGCTCAATGACCAACCTAAACCAAAACAACACAAACACGTGCCGACGGAACACCAAATATGACATTACACGAAAATGTGTTTCCCTTGAACACTGCAGCGCCATCAGAAGCACTTAAAAGAAAAAGAAGAACTCTTTATTATTTACAGAAGGCACATTGCTGAATACAACTCCCTTCACGGCTAAAAGCCAGGGGTTTACATAAAATAAATTACACAACATAATAAAGATGAAAAAAAAAAAGCATTCTGACTCCAGAACGGTTTGAACACTGGAGTGATGGATCCATGGCAGTGATGGATAAGTCCTCAGGAGCAGGTTGTAATGTCCTATGACGTGTCCTGGGAAGGAAGTCGACCGAGTACTTTCTGCCTATATTTCTTATCGACTGCGAATTTGTAGAGATAGCCATCCAAGGACTATATGTCTTGCAGCATTTGCACGGGTAGGAACCGATCAGATAGCTTTAACCGGTTTTGAATGACATGTAGGATTGGATTATCCCTAAGGCTTTGGACCGGGATCCTCCATCCACACTTAGTTCAGAAATCTGGTAATGAAATAATGACGACCATCATTTTGATGGCAAAGACGAGTCTTCTTTCGTGAATGATGGCAGAAAGACGTCTGATGATGAGGGCTGCCGCCATCTGGGTGCAGGTGGAAGCCGAAATTTCCATATGGTCCACTTCAGTAGCCAGAATCCACCCGCGAAAATCCATCTAAGTTGGGTCGTAACAGTTTAAGTCCAGATTTCGGCGCCATGGAAGTATGACCAGATAAACACGTCTTAATGTATCTGTAACCAACAGCCTGGTCATGGACATGCATAAGTTGTTGTTTAATCATCCACCGGAGTCGACAGAACTTTATTTGCAAGTGGTCTAAGTGCGGTAGAAAGGAGAGCTTTTGATCAAAAATAACGCCCAGATCTGCATGTTGTTGGACGACAGAAATCGCGGATCCTATTAAAATGGGTTACACTATTGTTGGGCTCCATTTGAGAGAGAAAGTCAACTGTTTTGACTTCTCAGGATTGATGGGAAGCCCGAAACCGGAGAGGAAGGCCTCACGGTTCGGGATTTTCTGAAGGATTAAGGCATTAATGTATTCAGCAGTGTCTCCAGAACTGATGGGAGTAAACAGTTTTGTGACATCGGCAGAGGTGATGATATCAGTTCGGCCCATAATAAATGGCACGAGAACAGCTGAGAACAAGATTCCAGACACGACCCCACTTTGTGGGACTCCAGCTGTAATTGTCCTGGTGTAGCGCAGATTGCCATCTCGAACAATAATGGTCCTGTTCTCAAGCATTGTCTGAATAAACCAGAGCACGTCTCCACCAATGAGCTAATACTCACGTAGTAGCCTTTCCAACGCGTAAACGGATATGCAATCGAATGCTGTCTGGACGTCGATATACATAACGGTGATTTCCGAACGGTGCTCAAATGCCTCGAGGATCTTGGTAGTGGTGGTGACTAGATTTGTAGCGGTGGATCTTTACTGCTTGGCATGGTGGATCTGTGGTAGCTATTGTGGCATAATTTGGATGGTTAATGTTCTCAGAAGAGATTTCTCAAAGAGCTTTAATAGGCATGATGCCGAGGAAATTGGACGGACGTGAGAAGAAGAGCGTATTTTTGGCAGTGGTCTTACTAGATAGACATGCCACATAAGAGGGAAAATTTTTTGATTAAGGATCTTGTTAAATAACGACAGGATAGGATCAACAACAAATGTACTGAGGCATTTCAGCATAAACTGAGGAATTCCGTCGGCACCGAATGCGGCCGTAGGTGCTAAGCTATTCATTGCGTCGATCAGCAGGTATTTGGTGAGTAGAACTCAATTTAAGGGGTCTGTCGAAATCGGATTGATTGGGAATTCCATTGGTGTAGTGAATTCTGACTGAGCAGCGAACGTAGTTATATGGTCGAGCCAACTGCCAATATTGAGTGAATCAATGACGTCCTCTGATTGGATTCAATGGAAGGACTTCCCCTTATTTATGGTAGCCTCTAGGTGAAGTTTTATTGCCTCCCTCTTGTTCCGAATAAAAAGTGCCCTAGCTCGGGAATAGGCAGTTCAGTCCGAGGGTGAGCCGGAGGAGTTTTTCCACTTTCTGTGCATATTCTGTTTAACGTGGAAGCTTTCAGAGACTTTTGGATTCCACCAGGCATTTAAATGCTTTGTGATGGTTAGTTTCTTCATTGCAGAATAGAGTGAAACAGTGGCTATCCATCTTGTCACCAGGTCAATCCCGAGTTCGGGGTCGCATTCTTCAAGGACATCCCATGGATTGTATTTGGGCGCTGTAATTGTTTTGCTTGTGACTTTCCTTCTTCCAGAAGTAGTAGTAGTAGTAGTAGTAGTAGTAGTAGTAGTAGTGGCATGTGATTCAAGAAAGCAAGTGTAGTATATGAGCATATGCATCAGCCAAAAAGAAAAAAAAAAACTACTTGTGCGTAATGGGCATTTCTATTTGCACAGAGAGAGAGAGAGAGAGAATGATGGGGTTATGATCGGCCTGTATGCTGTTTACAGGGTTTTGATTAGCCACACAATTTGCTGACACGAACGCAAGTTCTAATGTGCTTTCGCCCCTCGTGGGTGGTGTGCTAATCAGTTTGAGACCTAATATACCTAGACGCTGACTCAGTCTTCTCTTGAGGTTTCCCTGAGTATTCGGGAGATTGACATCCCAACACCCGACGTGTTTCAGTGATGAATGGAGATGGTTAAGTAGCCAATTGAGGAGTTCATTAACTACTTGTGCGTCTGAAACCCGTGGGATATACACTGCGAAAATGTCGAGAGGATTGTTCTGGCTGTTATTGTTTTTAGGTTTTAGTGTAACTAGAACTGCCTCGAAAGAGTCAGATTGGCTCGATACTGAGTGGAGGATAGAAAATACCTGCTCATTTAAAAAAATTGCAACTCTTCCTCTCCTCCGGTTTTCTCTAGACGTGCACACCATTTGATACCTTCCAGGCCAAGTGGAGGAAAGTGTTTCTTCATTGGGGGTCAAGCCAGGTTTCTGCGAAGCAAATCACGTCCATTGAACTGGACAGCAAGACTCTTCAACTTCATTCAGTTTATTCCTCATGGATCGCACACTTTGGAATAGGAGTTGGAATTGGAGCTGTTCTCTTTACCATGGCGAGGGATGTACGCAGTGTGATCCGTCTGTGATGCGTCGCTAGTCTTCGATATGTTGATCACTTCTTTTCTACTTCGTGCTTCATAGAATGGCCTGATGATGGTCCGAGGGGCCATGTGGTGCACGTTCCAATAATTTCAAACTGACTTCTATCACAATAGATGCGAAAAGAAGCATATGCTGTTCTTCGAGTGTTCGATCTCTGAATCTTTAAGTCTAACTGAAGTTCCTCAACCAGTACATCTCTGATGAGTTGTGCTGACATGTCTGGGACAAAACGTGAGACAAACAAACTGGTGGGGGGGGAGTCTGGGTGATGAACCATCCCGTTTGAAAGGCCGAAGCTTCGAGACTAGTGCGGTGCCCGTTTAAATGGTGTTTTTCCTGTTCAAACTGTTTATACTGGCCGTCTTGCACTTAGTAGTCTGATTATTTCCCGGTTCGGCAGCGAACACCAAGTTGGTCGCAAGCCTGGCAGTAGTTCGGTCTTGTTTAGGGCTAACTGACGAGTGACATCTTGGGTGCAGTTCAAGGGCATTTGATGTGGCATTTTTATTTATGTACTGATCGTAGCTAACTTCGTCGGGTGACACATGACTACCGTTTGTTTCCTTGGACAGGTTTAGCTTGAGCGCGTTTAGATATGATTTATTTCTCTCAGTTCAATGAAATCTTCTGTTTCTCTATTACGTTTATAGATATTAATGGTCGGCGGTTCATGACTGCATCTTTTGTTCGGTTATCAACTTTAACGCGAGAGCTAGTCGTCGAGAAGGATGCACGGTCAACACAACCTTTTTCAAATTAAGAAGATACGGTGTCCAGATTTCTGCAAGCTGGTTTTGAGGTCTGAGGTCCCGCAGAGGCGACTGATATGCAGATCTCTCCGATAGTATAATATTGCTCTTCAGGTCTATCATCTGTTTTTTCAACAAGCTCCTTTCCTTTCTAATTTCCCCATTCTGTGCACAAAGTTCTTGGTTTATACTGAGTAGAGCAAATTGTGTAAATGCTTCCGCTATTACGTTGTTAAGGCTATTAGTGAGGTTGCTGAGATGTGGTGCGTATGGCTGTTCACTCACGGAGCTGAAAGGATGGCATTTTGGCAGTTGTCAGGAGAGATACAACAACATGATTTGTTTTCAGTGATTGTATCTGGCTGCGTTTGTGAACTCTTAGCGTTTCCCTTAACATCGTTTAGTGGGTCATTTGTCCGGTCTCATTCATATTCCAAATAATGTCTAACTGCTTTATCAAAATTGCTTTCTTTGTTGTCCAAGTCATTGTTTTGCCTATATGTGCAGCGGTGAGGGATTACGGAATTGTCCTCTTCCAAATCATGAAGTACTTCTACCGATGCATTTTCTTCTTTCCGCAGAGTGGGGGGAGGGTATCACCTTTCGTAATGGCCGTTGCCTTGGTACCTATTTGTCTACTCTTTAGACAACATTTCCCCAAGAACCCTTTCCTTTTGCTCAGTGACAAGCGAGAGAGACTTGAATACCCCGAGCATAACAGGCATATTCTGTGTTTCGATTTGCTACAGATTGAAGTTTCGTCTGCCAAGGTGTGGCAAAGGTCGCATGTCCCAGCAGTTACTACGAGTACTGTGTTCTTAGTCAGAGTCATTATTGCCGTTAGCAAGCGGCTTTGTGTTTTTGCTGAATCAAGAGATTAGAGTTCCAAGAGGTGGGGCCGCGGCCGTTTTCGACTCCTGAGGCTATCCAGTCAAATAGCTCTCTTCATGGAGATTAACAATCACCTTGAAACAAGGTCAGGCGGTATTATGGCCCACGTCCATAGCTCAATTACTATTAATAAAAATATTAATAAATAATTACCTGATTAACGCACAGGTCAAAGATGAATGTCACCATGTACCTGGTATCTTTAGGATCATGTTGATACTACACCTCATAGCCATAGGGAATATCATTCACTATTAAACGTACACACGGGGCATATAGAATTTGCGTCCGCACCGACGCAGGGCAAAACGTGTCCCCAATAGTATACATGTATTAAATACTGTAGTTTTAGTGTACATAGGTCAGTGTATATTCAAAAAATGCAGAAAGTTTTTGTATTTCCAGATAAGAATTTATTTTGAATTTTATGTAGGCAACTAAGGCCATGAGGCGTTAATATATTGTTTCTCTAAATTGCAAGTGTCTTTTGTTCAAGTTAGCTGAGGCTGTCGTAAATGGGTTGTAATATATGATTGCTGAATAATATATAATTTTTACGGAGTGCTCATAAAAGTTTCGCTCAGTACTACAGGGAAATACAGGATGAGTTATGGTGACTTTAAATTTTTAAAGTCGAGATCAGCTGATCACTATAAACTTAGTGATCACTGAATTATGACCAAATATTTATATCTTGTTAGGCCACCGTTCGCACGGATAACAGCCGCTATTCACCGAGGATTTGACTCCACTAGATATCTGAAGATTTTAGGGATCTGCACCCATTTTGTCTGCAAGGTTTCCACAGTGTCGGAATAGATGACCGGTGCTTGTCCATATGCCTCACTACCTGTTTCAAAATATCCCACAGGTGTTTAACTGTATTTAAGTCAGGAAAATTTGAAGGCCAATTAAGATGGACTATATCTTCGCTGTGTTCCTCCAATCACTCATGCACAGTGTGGGCCCGATGACAAGGCTCATTATCATCTCGGAAGATACCGTTCCTGTCCGTGAAAAAATGCAACATGGCAGGGTGTACATGGTCTCCAAAGAGCTGCCGGTAGGCCCCGCCAGTGAAACAATAAACAATACCAACAGGGGTCCCAGTTGGGTATTGTTTAATGCTATGGAACCCCATATTAAGCAACAGCTGCTGCCTGCTTGGATAGTTGGCACCATGCACAATGGGTCAATGGACTCACTCATGTTTCTTACATCACAAGAAGGCGTCCTTCGGCGTGTTGCATAGTGTTAGAGTAAGACGCCACCAGTGGTTTCCCACAACTGCACCAGGTATTTGGACTCATTCGACTAGCATACTCGTTTCCAGTTCTCCAGTTTACAACCACCATGTTGTTGACACACCGCAGTATTCGCCTTTATGGGCATGTGGTGTATCTTATGTAGGATGGCTTCTAAACGTTAGTTCCACTATGCCATGGTATTTGTGATGATACAGAACTCTATAAAATGGCAGAAATCAGTGTAGTGCTATTTTTGTGTGGTTCCTCGAATCACAGCAACAAAAATTTTTGTGTTTGTTGTTGTGGTTGTGCTGTTTAGTTGTTTCTGGCCAGTTTGCTATCATGGAGCAGCGATCACCCGGAAGGCTGCTCCCCAGTATCCGTTTAGAGTCTGTGTGTAATACAGTGGTATCGTCACCGTCCTCTCCACACCGGTTAATGCGAGGAACTTTAATGGGCTTTTTTCACTCCGTGGCTGAGTTAGTTGGTCTTAGGCGTAGATAGCAAGGTTCCCCCCCCCCTAGAAACTGGGGTTTTTTTCGTCCAGCAAACAGGCAAATTGACCCGACAACACACGCAATTTACAGACAAAATAAATATGGGTAGGTGTAATCATTTACAGGGGACCCTAATATCATTTTTTTTACCCGTTCAGACACGAGGAGGTGGGCAACAACTATACGCGTACTGTCCACATTGAAAAAAAAACACAACTCGTGTCCATTGGCATTAAGTGTAAGTGTTATGGGTGCCAACAGATTCCACATCACTGTGAAGAATGAAGAAGATCTAACCCAGAGATGCTAGGGTCCCACCTCAGACACTGGCATCTCTGAGCATAAATATACTGCCACAGGTGTGGCAATACATTTATGCACACTCGCAGTCTCACACAGACATGTAGACATGCAGATATGTAATCTCAGTCTCACACAGAATCACATACACACAAGGACAGAAGAAAGTGAAAAAAAGGAGAAATAAATGTGTAAAGAGGGACAATTTAACATGGAATGAACAGGCGCCAGCAAACAGATGTCCACAGCGTTCTCCATGGACGTTGATGAGCCGTGAGGAGAGGGTATCCCTTTCTTCATCTGCTATGGAACCCCATATGTTTACTCCTGGAAACTCGGGTTTTTCTTCAGCCAAACAGAAAATCGATCAGAACACATGCGATTTAGAGATCATATACACGGAGCATTATGGTTTAAGTCTCTGATGTTCCTAAAACCCTACTACAAGAACAATAACAAACAATCCCATTCGTCTCACTATGCGGCACATCGTAATTTAGGATATTGTTCTTGCTTTCTTCATATTGTATTACGATGTAAACTGTCGCACAGTTACCTTCCATTGAGCCCATACAACGCGCTCACCGTATTCTCACCACGAACATCCACCTTGCGTAATCCTTCATCCAACTTCCACAACAACAGATGGAAACCTGTCCAACAATCAATCACCTGCTGGCTGAAGGCTCAAGGCCTTAAAAAATTCAATCAAATTATCCCACAGATGCTTCATTCCACAATTGCAGTGTCTCTAGACGCTACAATTTGCCGAACTAAAGCCTTTCTAGGTAGGAGCACCAGTTTTGCTCCCTTCAGCAATCTGGTTGCTCTTCTTTGCGCTCCTTCCAGCAGCTCTACATCCTTCCTAAAGCGAGGCCTCCACAAGTATGAAATAATTTAGATTCCCCTTAACCATGGACGTCTACAAAGGGATAATTCAACTCCTTAACCATGCTAGCAAAGTTTCTGTATATCATTGACGAAACGGGCTGTCCTGGCAGTACCCCTGAACGGTGCACAGAATTTCATATCTGACTGCACAATTACCATGCAGATCTTTTTCATTTTCTACTACCCTGCATATGGGTAGCAGTAATCTGCTACCCATATGCAGAACCTTGCATTTGTGAATGTTAAACTTCAATTGTTTTTTTTTTTCAGCCCATTAACCTAATTTTTCTAAATTTTGTTGCTGTAGCATCCCGTCATTACTATCGTTAATCACTCTATCAACCGTTGTGGCATCTGCAAACTTTGACGTTAAGCCTGAAATACCTTCATCAATATCAATAATAAATATTGAAAACAACAATGGGCTCATCGCTGAACCCTGGGGAACTGCACTGATAAGATTCTTCTGCAAAGAGCAGTGCCCATTGATAACTGCTCTCTGTCTTCTTCCACTTAACGGTCCATTTGTCCATAGCAGTAACTTGCCCTTAATGCTACATTGCTCCAGTTTATAAAGCAGTCTGTTATGTGCAACTGTATCGAAAGCCTTCCTGAAATCCAGGTATATGATTTCAAAATTATTTTTTGCATCCACTTTCTTTGCTAGCAGGGATAAAGATGTGATTATCCCCTTATATAATATAATGTTCAAGCACACCTTGAGTAATACATACAGGTCTGGAGGCCTCTTTTTAACAAGGATGTAGAGCTGCTGGAATGGGAACAGAGAAAGGCAACGAGATTGGCGAGGGAATGAAACAGGTTGCTCAAACCAAGAAAGCCTTAACTCCTGCAAATTGCAGCGTTTGGAGACGAGCCACCTGCGAGGTTATCTGATTGAGGTGTATAAGGCTTTTAATGGTTTGAGCAAGCTGAATGCTGTTGAGATTCTTTCTTTTGCTCAGATTATGCACTTGAGGAGGGCATAAATTTACACTTAGGAAAGACAGTTGCAGAAAAAATAATATGCAGTAGTTTGCCATTAGACCGCGAGTGGTTGATTGCTTGAAGAAATTTCCACCTGTTGTTGTGCAAGTTGATAGCTTAAATAAATTCAAAGAAGAACTGCACAAACTTTTGGAGGGAATTGATGGGTGAGATGGGAAATTTTTTTCACCTTCGTTTTTTTTGCTGATGCTTTATAAGCTTGCTTTCTTGCATCGTATGCCCCTACTAATGTTAAAGAAAATGCTTTGTTCCCACATCGTAATATTCAATCAAATTGATCAAACAAGATTTCCTCATAACAAACCCAAGCTGTGTCTGAAGTATAAAATTGAGCACTTGTCGTTATGATCCTGCATTACTTCTTTTACCACCAGTGACTCCATGTGTTTTTCTTGGAGCAGAAGTTAAACTAACAGGTCTGGAATTGCTCATCTCACCTTTTGATCCCCCCCCCCCCTGTATGAATTGGGGATACATTCGCATATTTCCAGTTTATAGGGACCTCTTGCTTGCTTGCTTTCTTGCATCGTATGCCTCTACTAATGCTAATTCTAATTCTCCCCTGAATCCTAGAATGCTCTCACAATTATGGCTAAGGGTTTGCTAAACCTCTTTGCCGACTCCCTTAATAAGATTGGATAGACCCCATCCATGTTTTTTTATGTTGAGCTTCAACAATTTCTCTTCCACTTTCCTTTCAGTTATCATAAAGCCTTTTAGCTGCCTGTTGGCCTTTGTTAAACTTCTGACATCCCCTCCCGTAAAGAAATCATTTTGTGGGAATGTATATGAAAAATATCTATTCAATTTTTCAGCAACGTCAGCAGGTTCATCAACCGTTAATCCATTGAGTTCAAGTGTCCCCATGTGATTCAACCCCCTTCCTTCTACTCTTAGTATAACCATAGACGTCTTTGCTGCTTTTTTTGGCATTCTATGCCAGAGAGACTTCTCATAATGTGCCTTAGCTTGCCTAACTTCCTTTGTGACTTGATTACAGAGTAATTTATATCTACCATAGGCTTCTGTGTCACCTGATAAATTATATGCATACCTTGCTGTTGTTGGTTGGGTTTTTAGGAGCATCGGCAGCTAAGGCCATGTTACTCCTTACATTTTGTCTGTAAATTGGGTTTGTTCGAAGGTCGATTTTCTGTTTACTGGAAGAAAAACTCGGGTTTCCGGGAGCAAAAACCGCGCTACCCTCGGCTTAGACCAACTTACTCAGCGATGTTGTGAAAAAGACCCATAAAAATTTCTTCCGTCATCTATGGGATTCGAACTTCTTTCTTTTCCACCTGATGTGGGGAGGACGGCGTTCTTTCTAACTGTGCTGCCCACAAGGGCTGTGTATCCTGCACATTTCTTCTCTGTTGCGTGTCTCACTAGTTCATTTGATATCCATTAGGTCTCAGCCGTGAACTATATTTCTTCTTTGGTATGAAAAGCCTAGTAGCTTTTTTTGATTACTTCTCTGAATGCTTCCATTTGGAATTTGTTGTTGGTAACGTCCTCCTTTGGTACCACTGCACAGAACTTAAAAACTGTCTGAGACCATTGCAGTCACCCTTACGAAGGCAAAAGCCTTTCTCTTTACCCTTGACAGTAGTTATCTCGTTAATTAAATTCCACATTAGTACACTGTGATCGCTGCCACACGTGGGTCCTTTACGTGCAGATTCTTAATGCAGGTAGAATCACTGCTGATAACCAAATAAAGAGTATTGATTCCTCTTATTCTAACATGCTGCTGTAGAAAACAGTCAACCAAGAAATCTACAAAAGTCTTGCTAGTGTGCCAGTGACCAACCCATAAATCCCCCATTTTAAAAAATTCTAATTTACTGGACCAGTCTTTCCTCCATCATTTTATTACTATTATTATTACTACTATTATTATTGTACTATTGTACTATTATTATTGTACTATTGTACTATTATTATTGTACTATTGTACTATTATTATTGTACTATTGTACTATTATTATTGTACTATTGTACTATTATTATTGTACTATTGTACTATTATTATTACTACTTCTAATATTGCTACTTTGATGAAAAAATTAGTGTATGAAAATATCAGAAGAGAGGGTTTCAGTAATGCACCAAAGCACTTCAATAACTGTGGGTAATTTTGTTCCACGAAAATAATTTTTCGTGCTGCTCAAGTATTTTTTTTAGATTGACATTGAATTGAAATGGGAAATGCACTGAGCGGTATTTTTCCTTTGATGAAATAAATAATGGACACCATTAACGAGTGGTGATCGTACCAGAAAATAAAATTTTAGAAATATTGCTATAATGAAAAGTTTAAAATAGGTTAACTTTTGGGAACAAAAGTATATAATAGAAGAAACCACTTTGGCATAAATTCGCGAAAGAGTTACAGGTATAATTATTATTGGAGAATTATTTTTGCTTTTCTGTAGTGATAACAAACACTACTTTTTAAAATATGTATTTTAGAAAATAGTACTTTAAAAATCTTTCTCTTTTCATAATTAGGGATTAAAAAATATAAATTCCAATTTGAATAAATTTGAATTTAAGATCACTTAAATTAATCGAAATCATGATTTTTGAAGAGCAATAAAATCTTCGTTCGGTATTAGAAAGAGAGATGGCAGCACTTATCTGTTTAAAAATATTGCGGAGTGCATTCGGGATGCGCTATAGCAACACGTGCTTTAACGCATCCTCCAGAAAAGAAGCTCGAAGAAAATAGCAGTTTATTTATTTTAATAAATAAAGTAAACTATCAATTTGCATATGATATATAATATTTAAAGGAGAAAAAATATATAAGTTCATTTATTTAAATAAATATCAGCTTTGGAGTTCATCAGTAAGTTAAACGCTTCCAATGCTCACGCTCATGGTTGTTTCAAAATCAAGATACTGTATATAGACAATAGTGTGGTTCATAGCGTTTAATGTACCCGGATGCGACAATTAACATTGGGGGGGGAGGACAAAATTCGAATTATAATAGTAGGGCCACCCTTAATATCTTACATATTCTCGACTATATATTAGGTCTGTAAATTGCGTGTGTTCTCTGGTCGATTTGCCTGTTTTGCTGGAATGAAGAATTACTTGGACGAAAAAAAAACCCAGTTTCTGGGGGAAAAACAAGAGTTCTCCTTGACTGGATTGGGGGTGGGCTGTTGGATTTGGAGTCTTGTCCTGTGCTTTGGTGCATTGTACGTGATGCGCCCATCTAAGGACTTGCCCTGTAACCAAGCCTCCAATCTATTGTCTTCCACCAGATATTACTACACAAGAATGGGGTTCCTTCCAATCCAAATGCTGAGCACAGTGCAGTGTCTAGATGGATGATTCATTGATGACAATCCTAAAAATAACCGGATACTGGTCCAATAGTTCTTTGAACTTCTGAGTGATTTCGTACTCGTTCTTCTATTGAAGAATTTTATGCAGCCACTGACTGCAATCTCTATGTGAAACAGACACCTCCACTGATTCATGGACTCTTCCTACGATTTCTAAAATTGCATACAGCACTTCTAATTATACGAAATGAGCCTTAGAATCGTTTTGGATTGTTTTTTTTTACTCAAAATGCTATTCTTTTATCGTTTTTCTCTGCTTTTTTGAATTTTATTTATTTTTTTAACGCATTTATTCTTGAGTTAGATGAAAGGAACGATTTTGACATTGTTTATTCGGATTTTAGAAAGGTATTTGACTCAGTCCATCATGAGAGGTAACTGTATAGCCTGAAACGTTGGGATTGCTGGAAAAATTCTAAAATGGATTTGCAGGGTGGCTGCAAGGCAGACGGCAGAGGGTCATGATTAATGAATATTTTTCAGTCATGATTAATGGATATTTTTCAGTTTGGTGCAAAGTCAGAAGTGAGGTCCTCCAAGAATCAGTCCTTGGACCACTGTTGATTCTGATTTTCATAAACGACATCGACGAAGGGATAAAGGGGGTGATGTCAAAATTTGCAGATGAACGTAAAGATTGAGAGTCGTTAATGATCAGTGCCAAGCAGCGTTCCTTCACGATGACTTGAACTGGCTTCTGGAATCAATTTCTGAAAAAAGGCATTTATGTTTTAATGCAGAAAAACGCAAGGTCTTACACTTAGGGAATAGTAACCCCAAAATAACTTATATACTTGGTGAGGTTGAATTAAAAATAGTAGAGGAAGAAAGGGAACTAGGAGCTATGTTACTGGCAGATATGTGGTTTTCTGAGCAGTGTAAATAGGAAGCCAGGAAAGCCCACGGTGTCCTAGCAATGATTTATCGAACAATACCTTGTGAAGATAGGGTGGTTATAGTCTCACTCTATAAGGCAATTGTAAGACCACATTTGGAATACTCTGCCCAAGTATGGGAATCTCATCTGAAAAAAACACATTGAGCTTCTTGAAAGGGTCCAGAGACGGGCAACTCGCATGGTGAGATCGGCAAAAGGGAGACCTTATGAAGACAGACTCAGATTTTCACTGTTATAAAGAATTTCAGAACTATGAGCCATTAATTGAAATTAGAGCGGAAGAGATTTAGACTAGATTGTAGGAAGTATTCTTATAGCTAGCGAGTTCCAGAAGGCAACTTGCTGAAACAAGTTGGCTTCGCAGGTAGTCGATGCTGACAGCTTGAATAAATTCAAAGGTCAACTGGATAGTTACCTACGTGGGGAGAGAAGCGCATAATCCGTATTTTGTTATTTGCTTTTTTTATGGCCGGTTCAGCAAAAGTCTATGGCTTCCTTGCACTATGTAGCTAATACTAATACTAGTAATGCTAATACTGTCAAAGCTCTGGCCAGTTTAGCCATTATGGGCTGAGCAACGTAAATCTTTGGTAAGCTGATTTCCATTAATTAGACAGACTACTGTACTCCATCTCTATTTCTATGGGTTAACGTTGAGCAGAGCCATTCGTATATAGGGATGTCAATTGTGTAATACTTTGGTTGGTGTAGTGTAGAACTAACGGGGAGAGAGAAATCAGATGTAATAGATGATGAGGTAAAATGATTTGAATTGCAGGCAATGATTTGTAAATAAAAGCTGAAAAATAAAGAAACGTATTTTTATTATGCTACCAGCTGTTGTTTAAAATGCTGACTGAATTCTTTTATATTATTTGCAAACAATCGAAGCAAAGCGCTGGAGACAAATGGAAAATTTTAATGTTTTTTACGCTTCAAAAATTTCATCAAGATGACTACATCCACGAATATTTCCATCACTGTCTCCAGTTGCACAATTTCGTTTAATGAAATTTCAGAATTAGAAAAACTCGGAAACTCAAACTCTAATAAATGAAGTAGACAATGGTTAAATGCATGGCATTTTACTATCCTTTCAGCGAAGAATCTTGAAACACATTTATTAATTTTAGATAGCATAAACACGTTTGTATGGTTCATTTCCTCCGAGTAGTCGTGTTTCCTAAATGTATCCCAGAAAGAACTCGGATGTCGACACTTAATTAGGTACCAGTCAGTGTTAATGTACAGCTGTCACGAGATAATGCTGTTAGAATGGGGAGAGAGCTGGGTAAAAGCGTATTTATCAAACTGGAGTTCATTTTTTGGTTTAGTTGATTTACATCACACGAAGCATTGTCTAGTATCACGATTTCTACCAGTTAATTGGCTAATTACAGAATCTAATTTTGTGTTCTATCACAGGGAATAATTATTTTTCCCGATAAGTACCATATGACGTCATAATGGTTTACTTTATAATAACATCATTCTTAGGTTGTGAGTAATACAGAGAAAGGCAGTTTTATTTTCTTTATTTATTTCAACTTCTTTCGAAGTTGTTTGCCAATAATTAAATTTTAATTCAAGTAGTAATTTGTCAAACATAGGGATCGTGTTGGAACATTAATGATAAAAAGAATTTTTGCTGATTGGAAGTGTTTGAACTTTAATATATTTCTTTGTTAATTTATCTTTATAAACGAGTAAAATAGAAGAAATATCCGCTTTCAGACAGAATGTGTCCCTCACACCAGCGAACAAGTTATTCCTGCTGATGTACAGCTGGATGCAGCTTGTCTCTTCATATGCTTCGTTGTAAACGAAGAGAGCAAAAGAAGAGAGCTCTGGACGCCCTATGGTGCGACAGAGCTGTGCATCCCTGTAAATTAAGCTTAATTCCAGCAAATTAAATTCGGTCCGGCCTCAGTGTAGTTACACTGAGACCGGCCCGAATCAATTGATGTTTTTGAAAATCGATGCTATGATCTTGAGGCAAAATATGAGCAGTGTCCCTAAAATTTGTTTCTAAGTTTCTGGATTAACTAAGTCAAAAAAAGGGCAAAAAGCCAACTATACCCAGGTGGTCACCCTCGCAAGTACTAACCGGGCCTAACTTCGGTGACCGGACAAGAACCGGTATTCAGCCTAGTACTATTTTATTTACACATAATATCATACATTACAGAAAGAATTGTTGCATTATATATACATTGAGTAATATGTACACTATTTACATTGATTAATAAATATACTTTTCCTGATATCTTGTCTGCGTTAACATAATTTTTTTTTTAAACAATATATATATATTCTAACACTTTCAATTTTAATATAATTTATGACATTTTCTTTTAACACTTAAGAGTGTACTTTTCTGGTTGCAGTTCTTCACAAGTTCGTAATTATAGTTCTGATGTAAGCTGACACAGTTCTCTTCATCTGGTACTCTTTCTTGATTGAGTAATGATCTCTTGTCGAATTCATGTTTTCATATAAGGAGGTTCTCTGCTTTTTTACTACTCTTTATGTCTTCATTTCTATATCGGGTCTTTCAGCTCGTCACAGGTGTAGCAGTTTTCTTTAGGATTGGTATAACGTGGAGTCTGCCGGCTTCTATTTTTCCCAGTCCCGCTTCTCCCCATTGCTGTGCTTTAATCTGTTTAGGTATACCGAATCTGTGATTGTTTCTTTCAGATATGTGTTCAGTTTTGTCACGATGTCTGGGGCATCCTCTCTTCCATATGTGCTGTCGCATCTGTAGGTCCAGATGGCGTGCATCACGTGAATGACAATGATCATTTATATTTTTCCCAGATTGCCGTTATTGAGCCAGAATAAGATACTTTCGTCAATAGTGCGGCTTTCTGTGAATAGTGGTTTTGTACTTTCCCAAATTTCAGATGCCACCTTGCAGTAAAGCATGAGGTGGTACAGTGTCTCCGGTTCGTTGCAGAAGTGGCATTTGGCTGATATTGCCATTGGCATGCCTTTAACAACTGCCCACATTTTTGTCGGTAGGCAGGCGTGGTGTACTTTATAGAAGAAAGTTTTAAATGTTGGTCTCATTGGTAATTTAAAAACATTATTTAGGACGGGTGACAATTTGATGCGTCCTCTTTTGATCTCCCTGTGTTGTGGAGGTGGTAGCACTCAGCCCAGGAGCTGCATTCAGCCTAGTATGATAGTTGGCTGGTAGTAGAGCCTGTAATAGGACTACTTAGTGGCTGACTTTGCTCTTCCATGGATTTCATACACGTTTCCTATCGGAAACGCCATGAAATATCGGTTCCCTTACATGGAGTCTAAGACAAGAATTCGTCTAATTCGTACTGCTGCAGCTTTAGAAGCAGCTACATAACTGAACACGCGGTAATAATAATAATAATACACGTTCGAAACAGAAATTTGAGGGGAGGGGGAGGAAATAATCCTCATGAGCAAACAGGTTGAGGTGGGTACAAGATTAGGAGAAATTGTTGAAGTTAAACATAAGAAAGGCACCTGGGGTGGATGGGATCTATCCAGTTATATTAAAGGAGGCGGAAAAGCAACTAAGCAAACCCTTAGCCATAATTATGAGAGCATCCTTGGACTCAGGGGAGGTCCCCACTGACTGGAGATGTGCAAATGTATCTCCAATTCACAAAGGGGGATCGAAGGATGACACGAGTAATTACAGACCAGTTAGTTTAACTTCTGTTCCGGGTAAAATAATGGAGTCACTGGTTAAAGATGCATTGCAGGATCATCTAGACAAGACTGCTGCAATAATTCAGACACAACATGGGCTTGTTAAGGGAAAGTCTTATCTGACAAATTTGATAGGATATTATGATGTGGTTACAAAGGAACTAGATGCAAAAAATAATTTTGATATCATATATTTGGATTTCAGGAAAGCTTTTGACACTGTTGCGCATGGAAGACTACTGTACAAATTGGAGCAGAATGGTATTAAGGGTAAGTTGCTACAATGGATAAAAGGATGGTTGATTGGGAGAAGACAGAGGGTGGTAATCAATGGGTGCTGCTCTTCTTGGACTAATGTTATTAGTGGAGTCCCACAGGGTTCGGTGTTGGGTCCTCTGTTGTTTTGTATATTTATCAATGATATTGATGAAGGTATATCAGGCTTAGTGTCGAAGTTTGCAGATGATACAAAGGTTAGCAGGGTTGTTAATGACAGTAATGGCAGTGTGCTACAGCAATAGGATCTAGATAATTTGGGTAGATGGGCTAAGAAGTGGCAACTGAAGTTTAACCTTGACAAATGCAAAGTACTGCATATGGGTAGAAGTAACCCCAGAGAAACGTACCAACTGTGTGGTACTACACTTAAGGTGGTAGAAAATGAAAAAGACCTGGGAGTAATTGTGCAGTCAGATATGACGTTTTCTGAGCAATGCAGACAGGCTGCCAGGGCAGGTCATGGGGTTTTGTCAATGATATATAGGAATTTTGCTAGCAGGGAAAGGGAGGTGATTGTCCCTCTGTATAAGGCAATGGTCAGGCCACGTCTTGAGTACTGCGTACAGGTCTGGAGGCCTCCTTTTAGGAAGGATCTAGATTTGCTTGAGCGTGTACAGAGAAGGGCAACAAGATTGGTGAGGGGAATGAAGGGATCCTCTGACCAGAGAGGCTGAAGTTCTGCAAATTGCAGTGGCTGGAGACTAGATACCTGCGCAGCGATCTGATTGAGGTGTATAAGGCCTTGAATGGATTGAGCACGCTGAATTCTGATGGGATCCTTCTACTTGTTCAGATTACGAACCTAAGGGTGCATAAATTCAAATTAAGAAAAGACAGATGTAGAATAGATGTGCGGAAATTTGCCTTTAGCCAGCGGGTGGTTAATTGCTGGAACAAACTTCCATCTGTCGTTGTGGAAGTTAATAGGTTAAATAAATTTAAGGAGGAACTGGACAGGCATTTGGAGGGAATGGTGTGATTTTTTTTTTTTTTTTGTTGGCTGATGCTGCATAGGCTCCTACACTTGCTTTCTTGCATCACATGCCACTACTACTACTACTACTATGCTGGATGTGTTACAGTAACTTGTGCCAAGTCGATACCATCCCACTCCAGTTGCCACTTATTTTAGATGTTCCCAGAAGTAAAAATCTAAGGCTTTAGATTGGAGAGGTCACAAAACAGGTCTCCCTACAATAAGGCATAACATACAAGAAAATGATTACTCCTTTTACCATATACTTTATTGCCTCTGAAGACTGGAGCTGGGATGCATTCCTTTCTGTGTAAACGCTGCCCCCGACAGTGGACACATTGCGAAAAGGGCTGTTCTTGGGAATTTTGGCACCTCGATTACTTAATCTATAGTGCAGCAATTCATACCGTACTCTACTTCTGGCGCTTTTGTTGTCTATTATATGTGTACAAATTCGGTACCTGTATTATATTAGTTCAGGGGTCGATTTACATTTTGTGAGGGCCAAGGAACCCGAAATAACTCAAGAGGCAAAAACGCCATCCACTTCACCTATTTATCGGATAACTACAGTCTTCATTGAAAAGGTCTTTAATTTTCTCTGGATTGAAATATTTCGTTGGAAAACTGGAGTTTATGCTTTGTTTGACCATTTACTCTGATATCGACAAAACGAAAGAGGAAAATTATTGCCATTTTTAATGGTGTTTTATATCACATTGTTTCAATCTTTGGGTAAAAAAACAGTTACTTTGAGTTAATATATTAATTTTGGTCTTATTGAATACATCAGAAACTGAAGCTGCATCCATCCCCGAATCTATAAATTTAACTGAGAATTCAATCCGCATTGCTGGTAACTAGCGGATTTTCGCGGATGCCTGACTTGATGCAGGACTATGGTATAACTTCCAGTGTTTTGTTTTTTGTCAAAAAATGGGTGATAAATTATTTAAACAGAGAATCAAGACTATATTTTTAGAGATCTGGAAGAGCAAGCTTATGGATACGGAACAATGTGTTGGGCATTATTGCTAATCTTTAAAATTTGCAACCATTGCGGTGCGTAATTTAAATTAGTCAATGGAAATCCTGCCTTAATTTGACTCCTAGTCATAAATCAAAACTATAAGAAGAAAATTTTTCTTTTATTCAAAAGGTAATCGAATCTTCTGGTTTCTTGCCAAAGTTATTGGCCATATCTGCTACCCATCCATTACTCCCACTGTTACATTATGATATATCTGTTGCATCTTCATATAAAGAAAAAAATTCTCTTATTAGCATATTAATTTCTCATGATATCTTACAGCAATGATCTTGAAAAATTTCTTCATGCAATACCAATCACATTTCATTCAACATGCCTCCATTAGCAACTATCTTGATGCCAAGACATTCCAGGTGCTCATGGTATTTTGCTGCTTCCCCATAAAACATGTGCTCTAAAGTTAACACCTGTTTTGTATTCCATATCTACACTTTCTTATTCCTGTTATTTTTCTCTCATATAATGTGTATATTTAAAAACCTACGAGTATTTTAAATTAAATTTATACAACTTTATTTTAACCTTGCTTCCGTCTTTCCATTTTCTATTAAGTTATATTAAAATTAATTAATTAAAATTATAGTATTATTAAACTTTAAAAAAAGATAAATAATTTCAATAATTACAATCTATTAAATACCTAAACTTATAACTTTAGGTTAGGTTACCCAACATGGATTTAACAAAAATCTTGGAAATGTGTAACGTAAAGCTTGATTTGTGGTAGTCATCAGTAATGGACTTGAATGGTAAAAGCTCTCAGTCACCATCAGCAGAAACCGGTGAAACGAATGTCGATACTGAGATTGTCAAGATATTGATCTATCGTACGGAAGTTATGCGAAAGTTGCTGATGAGTTTTCCGTTTTCCCCTGCTCGTCTTTTGTCAACTTTTACGAGGCATGGCAATAAAGCTTCTAGTTGCTGTTCTAGTCATGTTCGATGAGTGTGAAAATAAATGAAAGTGATGTGTTGTAGTTCAAACTTCTTTCAACATATGGTGGTACAGAAATTGTCCAGTAGGCTGACAGGTTTCAAGTAGTAATCAGTTTCGTTGGTAGCGTTGCCTGTTACGATTCTTCAGTGGAGCAACCAACAAATAACAAATTTTTATTTAAAGTGGAAAAGTCGGCAACAGAAGCGTAAGAAATGTTAGAAACTATTTATGGTGATGAAACTTTAAGTCATACCAGTGTGTTTGAATGGTATTAGCGGTTCAAAGACGGACACGAGGATGTTAGTGATGACCCAAGAAGTCTGCGTCTGTCAACCTCTCGAAATGAGGACAGAGTTGCAAAAGTTGGAAATTGTGGCAAGAGATCATCGTTTGAATAATGGTTGATGTGTTGGATATGAATAAGGAATGGAGTTAATGCTGCGTTTTACGTGCATTTAGGTGCTTTAAATATTACTGAAGTTTTATTTAGGTGCTTTAAATACTACTGAAGCACATTTCCTGGGTGAGGCTTTGCGGCCTCACCCAGGAATGCCCCGGCTCATTACGCACTTGTTGTGAAGGCATTTTTGAGAAAACGAGGCGCTCTACAGATCAACCATCCACTCGACTCTCTCTCTCTCTCTCTCTCGATTTAGCACCAGGAGACTTCTTCCTCTTCCTCTTTCTCAAGGTGAAAACTGCCCTCGAAGGATAGAGATTTCAGGAGTTGAGGACATAAAGAAAAATGTAACCGCCGAACTGGAAATCATCTTTTTGGACACATTCGCTGACTCTTTTCAGAAACTTTTAGAAATGTGTAATAAGTACATTCGCTCAGGTGGTGATTACTTTGAATAAAAATAAAATAATTTTTCATCCCTTTGTGTTCTTTTTATTGCACCAGTCCGAGAACTTTATTGCTGCACATCTGATATCAACTTTTCATCATTTAGTGAATTATAAAATCCTTGATAGTTAAAAAAAGTCTATTTTATTAAATAGACTTTTGTTACCTTTGTTAAATTTGTATTTATGGAAAGAAATTCGTTACCATTAATATTATTTTTAAGTTGCAAAGTAGAATGCATATAGGATATAGCCGAAAAATATATTTATTTCTTTATTTTTGGAAACTAGCATATGTCCTGTACAAATGTCAAGGTTTATTCTTTAAATATGGATTTTTAATCTGTGTTTATTAAAGCCGAATATTCAAATTCCGCACAATGGAGATTTTCTTCATTGGTTTTTTTTGAACAATGGAGATTTTCCTCATTTGTTTTTTGCACAATGGAGACTTTCTTCAGATTTATCTTAAGCAAAGCGCATTTCACAATTAACGGCGCTTCAATAAGGAAGTGATCTCCTTAGAATACGCTCTCTCATCTTTGCCTTCCTTTATATCCATTCACTGCCGCTACTTCCAAAATATATCCATTGCAATTAGTGTAATGGGACACCGAAATGATCGTAGTTATTGACCTAATGGAGCAGTAATTGTCAGAGCACTAGTTCCTCCCTAGAGTCGATTTTGCAATATAACCTGCTAGCTTCAATATCTCTCTGTCTTCTACAACATTCATTTGGCTCTATCCATCTTACTAATGAGATTATATTGCTTGTGAATATAAGTCTAAAGGAATTTAATCGTTTAAGTTTTCTTTGAATATGGCTGCAATATTTTAAATTTTAGATATTCATGAACGGGGACGGGAAAATAACGCTTTAATATTTATAAGCAAAGACTATCCATTTGTAAATAAAAAAAATAATGGCATTCACAATGTGGACTAAATGGAATATGGATTTCTTGGTAAGTGCTTTCCGATCACAACAATATATATGATGATGGAAGAGAGATCTGAAAAGGTACCATTAGTGATATGAATAGGTCAAGTGTTCTGGGAATTAATAAACAGGAGAGAGAGAGAAAGAGGCTATCAATTCTACAGACAGACGAGTAATGAGATATAGGGTGTTCTCCATATAGGACGGAATGGAGAAAAAGCATAACCAGTATATTGATTGGTAGGATCGTTTTTAATATGTTGGGACTTTACGTTAGTATCGTATTTTGTCAAAATGACGTCATACAAAGTGAGAAATTCAAGATGTGAAGAGATTAGCGAGACAAGTTAAAGAGAGAAATATTCCTTCATGGTATTGTATAATTCATTTGGTACCAAAGTTTGAGGAGTTTTTTTGGAAAGCTCTTGACATCGTGTCAAGAAGGCAATTTCTAAATCATGTTAGGAAGGCAATTATAGACAGTTTACGAAACTTTTTATTTTTTCTCATACATTTTGACTGCATACAGTACTTGAGAATGAGTTTCGAAACAAATAAACAAAATAACCACAAGCAATTTAATAATTTGTGTAATTAAAAAAACTCCATAGATTGCTGCACATTATGCTTAAATTATTTCGTGTATCTCAGCAACAGTCAAATGAAACTAAAAGAAAAGTATAAAACTTTAAATGGATCCAATCAAAGATCATTCAAAATGAAACAGTTGTTGTACTCTATACTGTACTCAGTTGAATAGTTGTGTAATTATTACAGTAAGAGCGGTAAATGATCGGTAATTACTGTGGATTCCATGAACGATACTGCTTTGGTGACTTCTTGTTCTGATAATTGCACACCTTGTGTATACGAGTATTGGTATAGTTTGCTAATGAAAAGGTTAGATCATAAGTCTATTGACGTCACAGATGGTTGGGACGCATGAATGATGTTCAAATGATTTGACTGCGTACAGAACATGATACAATGACATCCACGCTCGGATTACAGCAATGTGTTTCGATATTAATATACAACTGATTATAGAAAATCACGTGCCCACTGGATTTCTTGTTTAGATTGAATAATTTCCGTTTTGCAAATGAGTAAATCATGTATTTGAAGCTTATTTGAGTGCGCTAAATAGATACGTTTCTGTCCTTCCTCCCAACCACACATCACATCTTGTATGACGACATACTAGAGTTCAGTGTCGTGTTTTTGTTGAAATATATTGCACTGGCAAGCCGGTGAACAAGGTACATTTTTTGAGTTTTTTATGAACACAGGTATCCTTTATATACTTAATGCCACGCCTTATTTTCATTTTTAACGTGTAGTTCAAAGTTGGCAAAATCAAATTGTATCTCTGTTTAATTCCGTCAGACTTTGAAAATCATTCTATTTTTAATCTGAGGGTAGACGAAGTAAAATTTACTGCCCAGGAGTGTATAATATGAAGGTCTATTATTAAACTTAAGTCTAGATTATAAAGTTTCTGGTTATGCTAGATGCGGAGGAAGCTTGTTGGGTGTTGAAGTAATAAAAAAATGAATACAAGTGGAGTGAAGCTTCAGAAATAGTTTCTCAAGTGTAGCAGATGAATATCGGTACTGACCGGTCGGAACAGTAATACCTAATGCTGTTCAACAAGCTGATGAACTTATTTAGGACCGATGCATCAGGTTGAATGAAGTGTGTGAAAAATTGAACGTTAGCCTAGTTCAATCGGAAATGCATTATCTCCTGACAACATCATCACCAGGGCTTTTCCTCCTGCTAGACCCAACAGTACAGTACACCCGGGAATTTAAATTTGAAATCCAACCACTTCGGCCATACAGTTCTGATCTAAATTCTAATTTTCGCATGTTTGACCGCTTAGTCATGCATTTTGAGAGTTCAGGGATGATGCAGAAATGTGTAGACACAAGGGGTAATTACATACATTGTTAAACAGTATCTCCATGTTGCTAGAATAAACATTTCGAAATAGCTGAAAATTCAACTTATTAATCTACCTTTGTAATTTTCGTTCTTCGTTCTCCAGTAGGTAGTAATACATGTGATTCTTGGCAATCGTATTAAGTAAGCTAAGTTTGACACAACAAGTAGTTGATTCTTCTACCGGAATCTATTCAGGAGAAAAATATTTGTGTTGCAGGACAAATTCACAGACATAGGTCGATGATATCGAGATAACTTTCTCTTAAATTCGCCATTTTAATTGTTATGTGTTCTCTGCTCCATACAGATTTTGGACAGGCATTATCTGAGTTGCAGAAAGTATTCTGCAGTTTATGAAAGAATAAGCAGTTTTTTACTTTGTTATTACCAAGGTGTTACTTTACAAAATGAGGCCCTTAAGGTGGTCACATTTTTTGAATTCTGAGCGAATTGACACATCACTGATGGTTTAACTTTGTATTTGATTTGGAAGAAGAGTAAAAAATGAATTGGTTTTTGGGTTAGTTAATAGGTAAGCCATTTGAAATTGCCCAGTGATGCTTAGAGAATGAACCTGTGCTGATCGGCGAAATCTAGTACCACGTGGACTAAAGGCGTCGTTGCTGTGAAACGTGGACGGTAATTCATAAAGATGTCAAAAAAAGTAATGGCTGCATTGAGGATCCTTGTGGAATATCATTCGAAGGGGAAAAACGTTTGGAGTACTCTTGGTTCCTGAGGTAATTTTCCAGCAAGGTTAGGAGGAGTCATGAATTGCATAAATATTTAGCTTTCCAGTAAAAAGATCATGGGGACAATTTGTCAAAGGTGCTTTAAATATCTGTTTATATTGCCGAAACATCTGATTATTAGTAAAAAGGACTTATGTGTCGGGAATAAATATACTGAAATAAATCTTGCAAACTTTATGAAAGAACACTGAAGAATAAAAGTATAACGAAAATTTTTATCGAATAAAAGCTATAATATGGATAGAAATAAAAGTGATAAGAATGTACAGATGAATAACAAAAGCGATAAAAACAACATATACACAAAGAAGCTTTCGGAGGGATGTGCTGTTTTATCAACTTCAGAGAAATGTGGTATGGCATACTATCATTATATCGCAGAAGAGTGGAAAACATGCGACATGTTCGTTATTAATAGACCAAGGCGGATCGTGTACGGTGACTAAGAAAGATAGCAATGGGAAGAAAAAGAAAACATCAATCGTCAAACTCTGCGGAAGTACAACGATGTACATTAGCCACGTTATAAATTCGCCATCACTCGTGGTGTTGTTAAACGACCGCCTTCATAATAGGATACGATCTCGGAACGTTGATGGCTATTTGCCAAGCCAATTGCGCAAGATTCGCTGTCGCTGAGCATTATTGGTGTCAACTGTATACTAACTGCAACCTATGTTCCAATGTCAAAATTTTAGATAGCGCACATTATTCTTGTCATCGCTCCTGGTTAGAGGCGCTCCATATAGATGTGGTTAAATGAGGGACACGCATACACCCTATTACTTTTCCGGTCTTCTATGATATAATGATGACACATTTTTCTCAAGTTGATGTCCGTGCGGTAGAACAGTGGTTAATAATCAGCGTCCTATCTACACCGGTTGGAACAGGCCCGTTTGAATCTCGTCAATGACACCAAGAACTTTTACGGGCTTCATTTTACTCTATGGTTGAATTAGTTGGTCTGCAGCTTGAAAAGCAAGGTTCCCCCCACTTCCCAAGGAAACTCGAATTTTTTGTCCACAATAACAGGTAAATTGACCAGAGAACACACGCAGTTTACGTATACAAAACACAAGGGCAAATGAATTAGTTTTTGGGGTGGCCCCAATGTAACATTTTACTTTTCTTTACAGTTGATAAAGGAGCGCATCGCTCCGAAAGTTTTTTTGTCTATATTTGTTTTTATCACTTTTAGTACTTTTATTATTCACTTGTAGAACATCGGCAAAAAAAATACGAACCAGACGATCACAGACAGACAGAAGAAATGGAAATAAATGTGAATGAATGCAAATAGATGCATTGAAAACTGTGAGTTGATGATGGCGTGTTGCTTCTTGAGTATAAATAGTGCAGAGTCTGTTCGACTGCAATAATCTAAAGCCAGAATTGGCAAAACACGTGATGTATCTGACTTTGAAAAAGGGCTTATCGTGGGTGCACGTTTAGCAGGAGCAACAATTCAAGAAATGAAGGACGACTGGTTTCTCAGAAGCATCGCGAAGGTTTTTAATGATTGGAAAGCATACGGTTCTTTTACATTTCAAAGGCGTAAATGTGTCAGAAAAAACAACACTTCAAGAGGAAGCCATCCTACTCTCAGGAGGATTGTAGAAAAATAGGACATGCAGTGAGCAACAAATAACATCTGAATTCAACCAAGCCCAGAACTACCCTATTTCAACCCCGTACTATGTGCAAGGAATTGAAGAAATTCAGTATTGGTAGTCGCCTGCTTATTCGGAAGCCACTTGTTTCAAAGAAAAACACAAAACGCTGCTTGCAGTCGTGCTGAGAACGTTGTGATTGGACAGTGGAACAATGGAAGAATTGTTCCACTGTCCAGGGAGTACCTGAATTTTGTATTAGATCTATTGTACCCTGCAATGTTACACTTTTATCCGGAAGGTAATGGCCACTTTATGGATGACAATGCAACAGCGCATCGTGCCAGAATCGTACAAGAATGGTTCGGAGAACATGACACAGATTTACACTATCTTCCCTGTCCCCCTCATTCACTTTGCTTTCGGCAACGAAGGCTTTGCCTCCTTCAACTTTGTCATAGCTACGCGATATTTGGCTGGAAGAATGGTTACAATTAGACAAAAACGCACAAAAAACTTATAGAATCCATGCCTCTCGCCGCACATTCAATGTTATTCGAAGCAAAGGCAGCCCGATTCGATATTGAATAAAGGTTCGCATTTTTTGACCAATGTGTGTGTGTATATATACTTATTGCTTTTCTTCTTATCTATATGATAGCTTATAATGTATAAAAACTTATAGAATAAATTTTTGGTCTACTCTAATAAAGTTTAATTTCTTACGTTTTGTGGGTAGTCACATGATTTATTTCAGTATGCTAACCAGTTGTTCAGGATTTACAAAACAATTTGCCAATATTGAACTAGGTCAGTGCTTACTAACATATCCTCTAGGAAGCCAGGCTACTGTGGGCTGATGGAAGATCTCATGTATACTAATAGGTGTCGATGGGTCTTCGGTTTTTTTTTAATAATTAATTTGTTTCTTATTTTTTGAAGATGGACATTTAATTAATTTATTTCAAGCGATTCGGGACGAAGTAATAGATGAAAGAATTTTATTAGGTAGTGGGCTAAATTATTTTTGATCTTATTTCAAAATATTACCGAAATTAGATCTGGGCCTGAGTAAATGATCATCGTTCAGCCTGTTCAAATAAAACGCAAATTAAATGTTATTTCCATAAGTCGGAGCTGGTTGAGAATTCCATCTTTGATAGATTTAAATTCATGTATCCCGACCAAAATTCATGTAGTCTCACTTGACGAGGCCACATGAAATTGGGTTGATGTACTATGCCTTCGAAAAGTGCTATCAAGTGCTTCAGGTTCTGAGATGGATGACTGACTCGTGCTTTGCTTTAAGATGTATGTATTATGATCAACTTATCTTTAGCTTTCAGCTGTTGTAAGTGTTCAGAGTTTGGATATTTTTACGTTCTAGAAAGATTGCAATTCCCTGTTATGAGTTGTCAGTAAAGACTGGGATAGAGTCAATGTAGCACGTGTAATCTTTATATTATTTGGATTAGGTTGTCAGTAAAGAGTTCTATGCCATCGGCATCTGTCAAGGAACTTGGGTCAGGAGCACTGAGCGTAAGATTGATGAGGCTGGTTTACTTCCCTGAATTTTCACTTTACAGAGACTGTGGACCTGTTTGGCACGTCTAATGCAATGCAAATGCGGTCTGGTTGAAAGAGCGATATTATGTCTTATTACTATCTTAATTGATCAGTATTGTAACGCCAAACAGATCTCAAAAAGATTGAGATCTGTTTGGCGTTACAATACTGATTATGCTTCAATTTATGTTAGATGGTGAGGAAATTTGTTCGATATTAAAGTCATCAGCGACGATTGCCAGATAAGAGGTGACTATCTTAGAGAATTGAGCTAAACAGACTTTGTAGTACGGGCCAATGGAAGAGGATGATGTATAACATTCAGCACAGTGTTTGCACGTGATTTTGTTGCCTTGGTTAACGGCGACTCCTACTCTAGCGCCTATCAGTGTATGAAGGATTTAAGATTACTTTGAAGTTATTGATTTCATACAATTTATCCATGAACATCCTCTTATGTTTACTTTATTTTTTATTTTACTTGTGTTTTTAGGCTCCTCGGTTGTGCTAATTTTTAGGGTAGTTCCCATTTCTACTTCTGTGTGCTGCTAGGTTTTCCCTCCGCTTGATGACGCTTTTGTTTTTTAGTTTATGTTTTCTTAGGCAGAGGTACTGCTACAGGTATGTCTGTGCTTTCCGATTTTGAGTTTTTTTCTAAATTTTCTTGGTTGGGTTCCACCCAAGTTTGATCATGTTGGCGATGAGTATTCTTCCAGTTCATCTGGAAAGCCGTCACTGTTAACAGAATGGAGGGACAGAAGTGTCCCCAGACAATGACAACAACCCACCTTAATGCTTTGTTGAGTTATTGTCGATTTGGTTCTATACGTTCTGATATTAATATGCACTGCGTAAGTGAATGCAATCAATGATCTAGCGATAAGTGAGAAATACCGTGCTGTTAAAGAATAAAAAAAATGTAAAAAATATTGTGATGTAATCGTGTTTAATGGAATTAATCAAGTTCCCACAGATTGGAGTTATTTTACAAAAAGCTAAGGAAATACAATTCTGCGTTGGTGTGATTTTTTTTTAAATGAACGGACACACTGCAATTATAAAACTAAATTAATGTTTAGTTTTAAAAAAAACTAAATTAAAAACTAAAATAAAACTAAATAAATTGACTAAATTAATGGTCAAAATGTGTGTTAAAATTCCTACATGTGTGCAGAACAGAATAATTGTTCTTTCAGTGATTATTGTACGTTTTATGTGGTTGTCATATCCTCCCTACGAGTAATTATCGTGCCTTTGAACTGTCTAAGACAAGAGAACAAGTCTTTTTCTTAATCATTAAAGATAAAATTGTCGTTAAGTTTTTCCATGCGTGTACATGTGTATTTTTTACTCTTTTTTGCCATTTAGACTCGGTACATTTAGATTCTTAAAAAAACTTTTTATTGTAAATCTACATAATTACTGACAGAAAGTCCCTTTAAATTCTTCGAATCTATTCTCTCATTTCCAGACTAAAACACCCTACAATTTACAAAGACTTGGGAAGAAAATATTCCACTCCTTCCACGAGTCCTGGAACGATACAAAAAATTATGACAGTAACTCAACCTTGGATGAAAACAATTTATTCTGTAGTCATTTTACACTGGGCAGTAGCGTTATAACTAAAGCTGTTCTGTTTTGAACATGCTGGTTTTGTAAGGATTTAAATTAGGATATTTTAGTACTTCGTCCAGCTATGTCAGCGACTATTTGATGTGTTTTGGCTTTATAACATCTCTGATACTTTTTTTTTTTTTTTATTTATTTACATACATACATTTTTATTACATATATATACACAGATACAAACACTTTCTATTTACAATCGTCGCTTTCTGTGTAAAAAAACAAAACAATTTTAATTATACAGCTTCACTTGCAAGCAATAAAAGATATACTATGTGTGTATGTATGCGGATGTACTTGTTTTGGGTGGCACCTAGACGTTTAGTCGAACTCCACCTTGCAAAATCTGTGTTGAGAGAGAGAGAAACTGTCTACACTCTACAGCGATCAACACCCTGTCAACCACTGCCCATTTCTAAGCATGAGTAGTTGTGCCTGCTTCTATTATCTAGTGCTGCTGCACCAATTTGTCGTCCAGTGGAAGGAGTGCAATACCAAAGGACAGGAGCTCTCAGGCTGCCCAACCCGAGGGAAAAAAAAAATAAAACAATAAAAAATAATAATAAATAAAAAAAAAATAATAATAAATAAATAAATAAATAAATAAATAAATAATAGTAATAATAAAAAAAAAAAAAAAGTTAAAATAAAATATAAATATGTATAGTTAATACCATTATATACATTGAATGTTGTTACTAATTTAAGAACACAACAGTTAGTTTCTAAGTTAACAGCTGTTTGACCTAGTAAGGTAGAAATATTAAGTTCATGAGCACATCACTCTATTGTCCACTTCTAGAATTTGTAAACAAGGTGCGTCTTCTTTTAAACACCTTGTCAGAAAAGGATTGGAATGCTGCAAAGTTCTTGGCATCTTGAATCAAAATATCGAGGTTGTCAGTCCTAATAGGTTGAGTGCTGTTAACTAGTTCTTGTCTGAAGTCGTCATAAGCCGGGCAGTAAAGCAGAACATGCCTCCAATCTTCTACAGCCCCCACAAAAACACAAAGGGTCAGGTTCAAGTCCAAATTTACACAATTTATCCCGTAGTGAACCATGTCCAGTAATTAAATATGACGTTGTCATAGAAGGATAAAACCATCCCATAACTTTCTTATTTACAGCAAATGTTGCATCTTCAATGAACTCCCTGGTAGTGAGTCCTGTTTCACTGGATTGCCATCTGTATTTCCACTTCTCAGTGAATTTTGTCCAAAGATTAATTTTCTCCTGCCGAATGTCCGTGGCCGGATTACTTGCAATGTCGAGGATTTCAGTTGCCAATCCTTTCTTTAAGTTAGAAATCATGCCTCGGTATGCCACATAAAGGTCGATCGGAATACAACCTGAGATCACTTGTAAAGCATTGGCTGATGTCGTTCTGCAGCATCTGTGTGTTGCCAATATCATCTTTCTCTGCAATGATGAGAGTTTGGCCTTCACTGTGACGTGAGTAACCCTAGGAAACCATATGGCAGCCGCATATACTACAATTGGCAGAAATATAGCCTTATAATATAATGGCAAAGTTTTGTGCTTTATACCCCATTCTGCTCTTGAGAGCCTAATCACATTGGCAGTAAACTTGTTAATCTTTTCAGCTAAGTTCTTTACGTGGGGGATAAAAGAAAATTTATCATCAATTATGAGACCAAGATATTTATTTTGAGAAACATAAGGAATTTGGACATTGTTAATATGGAGTTTAGGAGGTCTGTTATAATCCAGTTTATTGTTGAAGATCATCATTTTAGTTTTCGTCTGAGAAATTTTTAATTTGTTTATTCTAGATCATTCCAGCAAATCATCCAGGATTTCTTTCCCATGTGTTTCTAGCATAAGTCTTGACCTGCCTGGTATGCACAGCGCTAAATCGTCGGCAAATGCTATTTTATTGCAAATTTGACTTTCTTTTAGTAACCACTGGTCTAAGACAGAATTCCAGAGGAGAGGCCCGAGGACCGAGCCTTGTGGGCATCCTCTGGAAATGAATTTTGAAAATACCAAGTGTTGTGATATGACTTTTATCTGCCTATTTGAAAAATAAGATCTCATAACCTGATATAGTAAATCATCACATTCTGCCTCTCGAAGTGACCTGAGGGCGCTCTCCCACCAGAGTGTATCGAAAGCGCCCTCAAAGTCGATAAAAACAACCATCATGTATTTTTTATCCGTAGTTTTGCATAGATTCACCAAATTTCTGATGGCATCTTCAGTGGAGGAGCCTTTTTTAAAGCCGAATTGTGAATTAGAACTCATATTACTTGCAGCCAAAACCTTCTGCATCCTAGGCGCTAATAATCTCTCATAAAGCTTTCCAAGATTTCCTAGAAGGGATATTGGGCGATATGCCTTGGGATCCGTTGCCAATTTTCCGGGCTTTCTGAGCATCTTTACTAATGCAATCTTCCAAAAATTTGGAAAAGTCCCCTCTAATAGACATTTGTTGAAAACATTCAACAATATATGTGGGAAATATTGGTGAAATCTTTTGATTGCCACATTTTCAACTAAGTCCATTCCAGGACATTTTGACTGCTTGATTTTAGAAATTGCAAGTGCAAGTTCATCTAGACTAAATAGTTCTGTGTCATTTGATCCCTTGTAAGATCCGTTAACGAACCTTATGTGAGCTTGTTCGGTTGTGTCTTGCTCTGGGTGATCATCAGGGAAAAGTCTCTCTATAATAGCTTCAACCGTGGAGAGCCAATCAGTAGTCAGACTTCCGTTAGAGTAAACAGAACTATATATCTCAGGAGTTGCAAGTTTGTCACGACAAATTTTGTATATTAATCCCCATGGGTCAGAATTTCCTGTCTGGGACACTAGTTTCTGCCATGAGGATCTTTTGGCTTCCGCAATAGCTTCGAAATATTCCTTACGTAATTGACAATAGACTTCTTTTAGTCGCCTAACGTCTGTTTCTGTTAAGTATCTGTGCCTCTGGAAATTTTTCCTTGCATCTATAACCCGTCTTCTCAAAACAGATAACTGGGGATTCCACCATGGGGTGGAGCCAGGTCTTCTAACTTTCCTTTTAGTGGATTCAGTCAAAGCTCTGTAAAGAGTGTTTTGCACAAAGTAAGCATATTCTACTGCAGATAAACTGTTCAATTGTGCAATTTTATCATCTGAAAATTCTTGTTGCAAGACTTGCTTAAATTTGGTCCAGTTCGTGGTTCTCATAGAGAAGCGGTTTAAATCCTGAAGGTGACCTGAAGAACCTCCATCCGTGCCATTTAATACTAAGTCAAAAGTGATAGCACGGTGATCGCTATTGCATACATCCGGGCAGACCATCCAGTTTTTTACATGCTGCGACAAGCATGGAGAGGAAAGGGTGAGATCTATGTTAGACCGTCCGTGAACGTTCCAAAAGGTTGTTGGCATGTTTGGAAGATTATGCACATTCCAATGGTTAGTCAATATAAATTCTTCAAACACAGAACCTCTAGCGTCGCTGCGTTCGCTAAACCAAAGTTGAGATTTTGCATTGGAGTCAGTTGAAACCAATATATTTGCACTAGGAAAAGTGCTTAAAATTTCTTCCAAAAGATGCATTGGTACCTCGATATTATCATTTGGAGCGCAATATAAAGAGACCATGTAGAAGTCTAAAAACTGGGTAGAAATATGGATGCAGGTAGAAAAGGATGTACAAAAACGAGATATGACTGTTACAGTTAGAGCTCCATTAAATACAACAATGGCAGTTTTTGGCTGCTTGGATTCATATGCAACGACTCTAGCTACTAACGGGTATCCAACAACGTGATATAATTTATCCGTTTGTCTATACATCGAGTAGGGCTCCTGAATAGCCAAAATGTCTACTTTATCCTGCAAACATGAAGCTCTTAGTTCATCTGCAACGCAACGTGAACGTTGCGCGTTCACCTGCATTATTTTTAGGAAGTATTTGTTGGTAGATCTATTGTAATTTAGATGGTTTATTTGTGTATTATTCATTAGCAATTTTCAGTCTTGCAAGTTCAGCTGCCTTCTGATATTCTGGGCAGAGTGGAACCCTTACAGAATGTGCATTTTCCCTGTTCCTCCTCTTACAGTTTATACATCTCGGGGGTTGTTCTTTATGGGGGCAATCTGAGTATATATGTCCCCCAGCCGCACAATGACCGCAAGATACAGTCTTGTGGGTGCAAAACTGTGTGTGGTGACCAAATCCCAAGCAACGGAAGCATTTTGTCACTATTGTAAATTTCCTGTATTTATGGGCTGAGAATCCCAAGAAAATTCTATCGTTTTCTAAAATATGTCTGAATAATCTCGGTGAGAAACCTATCACCCAATTTATCACTTTTGTCTTTGTACCGGAGCTAAAACGTAACATCACCTCTTCCTGAATTTCTTCGAAAGTAAAGCCATAATCTTTAAGATTTTTCATAAAGATGTCCTCTACTATTTCTTCCTTAGTCAAATCTCTTGAAACGTCATAAACTAGTAGGGTAGGAAATGTCATTTTTGGTTTGTCCGACTGTAGTCCGACATCTTTAAATGTGGATGATTGTCTAAGCAGCTCTAAATCCTCCTTGTTAGATGTTTCAACGATCACTCCATTATTTCTCACAATTCTGACGTTTTTAATTTTTAAATTTTTATGTTCAGAACGCAGAGATTTGGCTATTACTTCTTTAACCTCCGTCCCCGAGGCCAGCTTGGAGCCGTCCACCGGTCTAAAGATCGCCACATGCTGAGGGGCACTGATTTGTGTTGTGACAGTTTTAGCTTCCATAAGTATCCTATCTCTAGATTCAGTTATATTATAGTGTTGTCCTCGTTCCACTCTGTCTCCTTCAGAATACATCTGCTTCGTTTGTGTCGAGCTGATCCTGACTTTATCGACGTAAGATTGCTGTAAAGGTGGCATCAAACCAGCCTTGCCACTCATGATTTGGTCAAACATATTAGCTCTTACTTGTAGTTCCTCTGTCCTGACTTTTAACTTCTCATTTTGAATTATCAATGACGTGGTAATAGTTTCCATTTCTGCCCAAAAGCTATGGATTATGTTTGAGGCTGCCTTAGTTACTTTATTGGTTTCAGCAGCCATGAAATCACTCAAGTTTTTCTTTATTTTCGTCAAAGCTACCTGCATGCTAGCACTATCTGCAAGGCATTCTGCATCAATCGTAAAAACTGGGTCTGTCTTCGACTTATCAGTATTCATTTTATCCGGACGTTCTTTGTCTTTTATGCCCTTATCCTCAAGAACACCCTGGTTAACCTGAGAAGTAGACGCGTTAAATTCAGAATCGCTTTGTTCAATATTTACACATGAAGTTGTACTTTCAGCTTCGATGTCTTTGTCTCCTGACTCAAAACGTATAGTTTTATGAGAAGTGGAGGTAGGTTTAACCCGATCCTGAGCCAGAGGAGGTAAATACTGCTGTGTCAGTTGAGTAACGTGATTAGCGAGGGCGTCCGTAAGCGCGTTTATCAACTCTCCATAGATCACTTGGCCTCTATTATCGCCATTGCCTTTATCAGGATTCAATATAGAGTTTTCTGATGTGGTCAGATTTTCCCTTTGAGAGATGTCTGGGGGTGTAATTCCTACACTTTCCTGATTTTCCTGGGTAACTGGACTTTCTGTCTCTTCTCCAGATGTCAATTCTTTAGTTGTCAGATCTGGTTTTGTGTTAGTTCTCGCGCTGCCACGACAAAAATCACAAGACCATTTTAGTCGCCTTTCTTTCTTTAACTTTTTAAATGAGGGACCTAGGCAGGCTGTACAAAAATTACGGCTACATGTACAGCATTTAAAGATGACCTCAGGGTTCTGGTGACAGATAACGCATTCCTGTGTCATTTTAGAGCTGATATCCCTTTCAGATTACATACTTTAATTTTAACTCGCTTCTACACTTGCCTCTGTGTTACGGTTAAATTTTTGCTGTTTGTGAGATTTACAAAGAAACTACTCGGGGTCTACTCTTAATCCTCTTGTCTTTGTTCTTAGATACTTGCTTCAGGAGGGTTATATCCCTCGGGTATTAACCCTACTCAGTGCGGCGAGTACTTGTTAGTTTACTGCTCTGCTATTGGCCAGTATACATCAGACCATTCTTATGATTTTTAGTCTTGCATACAAGAAATGACAACAAGATGTCGTCCATCTTGGAAAAATTCATTGTCGCAGGCCAAAAAGGGAAAATTATAAAATACTTATCTTTGGCTGGAGCAACGCAGCTGAAATTTCCTGCACCAGTAGACAGGCACTTACTGATGACCTCTGTATCACTTGAACGGTCGAGCATTCACTGTAATTCACATAAATCACCTTTAATTAGGAGCACGAAATGCACCAGGTATATAACTAGACGCCACCTGGCGGACCTCCACATCTCTGATACTGTATAGTAATGGACGAGCACTACTTTAATACTGCACAGAGCTTGAAACCTTTTAATTTGTTTTTGGGTACCCCTTAAATAATGACGCCCCGGGTCCGGCACTGCCTAGAACAAAGGTTTCTAGTGTGGGGCACGACCCACTGGGGGCACACTTGCAATTTTTTGATGGGGAAGCGTGTTGTTTTTATGAAGTACTTTTTTTATTAAACGAAATATGGACAAACCGTCCCACTAATCCAGGTATGAAGCATATTTTATTTTAATATTTGTGATTAAATCTAAGTTATATATTAATTTATAAAAGTGTACGCTTATAGCTAAATTTGTTGTATATGTTTATTTGCACTTGTTCTGAAAGGAGGCCGAAATTTATGAAATATTTTAAGGGGCAAAAAGTATAAAAATTTGGGGATTTCTGGTCTAGATCATCTCTAATGGGCTCTCTTCGTTGTGTGCCTAGTTTGCTAGTCAGTGCAAATGATCAAACAGAAACGGTTGCAAAGCCCCTGCCAAAGTCCCATTTACTCAACAGATGCATGCAAATCGAACTCAAGGATCACGAAAGGGATTCATGTGGCTTTAATATTGTTTCGGAATTTTTTTTTACTGTGTACTTTGTGAATGATTGGAGCTATGCATGTTTTGTAAGCAATATATTTTATGTTATATATTATTAAACTAAACGGCAAGGACTCGTTACCCCAGACAAAAGAGCTATAGGTTCTGTGTAACAAGGCACTCCAGCTTCCTGTGACACCGCTTGGCATATTGCAAAACAAAAGAAAAATCCTAAACCAGTGGAAAGAAACTGGTGAAACGAGCACCTAATAGACATGGTGCGCATGATCTATGAAGATGACTTCAAACAAAAAGCGCTGTTGATTGACATTATGCGTATGCGTGTTTGTGACGTGCCGAGTGATATTAAACAGCATGTGACTGCAGCTTTCAAAAGAAGTGGACAATTTAATTTTCAGCTGGATGAAAGAACTGATGTGAGTCACGATGCAGAGCTTATATATATATATATGTACGTTATCCAGAGCATATCAGATATGGAAAAAAACAAAAACCAAAATATTACAATATGGTCACTCAGAAAGTTAATTCATATGCCCATGTGTATTACGTCTGTAAATTGCATGTGTTCTCTGGCCGATTGTCTATTTTGCTGGACGAAATACCTTGCTATCTACCCTTGAGATTGACTAACTGAGCCACGGAGTGTAAAAAGCTCATAAAAGTTCCTCGCGTCATCGAGGGGATTCGAAACCAGGACTTTTCCACCCGGTGTAGGGAGGACAGTGACGATACCACTCTACTCGTGCAAATATCAGATATGGAAAAAAGAATTTCCGTTTTACAGGCCACTGACTACAACACGGGAAAGTTTTTTGAAAGAATAGCCTCTTTTCTCAATGAAGGTCTGACCATCAAGCAGTGTTTCAGTTTGTGCACCAGCAATTCTTGGAATACCCTAAGGCTTTTGTGCCAGAGAGAAAGGAGTTAATCCCCAGTTAAAAATTTTTCATTGCCTTCTCCATAGGAAGATTTGCTTCTAGGAGCTGTCGGAGTGGTTGGATATTGTGATGAAATGAAGTAATTCAGGTGTGAATTTCATCTTTAGCCAGACGTGCTCAGATATTGGTTCTGACTATATTCATTTGCTTCATCATTCTGAGGTCAGGCGATTGCCACAAGAAAACGTCCAAGGAGTTGTGGCATTACGCAGTGAGGTCGAATCCTTTTTGTCTGAAAACAAAATCATCCACTGGCTACAAAGCTCTCGTCAAGTGGATATTAAACGAGCATACTTAAAGATGTGCTCGTTTAATATCCACTTGGAATTCGACTGGTAGTTGAATATTTCAAAGCCATGTCCAGACAGTGATTGAGCTGGAATTTTTCAGCTTTCAAAGGAAAACTGAAATTTTTTGGAACGTAAAATGGAAGAAAACAAGGTTGCTTCTTTCCTGTCATTAAACTTGTTTCTGGATGATGAAAATCTTGACTTTCCTGATACAATTTCGTAAAAATGTTATCGTGGAATATTTGGAAGAGCTAACTCTTGATTTCGACCGCTATATCACGAATGATGTGACTAAATATGGTTGAGTGTGCAGCCTGTTTGACGTTGACGTTGAAGAGTTGACTGATGCCATTTCAAACACTGCTGGCTTTCAAGAGCAACTTATTGAAATCCAAAACTATCAGATATTGAGCTACAGTTTTCTAAACAAACGGAATTACTGAGATGTTCTGAATCAAAGTGAAAAAGAAAGATCAATTCTGGGAAATGAGTCTTTGAAAGTTTTCTACAACCACTTATGTGAAGCAGGTTTTTTAGCACTTGCCATCATAAAAACTAAGCTTCGAAGTTGATGGCAACCAGAGCATGACTTAAGGTGCAGCCTTTCATATACACGACCACGGCTTGAAGAACTTTCAAAACTTGTACAAAGACAAGATTCACTTTAATATACCGATAACAGTTTCAGTTTTGCTGGTCTTCGAATATTAGTGCTTTTGAAAGCTGTTATTAAAGACACATGAATTTGTAACTTGCTTGAAAACAACCGACATATTTTATTAACAGACTTTGCAAAAACTTCAAACTCTCAGTTACAGATACGTAGCTATTTTATGGATATTCATGACAATAGCAAGCCACAAAAAAAAAAAAAAAAAGCAAGACTTGGGTTCGAATCCCGTCAATGACGCAAAGAATTTTTATGGGTTCACACGGTGACAAAATCAGTTGGTTCGAGCGAGGGTAGCTAGATTTTTTTTTTTTTTCTTCAGCAAACTAATGTGACTCAAAATACCGCCCTCACGTGTAGCACAGTGCATATAAACACCATCCTCCCCACACCAGGTGGTAAAGGTCCAAGATTTGAATCCCATCAATGACGTGAGGAATTTTTATGGGCCTTTTTCACTACGTGGACGAGTTAGTTAGACTCAGGAGAGGGTGGCATGGTTTTTTCTCCCGGAAACTCTGTTTTTTCGTCAATACAATACAACGTAATTTACAGACATAATATATACGGCTCAGTATATTCTAAATCACTGATAAGCCAATAAACCTTACAACAACCAACCAATTTGAATTCAACGGATTTTGATGATCGTATAGCATAAGGTGATAACTGTAATTATTTTGATTAAATATAATACTTGTTAGGATTCTATGCGTCCAGGGAGAGCACGCACAAACAATTCGCTTCTAAATTACTTAGTGTTCTGAAAATAATAGAAAGCCCATTTTTTTTACAAAATTAGTAATCTTTAAGCTGTCAGAAAGTTTTTTTTTTTGTGCCTATTGCTATCTCAGAAAGTTTATTTAGTTGGCACAACAAAAATATGACCCCAAAAAATCTTAGCCATTCATATTCAATTCCTTTGTGTACATAATACTATCTGTTCTGTGTTCATTCGGATAAACCTCGAACATCAATAAGAATTGCGTGCTTTATTCCTCTTTGTTATCTTAAGTAATGGCAATCCCGATAGATCATTGTGTGTAGAGAGTATATGATTGATCTCCAGCACTAGATGCAGAGAGAGAGAGAGAGAGAGAGAGAGAGAGAGAGAGAGAGAGAGAGAGAGAGAGAGAGAGAGAGTTTCGCCGAAAATTGAATACCATGGGGACGCAGTGACATTTCCTAACAGCCGCTGAATGACATAAGATCCATGCAGTTTGTTTCCCCACTGAAGACAATGCATGGTCTGCTTGGTCGATCACGTTTTATGGTGTTGTTGTTATGGACAGATGTTATCAATGGTAGGCAGAAGAGGATGCATTCGTCAGAATTAGAATACTTCTTGACAGGAACTTTATCTGACTATTCCTCACCCTTGTTAATAAATGGCTATTTAATCATAGAAGAGCCTGTTGCGTTGTTTAGATCGGCTCAATGCATCACAGATCGTAAATGTGTTAATATATCCGGTGTATAATGTATTCTTCAGGTTATTTTTTCGGTTTTAAGATTGGTTAGATTTGACCACAGAATACATATAATTTATTTGCACGATATATTGAACTTCATGGCCAGGGATTCAGTCTTCATCGATTCGTATTGCTCTTATCCCATAAAACGGTCTAATACACTTTTGCATTAGCAACACCTAACAAATACATCGTGGAACCACCTTTTGTCCTTTATCAGCTGGTACATGTATTGGCATGGACTGCACAAGGCATTGCTGGGTGTCCTGTAGTAGTGGTCCCCATCTTTATGTATCCATATGCAGCAACGTGCTCATTAAATTGATTGGCAAGAGCATGCGCGGACAAGGAAAAATACGTGTATGTTCTCTTTGTTATAATTAAAAAAAATTAGAAAATATTAAGTTTCATGCATGTTTGAGAAAGTATTGTGACCATCTGTTTCCCTTGGCGCCCATGAAACTTGTTTGACGAATACAACTCACTTCAAGAGCGTGTATGCCACATTGCCTACGAATAAAACATTTAAAATAGACACTTATTTCCAAAGCTTAGAAACTTTTTGAGTTTACTGTATGATATTGTACTTTATAGCAAAGTATATATATTTTTCTACAACTTATTATTGTAGGTCATACCATTTAGTACTTAGATCTGCCATCAGTGACGTTGATTATTGAGACTCTCAGATGCATCGTTCCAGATGAACCCATAGATTCACAATGGAAATGAAGTCCGGCGACTGCGAACCATGGTGGATGTGCATCTTTGGAGTGTCTTGCATATTATTCTGAATTCATGCCCTGTGGGCGGGCGCTGGCATGTTATCTAAGAATAGTCCGTCGCCATACAGGTACAACGTTAGCATTATGAGCTGAAACTGGTCTGAAAAAGTTTTCAGATGTACTCTCCATGTGACCAGGTCCCTGTGCGGTATTATCAAGAGAGTACGGACACGAGAAGGCAATCACCAGCGCCCTTCACAGAGGACAGGATGTATTTGGGATCTTTTGATCTTTTGCTTTATGCATTGGTGTCAATCACCACACCTTCATGTATATGGCAGTACTAAATGTGAACTTCGTCTAGCCACATTTTATTTTGAATTCTGCTAATAGGACCGTTACAGCCCAACGAAACTGCAGCGAATTTGTCTGTTCACCCATAAAAGGCTTGCATATATCCATACAGCTGAATAAGCTCATTGCCTCAAGTTCCCTGTGGCTGTGCAGCTGGAAATGGATTCCTGCCTCTGGTGGTCAAAGTTTCAGTGATTGTCTGCAATGTTGCCTTTCGATTTTTGGGCTTGTTCTTCTGATATTTTCCTACAATAGCCAATAGCCGTTGATTGAGGACCTTAAACACTGTATGCGTCGATACGTGGGTTAACTCTAATTATTCGCTTAACGATGTTCTCGCTGCATGAATATCAATGATCACGCTTCTCGTGAGATTACTGATACACTATGAGTGACATCACCGAGGCACTGAAACGTTTTTACACATTTGTCATATCACATGATCCACACGTCACAAGATTTTCTTTTTTTTTTTGTTTTCTCTGGGTATGGATATCGGAACACTATACTCTGCAATAAATTAGTGAGCAGTGTGCAAGTCCTTTATAAAATGTTATTTGATATCTATTATTTGAACACCGACATTAAATTGTTCTCAGAAATGTATATATCCTACATTTATGAGAACAAGCAGCGTCATTTTAATATTTAAAATATTTTATTTTATATATTATTTTAAAATAACCGCCATTATTTACAGAGCAAATGATTCCTTCAGTAATTGTCGTATATTGTTGAAGATATTATTGGAATCATTAGAGATTATCATTCATCACTGCTGATGTCCTAGGAAGTCCAACGTGGCATGTGAGATGTGTTATGCATAACTTAAGACTACAACTGTGCCCGGAAAGCCGTTCTTAACAAGCGCATACTTCGACGTGGAAGAATTCATTTAGAGTGATCAAAACAACGTACTCCCTGAGGCATAAAATGCACAGTTTCTCCGTTGTCTATGCACATTAGTGTAAATCTTTGTCAATTTGTCTGGCGTTAGCTGAACATTCATTCTGATTGGAAATGCGATTTACCCTGAGATAGCAACTTCACTGATTGTATCCGTCTTCTCTTTTGAACAACGGAAACAAGATTCTTTTCTTGTCCTTTTCCCAGTGGATGAAAGAAGGGCTTAGTTCTCTTGCACGCGGCTTAAAAAACAGCATACGTAAGCATCCCATAGAATTATTAGTTTTTCTGTTACTTATGTACAGAGGCACGTGTGTTCTAAAAATGACATTCGCTAGTTCTTTGAGCATGTTGCGCAGTATAAACACATTTAATATGTTGGTGTGTTTTCCCCTAATAGTCCATCCAAAGCTGGAACCAATTAACTGTGAATTTAAGCTTGAAAATCTAAATTCTCATTTAATGAAAGGCGGCTCTCTGTTTCAAGTGTCAAAACAATTTTTAAAGCCAAATTTTTAACTGAATTAATAAGTTCCACTCATTTTAGAAGTGTGACAGACATGACGTGAGATTTTCTGTATTTCTACGTTGCCAGCTATTATTTCGTATTTCCATGGAGTTTCTCTTTGTTTTTTATAAATCACAGTCCTTGAAATGAAATATTCATTACTTGTGGGTTTGTTGAGCCATTTCAGGAGCTAGGCTCACAAATTTGTTAAAATACGTTTTTTGCGCAATAATCATATGGTAGATGTATAAAGTGGTATTGCATACTGACATCGAAGAATATGTTTTATGATTAGCTGTGATTAACTCTCTTATGATCCACATCGCTTAGAAGATCTGGATCTGGCGCTGATGAGATTCTGATTAAAGGTTAGACCGTCCCCATGTCAGACCTAAATCTGTATGAGGTGTAACTTTTCTAATATTTGAACCATTAATGTTTACCTTGACGTTGTTGCGCAGACTCTTCCTGGTGAAGAAACTTTTTGACAGTTTTGATTTAGTTTACTTCCAGTCCAATTGAGGTTAGGTAACTGTTGCTGAATTGCGTTGGCCAGTTACGTACCACATTTTAACTATTTTGTTGGCTAGTTACCTAAAACATGGTACCTGCGCATTATCAGATGCTGTGATGTACAGTTTTAAATTTCCAGCAGAGGACTGGAAATCGGATTGAGATGCCAAGAATGGCTCCGGTGCTGCTGTAAGTAGGACGGGGAAAAAACACCGTCTTCTGATAGTCGCACGTACGATTATAATTTTGATACTAATGATTAGGCTTCATTATTGACTGGATTATTTGTAGAGCACTCCCTTAAATGTTGAAATAATTCGGTGTATGTGAATTGGGACTGGAATATCAACTGTATCATATGCATATCAAAAAACACCACGTTGAGTTTGAACCTATTATTTATGGCCTTCTGGATCCTCAAGAGATTGTCCATTAGGTTGATATGTGTGGATCTTCCTTTAATAACAGCGTGAAGATAAAACAGCCTTCTGCTAATGCGGGTTGAATTGCCTTTTCAAAAATCTTAAGAACACCACAGATGACGGCCATTGATCTGAAGTCACTGGGCTTTCTAGAACTCTTGCATTTGCACACAGGAAGCACATAGTAGGTGTTAAAGATTTCTGGTAACTTTCCGCTTATTTGGTTGAAGATGGTACCTGCCTACCATCTCTGTGAGGGTACCAGGATCTCTGTGATGTATATACTGTTGAGCTCCACTGTAAACATGGGGAATTTGTTTTGATCGACAACTGTTTTTTAGGAACAATCTCCCAGGAATTTTGTCTGAGCGATACAACTAAGAACAACTGAAGGGACTAGCTTGGAGGTTATGCTGATCCATTATCTAAATGTTTTTCTTCGATTCTAATCTTTTTACAACTTCTTTTCGCTAACTTTCTGTATTGTTTTAGTTTATCAAAGATAATCTGTGATCGGTTTCAAACCGTTATTCGAATGTTGGTCGCCTCTGTTTTTGGATAATTTGTGTGTGGGCTGCTTTCTTCTACCTTAAAAAGAGAGCCCTCTTATGTACAGCCGGGTAATCCAGTTTTTTCATTCTTCTCTATTTACGGCAATGGGTTGATTTTGGAGATTACATTAATTCATTTTGCAGCCCCCCCCCTGTGGTTATTTGGAAAAGTTCATCAGCTAGACGGTGTAATGTCTCCTTTGGGGAGATTGTGTATAAATTTGCCTAGTCGACTTTCGTAAGCCGTGCCTGGATGATTTGTGGCTAGAAATGTTGTGGAAAAAAAAATCCACATCCTTTTTAATATAGTTTTTATTATTGGGTAAGTGGTTTTTTTCAGGATCCATCTTGAGAGAGACTTCACAGGCGATGGGGTTGTGATCAGAGTAGAACAGAGATGGTCTTCCTTTGGATAGTCGTGATTCTTTTAAACATATTCTTCCATAAGAAGCAATGGCTGAAGTAGATGTGGCTTATTAACTATGCTTCTTACATATCAGACGAAGCATTTAACTTGTATCTCAAGGGGCGCCATTCTCTTGTTAGTCTAATTGTTATGCTCCATAGTAATTTCGGTTATTATTGTTGGGCATTCTTTGATCTCTAGCTGAGTGGGGTTTGAAAAACGTTCCAGGAAGCCATTCTGAGGATATATAATTATTTGTTGTTTGTTAGGGCAGCAGGAGATGACGAATGATGCATTTGTGGGATACCTCAGTCGTCCAAATAGGTTTCACTTCTACTTAACTGCATATTCAGTTGGATTTTATTGTAATGTTAGCCTTCTTTGTGTTTGGATTCAATCTTGAAACAAAAATTTGGCTTCTTTTTGGACTGTTGAGATGTTAGCGTGAGATGTTGATGTTCATAGTTTCTGCCTCTTAAAGATTTTTCCCTCGCGGTAGCATATTAACAGGCAAATCGACCACTAAATACACGCATTTTCTATAAAATCCCAAATTTGGGATTTTACAGAAAAACTGGAGGAAAAAATAAAAACACGCAACCCTCGCCTCAGATCGACCAAAAGCCCATAAAAGTTTCTCACATCATTGAAGGAATTTCAACCCAGTCATTTTCCACCCGGTATGGACAGAACAGAGAATCTGATACAAATTTATAAAATTGTACTCTACAGCAATGATTTCTTAAGTTAATTATAACTAATTTTTAATTAGTTATAAGGTTTGTCATATTAAGGAGTATATAATTTCCATACTATGAAAATCTGTAGATAGCAAAAACTGTGCTTGATTTGAAATAGCTATTTAGTAATATCAATTATAATCGGGAGATGGCAGCACGTATGCCATAATATTTTTACGAGATTTATTTAGTGATCTTATCTAGTGAGCAGTTAAAATCTGAATATTTTTCATTCTTTTATTTCTCTCTCTCTCTGTTTTCCTAGAATAATTCACAATTTCTTTTATTCTTTCTATAGATTAGCATCAAACTACCCACTTCGCAACACCAGCTGGTATTCGAATAAATAAAACTATGCATATTTTTATCTAGTAACTTAAATATACTTACAGTGGCAGAGAAAAAAAAAAAAAACTGCATCACTTGTGAATTTTGCAAAAATAATTTGTTTTGCGCTGCATTGTGAGTTGCAGAAATGCATTTGTTAGATGGGATATATATCTGTGTGAATGAAATCCAATAAAAAGACTCCACCGTAATTGCCATAATTATACGTAATTGCCATAAATATCTTCCAAAAGGCTAAAATGCGTAATTAATGGAAATATGAGAAATCATGCAAATTGCAATCATGAAAAGCAAACCTACATTTTATTGCATTTACGTGTACAAACTGAAATGACAAGTTAACGTAATAGTATTATGTACTGTAAATCAGCAAAAATAAGTCCTCAATATTTTGTTATTCCTCCTCGAGCTTCTGGATATACAGTTGCCCAATTTCGTGATATCACACCCTTACAAAGTTCTCCTGCAGCTGAATCTTACTTCTTCTGAGCACTTTTAGACGACATTATGTAATGTTGGCTTAATAATTTTCAAAATGGTTCAAATCTGCGCTGTTACCGGTCCAGTCCAACACTGTAATGCCAGCATTTCTGAGGTATGACTGAACCTTAAGGGAGAAAAACGAGGGAAAACATTGGTGTAAGTATGTTTTAAGCCTTGTGAGACAAGAAGATAAACTCGTCATTAAATCTAAATAGCATAAAACAATTTTGCTGTGTGGGAAAGTGCTGAGTCATGTTGAAAAATGCAGTTTTGGACATCTGTGTGGTGATCCTTAATAACGGGTTTCAGACACTCCTCCAAGATAGCAGTGTAGGTTTCTGCGTTCACCGTTCCGTTAATAAACTTAATCCGCCCCACTCGTTTGCTTGTTATACCCCCAGACCATCTGACAGCCGGGGAACTTTACAGTCGGTGTTATGCAGTCGGGATGGTATGCCTCGGATTTTCGTCTTCTGACATATCGCTTCCCATCCGAGTCATGCAGGTTGAATTTCGATTGGTCAGAGAAGATGACGGTGTCCCATTGCTCTTTTGTCCACGTTTTAGCCCACGCAAGTCGCTTCTTCCTCATTTGTTGGGTCAACAAAGGCTTCTTCTTGGGCCTATAAGCATGCAGACCACATTCCGAAAGCCGTCTTTGAATAGTTCGTGCACTTGTTTAAACATCAGAGGCCATCTCAAAGTCCAGTTTTAGATCAGGAGCACTAGCATGGCGATCATGAAGTCACAGCCGTTTCAATTATCGATCTGCGGAAGGCAGTCACTCTCTTATGGTCTGATCCAGGTCTTCTCTTCACATCACCGGTTTCACGCTTTAATTTCAGCACCCTGGATACTGTTGACTGGTGGCAGCCTATTTTATTAGCACACGTAGTCCTTCCTGGGACAGAGCAACAGAAACACTTTTTTTTTTTCTTGGTGTCAACTGAACATATGGAGCCATGTTTATACTTCCGCAAAACAAGATACTAATGAGCGTGTTTATAGAAAGGGCTGATGTAATACCTTGCAATTACTGTCTGATGCAATAGAAGAGTTATCTGACGCAATACCCTTGCGTTGCGACAAAGTGACTCTAATCAAACAATATCTTATAGGTTTCACTACAAATGTTACTTTTTTAAAAGGTGATGCAGTTTTGTTTGTCCGCCACTGTACGTGAACTGATTTTCTTTCAGCAGAAAGAGGAACTTAGTTTAATGCGCACAAAACACACTCGTTCAGTTATTTTCGCTAGCGTTAATTCTATGTTCAAGTTATTAAAGAAATAAAAAGTAAACTTCTGAAACCTACTTGACATTTGTCCTACCAGCTGTTGGATTTAGCACATCGAATTACTTAACACGTGTCGCTAAGAGTATTATGACATTGACAGAGTTATCAATGTCGAGTCTTCTTTTCGGCTTAAAGCTAGGTCACGTGCGAACTTACTAAAAATATGCACTTCTCTGTCCAGTTGTTCTGATTCGACTGGCAAATGGATGAGTTGCGCTTGATTGGTTTTCTGTAACGGACTATGAGTTGGCGCTTTACTGACAAAGAAAGGTTAATCTCAAAACATAACCTTGCTTTTATTGCATCATTCAAAAAAAAAAAAAGAAAGAAAAAATAGAAAGAAAGAAAAAAGCAATTCCACTTCATTTTCTATCATTCTTTCTGATAATTATCAGAAAGGATGATAGAAAATGGGAAAGCCTAGGCTCCCACCTATTAACTTTTATTCACATATCAAAGGAAAGGTTTTTAAGCATTCCATGCCATCGATTACGCACTAATAAGATGACAACATCCTCTTTAAGCACGGCCCACTAATGATTCTGGCCATCACTCGACAACTTTTAAGTGGGAAGATTTTAAATAAATGAGATGTGTACACCTCGAAGGACAGAGCAATTCAGAAATAAAGAGGAGACTGCAAATATCTGCTTGTAAATTGCGAGAATTTTTTTTTTTTCTTGGCAGAGACTTAAAAAGATTAGAAGCAGCATCAGCCATTACGATGAGTAGTTCTCCCCCATCGTATATCTTAATCCAAAAGTCAGGACACGTTGTAGTGTTTTTTTTCTGAAATTATTCTTTAATGATGACACACCATATCATTCCGCTTCCAACTTATTAATGCCTAACACCTTCGAAGTTTCGAGAGAAAGACGGATAATAGTGTCGACCAACTAAAAAGACTCTTGACCAAGTACTTCTTAATGTCGACCAACTGTACTTTCACAGTATAGTTAGTCGACACTATTATTTTGGTTGTCAGAGACCCATGATACCATAATTCTACCTTTTTGTAGAGAATTTCTTAAATTAATATTGAAGGTGTTTACGTTTAATAGTCAGTAGGAAATTCGAAATTAATTCAATCTGTTCGATCCAGTTGAGTTCGAACAGAAATGTTGCTAATTCTGCAAGGATGAAGATTTTCATGTGGTGCAGGCTGAAAAATCCGGAAGAACGCACGGGGGAAACTACTCCTTGCCTGAGATAGGATAACCACAGCCTCAGTTGAAAGACTTTAGAATTTAGAATACCTCCGACTTTAGAATACTTCCAGTCGTTGACCGAACTCAGACCCAGACCTCTCTAAAACGTCTCTCAAACCAGTATACTGTTACGGACAGTTTCCTTAGGATAACGCGCTATTATTATGACGACGGATCTTCAAACTTGGAAAGCCTGCTGAGCTACAGTCCAGTGAGTTGATGACAAAATACTAGATCTATACAGGGCAATGGGAGTGGAACATCAAAGAACGTATACAGGGCAACAAGATTGGATTGGGTAACTGAAACCAATCATTACTGTCTGAGGCTTCATCTCTCGTAATAGCGGTCCAAGTAGACCGTTACTTTATCACAGTGCTTTGAACTTCAAATATAACATTGTCTCGCCAGATCTTTGTGTTTCTTATGCTTGGACTGTTTCCTCCCTCTCTTGATCAAGCGTCTTATTTATTTGGAGTATTGGGCTTCAAGATAAATATATAAGAAAAGTAAAATTTCCCTTCGTGTATAACTTTGGTTATCTTTGTATTTTCATGTACTCTTTTATATCTTATTATTATGTTATGTATAGGTCAAAGCTAGGCGGGTCTGGAGAAAATCTTTTTTGAATAACTATGGATTAAGTAATTTCTTCAGCATGCTGTGTTTTACACAATCAAATTTTTATCCATATATAGTGTACGGAAAATCCCATGCAGCACACAAAATTATCCTACATTCTGCGAAGATTAGAGAATGGTGGAAAAAGAGCTGCCACAGGTTTTTGAGTCTATCTTTGCCACAGAAACCATAACCTCTCAGCGGAACATTGACATAGCACTAATTCCTGGTACATCACACTAGAGGAGGCAATTGGTAACATCGCACAGTTTGTGTGCATCTATGGTCGCACTGCCCCTCTTGTTCGAAGATCGCATGATTTCAAAAAGGAACATGGCCAATATGCTCGCCAGACTTGTCACCATTAGACCTCTCTTAAGTGAGCTATATCAAAAATAATGCTTAGTACAATAATCCACGAACTTTGGAATTTTAACTGAATTTTGGATTTTAACTTAATCATTGAAAACATCCTTTCGATAGTACGTTTTTATCGAATATTTGTAAGCGGGACTGTCTAGATAATTACTTGTTTTGAATTCCTTGATGACAAAGGGCAGAAAATTTATTTTTTCTCTCTTCATGTTACTGACGCATTCAGAGAAGAAATTAAGTAAAAAAAATCTAAGCTATTTTAATAGCTTGACAACTTTTATTCACGAATTAACTATTAGAAAAGCTTGAACTGTAATATGATAAAAGTAAAGTGTAAAGTGTGTTTAGGGTCTCACTGCACCAGGGGTTTCCCCCATCTCCGCGTAATTTTCATTGTGGGTGTGAGACAGTACTCTGTCAAGGCCAGAGGTTTAAAAGTGTGTGGGCTGCGTCGTGTTGTGTACCGTTGTTCTTCTGGCCATTTAGCCGTTGGGTCCCTATTGGGACCCACCGTTTCCACACTTTTCCCCGTGGAGGCAAAATGAAAAATAATAAAAAGATCTTGCAAACACAACTTTCTAAAACGAAAACAAATTTCTTTGATTGCCAAATGAGATTTGCCTCTCGCTAGAAACATCCATTTAACCATTAAATAAATTGCTAATAATTCAGCGTATTTCTTTAACAAATCGACAAATGTTTCTTAACAACCAAAAAAATACCAGCAGAATGTTGGCACTGAGCAAAGAATATATATTATTCAATATAATGCTAGTCTAGACGCATGCCACTTAGTAAAGTATGCTGCTAAATCGATTTGAATCATTTCTAAATTATGCTGAAGGTAAAACAGAAACCTCCTTGGGGAAATGTGATTATTATTTTGAGGAATATTTCTGATTGCCTTTCTTTTCCCCTCTAAAACAAATAAAACTTTCATTTGCGCACAGACCACTACTTCTTAACGCAACACTGACTATAAAAGCGAAGAGAGCATTAAAAATTAAGCGGATTAATAATTTATTAGTTGGTGCGATGTGTTGTCATTAAAGTAAGATGCTAGTTGTATTCTTCTGCTGATACTTTGTATACGCTGGGCGCCCACTTCATTAAGTGCACTTACCATTTTCCTGAAATAAGGGGCTCCTTCAGTAATCGTGCGATATAAAGAAGGTAGGGAGATATGTAGGGATGCTGTATATGTTTCAATTCGGTGTCAGAATGGGAAAGACGAAAGATTTCAGTAGCTCTGATCGTATGCGAAAACTGCTGGGGTTTTCGCATACGACTGTCTCTTGAATGTATCGAGATTGGTCCAATAACCAAATTATGTGCAACTGACATCCATCCTGTGGTCGGAACAGCTTGTTGATGTGAAAGGTCAACGGAGGCTGACAAGACTTGTGCAGAAAGGCTAATAACAACCGAAGAAAACAGTAGTAACCAAAGAGACATTTCAGAACGCACAACTCGTTGTATCTTGTCCTCGATATGGTATCGCATCCGATGACCAAACAGGGTTCCACTCCTGTCGCAAGAAGCTACGGTTACACTGGACTCAGGAACACTAACACTGGAGGATTGCGAAAAAAAAAGTTGCGTGGTCTGGGGAATCTTGGTTAGTGCGGCTTGGTGCTGATGGGTCCATGTCCCATCCTGTCTGTAGAGTGTGTTTAGTGTCAAACGGCACCAGGGGTTCCCCCATCTCCGCGTAGTATACATTGTGGGTGTGAAACAGAACACTGTCAATGCCAGAGGTTTAAAAGTGTATGCATATTGTTGGGTGTCGTGTCGTGTACCGTTGTTCCATTTAGCCGCTGGGCCCCTAATGGGACCCAACGTTGTCCACACTCCACCTTGTGGAGGCAGACCAGGTACACCACTATTATAGTTATCTCTGGCAGGTCCTGCCACCTAATTTCCTGAGATTTCAGTGGCTAGGACCTAATAAAAAAAAACGCAAAAAAACCCCCGTTGTAGATAGGGGACAGTCAAAAGGAGTACTATTTATGCCAATAGATGTTATTAAGTTTTTTGGTGTAGGGCTCAAGCAATTTAACAATGGTTCAGACACTAGTAATTGTAAGTTAGAGAGAGGGGTGGGGAGACTGATTGTCAGACAGACCCTTTATCTCTATAAAGACGGAGATAAGGGGTCTATAGAGAAGATGACCCCCAAATCAGTGGAGCAGGCCCATGCCCCACCAGTGGGAAGAGAGGGGCGGCGAAGGGGGAGGAGACCAGACGTCCCCTCCCCCTCCCGCCCGGGGATTGGAGGCAAAGGGCCACGCAAGGGAGCGTGGCTAGGAAGGACGGCAGGGTAGGGAGGAGAAAAAAAAGGACGACAGGGGAGGGAGGAAAAAGTCTCCTCCCCCATACCAGGGGTTTGGTAATTAAAAGTGAATAGGGTCAGAACACCCTATTCAGATCGCCAAATAGCATTTGGCAGCAGAGGTGCGATCTGTCCGGTTGATCAGACCAATTATAAGGTCATTGGTGGGATAAATCCCATCCGTGCAGTCAGGTGTTTGGAGTCCGTCTGTGGTTTGTCAAGTCCATGGTATTAATCTTGAGCAGGTTCCTTCGCTACCTTGGGTCGAGTCCTGTGAGTACTTTATTATGCTAGTTCAGTTCCCAAAGGAAAGTCTTGTATCTGAGTGAGAGCCAGTTTGATTGGGTCCAAGGATGGTTAGTTTTGTCGTGGTGTCTGTTCTTGATCCCTGTAGATAGCAATAAGTGTCCTCCTTGGGGTAAACAGTCCCTGGGTGAATTTTGTCAACTCCTTATACTCCTCTTACGAGTCCAACAGGTTTGATTCCCTGTCGCGAGGGAAGTAAGTCAGTTTTGTCGTCAGGAAGCAGAGGAGATCCCCATAGTTTTCACAGGTGTACATTATGTGAGACCATGTCTCCACTTCCCCACAGACACAGCGGGGATCGTTCACTAATTTAAAACTGTTTAGTTTAGCATTCAGGACCCCATGACCTGTTAAAAGATACGCAGTGTACAGTCCAAGGTGAAACCATGATGGTACTTTTGGGTATAATCTTCTGACATTAGGCAGAAATTTCTTCGTTATTTCCCTTTTGTGGATTCTGACCACCTGTCCTGCCAGACCTGTTGCAGGTGGGTGGCAAGTTTTGTTTTTTCTCTTTTCAGGTTTCCTGTAGGGTCAATGGAGTGGTCCAGGAAGGTGCAGGGAAGCCCTTTTGCGAGATGCTGCATCATGGCACAACGCACCACGTCAAGGTCAAGGGGGAGTGCTCCCGCCAGAACCTGTAGAGCCTGTGTACTCACAGTGCAGCAGGCCCGTGTAATAGAGAGGAGTATTGTCCGCTGGATGGAGTCTAGTTAACTGCAGTAGTTGCTTTCTAGAACCAGATGGGTGACTCATAAGTTATGGCTGGTATAAATTTAGTTTTGTAATACAGTCCCAAGGTGTGCCTCTTGAGTCCTCAATCCCTTTTAGCTATTCTTGCGACGAGGGCAAAATATCTCCTGATTTTCTCCCGGATATGTTTCAAGTGTGGGTTGAAAGATTGGTTCTTGTCCAGTATGACTCCTAGGTATTTCATCTCACAGAGTAGTTTGATAGTTGTATTTTCTATTTTAATTTGCGGTGGTCTGCGGAGATTTAATGTTCCTTTCAGTAGCATTGAGGAGGTTTTTCCCTGTGAGATCTTAAGAAAATGGATCTTCATCTAGTCTTGTAGAATTTGAATTGCTCTATTTGCCTGGATTTCCAATTGAAGTCGGTTGTCTGCGGCAACAGTCAGTATCAGGTCATCTGCGAATGCCTGTGAATGGACTTCCCCCAGGTCGAAGGCCAGAAACTCATCCAATACCATACTCCAGAGGAGCGGTCCAAGTACCGAGCCCTGGGGGTAGCCCCGGTAAAGAGGCCTGGTTAGTTTCTTGTACGGAGTCACTACATGTATTTTTCTCTGGGATAGACATGACTTCATTATTTTGTAAAGGTTGACTGGTGTTTTTTGTCCATCCTGCCTGGAGTTAATTACTGCAGGCTGGTTGCATTTTGTTGTATAGTTTTAGGCTCATCACCAACAACTCTATAAACAACAGGCCATATTGCGCCGTCTCTAAATTGCCTGAGTTCTGTGGTCGATTTGCTGTTTGCTGGACAAAAAATGAATTTTCGGGAGGAGAAAATCGTTCTACACTCACCTGAGACCGACTAACCCAGCTATGTTGTGAAAACGGCCCATAAAAATTCCTCGCGCCATTGACGAGATTCGAACTCAGGTATTTTCCACCTGGTGTGGCAGTGTAATGGCGTGGGAAGTGTTTTCGTTGGGCCCTTTATACTAATAGAGCAATATTTGAATGCCATTAGCTGGGAAATGTTTATACCTTCATTGCTGCAATGAATCCAGCTGTGAATAGATCCAACATAATAACACTTTCCACACCTCGTTGTGTTCCATGTCTATTAGTTAGACGTTTCTAATAAAGTGACCACTTAGTGTACGTCCAATCGATTCTTTAGTCTTCTCATGTCACGTTGTTCCCTCATTGACTCTTTCTATAGACTTTCATTGTTGGGATTCTTAATGAATGTTGGAAGGATTCATGGAATTGGTGCTCTTATGAAGTAACCTTGAAATAACCCGAGTTGGTTCCTTAGAATATTTTAGGTAATTTCTGTTGCGTATTCGTAATTTTAACATAAAATTATTATAATAATGCAGTTTTCCATAATTTACATCATAAATAAGAGTATATTGACGAAAAACAGCGTGTTGCCTTAATTATTTCAATCAGTGGTTAAAGCAAAGAGGTAGTTTGTTTATTAAAGCAAACCAGCATCGAGAGGATAACTACACCCGCCTCCCTTTGGTATAAAAAGATTCATTGCTGATTAAAAAGGTAGTGGACAGAGGAATATGCATCGGAGTTCTCCATTATATTTTATGAACCAAATCAATCTGTCTGAAAAAATTATTTATCCTAATGTGATATTTTTTTATGAATGATTTGTACTGCAGGATGTACTGCAGTACAAATGCATTTGTACTGTATGGATGAAAAACTTCTGAAAATTCCAGACCAGAGTATACTGTACAGCTCAAAGTATATTGTAAATTCTGTGGGGTGTACACAGAGTTGAATATAAAAGGTCACTTTGAACTCTGAAATTGTATACTGTATTTTCAAAGACATTCATGATGTTGGTGAAGTTCAAATCAATACAAGGCCGGCGAGACAGTTTTTTGACATATTAAGGGAAACAACTTTATTCAATCTATATTCTGTATTCCTGTGGTCAGACGTGAACCTAAAGACCATGGATTATGGTGGTTATTTCTGTTGATTCAAATTCCTAGTCATAAACTGAAAATAATCGGAAATTTTCTAACCAACATCTTCCATCTGAAATGAGGCCTATAGTACATGGATCCAATGTATCGAATAGTCAAACTGCGAGGAGGATGAACTCAAGATCACCATCAGACGCAGTCTTTAAGGAGAAATGGGGTGATTTGGATTTCAATAGTATTTATAAAAAAACAACCTGTTGTATCTTCTAATTTTTCAACCTTTTGTCCACAGTAGCACCTTCCCAAAAAAAGACATATTGTTCAAATTTTAGACAAAATAATGCTCAAGTGGGATGGTATCAAAAGCTTTTCACATCTCCAGTGGGATCTCTCATCTGATTACAGATGAAAAGTCCCACTGGAGGTAGCAGTTGGCATGAAAAATTGTACTTTTTTCTTCAGAGTAGTTGGCATGAAAGTTGTTCTTTTCCTTTTTACTAAGCCATAATCCTTTCATTTAGTATTTAACAACGATTAGAAATAGTCAGACTTAACTTACTGGAGAGAAATAATAAATTCGACAAAGAATTTAATTTTAATCCTTTTTGATCCTAGAGCGCCTCTTGCCAGCCTAAGATCGTTTCCAAAACTTATCTATTAACGCTACAAGTTCGGTTAATATTATTCCATTATATGGGTTTATTTTACAAGATATTGCCTTCAAATTGCTCTCAGCAAAGTAATTAATTCGATGGATGAAAATGACATTCTGCTGATAGTTAAAGGAACTGTAAACTTGTTAAAGAATTGAAGACGTTCAATTAATCAACTGCTTCGAGAACAGGAATGTTAATTAAAGAGATGCACCCATTAAAGAGTACTTTCCAAGACACGCTTTGCTGATTATCCAATAAATATTTTGCGGATGAATATTCATTTTACACTAAAGTAACCAATGAAGACACTCGAATAAAACATTGTTCCTGAGTAAGCATATTAACATGGCACTATCACTGTGTCGATATTCATTATTCTAGATCGCTACAATTAAATCGGGTAACATGGTGTAGTGGATCTCATTAAAATTAAATCTTGTCAGCCATGGATGTAGCTACTACCTTAGAATCGATTTGTGGTTGGTAATTTGCACAGAGTGAAAACTGTGCACAGTATAAATATGAATTATCATCAAACTTTTGACAAAAGAAAGAAATAGAGAAAGAAGTTGTGTTCAAGAACGCATTAAAGCTGCATCCCGTGAATTAAAGCTTCATTGCTTTTGAATACTTAAAATAAAATGGGGGTCTAGAATATACAGAAGATGAACTCATTCTGGATGACTAACGAAAGTAACAACTACAGGAATGTCCTAAAATTTATACTTAGTTATGCAAGATAGACAAATTAAAGTGCTTATGATTACCAGAGAATGCAAAATATATTTCAGGGGTCAGTACTGACCATCCTCCATATACACTTCGTCACGTTAAAATTTAGTTCTCACTGTGTTCCAAGAAAGCTCTCACCTCTTCAGAAATAGTGCAGGGCTCAAATTCACGAGGAAAATTTATACGCGCATGATGCAGATCCGCATCCGCAACTGAAAGGGTTTCTTGGAAGAAACCTTTTTTAGAAAGGGTTTCTTCCAAGAATCTGGTGATGAAACGTAAATTGATCAATGGTATTGCATACAAGTCCCATAAAGCGACTGCTGCTTTGAGAGATTGTAGATTCCAGGATTTAAAATCACCCGCTCTGCAGTATGGACCTGGCTCCCAAAGGGTTATTTCTTATTCAGAAAAACTGAAGAAACACCTGTATGGGCATCGATTTTCAAGCAAGCGATGACGATCTCAAGGATGCTTGTAAATGGCAATTTTCAGAGAAGAACAATGACTTCTTTCAGATATGTCTTCTTTGCCCAAAATGGCGACACGTGTCGAATTGAAGAGGATAGTAATACTAAGAGAAAATAAATAAAAATGAGCTATAATGTTTTTTAATACCAAGGTAGATAACTTTGGAGCGACAATTGGAGTACATATTCTCATTGATATTTCTAGATTTATTTAGCATGGTAATGCAAGAGTTGGCACAATAAAAGTCAAACTATTTAGGATTAGTCTTGTAGCCAGGTGCAAGAGGATATGCCTTCAAGTCGCGATAGCGTCTTGAAATTCATTATTTTATCCAACAAAGGAGAATAATATAAAAAAGTATTAAATACCCTTTGATACATGTGTCATCTGACTCGCACCTGTCTCTGGTGCGAATCAGATGACATTCCCTGCTAAAAAGATTCAGAGTTGTAGAAGAGTTCAACTGCTTTATAGAAGGAAATTTACAGATAACAAAAAAATTGAGGACTTAGAGCATTTTATTAACTGGAACTTATAGGGACCGCCTTCAAATGCCTCAACACCTAGAAATCCTGCTTTATAAAAGTATTCGGAAATTCCCCTCCATTTTGACACTAAATAATATGAGTAGACTTTTTAAACTAAAAAATTGTGGAATAAAATTCCATCGTAAACCTATTGTACTGTTTTGGAGTACAATAAAATAACATATTCTTTCTGTTCATCAAAATAAACGTCTGGCTCGGAGTGAGTGAATATGAAAACATTTCTTTACCTTGCTGATAAGCTGTGGATACTGACGCATGCTCTTTTACTTTAGAGCTCTCAAAGTCCGAACTAATCTCTGGTTATTTAATTAATTTTTGATTTTCACATGATCAAGACAATAAGAAAGTCTCAAAAAGCTACAAATGGGAAGTAATTACGGATATTTCCTTCATTAGTCGTTCGTCTGTTTATGTTTAAGTCAAAATCAAATGAATTCAAGTAAAAATAACTTACTGGTGTATAGTAGCCCTTGACACATGTGTAACTTTTGTGACCTCAAATTTCTTTATCAAACTGCTGGCTGCTCTTCCCAGCTAAAACACTTTTCGTCAATAGTCTCTCAGTTTTGTGGCATGTTATTTGGGCGCTGAAAGTTATTTCATTTTGTACAGGGTGATTATAAATTCACTTTGGTTTGAAGCCTTAATATTTCTCAAGATACAAGGCTTCTTCTAAAAAGCTGAAATTGTTTATTAATGTTTCCAAAGAGAACAAAACAATCGTTTATCAAAAATTACACTTGCAAGGGATCAACGCTGGTGAATTTTTCTGTGTGCTGGACAAAAACCCAAGTTACCGGGAGAGAAAACCATGCTACTCTCTCCTGATACCGACTAACTCAGCCACGTTGCGAAAAGGGCCAGTGAACCCCTTGTCATTGACGTCTTTCGAACTCAGATCTTTTCTACCCGGTGTGGGGAGGACGGGTAGAAAAGAGCTGAGTTCCAATTTTTTCTGGTCAGTTTATTTGTTCTAATAAAAATCAATTTGCATCTATTATCACCCTCGAACTATGCAATTATCTAACATCTGATGTCTTGAGTTTCTATTACAGGAGAATTCACAATTTCAACTCTTTCAAACTAGTAGTTTGAGAAATGTAAGGTTTCATCCTGGAAGTTATTTTATAATCATCTCATATATTAAAAACAATTGTATAAATTAACTTTAGATTTCTTTAACCACAGCGTCCCCCTTTATCAAACTGAACTGCACTTTGATATGAAATCAATACAATTTTTTTAAAAATTCTGTACTGAAATTTTAATGTTTTCATTTTTCCAATTCCGCGAAAAACCAGAAATGGAAAGAAGCCGTTAAAAATTAATTATTTTCACGAAACAGCTAAAATAAGTTCAGGGAGAATTGAGTAATGAAGAAAAGGAGAATTTACAGTGCCTGTAGATTGATGTAATTAAAAAATAAAAGGTTTTGTTTGGGCAATACGAATTTTTTTCAGCAGCACCACCATTTCTCAAAATTCGCTGATTAACTGAATATAACCATATCCCCTCAGGCCTAACTCTTCTAAAGTTCTTTGGTGTCTAAATTTATAGAAAGTTAGAACAAAGAATTTATTACTATTCTAATAATTTGGAGAATGAGTTTGTGAATTCAAGAAAAGCATAATACCAAGTCCAAAATTATATTCCGAACGTAATTCTGTTTTATAGCAGGCTCGAAACTAAGTACATTTGAAATAACAGTGAGCAAACTAATTTCCCTTGCCAGAACGTGCCCCGAGACTTCAATCTTGCAAGTGGTTATTTTTCTAATCGTAGTGATCTTGGCTTTTTGTATAAACTCTCTACTCAGCATTTGTTCCACCTCAACGTTTAATGTTTCAGAAAAACTTTATCACCAACTTAATATTTCCAAATAAGTTAACTCAATTATCTGTATAGCAGATGTGCATTGCAGTACACCTTTTAATCTTTCGCTGGCTGTTATTTAGGTGAACTACTAAAGTCTAACTCTTTGGGAGCCCCACTGCAACTTTTCAGAAAGTTTGTTTGAATGGCTTCCATTTCTAGATTAGATGTACCCTTCGGACCTTTCATTACAGAAACGCCTTGTGATTTGTTCGCTGCAATTTTTGTCTTTTTTTGTTGGTTGCCAGTACTATCGTTTTATCTTCCTTCTTTGGAAAACACTAATTGCTTCGCTGTCTTTCTCCGCAGGACTGGAAAATTCCGTCCCTGCTTTAGAATTACTAATGGAAGGAATCCATCAAATCTTTTATAAATAATATGTTTTAATAAAAAGAGGGGCGAGGTCCTTTCCTACTTCCGTCTTCTGTTTGGTCTTTAGGACATTTCCCAAACTATTTCCTGACAAAATCGATTTCTACCTTATTTAATAACCATTTAACCAAGACTCATCATTCATTTCTGAAGGAAATCGATTCACCGTAATGTACTTCCTAAAACTGACAGCCACTATCGACTTTACTATTTTAAATGCGAAAACTAAACCCATGTGCACCGCATATCTTGTCTTAATATCCCTTAATACCGAGTGAACCTTATATCGTGATAAAGGCGTAAAATACTCAACACTATCTCTTCCATGGCTTTCTATCAGAAAGCCTTCTAACTAATCAGTTTTGCTAGCTAATTTAAACTCTACTCACGTCCTTTATCCAATGAAAGGAACTCATTTTATCTCTCTAGAAGAAATAATAAAAGAGAAAGGAAAGACGAAAGATTGGCGTCTGTACGTTACCATGAATCGAGAGAGAAAGAGTGAGAGAGAGAGAGAGAGTATGCTGGACAAATTAATAAGATCTTATCTGTTTTTTTATATGAAACCCCCCGCCCCCAAACACCAGAAGTATTAAAACCTATAGTACTTAGTATGTGCATGGGTTGAAGGTTGAGAAGATGAAAGAAGATACTTGTTACTTGTTGACATTAGACTTGAACGTCTATAAATTGTAATTTTCAGGAAATACGTATGAAGGAAGGTTGTTCCAGAAACCGGAAATTGAAGGAATCAATGAGGAAGAAGAAAAGTTGGTTCTGTGAGTTTTAAGTTGGACAGCAAAAGGATGTTGAATGATTGCCGCACGTATTCGGACTATTTTGGAAGAGAGAGATATAGGGAATTATCGAAGCCAATTCAGAAGGACTGTGCTCATGGAAGTATCCATAGAAAGGGCATGCAGCAGAAACAGAACGTCTATGAGACAGAGAGTGGAGATAGAGATGAGTCATTGAATAACTTAACTGCCCTCTTTTGAATGGAATCTAGAAGCCTGGGAGAGCACCGCTCCAGATGTGGGGACCAATGTTCCATGGTATGGCGGATTTGCGATTTGTACAGAAAAGTAATGCCGAGAGCGAAATATAAAACCCAGTTTTAAATACAAAGGAAGCAATATTTGCAATGTGCTTATTACCAAGAGAGATTAGAGGTGATGTTAATCCCAACAGAGTTATATGATCTTGCCTAGAAATCAGGATGTCATCGAAAATAAGCATAGGAACAGAAGAATTCTTTTTGCGAGATATAAGACAGGACTCAGTTTTAGAAGGATTGAAATCAACTAAGTTATCTTTGCCCCACTTGGGAATTACCTGGAGATCAGCATTTAAGGAATTGGTAACGAATATTCGAGAAGTTGAAGCTGTTTTTGCAGGACAAAGTTTCTCAAATTGGAAGGGGGAATGCAATGTGTTATTATCAGCAAAACTATGAATAGGATTTCCGGTTGAAAGACACAAAGTCTTACAAGTTAAGTTTAAATATAATTTAAGAAAGAACGCTAGATAGTGATATTGTAAACCACAAAGGAAAACACTTAAAAGTCACTAATATTGTTCAAGATAATGGGTCTCGCCCTAATGGAATTAATTTAAGAGAAGGTTAAATTTAATGTACAAGCAAATATACCTTGAAGAAAAACATTAGAAACAGATATACGATCAGTGCCCACACCGGAAACAGCAAGCGAAGATAGCAAGACGGAACAGTGGGGGGTCAACTGATAGTATGGCAAGGGACGGTTTGGTCCAGAGATGACAATAGGGGTACCAGCGGGGGCGCTCTTGTTTACTGCAAACAGAGCAGGTGTGGTCATTTTATAATAAGGCGAGACGAATCAAGAAAATGGACGCAGATGTTTTCCGGATGGAGTCTGAGCTCCGAAATTCTGGTCTTTTCCAGAATATTCGAGAATTCTATAGAAACGGAAGTTCTCTCTACACCGGAAGGGGACGATGATGGTCAGATAAAGTGATTGGTCGAGGAAAGGAGGGGCGTTAAAAAATTTTGGGAAATAAAAGGGGAAGAGCGCGTGCAAAACGGTGTGTGGAAAAAGTGAAAATGTGTGATAAGATGTTTTAGATATGTGATGAAGTTTTTCGGAGATGATTTTTCGAGATGTGATAAAGTTTTTTTGGAGATAATAAAGTTTTTCGGAAGATGATAAAGTTTTCTTCGAGAGTGATTTTTTGGAAAGATAGGCCCAGGAAACAGTCCCCGGAAGCGATCCACCAGTAGAACCAGTTATGGTGAGTTCACTAAATTCTGATAGTTTTAATGAAGTATAGATGAGTTACAGAAAGGGGAACTTTCTCGAGACGAATCACAGAAGTCCGAAAGCGTCCACCGAGAGATATATTTGAAAGGAGGACAGCGAGAAGAACACCGTACCGTCCTGTGGAAATAAAGCGATGGGAAGCGGCCCCTACTGAATGATCCGGCACAGCAAAGAAGGATACGAGACCAGTATGATCGGCAAAGAGAAAAGTATCCCTGGCAGAGTTTAGCATTCCAGATGAACGTTCCCAAACCAATGGAGGACCCGATGCAGAGTAGAAAGTCACTGGCCACACGTTGTATTAGCGGTAAGATCCAAATCCCCAGAAGTAAGTGGTTAAACAACGAAGTTACCTCTATGTAATTGCAAAGGACTGCAGGGAAGATAGATAAATATTAAGGGAGATTTAGGGAAGCATACAGTTAAGAGTTAAGTTAAGGTATAGATAAGTAAGGAAATATCATAGAAATAGTTTAATGAAGGATGGTTTACAGTTGTGGTCTATTTACCGATCAATTAATGGAGTAAAAGTAATAATTTTGGACGGGTTAGCCTATAGAGCAGGTACAGTTATATGTTATTTATATAATGTTACTGAAGTAGAGAAATTAGTCGCTAAATGCTGGAGTTTACTTGAGGGAATGAAGAAATAAATAATCCCATGTATATTTCATTTACATGTAACTTTAAAGTGCTGGGGAGAGAATAGAATAGAATAGAATAGAATAGAATAGTTTGTAGAGTGGACATAATTCCAGAAGAAGAATTGTATCAACCATGAAGAAGAATGTAGGATTGTGCTAGATAGGTATGAAAAAGAAAGATATAAATAGATAAATAATAAATGTCAATTGTAATTAAGAAAGAGTCAAATTAAACTGATTGTACGAGATGTTAGTGGGCCTATAGTAAGAAGATGATGGATGGGGGAGCCTAATGACCAGGAACGTGATCCATGCCCTGTACCTATATATGAAGTGAATAATGTGTAATGATTTGTCTTATCTTTTATTTGTAAGTATGTATAATAAACTGATTGTATTTCACTTAATGAAAATGGAGTTTGGTCATTTCTGAACACACAGCAAAACCCAAAGGAGGAGTGCACTAATATAGAAACTCCCTCAGAACCGGAATTCTTCTGTGAGATAACCAGTCAGATGCAAAGTGGGGAATATAAATAACAAATAATAACAAAATAAAAAGTAATATAAATATATATATAAGAAGAAACGCCACCCCCACAATTGGCGACCCAGCCAGGGATAAATAGAGATAGATTTTTTCATCAGTCAACCCCCCCCCACACGGTCAATGGAAGAAGGTCATTAATATACAAGAGGAAAAGAGTGGGACAAAGAACTGAAGCTTGGGGAACACCAGGATCAGTGGAGAGGTTAGAAAACAGAAATCTAGAAGACATCTACCATCACCCATAGTGATGCAGATAGCAAACCATAAGATAGAAGCTTATTTAGAAGATCTTTATGCCAAACACGGTCAAAACCCTTTAAAATGTCAAGAGCAACTGCTTGAATTTCACCAAACTTTTCCATTGAATTGTTCATAAATGGGTAACATAAGAAAAAAAAAATTATATTTAGGCCACCCGAATAATTAAATTCCTATGCCGTGCTGTGTCTTATGTCTGTTAATTGCATGTGTTCTATGGTCGATTTGTCTGTTTCCTGGAACCCCAGTTTCTGCGGAAAAAAACTTTCTATCTACTCCTGAGACCGACTAACTCAGCCACGGAGTGAAAAAACCCATTAAAGTTCCTCGCGTCATCGACGGGATTCGAACCCGGGCCTTTTCCACCCGGTGTGGTGAGGACAGTGACGATACCACTGTGCTACCCGCGCAGGGTAATATAAGGCAGAATACCACCAGTGAATCGACCCTGACGGAATCCATACTGACTATCGTTAATCAAATGGGAAGTTTCTAGATAGTTTAAGAGTTCACGGTTAATTGATTTCTTCATTACTTTAGAAAGAGTAGACAAATCTTTCCCGTCCAATTACCGTCCCATTACACTTACGTAATGGGACGGTAATTGGACGGGAAAGATTTGTCACCCTTTTTAGGAACTGGCTGGATATCAGAAAATTTCCAAGCAGCATGGAAAACATCTTTGGAACAAGAAAATGAAAAAAGGCGACACAGAATAGGAGTAAGTTTAGGGGCACGCACAGGTTTTGAGAACAACTGTAGAAATACCATGGAGCTTTCTTAGCATCAAGATTTTTTAAAATCTTTCTGAAGTCCTTTTCAAGACCACAGGAGGAATTGAGTGGAGTGTACTGGGAATGATGGAAGGTGGGTTATCAAGATCATCAATGGACGAGTTGGAAGAAATGTAGGATGCTAGTATGTCGGCTTTATCTTTGATTGAAGTTGCAATGGAGACATTTGGTTTCGACAGAGGTGGGAACAAAAATGGGCAAAGGTTGTGGCCAATAGCTTTAGCAAGAGACTAGAGTGTTCGACTACCATTTCAACAATAATCAAGTTTTCTAGCCTGTTCGAAATCTAGTTTGTACTGATTAATAACTGCTTTACAATTGTTGTGAGCTTTATTCTGGGCAGAAAACGAGCCTGGAGATTTGAATACAAGCCAATTACCATATGCAACACTTTTCTCTTGAACAACCTTAGACCATTTATTGGAAAACCAATGTTTAGATAAAGGACGAGGTTTTAAAGTGAAATGTGGAATAAAGGATTCTATACTCAGCCTACAAGAATAATTTCACTGACGCAGTCTGAACAACATTTATATCAGAAGAATTAAAACAGTAATCCAAAAATGGTAAAGAAAAAAGAAATCGCGCAGATCATCCCATTTTGCATTATTGTTACGCCAAACAACACGAGGTTGAGAATGACCACGAGAGAAAGGCTCCATTGGAGAAGAGAACATCACTAAGTTGTGATCTAATATGCCTAGAGGACCACTCACCTCGACCGTGTACTTGGAAGGGTTGTTTGTGACAAAACGATCGAGAGTCATGGCTCTGTTGTTAGAATTGTCTGGTATTCTGGTAGGTAAATGAACAATCTGTGTGAGATCATTAGTAATTGGAAAATCCTCGGCATCTCGACCAGCTGGGTCAGTTTGACCAGAAAACGGAAGCCAGCTGGAGTTGGGAACATTAAAATCACAAAGGAACATTACCTCACTGTTAGGAAAGTTGGACTCCAGAAAGTCAGTTTTCATAGAGAGGAAGTCAGAGTTCCAAATAATTAGTGGAATTGGGAAATAGATAGAGGCAACATACGAATTTAACAGAATGGGATAGAGGGATTTTAAGCCAGAGTAGATCGAAAAGCGGAGATTGCAAATTACTAAATCTCTGACAGGGAATTTCAGAGCGGTCATCTGCCAAATAATCTTTGAAGTTACATAATTTGTTTAGGGCAATAGTCTCAGGTTAAGAAGAAGTTCTAATGATCTCTAATTCCTCTAATGGTCTCCGACAGTGTCCGGTTCTTAGACGTAACTCTGGACAGTAAGCTTGATTTTCTGAAACATATATTGAATATCCGAACTATCTGCCAACACTATGAATATCCTTAGAGTAAACTCAGGCATGATACAGGGTGCCGATTGATATATCCTACTTCACTTGTACCATACACTTATCAGATCTCGACTACACTACGGCGCTCCTGTATATTATTATGTTAGAAAGAGTACTTTGAGTGGGTTATCCCAATCCACCATAGTGTCTTACGGATAGTCCGTGGAACTTGCGGATGTCACCTGATCAAATGAATCACTACTCCATCTTAGAAGAAAACTAATACTTCTAAAATATGAACCCTGCCACCTCATCCCATATAGTCATATCTCTTTGATCCACATTTAAATGTGAACCATAGCAACAAGCATAGAGAAAATAAACCTCCTGAAACAAGGCAGCAAGAGCTAATACAACGCTGGACTATACATCTAGACAAGATATTCCAAGAAAATCTGAAACATGTCCTCCTTCCCTTCGGGCTCTCAGCACAGTTAGTATAATTACTGTCCTCCCAGCACGGGGTAGAAAAGATCTGAGTTCGAATCTGGAATTCTTGGAAACGAAAATGCGGATGATGCCGCAAGCACTCAGCCAGCTAATATTATGCACAAGCACAGGTTCCGTATTCAGACTATAAGCCTCTCGCCCAACGAGCATATCATAAACGACGTAGGAACTCTGGCCAATCTCTGGCTAGCAATATTCTGTTACAGATTAAACATGACCCACGACTACGGAATTCCTGTTTCTGAAACAATATCGACATGAAGAAGTTGTTCTTGTCAGAACAGGCATTGGTCATACTCATCTTACGCATCCATTTCTTCTTGTAAGATCTTCCTCAGTGTATATATTGTCACTCTTTATTAACTATAAAACACATTCTCATAGACTGTCCGTACTCTCAAGTTGACAGGACTGCAGTTTTTAAATCACCATCGTATATATCTGAGCCACAACGCTTCATAAGAAGCAATACTGACCTGACCGAATTCTACAGTAATTAAAACGGGTTCATTTATGTGATTGCATTGAAATAAACTCTGTATCACATACGATTAACAGATTATGAATGTGCGCAATATGGCCTTTGCAGGGCTGCGCCATTAAATCCTATCAACAACGGTGATCGCCTATTTGACCTATATGGATGTGCTGCCTTTGATTTCAGTTATTGCTTTCCACCGTTTGGCAGGACTTTCAGAGCAAGCAAATCTCTCTTGAATGCAATTTCTTCGATGGTAACTGATACCGGTTTTCTTCCACATCTACCTATTCTTCCACTGTTAGATTCTCCTAATTCCGCCATTTCTTTTTCCCCTAGCTGTTGTTTTGTGTATCTCAACAATTTCAGTGATTTCTTAGGAGTAATATTAGTTCTCTACCCGTCATCTTAACGATTCGAAGAGTTAAATTATCCACAACTGCAAAATTACGTGCTCGCTTTTGAAACAGAACCGTTCCCTACGATGGCTCAAGAACACATTACTTTCCAGTGCATAGAATTCACCATGGAGTACCACGGTTGCAAAGGGTTAAGTTGTGGCTATGACTAATGTTCTATAATCGCCCCCAGGATAGTTTAAGTCATATTTTAACCCTTCGGTTTGGCTAAATCCAAGTAGCTAATAGCAACAGAAAAAACAGGTTGAAATTTGACGATTTACCATTAATTTGTTTGGCATTTTCATCTTTGAACTGTTTTAATTTAAATAGCAGTTCAATTTACTACAGCAGTCTAGGCTTCGCAGAAGTAAGATTACAACCGCTGACTGCCTTGTGAACGTAGCAGGTTCCAAAAAACAACCAATGTTCTAGGGCGAATTCTCTTTTGTGCCGTATTTTTATATTCTCTCATTTCACCAGTGCTGTTTTCTTTTTCGTGAAAATTTCCTCTTATCCAGCCAATTCAATTCCTAAGAGAGGCAAATCTCTGCTACCATCATGACTCTTCAACTCTTTCTAAACTAATGGAGAATTTATTAACAGCCAGCTTTTACACGATTTCGACTCCTTCCATTTGATTGACGATCACCAATAGGTATTCCCTCAGCGTCATCCCACGAGGGGGAACTTTGAACACTTTCCAGAGAAAAGTTTTAAGAAGTTAATGCTGGAGTAACTCAAGGTTCTGTTCTTTCATCCAATCTTTTCTTTCCCTCTTATACCTCATTGGTTTTCTTCCGTTAACTGAAAATCCCATCTACAGTTCGCGTAGTATCAACCAAGAAGTCTTCGCTATATTGTATGAAAAGTGTTTCTTAGTCTGCTCTTTCTAAGTTTTTTTAGATGAAAATCCAATGTTCCGGAAATAAAAGCCAAAATATTAAGAAATAATAGTAAATAATAAACAATAAAGTAAAAAAAAATAATATTATTTTATCACCAACCTAACATTTTCGAAAAAAGCATTCGGTAAAATTCCTTCAGTGGAGAAACGGGATTCGAATTCTGCAGTTTCCATGTCATGTGGAAACGTAGTTTTCACCCTGATTTCGAATAAAAGAAAAACAGATGAAACTTGGTAAAGTTAGTTTAATATAGAACTTAGGTATAATTCCTACTTAATTATAGTCTAATCTAAGTTAATCTTAGAAGGAAGATTCTGGTTTTGATAGCTTCACAACGCGTATAAATCGCAACTTGAGTAAAATTGCATCTTAGTCACATTAGAAGGTTGCCAAGTAATTTGGAGTTGGCTAAGTCGAAGTCCAAATAGACAGGCTTACTACTGCTTTGGTCCCGTAATTTACGGATACTAAACTTAATTTAGATTGGACAGAGACTGCTTGGGGAAAGGATTAGTTGACACGTTTGTCTTGGCAGCTGGAATATTTCATAAAATGCTTAACTTTAACTGAGCTTATAAGCAAATGGATACCTAAGGAATATTTCCACGAAACAAGTTCCCAACAGACAGAGAAAAAATTTTAGAGTTTTAAAGCAGATACGGTAGTGTCAAAAAAAAAAAAAGGCGCAGAAGTTAACACATGTTTTAGGTCCATCATCAACTTAGGCTATATAGTGCCGTATATAATATGTCTGTAAATTGTGTTCTGGGTCGATTTGCTGTTTGCTGGACTAAAACGTTTCCAGGAGAAAAAACCATGCTACCATCGCCTGACACCAACAAACTCAGCCATGTTTTGAAAAAGGCCCTTAAAAATTCCTCACGACATCGAAGGATTTGAACTCAAGTTTTTTCCACCCAGCATGAGGAAGACGGTGATTATACCAAATGTGCTACACACGAGAGGGCTATATGTCGTACAAATGAGTCATAAATATGGTAAATGTCATTCAGTAGGACATTCCAAGACTTGCTGTACATGTACTAAGGATCTTCATATAGAATATACGCTGCTTGGCCACTTTATTAAAACCATGAATTAATAGCGTGTTGAACCGCCATTATCCGTTGTTCGAACACAATGTGTGTGTGTGTGGTACGGGATCAACAAAGTATTAAAAAGTAATATGAAATATATTGGACTATTCATAAATGCATTACAAAATCTCCATTAATTCTTGGATTGACTGGTAGAGGATTTCGCAGACGAACACTTTCCAATTCATCTCACAGATGTTCAGTTGGATTGGGCTGGCCAGGACAGATCTCTGAAGCTTTTTCATCGTGTTCCTCAAACCACTCTACACATTTGATGCGGTGGACGGTTGCATTGCCATCTTGATAATACTTCCCGTTCGGTACAAAAGAGAATGCCTCCAGTGCATCATTCGGTACCTTCTATAAGTGTACTTTTATATCTATTCTAAAAAGCACAAATCAGGATTTTTCGGACTGTCCGGAATCCTACTCATCCGTCTCCTGCTTTCCTAACACTAACGCAGACATCGATCTCCAACACCAAAATTGGTGTTGGAGATCGATGGCTTCCGTGAAGGTCTCCTATTCTTACCACATTCTTTGAAGAGTTCTCACGGTTCAGGTACGATACCTTGTGATGCCTCCCTCATTAAATGCAAAGGATTTATTGCATCGTTTAGCAACCAGTACATTTGATAATCCATTTCAGACTTCCAGCACCTCACTAAGAAACGTTACATATTGAACTGCATTGGCATCTGTTCAATATTTCCGCGAATTTTTCCACTTCTTAAAAACTCAAATGACACTGTTCTTCTGAACGCTCGATTAGTACAGCTACTCTCTTTGCTATAGCACCTGCTAATCGAGCACCAATGATTATACATGTCTGGAAGTCAGTTAAATCCTGTTCGTACTCGGATATGGGCATAGTTTGGAGACTAGGCACCAATGAGGTGATCTCATCGAGATGTTTAAGGCTTTGAATAGATTGAGCAAGCTCAGTGCTAATGGGATTCTTCCTCTTGCTCAGACTACGCATATGCGGAGGAATAAATTCAAATTGAGAAAGGACGGTTGAAGTTGCTTATTAAAGTTCTCAACCTCTGACATCGCACACGGCTAACAGAACTCTCTAAGGGATAAAAAAAACTTCTACCATAGAAGCAGCTTCTTTGTTTCTAAAATAAGATTCATGTGATATAATACCACGTCAGTTTGGTTTACCTGACTTCTCCTCATTAGAGCAACGTTAAATGTCAAAATAAGAAAATAAATCCTTTTTTTTCATCACGCCAATAGTCCATTCCCAATTCACATCTCTGCACTTTTCTTTTACGACTTTTTCAGGCAGAGATGCTGCTAATTCACGTATTAGAATTTTAAAATGTGTTAATTTAATATGCTTAATCAGTTCCCCATTTCTGTATTTTGTTTCTTACTAAACTAAACACAAAGGAACACTCTTACAGAAAGTTTTAGTTCAAGTAATGTTTAAAATTAATTTTTAAAAATACAATCAACACAAAACTATCGTTCTACTAGAAAAAATAAGACTTACTTGACTTAACATAATTACATCCTTAGGAAGATTTTGTTTCCCAAAATAAACTTATCGACCTCGCGAAATTTCCCTTTGGACTTCCACGCTGAGTATAAAAATAGAGAGAGAGAAAATCTTTATTGCAGCCTAAGAAAAATAGTTCTGATGTACTCTCTAATTACTTTGGGATCGTTAATGTGCAACAGATTTTGTTTTGTTGTCCAACGAAGACTCGAAGCCCATGAGGCAGGTTTATTCAGCTGCGTATTAAAACAGAGTTTAGGGTCAAACATTAACACCTAAGTCAGAATGTGAAGTAACAACAGGGATTTGGGTGTTACCAAAAGTGGGAGCAATCACAGAAGGATTGGTCTTCAGAGCGAACATCATCATTTTGGTCTTCTCGGTGGTGAGGGTCAGGCCAAAGTGCTGTAGAAAAGGATGCGATTTCCAAAAGACTATTATTAATGTGGTTAGTGGTCGTGATGAGGTTGGGACTGGGCCCAGTTGGATAAGAATCTTAAGGTCATCTGCGTAGGAGATGATTTTTTTTTGGTTGTTCCTCACTAGTGGGGCAATAATTGCTGTGAACAACAATGCAGAGAGGATATTCCCCTGTGGTACTCCAACAGTAACAGTCCTTCAATAGCCTCTTCCTCCAGTGTCAAGTCGCAACAACCTCTTGCTAAGGAGAGCAGGTAGAAAGCACAGCATGTCTCCCTTGATGTTATAGTATGATTGTAAAAGCCATAAAAGAGAAGGGACATTCACAGCATCAAATGTCAATATCTAAGTAAGTTATGGCAAGTTCGTGATTGCTCTCGAACACTGCTAATATGGCATTTGTGGTCGCGAGAAGGTTTGTAGTCGCTGTGAGAGAGAGAGAGAGCGTAGTGAATCTGGGGAGGCTTATCTGCGAGTATTTATTTGGTGAGGACTGGTAGCAGCCTATTTTCCAATAACTTCAGAAGTGGTAAGGCTTTGGAGATTGGGCGGTAATGTTTAATTAGCAATGGGTTACGGATCTTGGGTATAGCCTGACAGTATAGCTGTTCCACTCAATGAATTGGAGAACATTTTCAGCTCCTGCAACAGCAGTTGGTGCCAATGGGTTGATGGCTTTTATAAGATGAGATAAAGTGAAATTATAGCTGTGAAGGATATCCAGATAAGACGTGATTTGGTCAAGTTATGAGGGCAGCACACTTGGCGGATGAAATATCGTAATGTGGTCTATCCGTTGGTCAGGATCAACAAGGATTTGGTTGCTAAGGCACCTACGATGATAAGAAATTTTCCACATATGAAGCTGAGAATTGAAGAAATTAGCAATCGCTGATGGTTTTTGTCTGTTGAAATGGGCCCGTGCTTTTGAGTGTGAAATTCAATCACTAACATCATTTGTTTCAGTTAAAAAGCTGCATTGAGGTCCTTATTCTACCACACCTTCGAGTGGGGGAGATTTTAACCTTCTAGGTGGCGGAAAAGTTCGTCACTTATAATATTTTGCTGAGAAATTCAATATATCGAATCAATTAATTCACTTCACTGCACGTACCACAACGTATATTCACAACTTGTCTGCGCGGATAGCACAGTGGTATCGTCACGTCCTCCCCACACCGGATGGATAGAAAAGGCCAGAGTTCATCCCGTCGATGACGTGAGGAACTTTAATGGGCTTTTTTCACTCCGCGGCTGAGTTAGTCGGTCTCAGGCGTAGATAACAAGGTTTTTCCCCCAAGAAATTTTCGTTCAGTAAAACAGAAAAAGTAAAATGAATTGGAACCCTTTCTTTAGATTGTAGTATATAGCTTCCATTACTTATTTCTTCCTGTGTTTTAATAATAATTGAAATATAACATCTATTTCATGTCTCTGCTGTACAGCAATAGAGATCCCGGATTAGTGCAATAAAAAGAACACAAAGTGAAGGAGCAAAAAAGGTTTTATTTTTATTCAAAACAATCACTACCTGATTTAATGCACTTATTGCACGGTTGCAAAAGTTTCTGAAAAGAGTCAGCCAAGGCGTCCAAAGAGATGATGTTCAGTTCAGAGTTTACGGTTTTCTTTCTCTTCAACATCCTGGAATCCTTTCCTTTTAGAGCAGTTTTAACGTTGGGAAAGAGGAAGAGATCTGATGGTGATAGATCCGGAAAGTAGGCTGGATGATTGATATGTACAATGATCTGTACAATGCCATGTTTCGTCACAAGCGTCTTCACAACAAGTGCGGAATGGGCAGGGACACTCGTGCAACACGAACCAACTGCCTTTCTCTCGAAATTGCGACTCCACTCGATAAATGCACATCACTAGTCTTTGAAGCACCTTTGAAGTACGTAGAATGCAGCGTTGGCTCTCTTCCCTTCAATTACAAATTCCTTGTGAATCACAACCTGTTTATCGAAACACACGATCAGCATCATCATCTAGATTCAAGACTTCTCCAACGAAATGTTTTGAGCCTTCGTGATGATTTTGAAGTCCACTGCATGCTCTGACGCTTCATCTCTCCGTCGTAAGGAAACACCAAACACTCATATCCAGTGACAAAAAGTCGAGGAAATTATGATTGTCTTGACAAATCTGGATGAAGTCTTCGCACGATGACACTGTTCGTTACTTCTGCTCATCCATGTGGCACAAATTTTGCGAAGACCTTCTTCTACAGAGTTTTTACAGAACAATAAAATGTACTGAAGCCTATAACAGCTACAAATTGATCTGTAATAATGCCACTGAAAAGGTTAGGCTGGCAAAGGTAGATTATGAGAAATCGCTGGCAAAGAGAGCAAATGGGGGATAAGGAATTCTTCACACATATATAAATGCAAAAGAAGAGAAGAACAAACCAGATTGGACCCTTATGTAATGGACGTGGGATAGTATCAGATATCCCAGTTGAATTTGCAGATGAACTCAACAGTTACTTTGCATCGATATTTACAGAATAAAAACCCTGTGTGTCGACGAGAAATTATGGGAGTGTGGTTGTAATGATGTTGATGTTGTTGAAATTAATGATGTTGAAATTTCACATGTTTATTTAATGAAAAAACTTTCGAGCCTACAGGCCAATAAGGCTCCAGGGGTTGATAGCATTTACTCTATAATCTTATGGGAGCCGGCAAGTGATGAACCATTGAGGCTAATTATGCGAGCATAACTGGACTCGGGAGTGATTCCGTTAGATTGGAAAGTGCCAATGTGTCTCCAATACATAAGGGCGGTTCTAAGAGTGAAGTGGGAAATTACCGGCCGGTTAGTCTAACTTCAGTAGTGGGGAAAATCATGGAGACAATGATCAAAGTTGGAATTCAGGATCATTTAGATAGAAATGGAATTCTGAAGGATACTCAGCATGGTTTTGTAAAGGGAAAATCATGTTTAACTAATCTGGTTAGCTGTTTTGATAGGCTCACTCAAGGGCTGGACTCAGGGAATAATTTCGACACTGTTTATTTGGATTCCAGCAAAGCATTTGACTCAGTCCCAAATGAGCGGTTACTTTATAAGCTGGAACAGATTGGAATTACAGGGAAAATCCTTAGATGGATAGCTGGATGGCTTCAGGGCAGGAGACAGAGAGTTGTGAAAATTGGTTATTCATCAGATTGGGTTGATATAAGAAGTGGGGTTCTCCAAGGATCAGTATTAGGACCACTGTTGTTTTTGATTTTCATAAATGACATCGATGAAGGGATAGAGGGCGTGATGTCTAAATTTGCAGATGATGTAAAGATTGGTAGAGTAGTTAATGATAGTTAATGATTTTCTCCAAGCGGAGCTTCTTCAGAATGACCTAGATAGACTTCAGAGATGGTCAGCTATGCTTTAATCCAGCAAAGTGTAAGGTATTGCACATGGGGAACAGTAACCCCAAAATAACTTATACACATAAAGCCGGTGTTGGAGGAATGGGACTTGGGTATTTATTATGATACGGTCAGATATGAAATTCTCCGAGCATTGTAGACTGGTTGCAAGGAGGATCTGCGTGGGTAGCACAGTGTTATCGTCACCGTCCTCCCCACACCGGGTGGAAAAGGCCCGTGTTCGAATCCCGTCGATGACGCGAGGAACTTTAATGGGCTTTTTTCACTCCGTGGCTAAGTTAGTAGGTCTCAGGCGTAGATAGCAATGTTTTTCCCCCAGAATCTGGTGTTTTTCGTCCAGCAAAACAGACAAATCGACTATAGAACACGCAATTAACAGACATATGACACACAGCACGGCAGACGAATTTAATTATTCTGGTGGCCTAAAAATAATAGTTTGGTTTTTTTTTTTTTTTTTTTTTGGTTGAAATGAGGGCCCATGGTGTCTTATCGATGATTTATCGAACAATCGCTAGTAGAGATAAGGACGTCCTAATCATATTATATAAGACTATTGTTAGACCACACTTGGAATACTGTGTTCAAGTATGGAGACTGCACCTAAAGAAAGACATTGTTCTTCTTGAAAGGGTCCAGAGACGGATAACTCGCTTGGTGAAATCGGCAAAAGGGCGTCCATCAGAGGAAAGACATCGAATATGTGGGTTGCAGAGCTTGGAAACTCGGAACCTTAGAGAAGACTTGATTCAGGTGTTTAAGGCTCTGAGAGGCAAAATTAAAATAAATGAGGAAGAAATTTTCACGGTTATAAATGATTCTAGAACTAGTGGCCATAATTTACGGGGGGAGTTGTTTAAACTGGATTGCAGGAAATTTTATTTTAGCCAGTGAGTTATAAATTAGTGGAATCAGCCTCTACCTATATAGGTGGTAGAGGCTGAAAGCCTGGGGAAATTCGAAGGTCAGCTGGATAATTACCTAAGGGAGGAGGGGAAATGCATATGTTGTCCATTTCCTTTTCTCTTATTAATTTTTATTATTTATTTGTTTTAAAATTTTCTTCTTATTATTATTAATTTGTTTTTATTCTTATTATTTTATTTTATGTATTTATTATTTACTATTATTATATTTTATTACATTTTATTTTTTGACTGTTGCAGCATCAGCCATAGGCTTCCTTGCATCATGTGGCTGTTACTAATACCAACACCAATACTCTAAATATCCATGTAGGATTTGACGAATCGTCTTCTTATTCATATCGAACTCATCGGAGATCATTCCGAGGGCAAAATGACAATCTCTTCCACAATTTCCGGAACATTTGCAACTCTGTCCTCATTTCGAGAGGTTGGTGGATGCCCATTTCTTGGGTCCTTGCGAACGTACTCACAATGAATCGCTTGTACCATTCAAACACATTGGTACAACTTAATGTTTTATGACCATAACTATTTGACATTCCATACGTTTCTGTTGGAGACTTCCCCAGTTTAAAGCAAAATTTGATATTCGTTCGTTGCTCCATTTCAAAATCGTGACACGGTACTTTAACGCTATTAACGAGATTGGTTGTTACTTATAACCTCTCAGCCTACTGGACAATCTCTGTACCACCACCTGTTGGAGGAAGATTGAACTGCACCATACCACTTCTGCTTATTTTCAAACTCGTCGAACATGACCCCAACACTAAAGCCCGGGATCTTTCTTGCCACACCTCGTATATGTGAAAATAATAATTCATAATTTATATATTTAATAAAGTAATAACAAAAAATGAGTCAAAAATCACTTTTATGCACGAACCGAGACGAGAAACATTTCGTTTCTGTCCGTCCACCATATTGCCCATTTATTCCTTCAATCAGCGCACGGCTACAAACATGTCTAGTGCTTCAGCAACAATATCATGGTGTTCGGATAACCTGTGTGACATGTAATAAAAAATAAATTAATAATAATAATTGCTGGATTTATATTAGTCCAATTTTAATTCGCAAATAAATAATGACAACTCGCCTAATGAAAATAGATTAAAAGTAGCTCATTGAGTAGCACTTCTTTAGGACTCTTAAGTCCAATTATGGAAATAATTGGATTGAGTCCAATTACGGAAATAATTGGACTCAATGGAAATGAAAACATGTTTCTGAAACATTTCTGCAGATTGCGTTAGTTTATATAAAAATAGGAAATAATTATTGCTTAAATCTTCTCAAATTTGTTATGCTTCTCAATTTTGTCCACAATGGAGTCCTCGAGTTTCTCATCTGCAAAGAGATGTCAAATATAATTCTAAAGGGTTGAAAATACATATTGGTCTTCTTGTATTTTATGAGTTGGAGTTCTATTTTATTTATATAGCTATTTTTAGCGAGCTGTTATCAGGTATTTTCGTAGAACCCTGTTCTACGAAAATATCGTCCTTTTATTTTTGTTTATTACTTCCAGTGTTTATATTTAAGAGTGGCTCTCCTGACAAGGGAAGAGAGGTAACACGATACTCCATACATGCATTATTCAACACCATATTTTCTTCCTACCCTGATCGATCCCATATGGTCTTAGACAACAAGTAACTGTGTTACTCTTCGCTGAAGATGCCGGAGAAATAAATTTCTTCTAGCATTAGAATTCCCTATAAGGAAATCATTTATTAAAACAAAAACACGAATCTAAACAAATCAAAAGCATCTTTTGCGATATTTCCATTGAATAACTGTTGGAAGGATGTATAGAAACATTCTCCGGTTTTTAGAAATTTATGCATTTGCTTTTAAAGTAACCTACACCATTGTTTTAACAGTAAATTCTTCTTTAGATCTTTCCTTTCCTTCTAGTTGAATCTCTTCGCATACTAATTAGAAATATACACTGCTCGTCAATGAAATATCTTCACCTAGAAAAAATGAACGGTTTTTATCTGAAAATTTGCGTGCATAACTGTGACGTATATGGACGTAAACAAGTAGAGCGTCCGATAACGGGTCTGTTACTGTCATGACTTGAGTGAATGACTTCCAAGCGTGTTCGATGTCTTTAACACGCTTATAGGTAGACTTTATAATTTTTCTAGCACAAACCACGTTGAGAAAATAAAATTTTTCGTAGCGTGGTCTGTGCTTGTTAATAGGAGAGACTGCTTCAACACAGATAGGATACACTTAAATAGAAAGGGTGCAAGAACATTTGCTGATGCTATCGGGGCAGTGTTAGGTGGGTCTGAAAACTGCTAGCTTTTTTGGGGGAGGAATACACAGACTAATTGATTAACAGTGGCCGCAGGCAGAGATGAAAGTGATTCTTGGACTGCTTCTATTGGAATGAGCAGCAGCCTGGAAAGCAAGTTGCTGGGGATTTCAGGGATTAGTGGGAGTCACGATGGAACAAGTAAATACATGGGCGGTGTTAGGGTAACTAAGAGTAAGAACAAGTGCATGTATAGCACTTGATAAGCACTTCACATTCGATGAATTTGAAGTGCTGATCAAGACATCAAAGGTGGATATTGTTGGGTATCACAGACGTGGTGCCACACGGATATAAGGAATGAAGAATTTGAATTTGGGGAGTACAGTGTGTACAGAAAGGACAGGCAGGATAGGAAGGGAGGAGGGGTGATGCTGTTAGTTTGGAAACACATAAAATCGATGGAAGTGCATCCAGTTGACGTAGATGGACAGTGCAATGTTGAGTCAGTTTGGTGTGACATAAACACTGGGAAATGGAAAATGAGAGTAGGAGTGCTTTATAGGCCTAATGACTCCAATAAGTACAACGAACAACTGTACAGAGAAATAGTGGGCCAGTAAATCAGATTGTTTTATAATGGAGGATTTTAACTTCCCAGATTTTGACTGGAACTTGTGGGATGATCAATCGCACACCAGCAAGGTTTTTGTGGATTTATTGGATGATTGTTTTCTACAGCAGCATGTTCGAGAGGCAACTAGAGGGAGTAATACTCTTGATCTGATTATGAGCAGTGATCATTCGTGTATTCAGAATTTGCAGATAAAGGAACCACTAGGTGGCAATGATCACAATGTACTGATGTGGGATTTACTTAAAGATGTAACTACCATCAGGGGCAAGGGGAAGGGTTTTTGCTTTCATAAAGGTCTCAGACAGTTTTTACTGATGTTACCAACAAATTATAGATGGGAAGTAATCTTGGCAGCTACTAGGCTTTTCATACCAACTAAGAAATACTGTTCAAGATTTAGGCCCATTTGGATGTCAGATGAACTAATGAGACTAGTGGCAGAGAATAAAAATGTATGGGATGCATATAAAGTATCAGGTGACACAGGAGCCTATGGTACCTATAAACTAGTCTGTAATCAAGTCACAAAGAAGGTTAGGCAGGCGAAGGCAGATTACGAGAAATCTTTGAGAAAGGATGCAAAGAATAACAGCAAAGGCTTCTTTACTTATGTAAACTCTAGAAGGAAGTGAATGAATCAAATTGATCCATTTGATATCGATGGTTCGACTTTTGATGATCCCTCTGAGGTTGCCGACAAACTGAATGACTACGTTACATCTACATTCACACATGAGGAATTTTTTAGAGAAGTGGAGGCCAGACGTTTTTCTAACTCTACTAGGGATCTGAATGTCTTTGTAATAACTGAGAAGAATGTGGAAGAGAAACTGTTCAAGTTAAACATAACAAAGGCACCTGGAGTGGATGGGATCTATCCAGTTATATTAAAGGAGGCAGCAAAGAAAGTAAGCAAACCCTTAGCCATAATTATGAGAGCTTCCTTAGCATCGCTGAATTTAGGGGAGGTCGCTTCGGACTGGAGGAGAGCAAATGTACCTCCAATGTATAAAGGGGAATCAAAATGTGACACGTGTAATTACAGATTATATTAGTTTAACTTCGGTTTCGGGGAAAGTAATGGAGTCACTGGTTAAAGAAGCAATGCAGGATCATCTAGAGAAGACTGCAGTTATAGTTCCCACACACTTTGGGTTTCTTAAGGGGAAATCTTCCTTGACCAATTTGTTTGGACATTACGATGTGGTTATAAATGAAGGGGATGCAAAAATAATTTTGATATCATAAACTTGGATTTCAGAAAGCTTTTGATACTGTGGCACATAGAAGGCTGCTGTACAAATTGAAGGAGCATGGTATTAAGGGAAAGTTGCTACAATGGATAAAATGATGATTGAGCGGGAGAAGACAGAGATTGGTAATGAATGGATACTGCTCTTCGTGGACCAATGTTATTAGTGGAGTCCCCCAGGGTTCGGTTTCGGGATCTTTGTTGTTTTCTGTATTTGTCAATGATATCGATGAAGGTACAACAAGCTTTATGTCCAAGTTTGAAGATGATTCAAAGGTTGATAAAGTTGTTAATGACAGTAACGACGGTACACAGCTGCAACAGGACCTAGGAAACTTTGGCAGATGTGCCGATTGGTGACAACTGAAGTTTAACATTGAAGGCAAGGTATTGCATATGCGTAGCAGTAACCCCAGAATAACTTACCGACTGTGTGGTACTACACTCAGGGTAGTGGAGAATGAAAAAGATCTGCGGGTAATTGTGCAGTCAGATATGAAGTTTTCTGAGCAGTGCAGACAGGCTACCAGAGCAGGTCACGGGGTATTATCAATGATATATAAGAATTTTGGTAGTAGGGAGAAGGAGGTGATTATCCCATTGTATAAGGCAATGGTCAGGCTACACCTTGAGTACTGCATACGGGTTTGGTGACCTCATTTTAGGAAGGATGCAAAGCTGCTGTAACGATACAGAGAAGGGCAGCGAGATTGGTGAGAGGAACAAAGGGGTGCTTTTACCATGAAAGGCTTAACTTCTGAAAATTGCTGCGACTGGAGACTAGACACCTGCAAGGTGATCTGGTTGATGTGCTTAAGGCTTTAAATGGTTTCAGCAAGCTCAATGCTGATGGGATTCTTCTTGTTGCTGAGATTACTAAACTGAGGGGAATAAACTCAAACTGAGGAAAGAGTTGTCGAACAGATGTGCAGGCATTGCCTTTTGAAGTAAATAGTTTAAATAAATTCAAGTAAGAACTGGGCAAACTTTTGGAGTGGGTGGAGAGTTGAATGGAAAGTGGGTTTTTTCCCTTTATTCTCTGATCTGTATAAGCTTGCTTTCTTGCATCATGTGTCGCTGCTAATGCTAATATGCAAAGGAAATCTTGGGATCAGTGAAAATGTAATATGTTGTTGTTGTAGGGTTTAGGAGAATCAGCGAATGAGGCCATATTGCTCTGTGTATATTGTCTGTAAATTGTATGTATTCCGAGATCAATTTTCTGTTTTGCTGTTCGAAAAATTGAGCTTCCGTGAGAAAAAAACCATGTTACCCTCGCCTGAGACCGACTAACTCAACCATGTTGTGAAAAAGGCCCATAAAAATTGCTCAAGTCGTCGATGGGATTTTAACTCAGGTCTTTTCCACCCGGTGTGGAAAGGACGGGGAATTCTCTCAACTGTGTAACCCACGAGGACAATATGGAAATTGCAAATGTAGTATGTCCTACTGTGAACAGTCTACTTTCAATTACAACTAAATAGTACATGGGAGAAAGATTGAGTAGGGTTATTCAGAATAAGTTTCGAGGCTACTAAACCCATGAGAGATTACTAAAATCATATCTGTAAATTATGTGTGTTATATGGACGGTTTGAGTATTTTGCAGGATGAAAAAACCATGAAACCATCTCCATAAAACAGCTAACAGCCGTGGTGTAAAAATCTCGTTTAAGTAATTCTGTTCCAGATAGGATTCGAACCTGGGCCTTTTCACACGAGAACACCTATCCTGCACTAGTAGGCATCCTCAACACTAAGAGCGAATAGGGAAATTTGTTTATTCAGAGGGATTACAGCGCTCTAGAAAGGCATTTAATAATAACCTTATCTCCTCTCTCTCTATTATGATAAATATAACATCAACCAAATTAACCTTTTTTTCACCTTTCTCTCCGAATTAGGTTTTACAGAAAGTTTTCGAACTAGGATTATTTACGCCTACGTAATCTCCTGTATTAATCCCACTGAAATAACAGAGTTATATAAATTATCAATTGTCTGTCTTAATGTATTTTAAAAATATCCTTAAAGAAAATTTACAGGGTCAAATTAATCAAAGGAGGACAACAGAAATATTATCATTTTTCATTTCTGGAGTGAAGCGAAAATATCTCTTAAATCTCCAAATAATGACATCCGACATGTTTCAGCTCTGGCTCTAATCCTTTTGCTTAGTATTAGTGCCAGATTATACTAATAACTAAAACTTACAAGTTCGTATGTTGTGATAAAGTGTTTGGTGTTCCGGACAACGTCGCATTTCTAATTAATGATTCGAAAATAGATACAATATAATGAGCAACATGAGATTATGTATATAAAACGTGGCACGCTGTACGAGATTACATCCTAAAGTCGTTTATATAGAAGAGAATATCGATTTTAAAGTTTTTTTTTAAATATCTCATATTATTTGCAGGTTCTATATTTTTAAAGACTTTTTGGGATTTTAGATTTCTTTTTTGGATGATGCTGTACAAGCTTGCTTTCTTACATCATTTTCCACTACTAATACTAATATTAAGAAACTGATAAAAGAACTTTCTATAATTATATTTTTGGACTTTTCATAAGCTGCTGTATTGGCTTCTTCTTTAGACGAGTAGTAGCCTCTTCAGAGTTTCTTTTTCAATGAACAGAAAACGTAAAAATTACTGGATGCTCTGTCTATGAGTATGGAGGATAAGCTAGAACTTCACACCTAATCTCCTGTTGTATCACTGTACCACCGTATACATTGAGTGACAACTTTGTTAGGTCCCATAACTAATAGTGAGTAGGTTTCTTTTAGGACCCTCAGCCTCCCTAGACTCCGAGTTCATTAGGATTGCAAAATTATCCAGAAACTACTTTTATATTCGATCGACAGCGCTGTCTTGAGGTCAGCATTCTGTTCTCAGAATTCTGTGATGTAGTAAAAGGTAACACGCCACTGTACGTATGAAGTGGGTAGAGTTTGGACTGTTTTGAAAGCAGGTGAGTGGGAAAGGACTCTTCAGAAATTGGTTACCAACACTCTTGGTTGTTGTTGTTTTAAGGTTTATAGGCGTATCAGCAACTTAGGCCATATTGCACCATATATATTAACATGTCTGTAAATTTGGGTTTTCTTTGGTCGATTTGCTGTTTGCTGGACAAAAAACCTAGTTTCCGGAATGGAAAACCACTCTATTGTGGCCTGAGTCCGACTAACTCAGCCATGTACATTGGCGGGGTTCGAAGGTGAAATTTCTGATCTATATGTAATTTGATGGGGACAACTATCCTTTATGAATCTATAAGAGTAGAAAGTCTGGGAATGTTAACAGAGTTAGGAAGTGCAATGGTACATAGTCATCTGAGGAATACGTACTGAGCTACATAGGTTTTATTGTGTTGGAGGAGTGTGCAACTGATTCCCACACCACAGCTGCATAACGCAGTGAGGGATAGACTTCCTGCTGTATTCACTGTGCTATTTCTTTCGTAATCCACCTGAAGCGACCTGCTCTAGAAGCTTTCGTAGATGGAGACGAAATCGAACTTAGCAGCAAATGCTGCTCCGAAGTCTGTGCAGTTGGTCACAATTGAAGTGGAAATCTATAATGGGCAAGTTGAGCATAAGATGAAGCTTGTTTAAAGCGAAAAGAGTATGAATTCGATTTGTAAAGCTTATTTTTAAGACCAAATTGATGAAAATAAATTTCATGTGGACAGTGGGGCTGTACATTTAGTTGGTTGTCCAAAGAAAATTGTGCTTTTCCTGATTTGAGTCCGAATACAGCATAACAGATCTTATCTATAATGGAGAATGGAGGATAAAACGGTGGTAAACAGTAGTCTTAAAAGGACACCTGCTTGAGATATACAGGCTGAGGATAGTTTTGTGTGCTCAGAAACATCCATTGGGTGCATGACTATTAGCATTAGAATTAGTAGAGGCATATGATGCAAGAAAGCAAGCTTATGCAGCATCAGCCAAAAAAAAAAAACTTCCACTTCACCCCTCCGTTGGTCCGAAATACCTGTCCAGCTGAACCTTAAATTTATTTAGGCTATCAACTTCCACAACAAGGGATGGAAGTCTGATCCACCAACCAACTACACGCTGGCTAAAGGCAAATTTCCGCACGTCTATCCTACATCTGTCTTTCCTCAATTTGAATTTATGCCCTCTCAGATGATTATTCTGAGCAAGAGGAAGAATCCCATCGGTATTGAGCATGCTCAAACCATTCAAGGCTTTATACACCTCCATCAGATCACTTCGCCGGTGCCTAGTCTCCAGACACTGTAATTTGCAAAACTTAAGCCTTTCTTCGTAAGAGCAACCTTTTGTTCCATTCACTAATCTTGTTGCCGTTCTCTGTACTCGTTCCAGCAGCTCTACATCCTTCTTGAAATGAGGAATCCAGACCTGTATAATGTACTCAAGGTGTGGCCTGACCATTGCCTTATACAAGAGACCTGACCATTGCCTTATACAAGAGACCTGACCATTGCCTTATACATCACCTCCTTATCCTTGCTAGAAAAATTCCTGTATATCATTGACAAGATACCATGAGCTACACTTGCAGCCCGTCTGCACTGTCAGAGAACTTCATATCTGCCTGCACAATTACCCCCAGGTCCTTTTCATTCTCTACTGTCAGTGTAGCACCACAGAGTTGATACGTTGCTCTGGGGTTGCTGTTTCCCGTATGTAGTACTTTACATTTGCCAATGTTAAACTTCATTTGCCACCTCTCAGCCCATCTGCTAAACCTTTATAGATCCTATTGCAGCAGCATAGTGTCAGGAGTGTCCTTGATAACCCTGCCAACCTTTGTATCGTCTGCAAACCTGGCATTAAGCTTGATATACCATCATTAATATCATTTATAAATACAGAAAACAATAATGGACCCAACACTGAACCCTGATGGACTCCCCTAATAACATTAGTCCACGATGAGCAGTGTCCATTGATTACCACTCTCTGTCTTCTCCCCCTCAACCACCCCTTTATCCATAGCAGTAATTTGCCTCTAATGCCACACTGCTTCAATTTGTGCAGCAGTCTTCCATGTGCAACAGTATCAAAAGCCTTTCTAAGATCCAAGTATATAATATCAAAGTTATTCCCTGCATCCAGTTCTTTTATGACTGCATCATAGTGTCCAATCAAATTGGTCAGGCAAGACTTCCCCTTAACAAAACCATGCTGTGTCCGAGCTATAACTGAAGTCTTGTCTAGATGATCCTGCAGTGCTTCTTTAACCAGTGCCTCCATTAATTTTCTTGGAACAGAAGTTAAACTCACAGGTCTATAATTGCTTGTGTCAGCCTTTGATCTTCCTTTGTGAATTGGGGTCACATTTGCACATCTCCAGTCTGTGGGTACCTCCCTTGAGTCCAAGGAAGCTCTCATAATTATGGCTAAGGGTTTGCTTACTTCCTTTGCTGCCTCCTTTAATATAACTGGATAGATCCCATCCACCCCGGGTGCCTTTCTTGTGTTTATCTTCAAAGTTTCTCCTTCACTTTACTCCCAGTTATTTCAAGATTCTGTAGCTTACTGCTAGAGTTGAATACACCTCTGGCATTCCCCTCGCTGAATAACTCCTCATGTGTGAATGTCGATGCAAAATATTCATTTAGTTTGTTAGCTACCTGAGCAGGATCATCAACAGTTGACCCATCAATATCAAGTGGACCAATCTGATTCATCCCCTTCCTTCTAGAATTTACATAAGTAAAGAACTCCTTGCTGTTTTTCTTTGCATCCCTTGCCAAAGATTTCTCGTAATCTGCCTTCGCCTGCCTAACCTCCTTTGTAACTTGGCTACAGATCAACTTATATCTATCATAGGCTTCTGTATCACTTGTTCATTTATATGCATCCCATGCACTTTTCTTCTCTGTCACAGGTCTCATTAGTTCATCTGACATCCATTTTGGCCTAAACCTTGAACAATATTTCTTAGTTGGTATGTAAAACCTAGTAGCTTCCAAGATAAGTTCTTTGAATGCTTCCCATTTTGAATTTGCTGTTGGTAACATCATCAGTTGGTCCCACTGTATAGAATTTAAATACTGTCTGAGACCATCGTAGTCGCCTTTACGAAAGCAATAACCCTTCCCTTTACCCCTAATGGTAGTTACCTCTTTGAGTAAATCCCACTTCAGCACACTGTGATCACTGCCACCTAGTGAATAACTAGGTGGCCGTGATCTGCAGATAGAGAAACCACTAGGTTCCTCTATCTGCAGATTCTTAATGCATGAAGAATCACTACTGATAATCAAATCAAGAGTATTACTCCCTCTAGTTGCTTCCCGAACATGCTGATGTAGAAAACAATCATCCAATAAATCCACAAAGGCCTTGCTAGTGTGTGAGGTATGAGGTATATTGAGGGTCTAGCGGCTCCTGGGATTTCTTCCATCTCCACGAATGTTCTATGTATCAGTGACAGTACCCTGTCAAAGCCAGAGATTTAGAAGTGTGTGGGTCATGAGTAGTGTTATATGTTGTGCTCATTGTTTATCCGGCTTATTGGCCGCCAGGCCCCTAATGGGACCCGACGTTGTCCATACCTCACCATGTGGAGGCTAGCCGGGTGTTACCATTGAGTCAATTGTACTCTGGCAGGTCCTGCCACTTACATTCCTGGGATTTTAGTGGCTAGGACCTAAAATAAAATTGAAACGACCGCGGTTGATTTTAGTTCACTTATATTAAAGCGCTAATATGGGGTTTACGCTGAAGGCCTGTTTCTGAAGTGCCTAAAAGGTTGGGCGAAATTTTTTTGGTATATTTTAAATTTGGACGTGTAGGGCTATACACTGTGCAAGAGAAAGTGCTGGGAGGGGAGAGTGAAGGCTGGGGGGGGCGAAATAGGAAGACGAGGGTCGATAGGGTAGGTGACCCCCAATTATTCAGTGAGGCATGCCCATGCCCCACCAGAGGGAAGGAATGGTGTGGCAGGGAAGAGAGGCGACAGCAAGCCGTCACCTCCCTCCCCTGCCGGGTGTGGGAGTAAAAGAATTCCACTGCACAAGAGAGTGCAGAGCCTTGAGCCAATATGGCTCCATCAAGGCAGCAACTTGGAGTTTCTCTATCTTCGTCGGTCTTCTCTGTCATCGGTAGCCTTTATATCCAGATTTGTCCTCAGCTATGAACACTGGTCAGGTCCGTTTTTAGTCTGTTATCAATGGCTGTGGTTCTCTTCATCATGGGAAGATCCGCATCTCCATGGGGTTATTCTTGCGATCGCTGGTTTTAGATGATTAGTAGTGAGCAGGTTCCTGACGGAGGTTCTCCTTGAGTCCTCTCCACGCGTGTTCTGTGTCTCTTTTTATTTATTTATTTATTTTATTTTATTATTTTTTATTTTTATCTTCTTCTGTAGATGGCTATCAGTGTTTTACGCCTACCAAATAGTTTTTGGGCATATTCCTTTAGTTCCCTGTATTCCTCTAGTGAGTCCAATAGATGTGATTCCAAGTTCTTGGGGAGGTAGTGTATTGCAGTGATCAGTTTGCACCTGAGGTCCTCATAATGGGTGCAATCGTACATAATGTGCTCCCAGCACTCAAGCTCCCCACAGGCACAGCTCGGATCCACCTCAATCCCCAGCGCTGTCAGCTTGGCTTTAAAGGCCCCGTGACCAGTCAGTAAATAGGTGGTGTATAAGCCAGGTTGAAACCAAGTTGGGGGACTGGGGTACATCCTGTCGATGTTCGGAATGAATTTCCTGGTGATATTTCCCTTATTTGAGTTGGCCCAGCGCTCCTGCCAAACTTGCATCAGGTGTTTTTGCAGTCTTGTCTTTTCATTTTTTTGTGGTGCATTAACGTCCACAGTATAGCCATGGTATGTACAAGGTATTCCTTTCTCTATGTGATAGTTCATTCCCCTGCGCGTGATCTCTAGTGTGACATGTAGACATGTATAGTATCTTATGTAGGACGGCACCTGAACGAAAGTTCAACTCCGTCTTTGTACACTGTGATGGTTACAGAGCACTGTAACAGGCCAGAAATGTGTGTAACGTTATGTTCGTGCAGTGTGTGTGTTGTTGTGTTGTTTAGTTGCTTCTGGCCGTTTTGTCACCAGGCAGACGATCACCTGGAAAGCCTGCCCAGTGTCCGTCTACACCACGGGGAGGTAGGCCACAACTGCGCAAGAACCATGGCCAACCTCAACAGTCACGTACTGAATGTCCAAAGAGGGTTTGGAGCCATTCAAAAGAACCCCGTGCCAGCAAGCCGGCAACAGCGCACACACACGCACACACACATTCCCAGGAGACAGGACAGCAGAAGGCGAAGAAATAAGGATGAGTATAGCATAAAGTAAAAAAAAAAAAAAAAAGAATAATAATAATAAAAAAAAATATATATATATAAATAGAAAATATATGTATTAAAAAAAAAAAAAGTAAAATAAAATCTTTATCCATTTCTTGCCCACATCTGTATGCAGTGCTGCCCAAAGTGGTCCACAAAGAGAAAAGGTGTATTGTCAAACAGAAGTAGTAATGTCATTCAATCATGATCGGCAGGAACAAATTCTAGATATAATTCTGAATTCTGTTAAACTGGAGTGGTGTCAGAAGTCTCTGGTAGATGACGGTATCGCTGAGCAGAGGTTTAGTTGAAGAGAGTCCTGATAAAGGATGAGTCAGAGAAGTGCAGCATCTGTTAAAATCTTTGCGTGTTCTTTAAAGCCACAACAATTTTGTATATGACGTCATCAGGACGACGAGGCAGCGCACAGTTGTATTATGATTTATGATGCATTTTCAGTTTCATTTCTTGAATTAACATTGAGGTTGAGAGACTTCCTGCAATTAAAAGCAGCATTGCAGAAGGTTTCAAGGGCCTGGAAATTGTTGACAGAAATTAGTATCTTCTCACCTCCGGGACACAAGTTTGGTACTGTGGCCTTAAGAGCCGATCTTAGATCCTCGTAATTGGAGCATTCAAAAAAGGACGTGAGGAGAGTCTTCCGGTAGCCCACATCGACAGGAGACTGTATTGGAAAGTCTCAATTGGTAGAGTTTTGCGTTAAGCGAACCATGCCCAGTTAGTATGTAGGAGGTAAACAGTGAGGGTGAAAACCATTTTCTGGTGGATGATGAGAGTAGTGCAGTTACATCGGGAACGAAGTTTTTTGGTGATAGCTCCTTTTTCGGTAGAATTCCATCTATTCTGCCAGGTGTTCACTAACAAATTCCAGCATCTGGTTCGCTCAGTTTTGGGATCAGTCTGAGGGTTAACAATGATTCCCTGAAATTCCGTAGAAATGCCTTTGCGGATGTAAAAGCAAAGCCCTCTAAACACAACATGCAAGTCAAGTGGTATGGTGCCTGCAAGAGTCTGTAAAGCTGGAGTTGATACTGTTCGGCAAACGTGAAGTAGGCTGAGGAGAAAGCAACGTTGAATAGTGGATAACTTGGTTTGTACTGTTTTGAGTGCAGTACGTCTAAACCAAAGGCTGGCAGCGTAGGTTGTAATTGGGATTATGGCAGCATTATAAAATAGATGTAGGGTTTTAGTGTTCAGTCCCCAGTCTTGTCTGGTAATTTGGAGCAGCATTGCGGTAAAACTCTTAACTTTGACGGACAGATGTTGAATATGCTCAGTAAAGGAAAAGCGGTCGTCGATGATGACTCCTAAAAATTTGGTGCTTCGGACAAGTGGAAGTGATTTCTTGTCAAGTTTTACAACTGGTGGTCTGCGATAGTCTAATTTGTGTTTAAAAATCATGATCTTCGATTTTGTTGGGGATAATTTCAATTTGTTCTTAGAGGACCAGGCCAATAGTTCAAAGAGTACTTTATTGGCATAGAGTTCTAATTCAGATCTTGAGTTTCCATTCACTAAAATGATAATGTCATCTGCATACGCAAGTTGTTGCACATTTTGAAATTCACTAGTGTGAGTGACCAACCCACAAATTCCAGTCAATATCTGGGAAATTGCGAACCTGGTTGAGCAGGAGCAAAGAGAGTAAGTACGGCATGTCGCCACTGATTACTTACCAGGTAAAAGTAATAAAGTAAGTGGATAGGTGTAGGAATCTGAAAAATCTTTGAAGGCTGCAAAAATGTCGAAGTAGGCTAATTCTTTCCTGAGTTCAATAGGCCATCTTTTGTGGAAAAGTCCAGTAAAATGATAGATTATGGAGAATGATTCGGCATCACAAAAATGTCCATGTTTATTGCTTGCGGACGGCATAGAAGAAATCGGCGCTGAATTGATGGAGAAATTATTTAATTCGTGATATCTCCCCGTCCGATTTCTTGCTCATATCTATGGTCAAAAACAACTCTGCACTTTGGGTTAGATGATGAGCATAATAGAGAAGTTAGGGTTATATTTAAAATAGCTCCGCAAAGCAACTTTTCGATCAGCGTTTGAAAATTGGGCGCAAAGTTAGGAAAGGTATATTCAGTAGGACAGAGTGAGCTTATAAGTTTCGCATCATTAGCATTTTCTGAGTGCTATTGATCTTGTTACTCTCTGATTCTCAAATCATGAGAAATCTATGGATCACTTCTTGTCTTGAAAATCAAATCCGTGCTGAAAGCGATGATTTGGCGGTGTAAAGGACGTCGAAAGAAATATGACAAAGGAATTGGTGACGTTCCGTTCAAATGCGTTCGAAAAATGTTTCCAGTAATTCCATTTACGATTTCGTTAGTGTGCAGCTGCTCGAGGCGATTACTGTGAAGAACATTTTAAGCTTTTTCATTCTAACGTCTGGGTTTTTTTTAAATTGAGTCTGGACTGGAACTTAACTGTGAAGTCTTGCGATATCCATTCTTAATGAAAAATGTTAAATTTGTAAGAGAATAATGAAATGGGATCAAACCCAGGTTCTTTTTAAATCAAGATCCGATTAAAAAATATATATAAATTGCTTAATAACTGTACAACTGTTTATTTATAAAAACAGAATTTGAATATTATCGTACTGTATTTAGTAAGATGGATGAATCAGGCCTTACGGTTTGCCAAGTTTGATATTTCTAGTAGGCTGGCTCAACTTGTGGTGTTGTTTTAGCAAACACGATAAAAAAAAATAAGAATTGGAAATGGTATTCCTTATTCTGAGATAAGAAAATATCTATGACTGGCTTTTGAACTTCTTTTTGAATCAACTGCTAAAATATAGCCTCTCCAATCTCGTATGTGCCGCTCAACATCTCCCTAGAGACGAAATCCAAAACTAGTTCAGAAATAAGAGAAAAACAAAACCTGGAGAAGATAAATTTAAGTTTCTATACTTCCAACCTTTAAAAGAAACTTTACCTAACCCGATTTTGTGAAATGTTTTTTAATAACTTTCTACTTCATATCAAGAAAAAGTTCCAGTTCCGAAATCAATAGTTCACCCAAGTTAGCTTTAGGGTGATCTATCATCAAAGAGGCAGTGAGATATGTTACAAAGATAAGCTGAAGATCTCAAGTCATTACGCGAAATATTCAGCGAGATTTATTTAGAGAAAGTCCTCTATTGAAGCCAGCCATCGCTAAAACGAGTAGATGCCTTCTACTCGATCAAATTACTCCCACGAGTGTCATAAAATATGAAAATTGCGGCCTTTTTTTTAACACTTTCCCTTCAAAGCATAAAAATATGATGAATCGAAGGCGGGTCGATAGATCAGAAAAGGTTTCAGATCTTAATCATATTACAACAGTAATGTTATGAAGTTCGCCCGCTTTTCTCTAAAAAGAATTCTATCAATCAATGTACAGCTCCCGAGGCATGGTGAAGGTAAATTACACAAGATAAAAAGGGCTCTGGTACATTCGGTGTTTTTTATTTATTCGAATAAGAACGAGGCTCTGAACCTCCTATATCCGATCTCTGTGTAGAATCTACAAATTTGTCAGCGAAGTTCTTGACGTAGATCGGTACATACTTAAACGAAATTGAGAAAAGTTTTCCAACTCTTCTGAGACTTTTTTTGAATCCTAAATGGAATAAATTAATAGAGTCACCAAATACGAGTACTGTAGGGGTTCTTTGGCACAATTTGAATAAATTGTAATAAATCTTGACTTTAAAGAAGTTTACTGTGTATAGTACACTCCCGATTATCCGGGGTAGTTGGGAAACAAAATTTCTCGGAGAATGGGAAAATGAAGGAAAAACTCGTAAATGTAACAAAAATGTAAATCGATTTACATAAATACTGTTGATGTTTACGAAGGTATATCACATCATGAAAATATTTGGCACAAATTTAATACCAACTTATTTTTTGAAAGAAATACGAAGTTCGCATTTACTTTTTATTTAACTTCCTTCACCTCTTGGGTTGAAGTTGGGTTCAGCTTTTTGAGTTCATTTGGTAAGATCGCCGTCCTCCCCACACCGGGTACAAAAGACCTGAGAACTTTTATAGGCCTTTTTCACAACGTGGCTGAGTTATTCGGTCTCAGGCGAGGGTAACATGGTTTTCCCTCCCGGAAACTCGGACTTTTCATCTAATAAACAGCAAACTGACCAAAGAATATCCGGTTACAAACACAATATACTGATGCCTCAAAGCCCTGGTTGCTTTAGTCTCTTAACATACACATAACCTTTTTTTTTTGCTTTTTAGAAACTTTTCATACGTTGGAGCCAATAAAAACGATAACAGAAATACTGTATTTTGTTTAGAGAGAACCCAAGAAGGAGCTGTTTAATTTTTTTAATGATCAGTAAAGGTTGCCAAAATACTATTGCTATTATGACGTATGGGCGAATGATTATTATTTTTTTACAGTGATAAATGTTGTTGGATGCGTAATATGACTGTGTTATTTATTTAAAAAAAGGAAAACGCACATTGAAACAATGAGAGGTACGAAAGGTTTCACCAAAACAGTGAACTTGGCAAGAACAGTGATGGATCTGGTAACTCAGCAATTCTTTCTTAATAAACTACTATCAAGTCAAGCGATGCTACAATTGATGCTTTTAAAAGAAGATATGTGCTTGCAAAAAATGAGATTTGAAGAAAACTGACGCAAGCATTTTTAGATGCAGCGAATTCCTTGCTTTGCGATTTTAAAAATAAGGCTGGAAATATTTTTTGTCGGAATTCTGTTACGCTTGTTGACGTAATGAGTGTAGATTTGAAATAAAGATTGATAAATGACGTTACAGAAAGTATTTTCTTTACTAGAATTAAGCTAATCTATTTGATATGATGGATGTAATCCACTTCAGGTATTTTTTTCATCTGAATGGTTTTTCATCCTCCATTTTTGATTAGATGGACACTAATTTATACAGCTTAGTCCTTTATGTAATCGTCTATTAAAGATTTGTTTTGTATAAAAAATTAAGGGTATAGTACCTTTCTGTACAATAAATAAATAAATAAGTACAGCTGATTAAAATTATCGAAGTATCATCTGCAATGCGGAGAGCGTAGGAACATTGTCATGATGGTGCATACCTCCATTTTTAAACAGTTGGTGGTGTTTTCTTTTAACTATTTTTTCTCAGTCGAATCAGAAACTTTTTTTATAACAGACCTGTTTTATGTAATGAACGTTCTATAAAAATTCATAAGGAATGACACCCTGAATACTTGTTTGGTGGAGTGGGAAGTGGCTCGAACCAGCAATGTGAACAACTCCTCACGTTTGAAGAACCCAGTCCTCTTTCATTTTTACATTGAATGGTAACTGTAATACGAATTATAGAATTCACTTCACCAGAGGCAAAAAAGCATCGCATTAAATATGCAGTTTCCATCGGATGGAATTAAAACCACGATTATAGTCGAAATTAAAATGAAGAGGGTTAATCAAACAGGACTGTTTAAAGTTTATTACTTTACTTGAAATAATATCCTTCGATTATTAAACTGATTAAATTGTAAGTGAAGTTAACATTCAGCTTTCCCAATGTGTTCAGTCATTTCCTTCTTATTTTAAGCGAGTTTTTGCGCTTTCTAACCATCTTTCTAAATAAAAGGAATCCGCTGAGATTCATCAATCACGTTGTGCGCAATTTCAGAAATTTACAACGTGTGGTTTCGTACCTGAACAACTTCTTTCTCTGTGCTTTGTCCCTCAGCAAGGTTTATCGCTCAACTTTATTGCTTTTAAGCTATAATCGGTTCAGAAGTGGATTAAAAAGATCTGAACGGGCTAGAAGTTGCGTTTCCCGTCTTGTAATTACTTTCTACTGTCATCGTCCGGACAAAAAAAAGAGTTTTCTATTTTTTCCGGATGCGTTGTATTGTACTTTGATAAATAAACCCATCGTTATTTAAACTGAGAGATAAGATTTTTCAACGCGTATTCTGTTTTATTTAAAACTACATTACAAGATATAATGCTAAATTCTATCCACCCAGTATTTGCAAAACCCCAGTGATTTTATTTATACTAACTGAAGAGAGTACTTGTACAAGTTAAGCCATAATGAAACCCCTCGATTAGTGTGCATAGACATCCATATATACGCTATGTTACCAAAAGTAACCAGATATCCAATTTCAAGGAATCTTATATTAATACAATATTTCCCCCCGCGGATAGCACAGTGGATATAATCATTATTCTCCCCCATACCAATTGGAAAAGGCCCTAGTTCGAATTAGGTCAACGACGCAAGGATTTATCCTCTGGAACTTTGGTTTTCGTTCAACGAGGTCGACTCTATTCGATGAAGACTGGTGGCATCTACGTACCACTCCGAAGAGTGGTAGGTAGATCCTGTAGTCTTCATTGTAGAGTCCCGTCTGTTTTTGTCAATTTCTTTGGTCTACCCTAAGACTTCCCAACTGTAGCAGCACCACGTCGCTTCCATTTGGTGATTATCTCAGCCACTGTTGATGTAGCGTATTGCAATTTTGCCGCAATGGCTTGCACAAACACATTGGTTGCTAATATGGCATCCTGCAATGACTCCCCGTTGGAAGTAAGTAAGGATGGCGGGTTTGGTCCATTTTCCCCAAAATCCCAGGAGCGTCTGGATTATTTTTTCGGTATAACGTACAACATTTACATTTCGATTATATAAAAAATTTATATAGATTAGCTTGCCCCACAGATTTACAAAAATACTATAATCTAGATTAGGTACTGTAAATAATACTGTAACGTCAGTATTATTTTAAATTGTTAATTAACATTATTATTGGTCAGCGTTTTTTTATAGAGAGATGAAAATATTAATTATAGTTTCCTTTTGCCTCTTACTAGCTGTCTCTTTGCTAAAAATGCGCCCCTTTGCTAAGACCTGAACTGGTGTTATATGTAAAACACTCAGTACCATGGCTGGTTAGTTAGTCTCAGGCAGAGCATGGTTTTTATCCAGGAAACTAGTTTTTCATCCAGCAAACTAGTTTTTCATCCAGCAAACCTACCACAGAACACACGCAATTTACAGACATTGTATATAGCTCAATATAGCCCAAGTTGCTGATGCGCATAACACCCTATTACAACAACAACAACAACCCAGCATCATTTCTGTGATCACTTGGTACACAAGTTATTAACTTGCGTGACTGTTTGTTTACCATAGTGTAAAAAATTTGAGCTCCTAACAGAACTTTCATATCCAATTTTCTGAAAAATAACCACTTTTCAGAAATAGGTAACGTTGTTAAAGGTTGGCAAAAAAGAAACTTCCACTTCAGACTCGAATCATTAATTCTCGTTGAAACTGTAAGGGGACCTGAACTGTGCGGCAGTAAATAGAAAAAAAAAAGTGCTGGACTATGCGATGGTTAAAATCGTTCAGAACAATTATGTAGCACGGAATTGAAACTCTATCACCCTAATAAAAAGTCTCTTAAGACGAAAACAGTTCGTGAAGCTCGGGTGGAATGGCCAAAGAACACGATAGTTGGTCTATCAATCAACGAAATCGTGTTATTTCCTCAGAAGAGTCGAATTTAACGTCCGTGGTTTTACGATGTACGGTTTTTTAGGGGAGAAAATGCCAGTAATTTCATTTTGATTGTCTTCAAGAAATAGTGACAGGAAATGGAAGCAGGATTAGCGAAGGCACTAGCCTATATGCAGGTTGTTAAAAGTTCTTCCTTCTTCAAGTTGTTTGGTTGTTTTGGGTTTTATTGGCGCATCAGCGACTAAGGCTATAATGCGCCCCTTCTTCGAGACATATAGCTGTATTTTCCAAGATATAGCTGCCCTCGCGTTTAGCACAATGCATAAAAGCACAGTTCTCCATACACCAGTCTGAAGAGGTCAGGGTTCAGATCCAGTCAATGACGCGAGGAATTCTTATGGGCTTTTTACCCAGCGTGGCCGAGATATTCGGTTTTAGGCGATGGATGCTTGGTTTTTCTCCAGGAAACAGTATTTTCGTCCATATATGGTGCAATATGGTGTAATTTGGTGATGCGCCGACGACAAGAACAAATCATTTTTTGTTGGTGCACTGACCCACAACGAATTTTTCATGTAGATTTGCTTTTATTCTGACCTACACCAAAACTTTAAAGTTCAAGATCTTCCAGAATTTGCTATAACAAGATTTTTACAGGTTTACTTTTCAATTTAAATTCTAATATGGCAGAATCAGCCTTTGTTGTGGTGTCATCAATTAGCGCGATGTCATCGGGTCATGTGAATATTGGAAATTTCGCGATCAACTCAACGGTTGCGTTTATTTAATCTTAAATGGGACCCAGAATTACACAGTATTAATTGACGTACAATATTTAATCTATTTGATAGAAATAAAAATCATATTTTAGTGCGAATTTTTTTTCAATATTGAAACCTAATCGAATCCATTTTTAATAATTTCTCGACTGCAGATTTCTGGAAAGTGGTTAATTCTGTAACCCTCTACTTTGTGAAAAATATTACCGCAGTTTTCATCGATCGATTTATATCGATGCCATTGCACGAGCAGAAACATTCTCCCCAAAACGCTGAAATATATCTTGGGTTGATAATGCCATTAACAGACTCAGCGGGAGGTAGCTTTCGATAATTCTTCATCATCTAGTTCGTAAGCTGTCGGCGCTTTATACGAGTGAACCACATTCATAAACCGTCGCTTGCAAGCGCTATAAGAAACTAGATTTTACTCTGAGTTTTATAAGGGATTTACAAGAGTGTCACTTATTAAACAACCTACCTGTCTAATATCTTCAACACACACAGTGAGTTTTCACAATCCGCCAGATTTTCGACATCGTAACGCCAGCTGTGGTGAGAACAATTAGTTGATAAATGTAAAAAGTGAGGCTGCATTGTCACCGCTGCCTCATGTGCCTCTGATGTCGTTCCATCGTCATCAGCATCTTCAGTTATGAAGGGACAGCGTCCCTTGGGAGTTAAGAATGGCATCGTGTCACCTTTATCGATGACTCACGTTTTCGTTTGGAATCCAGTGATGATATATGCATGTCTAGAGACATGCCGAGCAGAGATAATCCAGCATGCAGGATATGGGAGCAGCATACTGGACCAACATCTGAAATTATGATATTGAGAGCCAACAGTTACAATAGACGTTTAACTCTGGTCGTTGCTGATGGTACATTGACCGCAAAGCATTATGTCGAAGTCACTCAGCATAATGCCTTGTTTGGCAATGGTTTCCAAGACCAGTGCTTTTGCTCTTCCTAAGCTCAATCCCAAACTCTATTTTTCGGCAAGACGATGCCTGCTCATTTATGGTTCTCCTATTCCCACAGTACCTGCATGAATGGACTTCCTTGCACATTCATCAGATCTGTTGCCCATCGAACACTTTATGGATATGATAGGTGTTCGGCTGACCAACTCGCAGTTCCTTACGACTGTTTCCCAACTCATAGCAAGTACAAGAAGGCTCAATGTTCACCAAGTTGACATTCGTCATCTTATGGACTCCATAAAGTGATGTCTGGCTGCTTGTACCGCTGTTGTGGGGCCGTGCTTCATATTAACGTGCCTATTGCTTTTTACAAGTCAATACTACTGAATTGAGACACAAATTTAATAATTTCTTGTCTACATTGATATCTGTCACCATTTATCTTGAGCTCAACTCACTGACAGTTATTGAAATTTCCCCACCTAAAAGGTGGAAAATTTTCAATAATTTTGTATTATTAAATGATGAACGAGTGATGTTTGCAAGTAACGGCATATTACTAACTTTTCCTTTAGTCTGATTTGCCAAAGAGTGAAACTCTTTGACAAATCAAACTACTGTCTTTAATAGAGAAATTTGAGTTATGCAGCTACTACCCGAAACTAATCTTAAGCTACAACATTCTTTGTGGATTTGAAAGTTACTTTTCTTTTCCAGTGTATACATCCGGACTCGATTCCCGTAGCTGCGAGGTGTGATCACTAAACTACTAGGGAGAGTGGAGGGGGTTCTCATGTTCGCTTTACACACGTTTCTATCTAACAATCTTTCCTGCTCAGTGTATTCTGATCTGCCATTGTTCTGAATTCTGCCTACCAAGTTTGTCTTGTGCCAAACTTTTGAGGCCCACATTGGATTGCAGCAGCTTTTAACGTAGTGCTCTTCTTGATTAGTTTACTTCCTATCTGGGCGACTGAACTCAAATTGTAGTCAACGGACATCAATCACAACTCTATATTGTGCAGACAGGAATTCCCCAGGGGTTCTTGGACGTCTATTCGTGCTCTCCGTGTATACAAACGATTTTCCCAAAGTTATGTTCTAACATAAGATGCCTGCTCTCTATCTTTGGAGTTGAAATTGCCCTGACTCTCCGAAAATTGTGTCACGAATGAAGAAACCGAGCTATTTCCAAATATGAGAAAAAACAATCAACAGAATTATTTTAGAAAAATTAAAAAATTGATCAAAAATTGATTAAACCTATGAGGGACTGAGTTTAGTACAGAGCCCATATACTTTTGAAATGGATGAGGAAGTTTTTGAGAAGGTTAAGATCTTTTAGCAGATATGTTTGTTCTATTAGTTTGACTATTTCATGATGCATTCGGTAGGGAGGTGTTGTATTGGGGGGGGGGGAGAGCAGAGTATGAATTAATGAATGTTTTAGACAAGGCGTACACACATAGCAAGAATATGAGGACTGTCCACGAGACAGTCCTCAGAGACCAAAGCACATTTCAAGTCAATTTAGAGAAATGAATTTCAACTTTGGATGTATATTTGTTATTCTTAGAGGCTCTCCTATTTACCATTCATATTTTAGATTAATATGATTAAAAATAGGAGTAGTTTCAGCAATCGAAACTTGACATCCGACTGTAATATGTGGATTTAAAATTATTATTAGCAGTGACGCAGTTCAGCAGGACAACAGCTCAATTCCAAATGATGTTGTCGGCTAAAAACAGAATTTCTAAAAGAACGAGATCATAAGAGAAGTCGCAGGATCTAGTTTACGGATGTTCATCTAGCTCATTAAGAATGCGTTGTTAAGAACGTCTGATCTTTTGTCAGTACTCGGAGACATTCACAAGCGACTGCAGAAGTATTAATTGCATCCACTGTTAAAAGAGATGATGGATGTCTTCTTTAATATAGCCGCATAAACATGTTTATAAATTCGGTTCTATTTTAAAGTGACGTTGAGTTTTGAATTAATTAGAGGGTAGAGAGTTTCCACGCGCCGTGTTCCTACAAATGAGCTTTTCATTCGAAATTAAACCAGGATAAGTATTGTACACGACAGCAGAATTTTCTCAACAGTAGTTTTCTTGAGCAATTTATAGGAAATAACTGATGAGTGGTACTCAGTTCTTGATAAACGAGAGTGGTATATCTCGTGAAAATAATTAGGAAAATGGCATACTATAATACGTTATTCCATGCTTACATAGAAAGGAAGTGTCTGTTTTAATTTTCTCTTACACATCTCACGGTATTATTTTAGCAAAACTAGTTTCTGTGTTCTGTAAAAGGAATGAAAGCTCCAGGAGTTAAGACGTGCCAGAATCTGAACTGAATTTATACCCCGAATCTGAGTCTATTCTATACGTTACTTATCTTCCACGAGTGTTGCTAATTTACATTGAAGTAATCCTAATACTAAATTATCATCTCATTCTTTCTGTATTCCACTGGGCCTCTATCGAATGCGCCTTTCAAAAAGATTCTGAAATTGATTTTACAGTGGTAGGAACTCTTAGTTTTTACTCAGTCACTAACTAACAAGCTCCCATCACAACAGCAAACTTCAAAAGTATTTAAAACACTGAAGAAATCACATATAATTCTCACTGCCTTTAGTGCTGGGTTGATTTGGTGTAGGTTGTGTGGCAAGGAAGCGCGCTCAGCCCAAAAAATTTTGGTCAGTGCCAATCACTTCAGTAAGGTATCTATACCCCTTTGACGATTGCGGCACACTCCATAGTTGTTTCATTAACGAATAACAGACTGCAGAATCGAAAAGCAATGTGACACCCGACAATAAACTCCTCTCAAAATCAGTCAGCTTGGGTCCACATGCAGTGACAAGAACACCGAACTTGCGTGGCTCAAAAACGCATACGACTTCATTATATACCGGTCTAAGTCATTTGTTTATGCAAGAAGGTCCAACTGACTCTGAGAATAGGAGTGTCCGGATATATTTTGTAAGGTAGTGCAATGTATCTAACAGAAGAAACAGGCAAACAAACCAGATCATGTTAGCAAATTATAAATATGGTTATACCCTCTTCATGGCCTCAGTTTCCTCGATACTAATGTTAAACAACTCAGTCCAAAGCTGTGTTATACATTGAATGCTTTTTTAGTGTTAGAAAACAAAGAGTTTTTCCACAGGTGAGCTGTTGTTGTTTTCTTTTCTTGTTTATATATAAAAAAACATGTTCTGTTAGATCGAACAAGGTCGTGTGATGTTACATAGGAATGAATTTTTTTTCTGGACAATGACTTTGCTCTCTGCTTTCTTCCTGGACAAGTATTTTTTGTATTCTATTCGGAGTCGTTCGCCCTGAAAGCGTACATTGCGATAAAGAGGAGGAGGAGGAGGAGGAGGAGGAGTTATTCATTCTGCAACAGTACTTCATAAAAGAAATTGTTGAATACGTCTATGTATTTTAATATTTAAGGAACCGGTTTTAATTGGGAACTACTCGTAGGTTTTTATGATCAATCCCAACTTCTGTATTTTTTTAGCAAACATGAGAGGTGAGATTTTAGTAGTTCTTAAGATATATTGTCAATATAACAGAAGCTAAAAATAGTATCGAAACAACACACTGCTGCATGACGTGGGGATAGCAGGAAGCAGTTACTCTTCTCGAAGACAAAATAAAAAACAAAAAAAAACATGCTCACAAAAAACTGACTTCTCCATAGCCTCAAGTAGGCTTAACCTAGGAACATGTTCGTAGAAAAAGAAGGGAGAAAAAAATAAAACGCCAAAGGCTCTGCTGTTAAAAAATATTTCCTCATCTTACCATTCTGGTAAAGCGTGGCTAATGATTCATCAATCCATTCTTTTCTTCTTAAGGACCGCTAAGAACAGAAGAGAAATTATCCTCCCATCTTTCTACATGTACGCACACAAAGTTATTATAAAAATTGCGAGGTCTACCTTTGGTAAGTTATTTTCAGGTGGCTATGGCAGCCTTTTAAATTGTGGGGCCTCATGTGGTCACTCATTTCTTTTTATATTCAACTTTTAAAACTTAATAAATATTAAACACGTTCATGAAAAAAAAAGAACAAAATTTTAAAAATACGTATTTTATTTCAAATCTAATTAAGATTCCTTTTGTGGTACCGTATTTGTCGGTATATAACAAGCACTTAAAAATATACAGGTAAAAAACTGTTTTAGGTACTCATAAACGATTTGTTTCTCTGTAGTTATTTCACTTTTTATAAGTGCTTGATCTCACTTAACATAAGTAACATTAACTGAAGTACACCTGTTTATTTTGGAGGATGCAATCTCCACTTCAGTTCTTTAATTTCCTTGGCCTTCATTCTTCGTTGTCTTGAACGCAACGTGAGCTGCTGTATATGACAGTCTTTAATTAACTACATAAACAGAAAGAATCTTGTTATTCAGCGAACCAAACAGCGCTGTAAATAAAGACAACCATCCTGGCAGAGCAATCATGTCAGCGAACCCATTGAATGAATACCAGAAGCACAACGTTCGACTTTCCTGACGATTGTGTAATTTGAGTAGAGATAAAGCTTCTAATTTGCTCTTGTAATAACTGTTCATTCTCATGGTATTCCATAACTTCTTTTAAACAGTGTAATCATTTTGCGCCCGAAAAACAATTTCTTTTTACCTTACATCTATCTTGACTCATCAATTAAAAAGAAAATAACTTTAATCTACCAATCCTTTAATCTACCTATAAATCTAAAGCTTAATTTCTCTCTTTTAAGTTGCTGGAAATATCTCTTCTCCAAAGTTAATATCCCGGAAGATTAATTGCTCATCTCTTCCAAGCAATGCAGTATCATTCATCATTGTAAGTATTGAATGAATTAAATCTATATGCACCCCACATTAATGTGCAGCCTATCGACCAACCATATTTGTTTAAATTTTTACAAAAGTGTCTATCAATCTTTTGCTTCAATCGATGCACCAGACATCTGTCCACCCATGATCTTCCAATGGTGCGTTTTCTATTGAATACATACATTTTGAGATCGTAATTTCTTGAAGAAGTAGTTGAAACTTAATTATTCTCTTCCTTTGTATAAATGTTTAAGTTGTCTATGTACTGGACAGGGAGAATCAACTCCCCTAAACACGCGTCACATCTTTTATCTTTCCAGAGTTTATTCCTAACAATCTGATGTCTCCTGAGAGATCGGAACAAAAGAATCAGATGGTCTCTGAAGGCAATGATAAAAGAAATCCAAAACAAAGCCGAATGACATTAAATTAATTGTTTCTGTTTCGATCTCTTTCAGTACAGCAACAGAATGTGATTAATTACTTATTCTATAAATAGCATGCCCTGTAATTGAAACCCATTTTTCAGTCAAACACGATTAAATCAAATGATTGCGAAGTTATGTTCAAAACCCTAACCATAAAATATCCTTTAATTTTTCTGATTTTTGGCTCTTAGGATGGTACATCATTATAAGAATGAAAGAAGAGTTTAGTTTCCTCTCCTTGGATAATACTGTTGTATAAGAGTATTATATATATTTTTAAAGTGTGGTTTTCTAATTATCAAAAGGACTCAAATCCTGTCTGCTATTAGAAAATTTCTTAAAGGCTTCTTCGTTAAATATGCAGTTACTCGTTTTTTGACTCAGACAGTTCGGGTTTTTCATCCCTTAAAGAAGCAAATCGGCGTAGAATACACACACGAACCTAGCAAAAATCAGGGAGTACTCGTGTTATAAATAAAATGCGTATTTGATTATTCATCATTTGGTGTACACGTTCCAGAAAGGATTCATTTAAAACGAGACAGATTACGAGAAATCTGTGATAAAGAATGCAAAGAACAGTAGCAAAGACATCTATGCTTATATTAACAGTAGAAGTATATTAACAGGGTTGAATCAGATTGGGCCCCTTGATGTGAATGGTTTAACTGTTGATGGCCCTGCTAAGTTTTCTGAACAACTGAATAGGTATTTTGTATCTACTGTACGTTCACACACAAGGAATTCTTTACGGGAGGGGATGCCAGAAGAATATCTAACTATAAAGGGGAGCTAAGTGATTTTGTGATAACTGAAAGGAAAGTGGAAGACAAATTGTTGAAGCAAAACATAAAACAAGGCTCTTGAGGTAGACGGAATGTATCCAATTATATTAAGGGATGTAAAGGATGTAAGCAAACTCTTAGCAATAATTATGAGAGCATCCTTGAATTCAGAGGAGGTCCTGTTGGACAGGAGATGTGCGACCATGTCTCCAGTTCACAAAGTGGGATAAAAAGGTGACATGAGTAATTACAGACCTCTTAGTTTAATTTCTGTTCCAGAGAGAAAAACGGAGTCATTGGTTAAAGAAGTAATGCAGAACTATCTAGACGGGAATCAATTATAATGCAGTCACAGCGTGGATTTGTTAAGAGGGCAATCGTGTCAGACCAAACTAATTGGATACTATGAAACAGTAACAAAGGAAATGGATGGAAAATATAATTTTTATATAATATACTAGGATTTCAGGAAAGCCTTTGATATTGTTGCACCCAAAAGACTGTTGTACAAATTGTAGCGGCATGGCATTGCTCTTCGTGGAACAATGTTAATAGTGGAACCCCCAGGGTTCGGCGTTGGGACCATCGTTGTTTTCTATATTTATCAATGATATTCATGAAAGTATATCAGGCTTAATGTTCAAGTTTGCAGGTGATGCAAAGGCTGTCTAGAAAAGTTGGGCAGATGGGCTGAGAGATGGCAACTGAAGTTTAACATTGACAAATGCAAGGTATTGAAGATGGGTAGCAGCAACCCCAGAGTAACTTATGAATTGTGTGGTACTACACTCGGGATGGTGGAGAATGTAAAAGATCTGGGGATAATTGTGCAGTCAGATACGAAGTTCTTTGAGCAATGCAGACCGGCTGCCAGGACAGCTCATGGGGTTTTGTCAATGATATACAGGAACCTTGCTAGTAGGGATAAGGGGATGATTTTCTCTTTGTTAGATGATGCGGCCTTGGTTAGGCCGCATCTTGAATAATATATGCAGATCTGGAGGCCTGATTTTAGGAAGGAAGTAGATCGGCTGGAACAGAAGCAGAGAAGTAAGCTCAATGTCGATGGCATTCTTTCTCTTTCCAAGACTACACTCGTGAGGGGGCATAAATTCAAATTGAGGATAGACAGTTGTAGGATAGAAGTGCAGAAGTTTTCCTTCAGCCAGCGGTTGGTTGATTGTTGGAGTAAGCTTCCACCTGAAGGCAAATGGGCCTGTGGTACTGGATTCCATGAATAAAGAGTAACAATAAAGCGTATTCGGTGACAAAATTTTTTAATAACTAAGTATGGAGCTTTCAGGGTAAACCCCTTCTTCAGCAAAAGATGTATACAAAATACTAACAAAATATAGACGTTAGAGATAGAATTAAAATAAAATAAACACCGAGTGAGTTGCGCGTGCTCTAATGCGCACATGGCTTTGTGATTGAACGTTATTCACTAGATTCGTATTCTTTATTGGTGCACGGACGAGTGAGGGTTTGCTGACAGCGCTTGTCGAGTTTCAAGACTGGTGATTCCAAGATAGAGTGTAGCCTCGTACCCTTGCAGCGATTCAAAGCTTTTGGGCACCATGATATGTTCAACGATTCTAGCCAAAGGCTGTGACGGAAGTGTCGGGATTGGTCGATCACTTCACAATCGTGTCTGGGGTTAAGGCCATGATTTGTTGACCAGAAATGTTCCGTGATTGCCGAGTGATCAGTGTCACCTAAGCGAATCGATCTGTCATGTTCTGCAAGGCGATCCTGAAGGCATCTAGAGCTCTCCCCTATATAGCAACTGTCGCAATCATGTTGCAAGTTACGCGCTATACTACTCCACAACCTAAGAGAGGGGCGATGGAAGTCTTAACTTTTAAAACCAGAGAACGTACGCTACTACCAGGAAGCTGTACGCATTTTATGTTGTACTTGCGGAGGATTTTATAAATCTGGTCCATGATCTCGCTGTCAGTAACCGTGAGTTCTTTAGTTAGACGAATGAATTCCTCGCTGTTGGTTATTGTATCGACAGAGTTTCCCACTAGAGGTTTAAGGTCTCTCTCTCTCTCTCTGTCCATACAGTCACCAACAGCGAGGAATTCATTCGCCTAACTAAAGAACTCACGGTTCCTGACAGCGAGATCATGGCGTCCTTCGACGTTGTCTCTCTCTCTTTACATCCATTCCCGTCCAACAGGACTTAGCTGTACCAGGCGACTTCTGGAAAATGAACGAAGCCTGCCGAGCAGAACATCGCTATCCACAGAGGATATCTCTGTGCCTTAACCTGTGCCTGTCAGGCAGCACGATTACCTTCGGCGATTCCCTGTACAAGCAAATACACGGTACGGCTATGAGCGCCCCTGTCAGCTACGTCGTTGCTAACATCGCTATGGAGGAATTAGAGGAACAGATATTTCTGAGCCCGCCTGTATCGATTACAATGTACCGATGCCAGAAGATATGTCGATGATATCTTCACCATAATCCCACGTGGTTCAGAGACAGCACTGTTAGAGTACCTTAACTCCTTATCACTGTACATCCAGTTAACTGTAGAGTTAGAAGTAAACGGGTCCCTCGCATTCCTGGATATTCTAGTGAAACAAGTGGGCCCACGCCTGGAAACCTCGGTGTACCGTAAGTCAATGTGGTGGGGACAGTTCACCAACTACAGATCAACCCACTACCCTTGCCATTAAACAGCACTGCACGCGCTCTATTCTCTCGAGCTTGGAACCATTCCAGCTCAGAGGAAGCCAGGCGCACCGAGATTTCCAGAGCAAGAACTGACCTAGTCAATTGTGGGGATCCAACCCATGTATTAGACAAGTGCTTACTACAAGCGCAAGAGCTTATGACACATCCGAGAACGTCGTTCCCATGTGACAATATACCCACTGCCTATATTCCTTACTATCCGGGCACGTCGGACCAGATTTCCAAAATCCTCTACAAGTACATCAACTCCACTGACCGTTTGGTCGTCCCGGAGTATAAACAGAAAATTTATTTTTTATTTTACAACATAAAATGCGTACAGATTCCTGGTAGTAGCGTACGTTCTCTGGTTTTAAAAGTTAAGACTTCCATCGCCCCTCTCTTAGGTAGTGGAGTAGTATAGCGCGTAACTTGCAACATGATTGCGACAGTTGCTATATAGGGGAGAGCTCTAGACGCCTTCAGGATCGCCTTGCAGAACATGACAGATCGATTCGCTTAGGTGACACTGATCACTCGGCAATCGCGGAACATTTCTGGTCAACAAATCATGGCCTTAACCCCAGACACGATTGTGAAGTGATCGACCAATCCCGACATTTCCGTCACCGCCTTTGGCTAGAATCGTTGAACATATCATGGTGCCCAAAAGCTTTGAATCGCTGCAAACTCGACAAGCACTGGCAGGAAACCCACACTCGTCCGTGCACCAACGATGAACGCCAATCTAGTGAATAATGTTCAATCACACAGCCATGCGCGCATTAGAGTACGCGCAACTCACTCAGTATTTATTTTATTTTAATTCAATCTCTAACGTCTATATTTTGTATACGTCTTTTGCTGAAGAAGGGGTTCGTTTACCCCGAAAGCTCCATACTTAGTTGTTCAAAATTTTGTCACTGGATACGCTGTATTGTTACTCTTTAAGCTTCCAGCTGTTGTGGAAATGTGGAAATAAATTCAAAGAAGAAGTAGACAAATTTTAGCTAAAAATTTGCAAGCTTTCACTCTCCTATGAAAAGACAAAGGGATGCCCCCCACGACTTTTCTTAAGATAGTGTATTTTTTGCACTGGTTTTCAGCAGATATGAGAGACTGACCTTTCAGGGAAATTTATATTCTCGTATGTTTAAATATATAGCGGAGAATCTTCAAAGCTGTTTTTTGTCAGTAAAATTTTACCTAAAGTAAGCAAAGCACTTTGATTTATTTCATTTGACTTCGGCTTTAGTAGTGAAATACGAACGTTTCGAACGACCATCATGCACTACCCTGCAGCTACACCGTATTTTGGAGAACTCTGCTGAAAGTAGATGCATCCCGAATGGTAGTTATTTTCATGGTGACTGATACGACTCTTTCGCTTATATCAGCAGCAATCAGCATTGAAAGCGTCCTTTCATTTATTTCGCAGTTCGCTTTATCGATGAAAACATATCTAAAATGTTTCCCTTTGCTCATGAAAGAAACATTCAAATTGTATTTCATACCTTCGCTTTTACAGAAGAGAGAGAGAAAGAGAGAGACGAAGAAGCCCCATACTGTACCTGTGCTCATTGAAATTCAATCGAAATAATTTCCAAGGATGGCTGCTTAAAAGGACTGCAAGAGTCGAAGAAGCGAAAATAAATATTTTAAAACACACCACACTTTTATAGCCGTCCTGATTTGCATTTTTCAAAAATCAAATTCATATTCTGATATCTTATTTCGAACGCAATAGAGTTTAAAACACCATGGTTGTAACTTAACTTTTGAACATCAGTGTAGTTGTCACAGCAAATGCTAGTCGATTAGAAAAAAAAGTTCTGTAATTGTTGTGAATGTTCAGTAACTGTCTGAATCTTATTAGTAATGCATTTTGATCAGATTATGCAAATAAATGAAGTTAATTCCGCTGTCATTCTTATTTTCTCATGGTGTCTAAGGAAAACACGAGACTTAAGTAAAGTTCTGCTAGCTCATTCGCCTTTGTTTGTTTTTGTCCACTTCATGCGTGAGTGACTCAGTCCGCTTTCATTTCTACATTAAATGACAGCTGTAAAATAAATTGTATAAATTAAGAAATTCTTAGCTTTAAGATACTGTTGATAAATATGTTTATAGAGCTGGAATCGAAGCGAAGATTGTGAAAACTTGGTGTCAAAATTAAAACATTATTGGGGGGGGGGGACGGTTTGACGCTAATTGCATTTAAGACGAATGGTCATCGATTATTAGAATGATTAAACTGTGCGAGCTGTTACACATTCGAACTGGTAAATACAAAATGTGCCTTTTCTCGTGCAAGCTGTCGACCCTGCAAAAATGGCCTGCAATTATGAAATTAAAAAAAAAAATAAAATCAATTTTTAAAATTTAATTCCGATTGTTGACTTAGGTCTCAAATTATTAGAGAAAATAAAAAACAAAATTACACACTGCCTTGTAGATTTGTAGATATGTATTTCCTGAAAATTAATCTACAGAAATTATGATCAATACGTACAAATTTTTTCCTTCTTTCCATTCTTCAACCCATCCGCAATTAAAATAACTAAGTTTCAACAACCTTTCTTATTTGATAAAATAAAGCCAGATAACTCGAAAATGCGTGTATAAGGAAATATAAACTGGAGAAAGATTCCTCAAAATAAATATTTCTTTATAAATATGTAGCGTGTCAAAAATACACGACAAAAAAACAATTCAGATATGTCAACTGTAGTTTTCGAAAAATACTTTGTAAAAATCAGCCTTCTTCGAACAGAATATTACTTTCGACGTAAGTTGTTCTGAAGATTGAAACTTCATGTTTCCTTTTTTTTTTTTTTTTTACGCAGTTCGAATAAAATGAAAGAATCTGAAACATTTCGCATTTCCATTAGTTGTAAAATAATACTTCGATGTTACATTTCGAAATAAAGCAATAAAAACTGTTTATTTTGACAGCACGAAGAGAAGCAATATTACGTTGAACATTCGATATAGATGAGAGGTTGAGTCAATATTGAGTCATGATTTTTGTTCGATGTTTATTTTCTTAGATTGATACATAAAGTTAACTGTACATAAACAATTTGAGAAAACAACTTGAAAATTTTATTTTTATGTTATTGAGTCTATTAGCTTGATTTAGAAGATTACAAAGAAAAAGAAATTAATCAAAATTTTCTACAACCTCAGGAAATAATCTGCTTAAGGGAAAAAGCAGTTTGCATTTTTTTTTGGTGGCGTAGTTGCAGTGAAGACATTTTATTATTGCTGCGAGCACAATTTCACAAACTCTTCAAATTCCTGGAGCTTTGCAACGTTCAGCTCACAAATGGAAATCACCTTTTTTATTATATTTAAAAAAGGTGTATATATATTCTTCAGAAAAATGGATTATCTATAGATGTAGATAGATTCAACCATTTAAATGTAACTAAAACAGATTCTGGATATATTCAACGATAGATTTAAAACTAAGACCTTTTGACATTAAAACAGCAAAGAATGATTTCCATAATAATTGTCACTTAGGGCCACCTATCGGAGAAAAGTGTAACGATATTTATTTATGTTACTGGAATACGTCTGAAAAGTAATTTTAACTTTCACTTCTTGTAAACAGCAAATCGTGTGTATACTGCATTTTCAACAGTAAATGGAAACTAAAACATAAAGCCCAGCTTTATATTTTTGCGATATTCCGAAGTTTTCTTCAAATTTCGCAGAAAATTATGACAATGTGAAAAGAAAGATCAGGCCAAAATAAATAAATCATCTAATGTTGCTATAAACAAAGCAGCCTAATAACACTGACTTTAAATCACGCAAAGTTCCCATTACTTCCAAAGAAGAGGACTTTTTTATGCACAACTTTTTCATTGAAAACAATGACCAGTATATTCTGAATTCATCAAGTACGTTTAAGTTCTCCACATTCTCAAACTACAGTCATAAATCTGTGTGTAGTTAATTACTCTGGTCGAAAAAACAAAGGTTGAAAGTCATCTATTCATAGTCTGGCATTCGCACGTTAAGAAAATGGGGTGTTAAGAACTCATCAACTTCAAAGTTTTATTTTTCATATTCGTGAAACTTCATCGAAGTTGGATATTTATAAGATACTGCGTGAATAAGAAACTGCAAACACTTTCTTCGTGCTCTTAATTACTGCACTTTGCTGTTTTCGAAGTGACGATACAATTCATTAATGGGGAGAGAAAAGGACAGACATTAACACACGTTGCTGAAAACCCCATCTAGTTAAGTTTAAGGAAAATGAGAAAAAGACAATTAAAATCTGTGAGAGAGAAAACAGATGGACACAAATGGGAATAATTTAATTTCATATTAAACACAAAACCTTCAAGAAAACAATTATAGACAAATAAATAGTATTATCTGTTTTCATTTAGTGAGGAAAGAACTTGTGTGATGAATGAAGATGAAAACTGGAGTTTTGTTTATAGATCATTCTTTATAAAAATATATATATAATGAAATACACTGCCCTACCATTAATATCCGCACACCTGCCTTTAGACAAAAAAGAGTTTTTATTGTGTCATTTAATATTTTGTGCTGAAACCTTTTGCTTTTATGATGGCCTTCAATCTTCGCGGCATACTCTCAACCAGCTCTCTGTAAATGTCAGGTGATATGTTCCTTCACTCGGCCTTTAATGCAGCCACAAGTTCGGCCTTGTTCTGCGGGCGATCTCGACGTGCACGTACTCGACGATCTAATACATCCCAAAGATGCTCGATAGGGTTCAAATCAGCACTCTGCGCTGGCCAATCCAACTTTTCCACACCCATATCCTCAAACCACTCTGTTACGACCCGAACAGTATGCCATGGCGCAGTTGTTTTGCTGATACAGGTATGGGCCTACCCTGAATTATTGCCATAACATTTGAAGTGCATAACTGTCCAGGCTGTCCTGATATTGCACAGAATTCATGGTTTTTGCAATAACGACTAATGGTCCCAAACCAAACCTTGAAAGGAGCCCCATACCACGACACTGCCTCAACCAAACTTCATTATTGGGAGGATACAATCAGGAAGGAACTGTTCCCCTGGCATTCACCACACCCAGGAACGGCCATCAGACTCGTAGAGTACGAACCTCGACTCGTCTGTCCATAGGACTGTTTTCCACTGCTCTACAGTCCAGGGATTCGCGCTCCTTACACCATGTTAATCGGTGTCTAGCATTTGTTGAGGTGATCAGTTCTGTTGAACTGTTGAGGTAATTCTGTTGAACGTGTCATCTTGCGTGCCCACTTTTGCAATTGCCTGTTCGAAGCCCAGTGTGCGTATATCTATAGCGGGTTCTGTGACGTGTTGCATGCATAGGACTTGTTTCCCCATCCATGGCGGGTGTCCGGATATTAATGGTTGGGCAGTGTATATCCACACTGTACAAGTCTTATTTTCGCTAGAAGTTTTGCACAAAAAAATTCGTGGAAACACTCTATGAATTTACTTCAGCTTTATCATCACGAAACTAATATTTTATGCTTTTGAATTTTCTGTAATGTCGTATCCAACCTCATTTAATTCATGAAACAAGCCGAACTTTGTTTCCCACTGAGAATTCTATTTCCTAGCTGTCAGCAATAAGTTTCTTTCCTTCAGCAAATGCACGCATAATGTTCTTCTCTGGCTGCATTTGCCACAGCGGCTGCCTTTTCTTCTTTACGAACCGACTTTAGCTTTTGTGAGCTGCTTTTCTTTTCTTTTCGACTACCTCTGATCCCACATGACGTGTATCGACCGATGAGAACTAAAAACGATGAAAATTAGTTTATTTTCTAACTGACGATTTAATAATTCGTTTTTTTCAGAAAATGGGACTGACGTTATTGCGTCTAATCACACTATTATTGTAATAACATGGAATTATTGCATCCAACTCTATTATTACAATAACATGTAACCAACTCTATTATTGAAATAACATGGCGTTATTGCGTCCAACTGTTTTTCAATAACTTGGAACATTTCCCACATTATTGAAAAACAGATTGAAATGCGCTGTGAGATACGAATAAAGTGATATGAATGAAGTAATTACTTTTATATATGATTAGTAATTAATTAGTAATTCAAAACTCAGTATAATTGAGTTCAAAAAGAAATATGTCTCTACTTTGGAAGAAGAATTAAGAAGATTAAGAATTAAGAAAATTAAGAAGAAAATTAAGAAGAATGATCTTAACCATGAGATCACGACTGACCAATTTCAATAAGGATAATGATCAATCCCCGACAAACAAACAGTTCTCATAACTAATTTTATGCTGTATAAGGCTGATAAGATGTTATGATAATAAATCCCTCTTCTCTACCAGAGCAAACATTAATGCAGAGGAAGGAATTCACCAGTACTTTTCCCTAAAGCCTCCTAGACATGTTCATTCAAATTCAAGTTCGGAGATCTGGCTGGGGGAGCACGCTGTCCCAGCGGTTCTTAAACTTCTTCTTCATTGGAGGGCATTCTACAAAATTAAAGTCAGCAAATTAAAGGCACTCCTATCTCGACTCAAGTCACACGTTTCACCACATTCATCAGATTGAAAGGAATTCGCGGAGCAGCTGAGACCAGGTTCTGTGAACCCCTAAAGTTTGAGGGTTCTCCCCAAAGCATGAGTGTTATTTTATTAGCTTTAAATCTGCATAACCATCCTTAATGACAAAAGAATTTCAACACAAGTAGTTAAGCTTGTATAAGAAGGGCCAATCAAGCCATCCCAAGGGCAAGTTAGCGCGCATATTGGATCGATAATTTTATTGCTTTTCTTCCTGCTACTCCTAACCTTATGATTATTTAACCATCTCGGGAGACTCCACGGTAACTATAACTGAACTTTCCGGCCCAGGAGAAAGACAACGCTGAAACTGTTTTGATCTATATATCTTTCCACTACTTGTATTGAAATTTCTGAGGTAAATAACCACAGGGGTAAAATCCCTAGGTCCCACAGATTTTCTTTTTGTCTTAAAAATTGAAAAGTTTCGGATTTTAAAATGACAAAGGCTGTTAGTGAAGCTAACTTTCCTCCTGATAAAGGAGACTTCTCCACACTGGATTCATCGCGGTGTGGAGAAGTAAGAACAAAGCTCCAAGGTCGAAGAAAATGCAGGCAGCACTAATTTGTCGGTAAACACTGAAGGTTTTTTACTACACTCCTATAGCTAAATCACAACATCTTGAATTATCAAGTAAGGTAATGATTTTTGCAATGACAAAGTCGTTACTGATTCTCCTCAAGAGAAGCATTGTTGTCCTGAAACTTTAACTAAGACTGCTACTTCAACTGCCAGGAAAATTAAATTACCAAATGTTGGGCTGTCTTACTTTCAAGCCTTTCCCCAGTTGATGCACTTACTATCCTGCGAGAAGAAATTGAAACTTACTTATTGAACGACAACAGTGAGGCCCCAAAAATAGCCATCAAGGCTTTTCTTCATTTTTGGAGCAATCTTGCACTAGTTGTAAATGGCTTGATTGTAGACAACGAAGCTCTTAAGATGAAACCATTAAAATGATGACACCATGACAATGTATCGAGACAACTTCGACTTCTGTTAACCAGACAATTGACCATGCCACAACGTCCAGACAGATTGTTAACTGGTTTCAATAACATGACAATGAATTTTCCGTTCTCCCATGGCTGCCAACATATCCGTCCTCAACCCAATTGAGCATGATTGTGACCTACTGGAAAAGGACAATCGATGGGATGACCATACACCAGACAATGTGCGGGCATTGCTGGACGCATTGTGCAACGCTGTAACACGACCAAAGGACACTGCAACATCTTATGGAGACCATCCCAAGACGTGTAGAGGCTGTTTAAAGGGAAAAAAGGTGGCCCCAAGAAGTGTTACGTAGGTGTTTCTAATGCAAAGCCCACTCAGTGTATATATTAGTTAAATTACAAAAGAGCATTTTTACATTGGCATTATGGCAAAAGATATTAATCTAAAAACAAATAAATACTCTTACACTTTTGTCCTAGCGATGGAATAAAGATTTAACAAGAGCGCAGAAGGATATTTCCATCAAATTTAATTGCATCGTGTCTTTATTGAAGGATGTGGAAGGGTATTTGTTATTTCTGAATAGTTTTTATTCACGTATCTGAAGATAAAACTTTTTGTCTCTGCATAATTTCCATTAGCTGTATAACCACACTGATTGCAAATATATTTTATTATTATTATTATTTCTTTTTATTTTAGAGTTATTTTACCATTATAAGTCGAGTTCTTTTTTTTTTTTTTTTTTGTTTTTGATTATAATGCTAGTGGTGCGTTGGAAAGAGAATAGTTTATTGTTCGTAAACTTCAGGATAATTAAATATTATGAGACTGTACAAAGATCTGATTTTAGTTTTACACAGAGTCAATAGCTGTTTAGAAGAAAATTACTTGAGATCAAAAAAGAAAAGCTGGTTTCTTCTGTGCAGCCTTCGGGCACCGAAGCAGAAGAAGAAGAAGAAGGTATATTTATGAAGATTAGAAGTCAGGTTTATCCCCAATAAAAATACGTAATCTTGGCAAGACATGAGTGTTGTGCGTGAGATAAGACTGGACTGAGTTTTAGGATTGGAATGAGTGGTCGAAATGGACACCTTTATGAAATGGAATGCTCATTAATAAAATATCTTATTTTTTAATAAACCACCATGGGGGTTTCATTCCAGATATATGTGACGGATTAGAACGCTATTCCGGTGTGCTCCTGTCTTTTCTAATACCCGATTGAAGTTAACTAAGTTTTTCTTCGCTCCTTTGGGAAATTATCTGAAGATCGGCATTGAAGGAATTAGTGGAGATTCGAAAATTTAAAGCTTTTTTTATTTATGAGAACCCCAAGCACGAGAGGTAGCACGTGAATGGGTTGAAGGTTGAGAAGATGAAAGAAGATACTTGTTGACATTAGACTTGAATTTTTGTAGATTGTAATTGTCAGGAAATACGTGCGAAGGAAGGTTGTTCCAGAAAACGGAAGTTGAATGAATAAATGAGGAAGAAGAAAAGTTGGTTCTGTGAGTTTGAAGTTGGACAGTAAAAGGATGCTGACACTGGTTGCTGCACGTGTTCGGACTGGTTTCGAAGAGAGAGCGTGGATTATAGAAGACAATTCAGAAGAGCAGTACCCATGGAAGTATCTATAGAAAAGGTATACAGCAGAAACAGAACGGCTATGAGAAGAGAGTGGAGAGACTTTGTTAGAAATGAGTCAGTAATTAAGCTAACTGTCCTCTTTTGAATGGAATCTAGAAGCCTGAGAGAGTTTTTGGGAGCGCCGCCACAGTTGTGGAAACAATATTAACTCCTCTGACCGTTTGGTCGTCACGGAGTATAAACAGAAAATTTATTTATATTCCATGGTACGGCGGATTTGCAATTTATACCGAGTGAACAGCTGTTTGGAAGAAAAGTAACGCAGAGAGCAAAAGAGAAAACCCAGTTTTTCAGACGTAAAGGAAGAAATGTTTGTAATGTGCTTGTGCCAAGAGAGATTAAAAGTCAGGGTAATCCCCAAAAGAGATAAATCATTTTGCCTAGAAATCGGAGTGTCACCAAAGATAAGCATAGGAGCAGAAGAATTCTTTTTGCCAGATATAAAGCAAGACTGAGTTTTAGAAGGGTTGAAATCAACTAAGTTGTCTTTGCCCCACTGGAGAATTACCTGAAGATCGGCATTTAAGGAGTTGGTAGCAGATTTTCGAAAAATTGAAGCTGATTGAGCAGGACAAGGTTTCTCAAAATGGAAAGTGGAATGCAATGTGCTATCATCGGCAAAACTATGGATAAGATTTCCAGTCAATGGAAGAAGGTCATTAATATACAAGGGGAAAAGAGTGGGGGAAAGAACTGAACCTTGGAGGACACCGGCATTAGTGGAGAAGTTAGAAAACAGAGTCATCTACCATTACCTGCAGTGAGCGGTCAGAGAGAAAATTGTATACCCAATCAGAGAAAAAAGTTGGCAAACAAATCATAGGATGGAAGCTTATTTAGAGGATTGTAATGCCAAACAAAATCAAAAGCCATAACTTTTGATTTTTTGATATCTTCACCAAACTTTTCCATTGAATTTATCCATAGATGGGAAACATAAGCCAGAATATCACCAGTGGATTGACACTGACGGAATCTGTATTGGCAATCAATAATAAGATATAAACGTTTCTAGATAGTTTAAGAGTTCATGGTTAATTGAGTTCTCTATTACTTAAGAAAGAGTATAAATAATTGCAATAGGAAGACAATTAGATGGGATGGATTTTTCACCCTTTTTAGGACCTGACTGGATATGAGCAAATTTTCAAGCAGAAGAGTAAACACCTTTAGAATAAGGAAGTGAAAAAAGGCGACACAGAGCAGGAGTAAGCTTAGGAGCACAGGACTTGTTTTTAGGACAAGTGGAGAAATACAATCAGGACCTGGAGCTTTCTTAGAATCAAGATTGTTCAAAATCATTCTCACATCCTTTTGGAAGACCACAGGAAGCATTGACATATCGTGGCCTCGGCATTACCCTTCCCCAAATACACAGTCGAACATCCTCCATTCACGGTAGAGTAGAGGCAGCGAGATTATACATTCGCTGTGTAACTGTCTACCTGGAGAGTTACCAATAAGTAACTATTGGTAGGCCGCTAGATAGCCGGTGGGCTATCTAGCGGCCGGGCTGCGAACACTATTTTAGAGCTGTACCTCGAAATATAAGGAAGATTGGATCTCGCCAGGATGTCCATGTCCAGCATAACCTCAAAAGACATCAGTCATACAGTATGATGGAAGAGATGGGGTGTTGCCAGGTCTTTGCTCTGGAGACTAAACATGAGTTCCACCACTTCAAGCTTCCAATAAGCAAAATGGTATTATTGCACCTGTTGATGAGAATCATCTATCATCTAGTGTTTCCTGAAAACACAGAAGGGCGGCATTCCTTTGTGTGGTGTGAGCGCCACACACCCAGATCCCTGCTTACGTCCGTTCGCACCTCGTGGTCACCTCCAGTATACTAGATACTGTATTTCAGGCCCTTTTTCAGGACGTTATTCGGTCTCAGGCAAGGATTGCACCGTTTTTCGTTGGCCACAGAACACATGTAATTTACTGAACATATTATACACGGTGCAATATGGCCTGAGTTGCTGATGCATGTAAACCTTCAACCGACAGTTCATGGTGGAGGATCCAAATGCGAGAACTGTCGATTTACGTAATCATGGAGAGGTCTATAGGATTCATATTCCCGCGAATTCAGCGGCTAAGGCAGCACTTGGAAGTCACTTTCTTGTTCAACGATCGGCTCATACCAAAAATGGCCAAAACTGTGTGCAACTGATAGGTATTTTTTAGCATTCAGACTGCAGTCTTGAGGTACGAGAGCTCCAAAAGATTCCCAGGAAACCACCATCCCTATATCAAAACACCGCTGCCACCTCTTCCTTTTTTGTTGGATCAGGACATCAGAGTAATTCCTCTCCGCAGTTTGTTGCTGTTCCCTCCATCTATCTACACATCATAGCAGGGAAACGTGATTCATTGGAAAAGGTGACATTTTTTTAGTCGTTAATGATGCAAACACAATTGGAACTACCAAGTGTGTTTAGACGCAAACTTCATTCGTTTGGCGAAGGGTGGCAGTAAGCATGACTGGTCAGTACCTTGACCGAGTGCCTACTCCTGAGGCACTTACTTTTTTCATACGAAGGACGATTCTTTGGATCGCAGTCTTTGAAACATGTCTGGTCGTCCTCTGGTTAAAGTTCATATTAAAAAAGAAAAAAAAAAAAACTCATATTAGAGTAAAAAAAGCTCAGAAAATTTCCTCGCATCATTGATGGTATTCGAACCCGGACCTTTTCCACCGTTGTGGGCAGGGTGATGATTATAACCACTGTTCTACGTGCGCAGACTAAAGTACATGGTCAGCTGTTCCATCCTTTTCTGTCTATCGGCTCGTACATGTGGAATAATCTACATTCACCCCAACCATCGATGACGCTTGGATGCCTGCCACTGGCAAGGCGACTTCTGGCTACCACTATTCGCCCATCCTTGGAATACCTTAACAACAGCACTCCGCGAACAGTTCACAAGATTCGCAGTTTCCAAGTCCATTTAATCACATCCCTTGCCAATATCGATCAAGTACCTCGTATGGACTGCATGCCATCAACCTGCAGTATCACATTTATCTGTCTCACTGCCACACGTACGCCACCATGTGGGGAAGAACCGCTGATTGCTAAAACATATGGGTAGCCATAATTTTTTGACTGTATAGTGCATAAAGGATTTTTAATTTATTATTTCCGATGTCATACGAAGTATACAGACATATGTATAGTAAAACGTTTGTTGTTTATCTGTTTATATTTATTTGTTTATTATTTTTTAACATTTAGAACACCATAACCATTTTGTTTTTTTAAATTTAAGTAGCCATAGCTCTGTAAACATTCAGAATCGGATAGTGTTTTTTCCTTGTTTGTTTTTTAACATTTATTTTGCAATCTAGAATAAGTCCAGATGTTTTGTATATCCCTTTATTCTCTCTTTTTCTCTCTCTCTATCTCTTTATCTTAAGCATTAGTAGGGATATCTTCTTTGATCTTCCATGAAGAATATTTGTAAGTTCTTCTGCAATTAATGTCTCAAATAATTGCTCAGGGACGACCAACCATTCATCTTTTCCCACAACATACGGGGTATTCGTTATTGTATACATAACTGGGAGCCATTATGTAAGCAGTAACGATGCTGGAACTGCTTCATCTTGTTGCTTAGATGATCTGGCTGTGGCAGGTGGGCGTAGAACAGAAAGGTTAAGACCGCCTGGGGAAATAAACGAATATCACTGCAGGATTAACACAGGCAGGCGAAAGGATAAAAAATGGGCAGCATTACTGCAGAGTGGTATTAAGATGATGCCCAAGATGAGTTTCCTTGTTGAAATGCTTATCCGACGTATCCAAATGAGAATAGTTTTGCAAGAAATACAATAATTCTATTCATAATCTGATCTGATAACCGCTATAAAAGAAAATACAAAATTACGAAAGGGGATTAAAATAATATAAAACGAAAAGCATCTTGGAAGGAAAATTGTGTATAAAGAGAGGCGGATACATAGTTTAAGATCATAAACTATACACGTGTTGTGGGTTTAACAAGTTTGGACGTTAAAGTTTCTTTGGGGAATGTTCGCATAGCAACCACAAAATTAAATAGCGCGTGTGATTAATTTATTATTCAGCTTTTGTCCTTTTTTTAAGAAAAGCATCCTACATAATTTATCTTCCGCGAACTCCTTCGAGCCGGCTAGAAAAATCTAAAAATATGTGTTTATATTAAAGCATTTAATCTAAAATTCGAAGTGGAAACTCATATAATTTAGGCAAGGATTACCAAATATTAAAATTTGCTCGTTCGCCCATAGTTAAAAGAAAACGAACATTGAAGGGAAGATTTTGGGAAAGGTTTTAAGACGAAATATGCAAGCTAAAATCAATGAAAACGTTAGAATAGATGCAGAAATCCTAAATTAAATTTTACCTAATAATTACATGAGATATGCTCATGAGCCAAAACATTATGATGACCCCAGTCTCCATGAGTCGGCACATCTCGCAGCAACTACGTCACCGACTGGCTAGAATATCTAATGATGGTAGAGTAGTACCTATCACTTCGTCAGCAAGAAGCTCGTGCAATGGGGAAAGGGAAGGATCTGACGGAGTTAGAAGGGGGAATGATTTGCGGCGCTTGGAAGGCACACACCAGCGTCTCAGCAACGAACGGGCTTCGGAATGTAAGCTCGAATCTGACAGTTTAAATAGCCAGCTTTAAATTTGGATGGGAAGTCTGGAGCGCCGAATGTTAAAGTGGTGGATCTAGTTGGAGTGAGATTTCCATCTTTTTTTAGTCATGGTTCGTTTTACATTGATTACTTTTTGACTGCCGAGTTCCTGGAAGAGTTCCTCTTCAGAGATTGAAATCAGGTTCCTTTCCGAGAGAAAAACACCAAGTGTCTTTAACAGCCGTTTTGAGATGACATTTCAATCAGGAGGTCCTCGGATTGTAGTCTTTTTACCCTTTTTGGTGATCCAGCAATAGATTCCAAATATTTTTGAATCAAAAACGGTGATAACTTGCCCACAAGTTGGATGAATAGAGAATCACTAAGAGATTTGGTATATTATCATGACACTGTGCTTCGAAGCCATTTGGGTTGATGGGAGTCATGGTCGATATCAGAAGATTCTGATTTTGAGCTCGAAGGCTCTAAAGGTGGATAATTGTTTGTATCCATGATGGCTTCTTTTGGTCCTGGAGGTTTATCTTTGCCACCCAGGTTATCGGCCCCACCACAGGGAGGCAGGAGCAGTGCTGCTTGGTGGCCAAGCGTGAGGTTTAGTAAAATTAGTAAAACTAATAAAAATTAAAGAAAAAGATATCTTCTTTTTCTGGGCTCTCTTCCTAGGACATTTAAGATAGTAGCGCTACTTAACAAGGAAAACTAAGTCTCAGGAGAGAAAACGTTCTTCAACTGAAAGTCTGCATTCTTTACGGACATTCATATCCATTTTTAAAAATGTTATGAAGCGTAACGCGACTTTTAATAATCTATTATGCATGCAAAGAGATAAAACAAAATAGTAACTGAGAGAGAATTTTTATTGCCAGCATCATGCATTATCCAGATAGAAACAAAAGAAAATAAACTTTATTTTCCTTTGACATTGGACGTCTTTATGCACGACAGACTCCATTGCAAATGTCGGAATGAACAAGTGTTGACAGTTCTACTGTTACAAACATTGTGACAAGTTTCTAGAGTGACAGTTTGATTTAACAGAGTCCACCAGAAAAGCGACAGACACGTGTCCAGCCACACATAACCAGTAATTTTATTTAGAAGTGACAGAATAAATGTTTGCAAAAGGCGATGCCAATAGAGCAAAGCACGCTGTCAATAAAAATGTCTCCTGTTTACATGTAAATGCAAATATAAAAAGAATTCAAAACAGAAACACAGCTGATATATTTTCAGCTATTTCAACCTGCACAAGAAGCGTCATGTGCTGAGTCGAGGCGTTTTATATTATTTCAGCGCGATTCTTGAGAACAGCAATGACAGAGATTTCATAATTACTTGATTTATTTTAAATTTTTATGTACGTACTTATCTAATGTGTTTTTTATAATAAAATATTATAATAATCCCACAATTAGCACATTTTGTGTAAAGTACAGAGACATCTGCAAAAGAAATTGTGATAGGTCGATCTCCAGACTATGTTTATTTTTATATTAATATAAACAATACAAAAAGGCTGCCACTGCCTGATTTATAATAGCCTGGTACGTATTATATGTTTTTACAGTAGATTTAAAGCGTCTACTGTGAAAACAATTGACACATCAAATGAGCAATTCATATAGATGCCAACTAGTTGATAAGCGTTTGTGCTGTTATCGTGCAATGTTTGTCTGTTTGCTGTGTCATAAGTCACTGTTTTTCTCAGAGGGCCTCTTGATTGCATTCAGTCATACCTGAAAGATCCATCCAAACAAAAATATTGATCGCACTTCTCAGGATTCAGTTGACCAACATAACTTCCAAATCCACAAACCGCAAAGCTAACTCCTAAACAGAGGATTGACCATCAGCTCTGAAAAGTCAGCGATCGTGGGCTTTGGAAATTTGAAAAAGAAAAATGACAACAGAATCCGAATTACAGGTTCAGAAGTCTGGAAATTCAAACAACACAATCACATTTGATAACGAACTTTCTTTTGAACACCACTTTGCCAGGGGCAAAACTAAAACCCTTGTAGCCAAGGGGGTAATTAGGCAAGGGTTACTGACAATGAACTACTGTACTAGCCAACTATAGTATTATCAAACTGTCTTAATGTCAATACCAACGTATGGCGTCACTATCTGATCATGCGCCCCAAAAACTGACATAAAAAGAACACTTGAGCTTCGAATATTGGATCACGAGGTGGCTTAATCGTGTTATCAAAATCTGTTCTCCGGTGAAATCTGAAAACCACTCATTGGAGCAAATCTTTCATCCGAGACAAATCTTACAATACTCTCTGAAATCATAATTGGACAAAGTGATGGGCTCAGCATTGAAAACATCATCAGGTATAATCAGGTTTTTCTAGTCACAGTACCATCGATGGATAACAGTACATTCGAAACTTCATAACCAGATCGGAATAATGAGGCTTTTCCTTCAATGAGAATTCAATCGTATAATTCAAAATAAATCCCTCTTCTAATCAATACATGAAAACGACTCAAGGAAGTTACTTGTACGCTGAAATGTAGGAGATTAATCAATTCCGACATCTCTAAACGCTACACCCCATGCAAGATATTGTAATCTCCAGTCAACCTTTGCATAAAATGTTTATATTTATCATTGTATATATACTTGTATATGTATGTTTCATATTTATCTTGATAAATATTTTGGACAATGTGACTGGCATCCTCTAGTGATAGCTATCCTGGGGGTTCTCAATAAATTTATTTTAATAATAATAATAATATTGCGGACTGCATTTTTCTTTCCGTTCTTCTTAGTTCCCAATCTATTGGGAATAAGAAGACACTTTGCACATGAAGTAAATACATGCAAAATGTATAATGAAAGCGATTTATGAACATTTATCCAAATTTATTCTTCTGACAGCGCCGTTTTAGATGAATGGATTTTTTTGGAATTTGTTATTAGAATATTTTAATAAAATGTATCAATATTATTCAACTTTGGTCCACATTGCACAACTTGAAGTGATTTAAGCATTGGACATCATTATTTTAATCTAACAATAAGAACACGAATGCCCTGGTTTGTCACATATAATCAGGCACTTTAGAATGCTTTATGCGTTCTGGTTTTTTGGTGTATCGGTTCTTAACATTTATTTGTATAAAATTCTTAGAGTATAGCGATATAGAAACGCGCTCTTTTATGACTTAGAATTCACTTTTCCATTCCTATTGCTTTTAAGTTTGCCATTTGATATATATGAAAGATGTAAAAGGAATCCAATTTAACTTGTAATAGATTCTTGGAATGTTCCACTACTTTTCTTTGCGAATATGCAAAAGCCACATTTTGAATAGGATGGTGAAGGACACAACTCTTTATAATTCTCTAATACTGTCCAGAGAAATGATTCGTTTCGCAATATGCTATGAAATTATTGAATTCGACAAGAAAATGAGCAAAAAACATAATTGATCTAAATCTTTTTAAACTCATAATTTATTCAAACTGTGGCTTTACGATTGTTGTGCATTCATTGCTGCTTTCATATATTTTCGTGGTATTTATTGATATTTAAAACTTGGATGGCTAGTAGTCTCTGGACCATGGCATAGAGAACACTTAGATTAAACGAACAAAGGAGGTGTGTGTCGGGGGTTTAAAAAACTATTGTATTTCCAATACGCTGTGGGTCAGAAGACATTTTGAAAATCATTATAGTGAAAATAAAGTGGAAAGATTCTTTGGTGTCTCTTTCCCACTGATAGCACAATTCGTTTAATTTTTATTGAATTTTAAATTCGGGTACATTTTTTGTTCCACACTGGATTTAACATACTTCAAGAATACCTATTCAACTAATTGCATATGATAATCATTTCATTTGATCAACAAAACCTGTGCCTCGAGGGGACTTCGCGATGTTTATTTGGTCACCAACCTCCCACTTCTTTATTATTCACTTATCGAAACGGAAGCGATTACATTTATCGTTCTGAGATAAGGATTAAGAGACAGAGTAATGAATTTTCACTCGCTGGAGAAGAGCATTTCAATATATCTCTCATCCCTTGCCCAAATAACTTACGGCTGTATTTCAAATATTTTGTATTTCAAGTTTTCTCTAACGAAGAAGATAACAAATGGAAACGTGCCTCGAAGTTTAAACTCTAGTGATAACAATAAGGAACTCTTGGACACCTTATTAACTGAGAATAATGTATCCCTTAATTATGTTTACGGAGATGCTGTACGCATTGATTGCAGAACGTGGTACTTGGAAAGGATGAAGTAAGCTCTAACATCAAACAGTATTAGTTTGCATTCACGAATGCATTATTTGTATTCTGCAATGATAACAGGCCATGTACCCAGCGTGAATTTTGTATTAGCTGTCAAAGAAGTCATGTAGAATAATATAGATCATTGGAAAAATCAACTCATTTCGGAAAGCATACACTCCCCTTTAATGTTGGAATCACATTTAAATTTTCAAAGTTTTTATTAAAAGAGGACCAACTTAATTACAAATTTTTATTAAAATATTTTCTATTAAGTATAAAAATGAAAAAACTCAAATAATATTTAAGAAATTTCTAGAATATTTCAAAAAGGCGAAAAAAATCGACTCCTGAATGTGATAATACATTGTAGGAGATTCCTGAACATTGTAGATGATTCTAGTGTTTTGCAGTAATATTAATCGAAGATTTAAGAGCTGTAACTTTCAGAAAGTGTTTGGTGTCAGCTTTGTGTGTTTTGTGATAAACACGGCAAGAAATAAGGAATTGAGTGATGCCAAAATTAGTACAATTATAAATCTGCACAAAGAAAGTTATTCCACGAGAAGTATTAGCAAAAAAAAACCTAGGTATTTCGTTTAGAGTACAAATTCCTTTATGTTTGTTGCCATGCCCTGGTTGGAAGGAAGGAATGAATGGCCATTTTGTGGTGGATGCGCAGAAACTAAATGCTCTCGGTTCGCTCATAAAAGTCGTTCATTTTTGTTATAAATCATTTGTTTTAAATACCATAATAATAATTAACACGACCTCAACTCTGTTAAAACAGTAAGGAAAAACTGGTACAAGACCGTAATGTTTCAATTTTAAAATTATCTTCTCTGTAATTTCGTTTATTCTTCTGTTGGAATCAAAACCCAATTGTAACTGTGCAGACATTAAAAATTCATTTTAATACTAACCAACGGAACATTTAGTGTTCCTCTCGACTTTAAAGTGTTCTTACCAGATGGATGTCATGCAAATTGTGCACCATTAAAGTCCAAGGGAAGGCTAAATATAAAACTACAGTCCATAAATATTTTTTTAAGCGACGTTAGAGAAATGTTTGTCGACAACTCGAATACCAACACGATATTTTCCAAATAAACAAACAAAAAATATATGTTAGCATAAACGATGAGGAAAAGATGCCTACAAAGCGATTGGTTGATCAGAAAGTGATAGTACATTGGTCGGCACGTAACTTTCCAATCAATCATTGTCCAAGTGAACCGAAACTGACCGAAACTTGGAATAATCCTAAGGAATCTTCTGTAGATGTGCGTGGAATGTAGGTGAGATTGTCGATGCATCAAGCATTTATGGCTATATCGCGCTATTGCCACAGATGCTGCTTGCATGTGACAGCTGCCACTGGGGATGGTGACGTAATGTAACCGTCAGCTTCAGCGTTCTTGCATCCACAACGCTATCCAAGTCTGAGTTGTTTGTGAGAGTTCATTGAAGATATTTAGAATGGGAGTATCATACGCAAGTTAATCGAATATAAATTCCAGGACATAATGTGGACACTAGATAAATGTCACTTTGAAGGAACACCGTAGACTACGTTATTACCATTATGATTAAACTAATTTATTTTCATGGACGTTGAGCGAATAATCACGTATTGCTATCCAGAATCACCATTATGTTTATTGGAATTTCTACTAAGTCCAGTAACTAATCAGAAATTATGGAAACTCTATACTTAAGATAATTGTCTGTAAGCAGGAAGCCACGAACGGATCCAGTCTTTAATGGTTGTTTTTGTTGTAGGACCATCAGCGACCAAGGGCATATTGCTCCCTGTGAACTGTCTGTAAATTGCGTGGGTTCTGTGGTCAAAATAAAACCTTTCAGGATCATTTTGAAGAAGATTTTAGTGTTTGTTGGACGAAAAACCCGAGTTTCTGTGAGAAAAAACCACGCTACTCTCGCCTGAGACCGATTAACTCAGCCAAGTTGTAAAAAAGGTCCATAAAAATTCCTCACGTCATCGACTGAACTCGAACTCATCTTTTCCACTCGGTGTGGGGAGGACGGCGATTCTACCAACTGTGCTACTCACGAGGGTGTCTTTAATGGAATTGATCGTAAGGGCAATGAACGATGGTGTGTACTACGACTCCACATCATGACTTCAGAGGGAGATGGGAAGGAAAAGCAAAAACTAAGAAAGTTATATAAAAATTGTCTTTCACCGGGTCCTAAGCTCGTGATGAAACACCATTGGGTGAACCTCTTGCAGAAATCCAGATAAATCGTCTCATCTTCTCCAGAAATGCACATTGTGGTAGGATTCATAATGTAGAACTTGAATGTATATTTCCCCTACAAAAGTATTAGAGCACACCTCGCTTTCAGCTTGATATTACTGCCACTCACATAAATAGCGTGTTGGATCCCTCATGGCCCCTATCACACACTCATATGACCTACTGAACTCAATCCTTGTTGATGCCTTATACTCCAGGTTTATGTTTTGCAAGGATGTTTGTAGAGATTGTCATGCTACTTTTCCGAGTAATATCTGGTCACGTGGTCTTCCTGTATGTTGCTGGATGATAGTGATCACGCCTTCATTTTATGATAACATTACAGGCGGTTGTCCTCGTGGGTAGTACAGTGAATACAATCACCGCACTACCACACAGGGTGGAAAAGACTTGAGTTCGAATCCTGTCAACGATGAGAGGAATTTTATGGGCTGTTTTTCGCAAAGTGGTTGAATCGTTGAATTAGCAGACTCAGGTGACTGTTTTGTGTTATTTTCTCACCGAATTGTGATATCAGTTTTTACTTTCAAATACAAAAAAAACTAATAGTTCTGCTATTGTTTATAATATCCATTGATAACAGTGTAATAATTTAAGTTTGTTCAACTTTCAAGTCGACCTGCGAACACACACACACACATAGTAGCAGACAAAACAGAGTTAAAAATTTCTATTTCAGTCTCATACCAAGCGTGTTTCTAATTTCGCAAGATGAAGGAAAGCAATCAAGGACTAAAACTCCAGTGAATATAACTTCGTGCTATTAACTAGTTCCACCTTCCGACAGCTCCATGCATCAACTGATATGCTGTCAAAAGAAAGTTTCTCCTATTACACCTCCTGACATCTTCGCATACGGCAACCTACAAGTACCGCTGCTTGTTTACTCATCCAATCTCGACATTCTTTCTTCCAGGTTTAAATTTTCGCAATTTTGAATCCTGTGTACATCGAGGCTTCAGTTTGCATTTCAAGTTTCTTACTTTATCTCATAATTATTATTCGAAACGAAATTTAGGCATAAACGTACTGTGTATACACTATCCTACAAAAAGCCATGGAACACACTCGTTTGGTTTAAAAAGAATGCGTGTATGCGACTAAAAAGTCGCATACACGAAACTCAGGTTTGGTCTCTAACCTGAGTTTCTGTTGGGGGTGAAGAAATTCTAAACAGAGACCAACTAATTGGGCCATAGCATGAAAACAGGGGCCATGAAATTCCTCCTGCGAACTAATTTCTGTACTGCGATGTGTTGAAGCTTAACCGATAAATGTCCACTCCAAATTTAAATTTCAAATTTCGAGTGGGCATATTTTCAGTGACCATAATGCAATTCGTAGCTTAATCTACTAATAAAACATCGACTACTGTCTGTTAAGATATCTTTTTTCCCTTCAGGTAACTGAAAACCTTTTGAAGTTGTTTAAAGTTTGAGCAGAGGAAATTAAGGCTTTTAGACTGTCATGGCTCTTTCTAAAAATATTTTAGAGCAACTTCCTGTTATTACTGCAATGGAAAAATATGGCCACGCATTTTTCTTGTATCCGTACTGGCAGTTATGACTTGAATTAGATATTTGTAAAAAAAAATATGAACATTTTCGTGACTCTATAGCAGAAGAATTCATCGCGATAGCTAATGTTGTTGTGTAGTGCACGTGACTCTAAATTCCTTTTCCGGTAAAACAAATATTACCCTCTTTCAATAATGAAAGATAAAGATTTGTATTTTTAATTAACGCGAGGCATTCTTTACTTAAGTATGACAAAGATTTCAACATGGGAAAAGTGTTGAGTATTTACATTGAACTTAAAAATAATATTTAATAACTGAACGTAATATTTTAGGAAAACTGCCAGAGTTTTATTTGCTGAGCTGAAGAAGTCATTTTAATTGATGAGTGGAAAATATTAGTTATCCGTTTGAAATACGTGCAAGCTTTTGTTTTAATAGCCAGGTACTTTTGATTTCTTCGCCTTGGTATTCATAATGCATGCGTTAAAGACATGCTTTGAGTTAGATACAAAACATCTTCCTGATAATCTAATCTATCCGAAGTACTCTACATAATGTATCGAATTAAAATGTTTACAATGATTCTTCGCAATTTTTAAACTTCTGTTATAATGCACTACAACAGGAGAAGGGAAGGATGATTGTGAAAGTGGACTCGACAAATGTATAATTATGTACGTATGTATTTCTTGAAGCATCGAGGACCTGCATTTTCTGTCAGCATAAAACCTTTCAGGATCATTTTGAAGAAGATTATTGTGTTCCATTAGTTGTTATATAATAAAAAACCCAATATTTAGAACTTGAGAATCTGCTTCTTAAATCTGGTCTTGAATTACTCTATACTGACATCGCCACTGTTATCCATTTTGAGAAATCTTGGTACTAATTCCTCCAGAGATTAAAGGAATTCTTTAAAGGTCTTTTCAAGGAGGATGTAGCAATCCGATCTCAAGCGCAATAAGTTGTTTTTTTCCAGTGATTCATTTCCGTGGTCTAGACATTTCAGAATTTTGGATATTTCTTAAAGCGTATATTAAATTTTGTAATTTTATCTCAAAAGCTGTTATCCTGGACCTTTTTCTATGATATATACTCCACTTTTATTAAAAACAAAAACATTAAGATCGTAAAGTTATCTTTCTCTCACTGTCCTCAAACTTGTCATCATTTGGATGGTATCAAAGGAATTTATGGGCTTTTATCTTCATAGATTCTTCCCTTTTAAACATGATGATTTAATGCACACAGTGGGAATTCTTAAGCTTCTGTTCTCGCACAAAGAGAGCAGTTTCTATAAATAAGATTTACAAACAGTGATATATCTTTGATATTCTGTTTTATCAAGACAATAATTGAATGAAGTATTAATGACTGCGTTGTTTGCTTTTGACAAATTATATTTAAGTTTCTTTAAATACTCTCGATAAATTGCAAACTCTAGATGAAATCTTGTAGCTTCACTATTAATCAGAATTAAATGGAATTTGGTGCAATTTCGTATAAACAAAGAATGTACTAAGGTACCGATTAAATTACAGACGTTAAAATATGGGTAGAAAACTTTATAATAAAATAATGAAAATGTAACTGCACAAATTGCCCAGGGCAATTTAGTTTACCAGTTTAGTTTAGGTAATCCATTTACGGATTTTCTAATTAATTATACAAGTTCAAAACTTTGCGAATATTTATATTCATTTTTTTTTCATATTTGTTGCAATTATAATATATAGAGAGGAAAGGTTAAACTTCAGTCAGTTAAATTATAAACGATGCCTTTGAATTTTAATGTAATAGTTACTAATTATCTAATTACTGTGATTGATTCGTAGTTTAATGTAAATTACGACGTTTCATTAAACGTCCTGCGTAATTTCATTCCATTTAATTTCATTAAGTAATCAAATTGAAAGTTATCTAGTTTACAGAGTACAGGTTTCTGTAGAGAAACAGGAATATCGATGAATTATTATTCTAGAGATTTTGTCTGTTAGATTATTATTTATAAGTTTAATTAATGATATGTGAAAACTGAGATCAGCTACCTAACATTTGGTGTGGTAATGATAATAGTTCTTGATTGAAAGGCTTTAGACACATTTTGATAATCGAGCGCTCTTGAAATTTAATATAACATACACGATCAAACTTGTTGCTTTGTTTTGTTTTTCTCTGATATTGCTATAAACATGAGCCCATAACTTTGCCTGTAAAAATCATATTTAATCCAACCCTCGTCAGTACTGGTGTAATGTGATATTGTACATCCAGAAACATTACAAACATTTATTTCCTTCCCGATATTTCCCTCTGGTCTTAATGCATTTAAATTGAATTACACCTAGTTGCAGGTAACGTACACTGAGTCTTAAAAAAACTGCTTCAATGTTTTTTTTCAAAAAGTTCAAATAAAAATAAATATTAAGTATCGCTTTTCTTTCTCCTTAATATCCTGTTAATGTTAAATATGTGTCCTTTGAATCTTTTATATAGAAGGAATAAGTATTATTGAACGGAATTATTCTTTTTTCAACCTCTTTCGCTTTGGTGCGAGATTTGTCTTGAATAATAAAAAGGATGTATTTCATTTTCAGCGATCACGTCCAAATGGATATTGCTTTTATTAGCTCATTGCTGCACGCTTTGCTCTGAAATAGCGTTTAAAATATTGATGAAGCGTGAGAAGGGGGCCCATTTCTTCACTGCGGGTTGTTTCATGGCTATTACTTTATATGTAGCTGCCACTAGTGGTAATCGATATTCCACAGATTACAAAAGAACAAAGAACAAAATTAAATTTTCACAAAGAACCCATCGAAATTCCAGTTCTTTAGCGATATCGTGTATTACGTAATAAAGGTAGGTAGTGGGAAATGGGAACAAGATTTTTCCTCTATACATCTCACGCATTCTCTAGAGCCCAATACTGGTTTAAACTATCACCCGGAATGTTATTTTGCGAATCAGAAATGAAGGAAAAGTTTTAACACCAACTCAAATCGACATTTAACAAAATATTAATTAATAATGAAATACAGAATTTAAAATTCTTTTATTTAAATCAAGAAACGGTCGAAAACACATAAATACAGAAGAAAATACACGAGTATTCGCATAGTGGATGTGACGTCACGAATATTGGCAGCCATGTTTTTTTTACATGGCTACCAATACGTTCTCTCGGACGTTTATTCTAAAATTTGAATAAAATTACGCACTCGACTGCATTGTTGTTGTGCAAATTATAAAAGGTTTATTGAAACCTAAAATAAAAATTTCAAAATTAAATTTTTGCAAAAGGGAATCTTCCTCGGTTTTATTTTTTATCAAATATAAACCCTTTTCTTTAAAGCGAACATAAATGGAATGTCTTATCTGTAAAAGAGATTAAAGGAATGATAATAATCGGTTCATAGCGCGTCAGTTCTCATTTATTATTTAAAGTTCGAGCCAAGAAGTCTTTGAATCATCTACTCCAGAAATGAGAGCTATGAGATACAATAAACAATTTTCTTTGAACTAACAAAATCGGTTTCTGGAGACACAATCAAGTTTTTGTGATGATGCAGCAGTGAATAGAGTGTTAGAAGTAGGATATGGAAATAAAATGAACTCCAAGATCGTTAATCATCTTTTCTTATATTTTGACTGCTTGAGGAGCTCATCCAATGCGATAGCTGTCAAATGTAGGCGGTTTCACTCGAAAGAATTTGATGAATGGTACAATTCCCTCTCTTTGTTAAAAAGACATGATGTAGTCATTCTAGAGAACAACTGCTTTGCATGTCCAAATTTAAACAGTTGTATAATTTTCAGAAGTGTTTTTAATCATCTCTTAGAATATTCCACCCTAACTGATCGTAATTCCACTGGAGAATGCGCAAGTCTTCCAAATGAAAAATTTATTAAATGCGTCACTTATAATTATCAGTAATTTTTCAATACTTTTCTTAAAGACTTCTCTCATTTTCCACTTTCTTCTGTGTGATCTCTCTCAGATCCTCTGTGTAATTATGAACAAAATAATTTTCTTTTAATCTGCATGTAATATTTCGACCAATACATAGTACTCGTACTAATTATACGTACTACGAGCAGTCGAACTTCATGTACAAGGTTTATTTAATCAACTTTTATTATTAAAAATAGGGTGTATGCTTAAATTTCATAAACTTGATAAATATTAGCGAAATAATGAAAATGCTAAAATAACAAATTATGTTTATTTATGACACTTTAATTTTATAATGAATATTAAAATTAACTAAGACTTAACGTATTCTGTTAGTTTTGTGTGAAGCTCAAGTGGTGTTTAATTCTGTGCAGATGTGCAGTGACGCGTTTATATCTTCATTGGGCTCAAAGCAAAATGGAATTTGGGGACCCCGTCTAATAAAGAATATGTTCATTTTAATTTAATTGTGACAACAAAACAAACAAATTATATGACATAAGAACTAAATATAAAATTTCATCGAAATCGGTAAAACCATTTTTGAAAACACGTAATTATCAAATTAATCTTCAAGTTCATTGACCTTGGCAGGTAGAAAGTTCAGTTTCCAATAAAACCATTTAAAAATATTAGTAAAATACAGCAATGAGTTTTTGAAACAGATCGGGCCCTAGGCAGATGTCTCTTTTGCCTAGAGAGAGAGAGAGAATGTTTTAATATTTTCATTGCCATATTACCAAATCAGTTGTCTTTTAATATGTTCATTGAAATGTTTATTGAAGGTGATCAGTTCCAGCAGCCCACATCTGTTTAGCTGCCTGAAGTGGGATTCAACAAACCAATTCTCTGGACGCACTATGGATCAAACTTTTAAATAAATTACAACAAAAAATAAAAATATAATATAAAATAACATTTCAGTAAATTGCGTGTGTTGTGTAGAAGATTTGCTGTTTTTCTGGATGAAAAATCTGAGTTTCCGGGAAGGAAAACCATGCTTATCTTGCTTAAGACCGACTAAGTCAGCCATGTTGTGAAAAGGCCAGTAAAAATTCCTCGCCTCATTGAAGGGATTCGACCTGAGATCTTTTCCACCCGGTGTGGGGAGAAGAAGAGATGTAGGAGTAAGCAAACTATAATCTCTATCACCAAGAAGAAAAATACCAACGATGTGGACATCATTATTGCGAATTCTCCAGTTAAAAAAGTCACCCAACATAAAGATTTGGGTATCATCTGGGACAAAGACCTCACCTTCTTGCCTCACTTTAATGCCACTCGAACGAAAACATATTCGGCTCTATGGGCAGTAAAACAAGAGATCTCCAACTTCCATAACCCGGACCTTATCATCAAATACATTCTTCGTTGTATTTTCCCAATTCCATTATATGCATCGACTATATGGTCCTCAGCACCCTCATCATACCAAGCCAGGTTCCTCTCCCTGGAATTCTGGATCTTGAAATGGCTAAATAGGGTTGCCGGCTTAACACCTACAATCTCAAAATCTGTTCTGGTCACCAATCTTAATACGCTTCCTTGGAGGTATCACATCATCTCTAGGAACCTTCTTACCCTCTCTCAGCTTCTATCCGGAAAACTGAGGTCACCCGATATTTGGGATATCATCGCCAGACCGTCCGACAGGAGAAGATGCCAGTCCAACACCTCCCCATACAGATCGAAGCTGCGTAGCATGTCCTCCTTGGACAACATGTTTCCACACAACTCCTTCCAAATATTTAACAGATTAGCCATAGACGCTGAGAAACTTTGCAAGGACAGAACCTACAGATCTTCCATTCTTGCAGACATGTATTCCTTAGTCATGCTCTAGGTGGACTCTCTGTGATACCGCAATATCCACGCTTCGATGTATCCGGATGCACTTTTATTTGTTGTAACTTTATGTTTTTGTACTTGTTGTAACTTTATGTTTTTGTATTTGTTATAACTTGATGTTTTTGTATCTTCACCAGTGGCTGTTTAAGGCCGTATATTGTATCTGGCTCTGTATACAATGCATATGTCTGTATTTTATGTTTTTTCTCTGTATATAACTCATGTCCTCTAGCTGCACAGCTGTAAAAGGACATTTCTTCGGAAATAAATTGATATTAATAATAATAATAATAATAATGTTTTAGAAAGAAATGCCTATCATTCTTATACTGTATGATGAAATATTACACGTGAGCTATTAAAAATAAAAAGTGTAATATAATCATGTTGAAGTATGCAATGCAATAAAGAAGATTTCGAGAATATTGCTCCTGTTAGTAAAATAATAAAGATGGTCTCGCTTCAGGAGGAACTTGAATGCGTATCTCAGCTTATGACAAATAAGAATGGCACGCACATATTGACATAACTCTTCACCTGTCTGTTTTATAAATGCTCTTTAACTACTAGAAATTCGCGTTCCTTTGAACTTGAAGTTTATTTTGTACACCGTATTATTTTCTACACAGTTTTATAAGATTAAGATTATTCGGTTTTTGAGATGATCTTATAAGATTTGTTTGGGTAAAAAATTTTAACAATCGGTGCGAAATGACTCCAGCTCATCACTGCTTGAAGGCGTTCGAGGGGACTGCAGTGCGATTGTGAATGCAAGATGCGCCGATCGACAGAGTGAACAGATTTCCAGCGGTGAATGATAATAGGGTGCCAAATACGTAAGAGGTCTGTACGTGACATTTCGAAGGCATTGAAGATCCCTGTCAGTGATTGTTATGTGACCTGCAAATGTTAGCAGACTGGTGCTGAAAACGTCAAGAAACCACCCAAAAACCCTAAAAAGCTGACGGAACGTCACAGAAGAGCCCTGGAAAGATTATTCCTCTCAGAACTCAGGTCAACATTGTCGCAGCATGCACACGTCCTCAGTGAGATTATTGGAACACATATCGACACCAGTACAGTAACCAGAACAGTAACCAGAACACTGAATAATATGGGTTACCACGACTGTGCACTGTTCACAAGCTACTATAATCCCGATTAATGCCAGAAGCCATCTAGCTTGATGAAAAGCTCGCCGTTCTTCGATCGTAGAACAATAGAAAGCTGTGCTTTGGAGTACGACTCACTGTACGTGGTCTACTAGTCTAACTGTCTTGCCAGGGCGTGGCAGAGCGGATTCCCGGCGAATGATACCTATCGGACTGTACCGTTCCGACAATGAAGTTTGGCAGTGGTAGCGTAATAGTCTGGGGCTGTTTTAATGATTTGTCCTCGGACCGCTGGTCACTGGTTCTTTTGGAACCGAACAAAAACCATGAAGGATGAGGTCTATTTAGACGTCCTGGACAATGGGTTACCTACATTGTGACAGGACACCAGGGAAGGCACATACCTGCATTAGTAGGACAATGTTCCCTGTCATACTGCTCGCACTGTGAGCATGGATTCGAGCGTCCGAAAGTTGGGCCGGCCAGCTATAGTCTCTGGGATGAAGTAGATCGCCATGTGTGTGTGTGTGTGTGTGTGTGTGTGTGTGTGTGTGTGTGTGTGTGTGTGTGTGTGTGTGTGTGTGTGTGTGTGTGTGTGTGTATCAGGAAAAAGCAGAGCTGAACTGGTTTCCGCTTTGTGGGCCAAATGGTGGAAAAAATCGGAGAAAATTTACAAAAAGCTGGAATTAGAGGCTATCATAGAGACTAAAGGCACACGTTTTTAGTTTTCTTGTAAATAAAACTTATTTGTAGATATGCAGTGTCTGGATATTAATGGTAGAGCAATGGTAGTCAGGTAAGAGCGCAGGATCCTGGTAAGACGTTCCGACACGCCAGGATAGTAGGGATGTAGGCAGTTGAGGTAAACTGGTTATCATATGGAGGATTTGGTCGCGTAACAAACTCGCGAGCTTGTAGTTCACATGTATTTAGAACGTGAGGAAGATAACCGCAGTTGGAAAGCTCCGCCATTACTTTGGAAATTTCCAACTGCCTGTCACCTATGGAACTGGAATGTGTCCAAGCGCGCGTAAACAACCAGGAGCGTGTGCAGACCCATAGTTGGTAAATTGGCCTGCACAAATGGGCTTCCTAAAAACAGAAGTTGCAAAACATGAACCCACGCGTTGGACCAAAACATCCAAAACAGGGAGGGTATCATTTGTTTCCAGTTCGACCGTAAATCGGTCATCGACATATCGACACCAGAGAGTGATGGGGACAGGCAAATTCGAAAATATTCGGCTCTTTAACTCTTCCATGGCAATATTGGCTACAATGGAACTAACAGGAGAACCCATAGCTGTGCCTTGAATTTGGCAGAACAGAGAGTCGTTAAATATGATCATGCTGCCAGTCAAACAGATTGAGGGCTAGATATATTTGCTGTTGTCCCTCGGGGATAAGAGGCTAGATTACTTCAATATCTCAATTTCTGTCACTTTATATCTAATTTACAATCCCCGACGTGACATCATCGACTATTCGCGTGACTACTGCAAGTGCTCATGGCTTGAAGCACTGCACATATTCAATTGTAATAGAATTATGAACCGTAATAAGGGAGTGCATATGCACCCAATTATGGAGTCTACCATTTTGCAGTGCGATGAGCGCTGGCGCTAGTTATCATAATTAGAAATTTCAATGTTCAATAAATTGAAATAGTTTGAAATTTCAATATATACTTTATATATTATTTTGATATATTTTATGAATACCAATTCGTGCATTTTAAAGAATTATTTGATGTATTATAAAATTGATATTTGATTTATTAAGGAATTTCCAAATAAGGTTCCATATTTTGTTATACCAAAATGAACAATTCAATAATAATTTTTTATTTTCCAGAAAGTATTAATTTTGAAAGGGATAAGACTGCTAAACTTAGTATCAGAAAAAGCTTGTTTATATGTGTACTAGACTTAAATTACGAAAAGGAAAATACTTTGTATCTTGCAGGCTCCTTTCGTAGTGCGACCAAAGCGAAACAAACTGACAACGTTGAGAGTTAAATTTATCTTATAGTATTAGTGTAAATCCCTCTGATACGGATAGTTGCAAGAAAAAGTAAAAGGGTATCAATCTCTGATAGAATAGGGTGGTTACAAGCTTTCAAAAAGTGACATTTTTATTTCAATGGTTATTGCTAGCATTTTGCGTTATCTTTTATTTTTTATCCCCAAAGTTCCATCTTGGTTGTTGGACTGGTATCGGAGTGTGGCAAAAATAAATATGGTGACTTCGTAACAAATTACAAGGAACTTTTATAATACGTCCTGCATTAAGTCTAAAAATCAACATTTAAAAGAAAAACACGAATTAAATTGTAAAGTGAACACGCTTGAGTCAAGATATGGGACTTTATCCGGTTGTAGATTGTTGGCGTGACTTCGGTATTTCAGTTATAGTTGAATTACAAGAGGTGGAGGGAGAACTCAATAAATGAGACGAATTATAGTCCTGCATTAAGTCTAAAAATCAACATTTAAAAGAAAAACACGAATTAAATTGTAAAGTGAACACGCTTGAGTCAAGATATGGGACTTTATCCGGTTGTAGATTGTTGGCGTGACTTCGGTATTTCAGTTATAGTTGAATTACAAGAGGTGGAGGGAGAACTCAATAAATGAGACGAATTATAATAAAGCTATAGAACAGTGAAAGTTGCTTTGATGATCGAAGTTGAACAGATGGACATCAGATTATATTTCCAAAGTTTATTGTGTTTCGCAATGAATCTTAAATTTATTCATTTGGAGGTGTTTCTTAAGCGTCTATTCGAAAGATGTTCACTGTGGATTATTCAATCATGAATCATCAGTAGTGGTGGGAATAAAAAATTTAAAAGAAGAAAATAAATAGAAGAAAAAGCACCTGTTCTGGAAACGATAACCGCTACTCTCTTGATTTTTCCAAATGTGTTTGTGCGAGAATTAATTCATTTTTTTTGACTCTATGAAACTGTCAAGAAGATGGATTATCAAGTTCATCTACCCAACTTCCGGTTTCCTCCATGCTGCTTCAGCAGAAAGAATATTCAGCATTTCCCCTATCTTCGTAATTACGTTTCAAGATATTCCCCAACACGGGAATAAAAACATTAAACTTAACACGTGCAAAACAAAAACTGAGCTTTATTTACTCATGTAGTATTAATATTAAACAGAAATTTTAAGGAATTTATGAAACTTATTTTTCATACTCCTAGAAAATCTCCACCCTGTACACGATCGTGACCTTAATTCAGCTTGGTCTATAACACGTAAAATTCTGTGGAATGTACAAACTTCAAGAGTTACACACAAGAGAGAACGAGAGAGAAAAAATACTTAAGTTATGTTTTCAGGTAATGGGCTTGCTTGCTAATAATGACACCTTACTTTCAATTTTAGTGATGAGGCAACGTTTCATTGGACAGTTTCACGTGCATAAATTCATATATAAAGAAGTGAAAAATGTGCATAACTACCCGATGGCCATAAAGATAAATGTTTGGTGCTGTTACCACTGAGAAAATGCACTGCTGTTCTTTGCAAAACTTGCGCTAATACTAATGACATGCGCCTACTTATACTGATAGCATCAAAATTTTCTCTGTGATATTACCCTGTCTGATCATCGGTCCCCAGTTAGTTTCTGAATGCGAGTTGTTGGTAATGGCTTAATTTGAACTTTGACCAGTGTTTACTGTTCCGCTACAAGTACTCTCTTATAACATCTGGTTATCTGTTATAGACTAATCCTATTCAGAGAACTTTCGAAATTATAAACTTAGGTGTCGTCTTCCATCATTATGACATGTATAGTCAACTTGCTTCTCGTAGACAACTTACAAAGTGGCAGTTCTTCCAGCCGGTTCATTATCATCAAGTTTGATCTACTTATTACACTCATTGGCCAAACAATTGGAAACTCTTGTTGAATATCTAGTCGGGTCACATTTTGCGCATCATGGCGTGGATTGCACCAGAAGTCTGAGGGAGTTGGGAGTCTAGCTCCAGATTTCGGCATTCTTTCATCTGGTAGCCGAACTACAGTTTCAAACATGTCCCAGATATTTTTAGTTGGGTTAAGATTTAGAGAATTAAGCAGCCAGGGGTAAATGTTGGAAATCTTCAGAATGGTGATCAAACTATTCCCATACAATTTTTGAACGGTGGATAGTTGTGTTGTTGCCTTGAAAGAATCCATCGCAATCCTGATAAAAATGAAGCATTGCAGAGTGAAGTTGGTCAAATGCGAGAGAATGATATTCATTAAAGGTAACACGATCTGCTAATGGTATGAGCTGATCCAGTCTATACCAATAGGTGTAGACTGGATCAGCAATGTGGTAGCAACCATTCCCCAATGAATAATCGATTGTTGAATGTAGCACAGAATGCTACATTATTTTTCTGGCTCATTCGTCCAGATATTACCCACTTCCTTCTTCTGTTTTTTCCTCTGGGCTTTTTGTAATAAATAAAACTATTTAGCAAATAGTAACTAAAACTTTTTTAAGGGTTTGTTTGTTTTTTGTACGGTTTAGGCATCAGCCATTTAGGCCATATTGCACAGCGCATGTTAAGTCTGTAAACCGCGTGTGTTCTGTGGTGGATTTCCTGCTTTCTGAACAAAAAAACCCTAGTTTCCAGAGAAAAAAAAGACAGGCATCCATCGCCTGAGACTAATTAACTCAGTCACGGTGTAAAAAGGTCCATAAAATAGTAATAACGTATGGAATCAAGTCGAAACAATTTACAAGTGAAACTTGGAAATTCATCGAATTGATGAATCTCCCTTGCAAAGAATTTCTTAAGTAGCAGAAATAAAAATATTTTTTATTCTTTCCACCGTATTGGTGAAATGGATTTTTATGAAGCTATAGAAACCAAAGACTGTTCGTCTTATCCATCTTCATATTTCTTATTAAAGTCCTCCATGTTTTCGAAGAGTATCAGGGGCGCTCTTTAAAGATGAAAGTCAACAAAAAAAAAAAAGAATAAAAATTTAATTTTTAAGCTTTTGACTGCATTGACAAGTTAGACGCTGAAAGCACTAGTAATTCATGTTATCGAACTATGGCATATTTCTTATTAAATTCTGAAAAGGTGAAGCGGCAAGTTCATTTTTTTAATATAGTGGGTGAGTGTTTATAAATGCTGCGTTCATAATCTCAGAGTTTTCGGAATTATATTTCTTCGAAAGCACCGAATACTAGAATTATGAAAGATAATATCAACAAAAGTTCCTCACAGGATGATAATGCACATCGATTCAAAAAATATATATTTTTTTTCTAAATGCAAAACCACAGAAATAGTGATTTTAAAGAGAGCTTGCCTTTTTTGGACAGTGAAATCACCCCAGGAACCAGATATGGTCGCCTATGATTGCTCCATCCCACCCTCCTTGGTATGCCCTCCTGGGTAGCACAGTTAGTAGAATCGCTGTGCTTTCCAAACCGGGTCGAAAAGACCCGAGTTCGAGTCCCATCGATGGCAGGATTGAAACTCAGGTCCCGGGAATTTTTATTGGCTTTTTTCACAACATGGCCGAGTTAGTCGGTCTCAGGCGAGGGTAGCACGGTTTCTCCTCCCGAATTTACAGACACAACACATATGAGTATATAAAAGAAGATATTCTGTGTGACTCTAATAAAATAATTTGAATTTGGTTTCTTTTCCCGGAAACTCGGATTTTTTGTCCAGCAAACAGAAAATTGACCATAGAACCCACTCAATTTTGAGACAATATACATGGAGCAATATGACCTTGGTCGCTGATGCTCCTAAAACCCTACAAAAACAATAAAAACAACCTTCTTGGTATCCTACCTAATCTTGCTCCATGCTCTTTAATAACATCGCCCAGATTTGGTCTGAAGAAATCCAGATGAGTATGCAATGAATAGAGATTGACTGACATTGTGTCTCCAATATTTTTCGTAATTTTCGTTTTAAACCTTATTATCAAGAAAGCCATTCACTGCACGGCGGAACTAGAGCAAGGAATTTCTCTCAACATCAATCATTTTGTTTTCCACTTTTTGTGAAGCCAACATCTGCTTAAGTTGTGGACCAATGAGTGTTCCACCTTTCACTTTTGCATCAGACAGTTTTGCTGCGAACATAGATTGTGTACTTTGTTGTTGTAGCCTTGAGGATCCAATGCTTTAACAAATTATTTGATCAGTGCCAGCTTGATATGAAGTGGTGAAAGCAAGATTGCTTTCTAAAATCAAGGGATTTTTTACAAAATTTTGTACCCCAGACTGAAATTGAATTCTGATCATTCTCTTCTCCTATAGTATTGATGTATTGCCCTATATTATTGGTATATACTGTCCTATCACTTATATCAGCACAAGAATATGTACAAATATCCTTTATTTAGAGGAAAAATAATAATGTGTGCTGAAACCTTTAGCCGTTATGACAGCCTCTAGTCATAAACTGGACGAAAGACATCGGCACTGGACCTTAGATAATTGGAGACAGCTCTCCAGTTCCAACGAGTCCCGTTTCCAGTTATTTCGAGCGAACTGGAGGGTGCGTATGTGGCGGAAACCGCACGAAACTATGCACCCGCCATGTCAACAAGGAACTGTTCAGACAGGTGGACGGTCGGTAATGGTCTGGGGCGTGTTCAACTGGCACACGTTGGGACCGGTGGTATGTCTAGACCAGGGTTTCTTAACCAGGGGTACACGGACCCCTTGGGGGTCCGTGAGCTTGGATGGTAAAAAAATCAACTCATTAATTTCCTTCACTTATGAATGTATGTAATAAATTACAATTGTATTAGCTGTATTTGTAGTCACCAATAGAAATAACAGATATTTTCATATCATATTATAGTTATTGCATATCTCGAAAAATCGCTTACGCTCATCGTTACTTTGAAATTACGGCAGTTATTGACCTGCCACTAGATCGCACTTGATTGGACAGACTATCGTGCGACGTAATTGGTAAACTATCCGGTAAATCAGCGCCTAGTAGGCCACTTTTAACACGAATAGACACGCTGGCTAAGAACGTAAACCAGGTATGTTCAAACACGTCCTACGGTTTAGATAACAGTTGAAGTCCCGCAGTGTTTTTTGTGCGGAAAGATTCTTGCGAACGGAAGTATGAAGTCAGCAAAACTGAAAGACCATCTCAAGTCTATCCATGGTGAAAATGCATCTAAAGATGCTGGTTTTTTTTCGTGCGAAAAAATCTCAATTCGAAAAAGCAGGGACACTTCCAAAACTTGGATTTGCCATTTCACGAAAACCTTTTCTTGAAGCATCCTATAAAGTTGCTTACCGGATTGCCAAGCAAAAGAAGCCCCACACTATTGGAGAGACTTTAGTAAAGCCAAGTGCACTGGAAATGGTCGAACTGGTCTGTGGACTGGAACAGAGAAAAAAACTGGAAGCTGTTCCCTTGTCAAATGATGTAATACATTCTATAATAGTTGATATGTCTTTTAATATTTTGAAGCAGGTCATCGAGGAAATGGCAGCCTCGCCATTCTCCTTCAGTATGCAATTGGATGAAACTACAGACGTTTCTCAATGTAGCTAGCTCCTTGTTTTTGTTCGCTATGTGCATGCTGATGCCATCAAAGAAGAATTCTTATTTTGTGAGTCTCTTTCGGAAACTACAAAGGCCGTCCACGTTTTCGAAATGGTAAAAAGTTTTTTTTTACAAACGAAACTTTGAATGGAAAGGAAAACTTCATTGTCTTTGCACTGATGGAAATCCATCCTGCAATGCTTGGTAATACATCTGGTTTTGTTACTTTAGTGAAAACAGAAACTCCTCAAGTCGTCGTCACTCATTGCTTTTTACACAGACATGCACTGGCAACAAAAACTCTTCCAACAACCCTGAAAGAAGTATTGTCAACAGCCATAAAAGTTATCAACTTTATCAAAAGAAGTTCTCTGAATCGTCGTATTTTTAAAAGATTTTGTCAAGAAATGGGAGCAGAATATGAAGTGCTTCTCTACCACACAGAAGTGCGCTGGCTTTCAAGAGGACAAGTCTTGAAGCGCTTGTTCGAAATTAGGGTAGAAGTTTCACTTTTTCTGGAAGAAAGAGAAAACCCACTCTTGGAACGTTTTGAAAGGAAGGATTTTATCCATGGGTTGGCTTACCTGGTAGATATTTTTCACCATATGAATGAGATAAATCTTTCCATTCAAGGTCATGAAGTCACCATTATGGATGCAATTGAAATATTACAAGCTTTCTTAGTAAGTTACCAATATGAAAGAAGAGAGTAGGGACCGACTTTCTTGCAAACTTTCCACTGTTGCAGGAAGTGCTTTACCAAGATGTAGCTGAAATGCAAACTTCTCTCTCAATTTTTTTGAAAAGAGATATCTGCGAACCCTTGGAAACATTACAGAACTCTTTTAAAAGTTATTTTTATCTTAAAGGCATGAAAATTGAACCATGGATCCGAAATCCTTTTCTTTCTGATATAAACTGTATCGAAGATGTTGACTGGTCAAAAAACTTACTACGATTGGAGTTCACCTCAAAAAGCCTTGGAGAATTCGGTGTTCCCTGAGAGAAGCCTATCCTCGTCTTGTAAAGCGAGCTATGGAAGCTTTGATACCATTTGCAACAATATATCTATGCGAATTGGGATTTTCAGCACTTGTAACAATGAAAACAAAAAATCGAAATCGATTAGATGTCAAACATGACATGCGTGTTGCCTTGTCAAATACCACACCACACCACAGTTTAATGTTCTTATTCAAGATAAACAACAACAGTCTTCACACTGATATGTGCTTAAAAATAAAATTTAACTTCAGCTTTCCTATATTTTAAATGTATTGTATTATTATTCAATGTGTTAAGAAAGAAACACATATATTTTTTAAATTTTGGTAATTATTTCATTAAACTGGTTTTTGTAATTTTATTTTATGCATTTAAAAACATTATTCTGAGAAGGGGTCCGTGGCATTCGCCTGACTGGCAAAGGAGTCCATGGAACTAAGAAGGTTAAGAACCCCTGGTCTAGACGCATCTCTGAACAGTCCAGGTTACGTGTCCATCCTTGCAGACCATTTGCATCCCTTCATGGTCATCGTGCACCCACAGGGCCGTGGTGACTAGAACATGATTCGAAGAGAAGAGCATGCCGCAGATTTTACCACCATGGAAAGGCCTCCCCGTTCACCGGACTTGAACCCTGTGGAACCTTTTTGGGATGCTGTGAAAAGGTCCGTTCGAGCCTGGATCATCCACCCAGGAATGCGACGGAATTATGGACAGTGGTGCAGTAAGCATGGATGGAAATACCTGTGGAACGCTTTCGTGAATGGACTGAATGCCTCGCCGTGTGAGTGTTTCGCCCAGATAAGGGCCTATTTAGAAGAAAAATTCATGAGCCTACCCGTTGCTAGGTAGGTATCACATGATTTATGTCCACTCTGTGTACTATGAGAATAGAGAAATAAAGAAATTTGTGGAATTCGGATTTTATAAAAGTTCAGCAGATGTAGTAGTAGGGTTTTTAGGAGCATCAGCGACTAAGGCTATATTGCTCCGTTTATGTTGTCTACAAATTTCGTGTGTTTTCTGAGGTCGATTTGCTGTTTGCTGGACGAAAAACCAGTTTCTGGGAGAAAAAACCATGCTAACCTCGCCTGAGATCAACTAACTCAACCACGTTGTGAAAAAGCCATAATATTTCCTCACGTTATCGACAGGACGCGAACTCAAGTCTTTTCCACCCAGTGTGGGGAGGACGGGGATCCTACAAACTGTGCTCCCCACAAGAGCATTTAACGGAGACTTCATAAATCGAGAATCTCTTGTATTATAAAGTAAGTAGGAACTAGCCACTAAATCATCTTTTTAAGTGCTTGTACTGTTTCTTTTGTGGCCAACCCGTTCTCAACTGGACCACGTAAGCTTATCTTTGTAATATCACTGTCCAGTACACCAGTTGTGGTCTCTAAAGAAAAATCTCTGCACTATCACGTACAGTTCCACTTACAACATTGTAAATCAAAGTATTTATTCTTCTTAGCTTTTGAAATTGATAAATTTCAAAAAAGGTACAAATTGGTGTTATAAACAGTTGTTCCTCTGAGTGAGATCTCTAAGAGGCAGATAATTGGGATGGTAAGCGTTGATGGGAAGGTAACGTATTTAATATCAGGGTTTACTGAAGATACAGCGGTCTGAAGAGTAGTGAAAAACTAGACAGATACTAAGATGAAATAAAAGCAGCTAACGAGTGACATAGCTGGATGTTTATTTATTTCTTTACTCCAGTTTATGTACGAATTATCATCCCTGAGACAGAGCTAGAAGTCTACAAGTTGCACAATTTTATAAGGAGCCATACCAATAAATATTTGGTGTGAATCACAATCGAAATATCAAGTATAAACAATCGATAAATAGAAAATTAATAAAAAATTATTGTCTGATGATGGGGTTTGGTAAGAATCCTGTAGGAATCCTTTTCCATATGAGTTTAATAAAACTTATTTTATTAATAATTTCACGTGGTATAATGGTTTCCTTTATTATTATTATATATATCATTATACATAGTACATTATTTGCCGTTTATCTCTCACATACTCTACAAATTTTTCCACAAATTAGTACTAATTTGTGGCACTTTAGTAAGCAGCCTTCTCGATCTCGAATGGGCTCTAGATCGGTTCTTCAGAGTAAGAGACTGGCACTGCTTCCCAATTTTTCAGGTTGGCATTCCCACCTTCTTTCGCTGAAACAATATTGACTCTATCTGTCTCTTTGGTTCTCGCTTGAACAGCTCTGGCGTCTGTGCTCACTAAAATTGAACACGACTCACCGATTCACTTATTGAACGACACTCATCAACAGATGGACTGAGCGGTATCCGGCTGCAAACACTGAACGAACCAGACAAACAACTAACCAACTAACTTCATTCTCCAAGGCCTCTCTTTTCTAAAGGTGAACTCGCCCTCAGTTTATTCTCTGCTCAATTTTCTTAGAGGATAAATGTGAGTTTCCGGGAGAAAAAGCCATACAACTCTCACCTGAGACCGACTAACTCAGCCACGTTGTGAAAAAGGCTATTAAACATTCCTTACGTCATCGATGGGATTCAACCCAGGACTTTTCAACCCGGTGTGGAGAGAACGGCCGATTCTGCCCGCTGTGCTACCCTCAAGGGCCTAGAAAAGTGTATGAACTTCTTAACCAAACCATCTTCAATGCAGGCCATGTTCGATGCCATGTTTAATGGGTCTTAGGTATGGCCTACTGGGAGTCTCGACCTGAATTCGTTATACAGCAGATTATGGCCATAGCTAGGGTTTATAGCATGCAATGTTGGTAGAACTGAAGAGGCTATGAGGAGAGCATAACCAAGATATCATTCGATACTGTGTCATTATTGGTACAGTTTGTTTTATTATTAATTTTAGAGAAATTTAGGCAAGGTGAAATCAATAAATTAGTTTTATATTTTGTTGTTATGGTATAGAAAAATATAAATAAATAAATACACTTAAATTTACTATAGAAAATTGTATATGAATAATTGAAAATTGTAATACAGCAATTACTTTGATGAATTTTTCTTCGAAAATATTTCGAAACGAACCTTTTGTAACTTCAAAGTAATTTCGGAATTATTCAAAACCATCAAAGCAGTTTATCAGAGCGATCTACACAGCAATATGTCTCTGGGTTATCAGGAAATTTTGATGAATATCTTCCAGCAGAGCCAGATAAATTAGATAATAAGAAATAAATTAAATTATTTCGTGCGAATGTGACTTTTGAAGTATGAAATACATCCATTTCTCGATTTAAACGTAAATTTATAACACATTTAATAAACACGCAGAAAGTTTGTTTATCTTTTCCGAAGGATTCTGAAACATTCTCGCTATTATAGATTCTATTTTCAGACATTTCGGAAACCGAATTAAATTTGAAAATTAAATTTTCCTTTCTGTTTTATAAATCTAAGCAAAGGTATAATGTTTTAACGCTAACGAAGAAGAATCTGCACATTAAGTGTATTAATGCAGTTCTGCTGATTTATTCTCCGAAAACATGTATTTTATTTATGCAATTCTTTGTATCAATCTCTTCTGATGCCGCTTTCTTAATCCCTTGAGATTTTCCGCTATGGAAATGAAAGTACAGCGGAGTGATAATAAACAACTGCAAATATCTCTTTGAAGTTTTATATGATGCGTGAAAACGAACTTTGCGAAAGATACAAATTTTCATTTACCAACTCCAAACTCTGCAGAGCAGTTTTTTCTAGTTAAACAGAAAATCCGGTTTACTCTTGAACTGGCACTGATGAATATCATTACTGGATTGAAACATCCTCAAAAAGATTTTTGCTGAAGGTGAAAATGAGTAATTAAAATATGAAAAGTAAACAGAAAAGAGATATTTATGCATTCCATTTGCAAGTATCAGACTCCATAAATTAATGTTCCCAAGAAGCCGATTATAAATTCGAAATCATCATAATACAACTGTATTTTATGGAACATTTTATAAAACAATTTTAATAATGCAATTTCGTATAATTTTTTAAATTTATTATCAATTTTTTTACTTTTATTTAATTCTTTCACACAAAGTGTGAAATTTAATTTTAATCTTTTTAAATAAAGTTTGAAACTCGCTTTCATTAGTCTGCGAGTTGTTTGACAGGTCGACTACTTCGTTAATATTCTGCAAAAGTGTGTTCACAAGTCGATTTACACGTTGTGCAAGCCGAAAACCTTTGAGGGGGTGGAGGGAGGGACTACGCTCTTCTCCTTAGCTCGGTTAACTACTACCTTGAAGAGACCTTTAAGAATTCTCCGGTCTCCTACGTGTTTCAACCTGCATAAACTACTGACAAGTGGCGATCCTATTATACTTTAATGGAGAACATGACATCCACATAGAAACTCTTTTTCTTTATGCAAATCCACTTTCACATCGAGGGCGAAGTGGCTTACTTAGGAACAAACTTCGCTTGTCGTATAATACTGCTCATGTTGGACGACATTAGACAGAGTATTTGACTGATTTTAATAATACCGGAGAACAAATTTAAGCTATTTTTTCTCATGTGATAATAGATTCTTCTTAAGCGGTTTGTGTGCCTAACAGGAAAATTGCGTAATCGTGTTTATTATCATTTCGTTTCAAGAATTGTTTTCATAATTAACTTGTTGGGAAAAAGTAAGGGTGAAACTTATGAAATGGAAAAAATATATAGTAACTGCTTTACCTCATCGTATTTCACTAGTTTGCAAGATTGTACAGGGTCCAGTCACATTATTATGACCACCCACTTGGTATCCAGAATATGTGCCTTTCGGAGCATGCGCCGCAGCCAGCCGCCGTAGGAGGGACTCAGTAAGTCCGCGGAAGCTTGCAACAGTATCTGTGACCATGCAGACTGCAGTGCACCCCGGAGTTCCTGTAGGTTCCTTGGTGGAGGATCCATCCGTCTGATGTGTCGATCGAGGTGATCCCATAGATTTTCAATTGGGTTAAGATTCGAGGAATTCGGTGGCCAATGGAGTAGCTTGAAGTCTTCGTCGTGCTCCTCAAACCACTCACGGACAATTCTGGCGACATGGCATGGCATGGCGCACTATCTTGATGGTAGATACCATCGCCCCCAGGGAACACGGTCAACATGTACGGGTATACTTGATCGGCGACGATCGATACGTAACCATTTGCATCCAGGGTGCCCTCCAGAGGTATCGGCGGACCCAAGCCATACTATGAAAACATTCCCCAGACCGTAACGCCCCCCCCCCACCAGCCTGCCTTCTGCTAACAATCGTGTCCGGGCGTGGGATTTCATGCGCGAATTGCGCTACAGTAAAATCAGACTCGGGTAATTTAACATACTTTTTCAGGACTGCTTTGTAAAGACTGCATATTCCCAAGTTCTCAAGGTAGATTTGGGCTTATGCCTGGGAGCTACCCTGATTAAGAACACACACACACACACACACACACACACACGAGAGTTTAATGGTATGTCAGAGCATATAAATACATGTAAATATATCTTGTATATAAATCATGTATATACTTTTATGTACATAATCTTGAGACTATATTGTGTGTAATTAATAAATGAATGAGTGAATAAATGTCTGTACTTCCTGACAACGCAGATGCCCTCCAAAGACAAGTCACTAATCTGATCACAATCGCCTGCAACTTGGCAATCAAAAGGAAAAACCCTGCCCCGGGCGCAAAGCCCTTGTGGAGCCCAGAGTTGCATAGGTTGCGCCGAGAAGTCATTATAAGAAGAAAGACTTTCCAGCGTGCTCGGAGGACCTGGCCGGCACGTGAAGTGGAGGCGCTCAGACAGAACTACAGGGAAGTGCGAAACCAGTACACGGCCCTAATCCGCAAACGAAAACAAGAATCCTGGCAACACCTGGTCACCACCACTGGCAATACCTACTCCTGGGGAGTGGTGTACAAGATCACCACAAACAAACTACCCAGGGGAGAGGTCACCACTGTAACCAAGTCATTAGAAGGTACGGAAGCAACCACCTGGCAGCAATCCATAACAAACATTTTGGACGTCATCCTAGAACCAGCAACAAACCAATCACTCAGGAACAAAAATCCTTCTGTGCAGAGAATGAGACTTACCACACTGAAGAGCAGGAATCTCCCTTTGACTTAGGAGAACTACAAACTACTGCGGCCCTAATCAAAGATAGGAAATGCCCAGGATCGGACCTGCTGGAGCCGGAGATTATAAAGAAAACAGTGGAGTGTGCCCCCGAATTAATACTTCATCTATTCAATGCCTGTCTACGTGATGGTCCTACCCAACAGATTGGAAGTCGGCCAACGTAAAATTAATCCTGAAGAACCCGACGAAACCACCTGAACTCCCGAACTCCTACCGTCCCATCGCTCTCCTGTCGGTACTTAGTAAACTCTATGAAAGGCTACTCTACTACAGACTTCTGAAACACTACAACAATGCAAACATGGCTTCTCACTGACAATTTGGATTCAAAACGGGGCACTCCACTGTGGATGCACTCCACAATCTCCATGAAGCAGTAGGAATTACCCAAAAGAAATACTTTCTGGTCATCGCTGTCGACTTTGCTGGGGCGTTCGACTCACTTTGGTGGCTGAGCGTCCTAGGCAGACTGCGTCAATCAAAGCTTCCAGTAAACCTATATAACTCAGTCAAAAGCTACCTTTCCAACAGGTCAATCACTGTCAATGCTCCATATATGAAAATCACCAGACAGGTCTACAGAGGATGCCCACAGGGCTTGGTTCTGGGCCCATTCTTGTGGAATCTTGTCCTTGATGAATTCCTTGGCATTGACCTGGGAGAGGTCACCTCTCAGGCCTATGCAGATGATCTTATTATCACCGTTACTGGCGATTCTAGGGCCCGACTGGAGACTTTGGCGAATAATGCATTACAGAAGCTACAGGACTGGGCTAAACATCACAACCTCACAATCTCTGCCACCAAAACAGATTCTATTCTTCTCAAAGGAAGTCTCAATGAAGCCAGACTGCCATAGATAAAAATCGACAACAGGACCATAAAATTCTCCACTCAACTTAAGTATCTAGGAGTTATCCTTGACAGCAAACAAAATTTCCAGCCATATCTTAAATACATAAGAAGAAAGATAGGCAGTTACACAGCCCTTGTCACAAGGGTCTCCAGACGGGACTGGGGACTCAATAGGCACACTCTGTCCTTATTCTATAAAGTGGTATTTACCCTGATTATAACGTACGCACCAGGCATCTAGTACTCGAAAGAAATCGCTGTTAGTGGTAGAAGAGTCCTCGACTCTTTGCAAAGAAACATTCTGCTCGCTACTACCCGTGCCTGCTGCACTGTCAGTACCCATGATCTTCAAATCCTGCCAGGCGCCATGCCACTGGACCTGGAGGTGGTCCGCTGTGGACTACTCTTCCACCTCTCCAAAGCAAATTCCAAGACCATCCTCGACTTCACAACAGACCCCGTAAACGACAGAACAGCAGAAAAGAAGCGTCTCCTCACGCATCTGCAGCAGGCGTAGCAAGCGAGATGGACTACTTCCAACAAAGGCGAAATCACTAGAAAGTTCTTCCCTTACATTAATAGGGTGTTCCCCAGACTTCTCCCCTGGTTTTAACCTGGCCTTTATGCTACATACCTGTTAACTGGCCATGGATCATTAAAAGGCAGACTGACGGTCCTGGGAATCATCGATGATCCCACTTGCACCTGTGGTGGAACTGAGAGTTGGTCGCACCTTATGTACGACTGCCCCTTGTATGAGGATCTCCGCTGCACCTTCATTACTTCCTTGACCTACATACCCAAAGACCAAGAAACGCACCTGCTTGATAGTAGGGAGGAATATACAGCTTTTACGCGTTTCGCACAAGAGCTCTTCAGCCGAAGGAAATCCTTATCTACAGTTCCTGTACCGGCACCACAACGGTTCCAAGGAAGACAACAGACGAACTGAGACCATGATGGACTTTCATCCAGACTAGACAGTCATGAACTTGACAGTCACACCATCAAACGGACAACTATCCGACGATTGGAGTTTGAAAGCTACCATTGGATGGAATTAAACCCCTGGATTGGACACCACCCGATGTCAATGACAGAGGCGCCAAATGACGATCCTATCTGTGCTCCCTTGTACAGTCACTTTCTACTCCATTCCTTCTCCTTTCTTCTCCTTCGCCTGATTGACTGAGTGTCCACTGACTGGTTGGGGATGCCTTCGCCTATATCCCCTTATTCTTACTTTCATTCCCCCTCTTCTTCTGTACACCCTGTACTACCTCACTCAAGCTAATCGCTTTTTTAAAATTTATTATTATTATTATTATTATTATTATTATTATTATTATTATTATTATTCTTTTTTTAAAATTTATTTATTTTATTTTATTATTATTATTAATATATATTTATTATTTGTATTTGTATTTGTAATTTTTTTTTTTTTTAACTTGGTCTCCGCTCAGGCAGCTGAGGCGACCCTGACGGAGACTAGCCAGAGAATTATGGGCAGCCTGGCTACCTCCTAGTGGTGTGTGAGGGAAACGTGGGGTTCCACCAGGGACGCTGCGGCCAAATGCCAAGACACACAACAGAACCCAACACAATACTACAAATCCAACACACAACACTTTTCTGGTATCTACAGTAGTACTGTATTTCTTCACAGTGTACATATGGCGCAGATGTGGGAAACCACAGGTGGTGCTTAACCCTAACACTATGCACACTATATGTCTGTTCTCGGAAGTTTCACGCCAATACGCCACCGTCCATCACTCGGTGGAGCAGAAACCTTGACTCATTGGAGAAGGCCACCCGTTGCCACTCGGCCGGGGTCCAGTGTCAGTATTACTGTGCAAACTGATAGCGTTGTTTGCGATGAACGGCTGTCAGCATGGTTGCTGTCACCAAGCATCTTCTGCGCAGCCTAATGCGCAACAGAGTTTGCTGTACTGTCATGTTAGAGACCTTTCTGGTGGCCCCACGATTCATTTGGACAACCAATTGAGTAACAGTAGCGAGCCGATCGGTCCTGACTAACCGTTTTAGCCGCCATTCACCTTTGGGATCAATGGCGCATGGGGCTCCACAATTGGCACATCGGGTCTTCAAAACTGTCCCATTCGTCCAGTCTTGATACATTTTCACCATTGCACACTTGAGCATTTTACAAAGAGTGCTGCTTCGGAAATGCTGGCACCCCTGGACCGATAGCCGATGATCATGCCTTTTTTTAGGTCTGATTGGTCTCGTGCTTTGCCCATGACAGAGGCTTTTACTGTGTTCACGGATGCCGAGCATCAAGCCTTATATGCTTGCGGTGTGTGAACTTGACAGGTGCACTGTATGATTCGCTAGGCGTGTGTGATATCTGCATTGGGGGGGGGGGGTCATAATATTGTGACTGGACTCTGTATTTACGAAGTGCATGTTTGCATTTTGTGCACGTATCGTATAATCCATGGTTGTCCAAAAAAATGGCTCGCGAGTCTCATGCAGCTCTCCAACCACGTTCGGCTTTAGAAGAAATATATATGGGCTGTAATAATTCGTATCTTAAATTAATGCAATGTATTAGAAGGAAATGGGGAGAAAAAAACGCGAAAGCAATTGAATTTGCAATGATTTTAATGCTCAGTTGACATCTTTCAAAATTTCCCGCACTCTTTCTGTCTTTCACTCTTACATGGGCCCTCGTGGGTAGCGCAGTTGATAGAGTCGCCGACCTGCGCCCATCTGTTGGAAAAGACTTGGGTTCAAGTCCCATCAATGACGAGAGGAACTTTTATGGGCCTTTTTGACAACGTGGCTGAGTTTTTTGTCCAGCAACGGAAAATCGACCACAGAACACAAGCAAATTAAAGACAGTACTGTATACATCGAGAAATATGGCCTTAGTCGTTAATGTTCCTAAAATCCAATAACAACAACAACTCGTACATAGCTTTGAACAGTTGTGCTTTATTGAAAAATACCAACAGTTCCTGGAAGCAATTGTTTTAGTTTCAAAAGATTTAAATATTGATTGAAACAGACTGAGAGATCAGAACGAAAAGTTATCTTGTTTGATTATGACCTCCTTTAACATCTTCTTCTGTGGCTGTCTGGTTTACTAAGATTACCCAACCGAGCTATAACTTAATAAATTTATTTACTACTACTATAATAAACTAAAATTATAATATTTATGTAATACGTAAAATAAAACTGTGCCGGAAATTAATTACGTAGCAGGCCATCAACGACACGCTCTCCGTGCTAATTTTGTAATAAATCAACGGAATAAGTTAAAAGATCATCTATAAAACAGGCATTAGTTGACACTACTTGGCTGCTTTGAGAAGAGCATTACATATTTATTGGACAATGTTGGTAGTAATTTATTTATTTTTTTAACAAAGATTGGCTTGGTGACGTTTATTATGTTTCTCCAGAGACAGCGATAGTTCTGTTGCGTATTTCTGCTTTCTTATTTCTCATAGCTGTCCTGCGGGTTAAACAGATTAAAAATATTTTTAATGCATCGCTTCTGCAGAGGCCATTAAAAATTCTGTGCTCGTTAATGGGGCTTCAGTCAAACTGACATTAATAAAGGATATCAGACATACAAATTAACCTCGTCCGAGCCTGAAAGCTTATTTTCTAGCATTTGTTAATTAGTAACACGACACAAAATATAAAAGGTAAGCATAAAATAAGATTCCTTTATTTCATTGAGGGATGAATGTTAACTGTTATTAATAATAAACTAGGGACTACGAGTGCATTGATAAGCGCAGAATATTGCTGTAGCGGTGTAAAATAATTATCTAAAGTTGACATCCATTTTTGAATTAGTGCATGTAGAAAACAAAACGTGTTCCACATCTCCAGAAGGGTCGAAAACTCGGGTTTTTCATCCAGTAACAGGAAAACCGACCACAGAATAAATTGAGGTCGGTCTCCCTAAGGAGATTTGGATAATTGGATAAATCATCGGATAAAAGAAAAAAATATACAAAAGTACAAAGCAGAGCATAGTTTGTTGGTTGCTTCTTGAATGATGTCAGGCGCAGCAGCGATTTAGGCCATATTGCGCAATATATATCTGTAAATTGCGGAGGTCGATTTTCTGTTTGCTGGACGAAAAACTCGAGTTTCCGGGAGAAGAATCTTTGCTAATTTCGCCTGAGATCGACTAACTCCATGATGTGAAAAAGACCCATAAAAATATTGATTTGAACTCAGGACTTTTCCACCCAGTGTGGGAGGACGGTGATTATATCAATTGTGCAACTCATGATGACGCAGAGTATGGGAGAACCTATCAAGAAACCATCAGAAGAGTGCTGCCAACGAACAATGGTAGCCTAGCATCTTTCAATCAAGTAACAAACACGCCGATCTGCGTCCCACAGAATGAAATATTTTCGGAAGAAGAAGATAGATCAAGGTCAAAAAGAAATAATGCTTTTAGAAAGGGTTGTAAGGTTTTTCTCAATGAATAGTTCGATCGGGGAATAAATTTGGATATCGTCGAGGAGGGGATAACTATTAAAACAACTAAGTCACGTTATGATCCAATATTCGACGCTTTTGTCGTTTTGTTGGATCATGTTGGTTTTTGGAGCCGATAACTACCAGATAGTCATATCATACATTACTATTGACACTAAGCCTGTTTGAATATATTGGTCAGTTTGTGGTTGTTTGTTAGAAACGCCTACCAACTCTTGCCGAAATGCTCACGTGGTTGCAAGGGTTTTAATCTTAATCCGTTTTGAGATTTTTGAAGGTCATGACCGCTGACTTTCAGAGTTGGTGAACAATTTGAAGAGAGAGCTGGTGAACAATTGCAAAATCCACGAATTTTGCAATTCGTGGACTTTGAACTTTTCTCGATGGGTAATAACACGGCTTGGTGGAGATTATGGATGTTGTAAAACAATTTGATAGCAGCTGCATAAACTGTTGCATTGGTTTGATTTTGGATGTATTGAGAGAAAGGAAAACAGGACAATCACCAAGGGGGGGGGGAACCTTACGAGAGAAGTTTGAATTTGGATCACATAATCTTTAGTAAAAAAAATATTAAAAATTAAAAAAGAAAACGTAGTAAAAGAGTTAAAAAACAAGAGATAAAGGCAATGAATTCCAGTGCCTCTATTGATATATATTTTACATTAAACTTTGACAGAAATCCTTAATGTTTTCGCCATCTACCTTGTTTTTTTAAAAAGATAAAAGACATTCAACACTTATCGTGTGTGATACTAGTAATTTCCTAAATTACACGTCCTATTCTGAACACGTTTGGGAACTGCAGTTGTTTGAATTCAAAAATTTGCATTGGAGATTTTAAGGGTAAAAATAATAATGGATGAAAATAGAAATAAACGGACAAGCCGCGTACCTAGTATAAATAAATAACCTAATAGATGCGTGTCTGCTCATTCTTATTCATTTTTTATTATTTTTTACTATTGAAAGCTCCATGGCTTTTTTAAAAATCAAATAACCACAGTTCTCTAACCACTCAGAATCGGAAGCGTGTTTATATGACTTTGTTCTCATTCTGGACCTTAGAATAAACACCCAGAATTTTTTGCAAATGCTTTAGAAACACACTTCAAATATACAGCAGAGTGATGCTTATAAATTTTTAAACTTGTCTGAATTATTAAATCTTTGAAGACGACTTAGTCACTATAGCAACAGCGGAGGAATAATAAAAGAGATTAAAGGAGTCACGGAAAGCTTAGTAAGACGATGCCAAAAAGATTAATATTGAGAAAAGAGAGGACACATTAAGTGGAAAACCAAGACAGTGGTTTGAATAATGAACACGAAGGACTCACAATGGAAGCCAGCAGCGTGACAAGGAGAAACAATCACGTGTCATCCTTTTTTCTGTAAGTGAGTGCTCTTGGAAATAAAATTTAAAATGTATGGTACAGTAGGCAGGCTGTTGCAGGGCCTTTTTCTTAAATATTAAGAAAACAAAGACGGATTTGTTTGCGCCAGTTGGCGACGCTGCTAGAGAGAGAAAGCGAGAGAGAGAGAGAGAGAGAGAGAGAGAGAGAGAGAGAGAGAGACTTTATTCGGTAAGAACAATAAATCAGAAGGAATGGAAGGAAAGAACGAAAGACCTAAGAATGAACGTAGACTTTAATAAAAAGGTTTAGATACATTAATTGTTGCATTATCTATCAAAAAGAAGGACTTACAACGTTTGATCTACGAAACAGATAGATATAACGAAGAAAATCTAGAAATATTGCTGTAATTTTAACAATGGGTTAGTTGAAAGACTGCCTTACTGGGATCCGTCAAAGTTTTACAATCATAGAAAATAAAACATCTTAAAAGCTATATAATTTATTTTGTTTTTTCTAAGGGGTTCCATAAGTTTTGTGGGGCCCTCCTAAACGGTTATTTTGAAGGAGCCTTTTATTTTCCACTATGCTGCTGGATAGTTATTCACCATCATTCACTTATAATTACCATTAAAGAGACAGAAGATAAATAAAGAAATTATTGAATAATGATTGACTTTTCTTGAGTGGCACACTGTAGGAAACGAAATTATCCCCCAAAAGTATTTAAACACCATTAATAATTAATGCAATAATTCGGAATGAATCGCCATCGTGGGTAGCGCTGTTGGTAGAATCGCAGTCCTCCCCACATCGGGTGGAAAAGACCGGAATTCGAGTCTCGTCGATGACGTCAGGATTATGTGCCCTTTTCACAAAACTGAGTTAGTTGCTCTCAGGCGATGGTAGCATGGTTTTTTCTCACGGAAAATCAGGTTTCTAGAGCAAACAGAAAATCGACCACAGAACACATGCAATTTACAAGCAGTATATAAGAACACTATGACTTTAGTCGTTGATGCTCCCAAAACTATACTACAATTACAATTTCAATTTTTGAATAAATCAATGGCAGTCATAGCAGTGTAACTTTATCTCAACGATTGCCATATCCAAAACTAGTTTTTATTCGAACCCTTGGAAGAACAAAAATCCTACCCTTCATTCAGGACAAAACACCAATCCCATGCAAATCTCTAACAAGAATCTGATGTCTTTTGCACTCATACCAGAAGTCTCTTTGCGGGAATTACCCTTCTCTCTCTCTCCACTGGATGCAAAATGATGATCACGTACTCAGGTTGACGAAAACTGAAAATAACCACGGAGAGAAACCGCTAACATGGCTGTTCTAATCACCTAAGTAAAGTTTTCAGAAGATCACCACATTAAAATCACCGATTACTGAATTCGTGCGGATTCATGAGTATCTAGGAAATCGGGTTGTACTAAATAATCCAAACCAAAAATTCGTGAAAATTTCAGACTTCCTTACCTATCATCATAGCACTGTGTCTTCAATGCTAAGAAAAATACAGTTTCAAGCATTTGCTCAAAAGATATTTGCATACAGGCTGGAAAACATTCATTGTTCAATATCAAAGAGACCAATAGTTTCCTTTCTTCAATTCCTGATGCACAAAATCCTGCACTCATGGAACGCCAACCAAGTACTTCACGCATTATGCATTGACCTAAAGAACAGAGTCGAACAGCTTTCGACTCTATTCAGGTTGCACCTTTCCTACTACTACCTGAAAATTACTTTGGCTTCTCTAGTCAATGTTTAACTCACAAAAAAACAACTGCTTATGAAGAGAAATTTACACTTTAAGATCAATAACAAAATCATTTGTGAGGCGGAAATTCAATGCTAGTAGCACTTCAGTTGAACATGGTCCTTGCTCTGGCTGTTCACCACCTTCATGAATGCGATGATTTTCCGCAAGTCCCAAAGAAACAGTCTGGTAGAACAGACAACTGCTCGATTAATTACTTGAGAAGTGGTACTCGTGTGTTTGGGTAGCACAGTAGTTATAACAGGTTCCTCCCCATACTGGGTGGAAAACGCCAGAGTTTGAATCCCGCAAACGAGCGACTCTTATGGGCTTTTATTTCACTCGGTGGTTAGTCGGTCTCTCCCATAGACAGAAAGGTTCCACCCTCCTCCAGGAAACTTGGGTTTTTCGTTCAGCAAATCAGGCAAATCGATCAGAAAACACACACAATTCATAGACATAATACTCATGGGCTTATAAGTTCAGTTTTGGGTGGCCCTAATATGACGATTCTTTTTTTTTTTTTTTGAAAAGTGGCAACTGAAACAAGAATCCTTTGAGTTTTGGCAAAAATTTCAGCTCAAGATTTGGAAATGAGGCGAGATCCTGCGAAGCCGAGGTTGAAGACGAAAAGAAACATGGTGTTGCTGTTTGTTCCAGGAACTCAAAACTCTGGTCCAACCTTCTGATCTGTCATTGGAAACATTGTCACAATTGACATGACTTGAGTCTGTGACACTGACCCTCACATAAATCCAGGTATCTGAATGGAAGAAAACACTTTACTCAGAACCAAGAAGTATGGTAAGTGTGATTAAATGAGCGCGCCATGTTGATTGATATTTTCAGGTTTTCAAAGCGTGGAACATTTCGAGTTTGTCCTACATGGGCTAACTGTCAACCAGATTTTTTATAAAGAGATTTTGAAGACAATGCAAACATCTTACAAAAACGTCCAAGAATGGCATTTGAGATCCTGATGAAAATGCGAAGCAGCGGCAAAGCTCTAGAGCCCCCTTCCCACAAAAGAAAAAAATAAAATAAAATAAAATAAAATTAATAAATAAAACATAATCGTGAACGTGATCCTTTCCCAACATCGCTAGTCCTTGAACTCTTTGATCAGATCAGTAATGAACAAAACAGGTATACTCGCAGAGTAATATTTCTTAAATTATTGAATAGGGATTCTTTTTTTAATGTCCTCGTGGTATTATTGAATTTTTCGAAGACAGTAATCTATACCATTTCGAAGACAATAATCTATACTATTTCAAAATGTATAGCAATTTTACAGAAGACTTTCATTTCATCAAGTTAATGTTGTAAGAACTAAATCTTACAAATAATATAGAAATATTTGTTTTGCTAAAATAAATCCAGGAAGGGCGATGGAAAGGGAATATTAAGTTTAAAGATAGCAAGTATTAAGATCGAATATATAGTTTTAATGTAAATAAGGTTAAAGTTTGAAGAAAAACTGGATTTTGGGATGGGAAAGTTATAGACGTATGTGTTCAACAACGGCTAAATGAAAAGAAGTAATTTCGAATGATATAAGAGAGCTAACAGGGGCAGCAGCCAGGACTTGGGAGGTGGTGCCAATTGCGAACAGGCGAGAAAAGGGTTGCTAAGGGCAAGAACAATAGAACCCTGAAACTGGATTATGAAGCATCTCTTTTGATATAAGCCACCGTTAGAAAGTAAACAGGAAATAAGTGAACGTCCAGTGTTCCCATAAAAAGAAAACGGCGTTAGGGTGACTGATATTTGGGTAAGTTCGATATATTTAGCAGAGAAGGTGTGAACACGAAACAGTGTTTTGGAGGTGAATGGCAAACATGAAAAGGTCATATTACCGTGTGAAAAAAATAAGAAATTTCTTTATACTAATTTGATATACTAGTATTAGTACTTTATACTAATAAAGAAATTATATTTATATAGGTAGTGTTGTAAGGATATGTTAACGTATATCATTAATTTAGGTTGGGTGCCAACATAAGATAACATACCAGATGAGATGTAAAGAGAAAGAAAGAAAGAAATTAATAGAAAGACCTCAAGAGTAAAGAGGGATGACTAAGATGGTAACTAGAGAGTAACTAAGGTGGATTGAGTTATTTAAAGTGAACATTACTGAGGTAAGAGGACATCAGTTGCAATACACTTCATGTGTTAAAGGCTAGAACAAAATATATAGTGGGAGTAATAAGAGTTGAAATGAGTTTTACTGATGTAAGTGATAAAAATTGGTAATGGCAAAGAAAGATTGAATAATCATTGATGATTCATATTAAATAAGATACAACTGATTCAAACTGATGTTAATAATTTGTAACGGCCTTGAGCATAGTTGATGAGAGAGAGATAGTGTATTGTACTGTAGTATGGTTCAAATTTATTGAAATTGGTATGCTTGTATGTAATTATTTGTTTTTTTTACGTAAATACTGTATATAATGTTCAATTAAAGGTTTGAGATATTTATTGAAAAATGTGTCTTTAATGTTCTGCTAACACCCGCCTTACACACCCTAGAATCCGGAATTTTCTGTGAATTGCAGTTAGATTTGCGTTTTTTGGACTGTTTGAGACTTCAGTAGGGTGGCGATCTGAGAAAAAGGGGAAGCAAAAAAGAGAACCCCCACAATGTAATATTACTGATACGCTGTCTACAGAATATGTCGTGAATGGTTCTTGTTTATACAGATTTATTATTTTTTTTTTTAAAGGAAAGAGTTGTCCTTGTAATCAATAAAAAATGAAAATACGAGGTTGGAACTTTTGTACTGAAAGGAAAGATTACTTAAGGGATTACTTTGAAAATTAATAAGGAAAACATCGTTTCCTTTTGATGTTTTCATAGTAAAACTATTTTTTGTATCATTCTTGTAAAACGAGCACGCTTAGCTAATTATAAGTCGTACTTAGATCGCAGTAAATAAATAAAAATACCCATCTGACTAATTATTTCTAAATCTGAAGTTAAATTCACCATTGACTCCACAATGAGCTAAAATATTCTTTTTTCACTCTGAACGTAATCATTCTGAAGATTAAAAGATATCTGAACGTAATCATTCTGAAGATTAAAAGATATACTTATTAAAAACAACAAAAAAAACTAACTGTACATAGATTATAAATCTGCTTTCATTAAAAGACACTATCTAAAAACAAAATAGAGCCCGTGTAATAATTCAAGATTCTATTTTTTCCAGTTTCTTCGTTTTTTTTTCTTGGAATAATTTGAAGGGAATGGAAAGAAAATTCTAAAATGATATTTCAAAAGACATCCGACAGCTTAAGAATAATGATTTAAGATAATTAGACAGTATTTCGTCATAATTAGGAGAGAAAAAGTGGATATATTTATTTAGTTATTAAAAATTAATTATTGGCACTAAATTAGTCGAAGAAATCAGACCAACGTATTATACGATAACTTGTTCTGTTCGCCAGACGAGAAACCCTAGTTTCTAGGAGAAAAAAAACCACACTATCCTCGTCTGAGACCGACTAACTCAGCCACGTTGTGAAAAAGACCCACAAAAATTCCTCACGCCGATGAGGTGACTGGAACTGAGATTTTTTCCATCTCATGGTGGGGGGACAGCGATTCTACCAACGCTGCTACCAACGAGCGCTACATTTTTTGGTCCACAGATTCAAATGACACTTTGAACCACCCTCTCACTGTTAGCTGCACCTTCATTTTTTAAATAACCGCTAGATAAGGGCCGGACCTGATCAGTTTTGCTATTATGTGATTCAGCGCGCATAAAACTGACACTTTTGAAAAGTAGTTCGTTCGGCCTGTAAAATTATGGTTATTTTACTAAGGTACAATTTTATTATACTCAAAATGTAAAGTACTTATTTTTTAAAGTGTAAATGTTATTATTTTTAATACTATGTATCTTAGAAAATTAATAAATATTTAATTAAACTTTAAATTTTCTCGTGTTTATTCAAACAGACATTCTCTTTTGATCCTGCAAGTGGAAGAAATTAAATTAGTGTTGTAAACAGAACTGTAATAAATAACCTGAGGGAAATTAGATTTTATATCTTTTTATTGATGCAACACAGTTTGTTTTTAAGCTTCACGGAATTCTTGTCGAAATTTAATTACGGGGTTCAAATAAAGTTTATTTACTGAAAAGGACTTCTGAAGTAATAAAAAACCTCAATTTCGTTCAGTTTTGTTATTTTTATAACTCATTTTATTTGCATATTTGTTACAAAAGTAATTTAATATAAACAGACTTGGTCAAAAGAACTTAGAAAAATAAAAATTAGCTGATAATTCTTTCCCCCATGTTTAGAAGCATGCAGTAAAGAGTGCATTGAATAAACACATTGAATAAACACAACCTATTTGGCTATTGCTGATTATGAAAAAAGTATTTAAAGAGATCTCTGGTTTTTTGTTCATTTTTATTGCAGAATTTGGTTTGTTTGTCTAATTATTAAGAATTTGAATTACAGCATTGAGCCGCTTTTGATTTAAATTTAATTATATTGATTTAAATTTAGAGACATACCTGAGAAAGGCAGGATAGATGGAAAACTCACAGGGCCTTTACATTTTGTACATTCGCGATAAATATTTATTAATAAAAACGAACTTTGAATAGCCGATTGATGTGGCTTAGGAATGTGCTGAGGATATCTTCAGCAAATTTTACTTCTAATTAAATAAAATATTTGAACATAAATCATATTTAACTTACATGTAATGAGAATACTGTGCTGCATTTTTTTTTTTGCAATATCGGTCGGTGGTCAAACCAAAATGTGTGTTTAATCTGTCTTAATATCTATTAAGACAGAGACATGTCTTAAGACTTGCTGATTAAGACTTAACATCTATTAAGACACCATGACTGTGTGTGTGTGTGTGTGTGTGTGTGTGTGCGCATGTTAGAAACATTTGTTGAGCTTTCAAGAATTTTTTTTTAAATCAGGCAGACAAAAAAACAACAATTATTATTTCTTTCGCTGTCCGTCCGCATGTAATAACTCCACTCTCAGTGGATGGATTTTCATCAAATTTTATAATTACCTCTTTTAGAACATTGTATCTAGCCTTTCTAAATTTCATTAAAACAGAACCAGTTGTAATCCGACAGTTATTAATTCTAATTTTTATACATATCACAAAGGCTATCCATGTACTTTATACGGTTGTAGCTAAAGCACTGGTTTGTTACCGTGCGATGGTTAGAAGAATGAATGGGCAATATGGAGGATGTTCAGAAACGGAAATGCTCTCGGTTCATTGCTTTTTTGTTTTTTTTTTCTTGTTATAAATCATGAACTATTACTATTTGCTAACGCTCCTGAAATGTAGTGAAACGGAGTCAAGATGGATTGTAATATCTTCCCATCTTTGTAGCTAACAAGCTCTGGGCCAGGATCGCGAACTAATTATGGTACTTGGCATCTAAGAGGTTAAAAATATGTCACCAGTGAGTAAACTTCCTTCCTTGTGTAGAAAATACAGTGAAACTGCTGCAGGTCCACCAAAATGATAAAGAGGTTCTAATTAGGAGATGTCTTAATAGAAATCTGTCAAACAGCTCATTCTGAACAATTACTGAAGCTTTCTACCTTTGGTGGACTTTCAGTAAGAGTTACTCCACATGGCTCTCTAAATATCTTCAAGGCATTAATAACAGAATGGGATTTGTCATCCGTCCCAGAAGTGATCCACGCGATACGAAGGGACAGAAATCTGATATCCACATTATATTAGCTGTTAACTCCCCAAATCTGCCAATATCAGTCAAATCTGGCTATTTAAACTGAGAATTCGGCCATATATTCTGAACCAGCCCCAGGTGCTACGAGGCACCTGTCTTTCAACATCTCCCCACTGTTCACATTACAAAGGTAATCACCATCAAGTCTACTCCAAAACATGTGAAACAGAAAAAAGTAGAGTATTAGATATACAAAGAACAATAAAGAGCCTTGGATCTTTCGGTTTGACCACTAACAAAGGCACAGACACAAGGCTCATATGGAGAAAAATTCAATTAAAAAAAAAAAAAACACTGGAAACTCCGTCTATGATATTAAACTGGAAAGGATGTGATTATGCTCTCCTACAGAAATAGTGAATGCCTTATCTGAATCATTCTCGAAGATATCCGCAGTAATCGTAAAACACAACCTTTCAAAGAATGCGCTGAATGCCATAAAATCAACTTTTCTACTTTTAAACATCCACTAGCGCTGAAAGACCACTACATCTGATAAAATGGTTAAATATGAAAAGCAGAGGCTGCACAGAATCTTTGAGGGAACCTACTTAACAGATAGTTTCCTTCATCTCAGAACATATCAAGTCTGCTATAAAAACACTATCTGAATCCTGTATTGTGCCACCAACACGATTCAGGACTTTCAAACACGCTTGGCAGACATGTAGTATCAGACTGTGGATAATATTGAAACTCAACTTCAAATTTCAGTACCGAATATAGAAGCATAAACTCTAAGGATTGATAACCGTATACCAGGCGAAAAATATACAGCCATCCGCTTCTGGAAATAAGGCAACCAAGGAGCTACGTACAATTACATTTTTGAAACTCGCTTATCGGAAACTTTCATCTATTGGACTTACTATTTGATAATGAACTTAATTTTACAGCATATATTGCTCACCTTTTTATTTGAAACAGCACATCTTTGAAGCCACGGTTTCATGATTTTAATTCTTCCCATGAGAAAGGCAACGTTGAAGTGGGATGAAATATGATTCATTGAAATTTCTGATTTCAGCCTGCAGAGGGGAGTCAAGAGTTGGATCGTCCAGCTGGAAGAGTCCGTCTAATATTTTATTGACAGTATTATTCCAGTTTAAAGAGTCTTCAGTGTTTGTTATAATTGTATTAAGGATATGCCCTGAATTCATTTTGTTTCTGTAAATTTTGTAAATCAAACCCCACTACCATCCTCAGAACGACTGGAGAATGTTTACAGTTGCATCCTGCCTTTATATGTTAAATAAGAGGAATGATATAACTCCACCAGAAAACAGGGTCACTACATTGGAGCTTCGCCTTATTGTTCAGATCTGGCGCTGTGCGACTTTAAATAAATAAAAAAAAAAAAAAATTAAACTCCATCTCAAAGGAAAACGATTTGAAGACTTAGCAGACATTCAGAAGAACACAACCCAGCAATTAAAAACGTGAGAGCTCATTTTATTTGATAGGAAAGACTTTGAAGTTATAAAAATGCCACCTTGAAATACCCGTTTTGTTGGTAAAAGCAGTATGCAAATTAGCGCACACTTCAGCCGACGTATCAATTAATTCTAGTGTAGTCTATTTTTCACCACCAGTAGTAATACGAATTTGTTCCATAGGTACATTAAGTTTGGAGATCTGTCTAATCTTTTCATCTGTTCTTGTGGCCAGCAATACAAATTGTTGCTTTACAACGAGTTGCCTTGATATTGCACTACTTCCAGACAAATTTTGATAATAATGCAATACCAGGGCAACTCGTTATAAAGGTCAGTTTGTTTTGCTGTTTGAGATAAGATCATTGAATTAGACAGTTTAAATTTCGCTGGCCTCAAACATACGAGAGAACAAGAAAATCCTCTCAACTACATATGAGTGGATGAAAATTCCCGAATTAATGTTGTTTACAAACATGGCAATCTACTGCGAAAGCTTGGTATCCTAATGTGACATTTTTTATATAAAGAAGATACAGAAAATCATCGATTTTTATCGCTAATGAACAATTAACTTGGACTCGTTATTTTTGAGATGGACTTGACAAGTGTAGCGCCACCTCTGCAGGGTTGGTTGGTTAAATACATGTTTTTAAAAGAAATGTCGCCGTACATTTTATGTTTGAAAGATTAAAATGTAAAGCGATTTTTTCATCGTTTTTATGTCATGAATGCAAATATGGAACTTGATTAATCTATTGTTAAAAATTTTTACGTCATTCGCTTTTCCTTTTTCGTTTTATATCCCTTTTTTTTATATTTTGGATACTCACGTAATGGTGTTTCAGATCAATTCCTCATTTATCATCAACTTTTTTTCCAGAATCTACTATTCTGAAAATTTTATATCCTTCAAAAAAAAAAAAAGGCTTTCATATTCAAAAGTCAGGTATGCGCAACCTGTCCCCCAGGAAGTGTATCCGTGACCAGAATGGGTTATTCAAAGTTTACAAGTTTTTAAGATAGAATCAATCAATTTTTAGGATGGCTGCACGTGTGTGTGTGTGTGTTATAGTTCCGCTGCTGCGAAGATAGATACGATTTCCTAAATGCAGCTCTCTGAATATGTTGCATATTACATGACAATAACGTAGAATTTTTTTTTTGAGTGGGGGGTATTCTTTGAGGACGGCAAAGAAAGAGCAAATCGGTTATGCCGCTAACTCTGACTCCCCTAAGAAATCTGACATTCGAGTCACACCAATTTATTCGAACTGCGTGCACAGAATTTGGGAAATATCGGACAGTCTGTATCAACCTTCTGTTCACATTCTAACTCTGGTGGGCCTAAGGTGACCTTCGCTGACAAAAGCGTTAAGCGATCACTACAGGAGCAGACCACCTACGTGGAAGTGAAGGTAATCAGAAGGGGAATCTGGGTCCGGTCGATGAATACTATCAGGACTTTAATAACTATGAAATGAAACAGCTAATTATTTGGGCATTCTGTGTTTATATTATAGAATAAGGTCAGGATTCTTTCGAGGTTAAGTACAGTACGTTTTCTAAGCTTCTGGGAAGGCTGTGATTACTATGATTTCATTAAATGTAATGTGATAGTATGTCTAGCAGATATGGTGTGCAGTTCTTAATATTAATAACGGTGAAAGGAAAAAGTACGAAAGAAAACCCTCTAAAAACTGACTAATAAAATACGTAAAATATTATTGCCAATTATTATAAAAGAAAGCATTGAATGGTATATCATCAAGGGCTAGACATCCAAATAATAATCGTCAAATGCTATCTGTTTCTGATTGTTATTGGCAGAATAACAGATATCAGACTGAACAATATATACACGAACAAATTATATACACTGCTCGACAAAATTAACATAACAAAATGTTTTTTATTATGAACAATGTTGCCTAATAATAGACATCCTGGATTGCGAATTCCGAGTATCCCATAGAAAGCGATCTACCAACTTACAGAGCTGCACATTAAGCAACTTATTCATACCTATTTTTATTATTCTTGTAGACAAACAGGCTTCGCGTGTATGCAGTTTATAGATAATAACGCCTCATGGTCTTGGTTACCTTGGCAGTAATTACGATCTGGCTCTGTTTCCGTGGAAAAGTCGCTTTTTCCTTTTTTTCCCTGCTTTCTGTACAATGCTGACTAATTAGCTCGTAATTTTTAAAGGAGTAATGATTAATTTTTCAGTTATTTTCTTGCTGTAGAAAATTTAAAAAAATAAACTAGCTTTTTTCTCAAAGTAAACGATTAAAAAAAACGTTAATCGTGCACTCTTTCTTTTTTAGTTTTTCAATCTGGAATGGAAGTTTATCTTAATAATAATAAGATAATTAGACGCCAAGAAGTGCTTGAACTACATCTTCAGAGGCATGTTTCATTACTAACGAGCGATGCACCACTAGAAAGTAGATACAACTCATTGGTGCCCTACTAATGAATTAATAATAAAGCAAGGAACTTAATTATACGGATGTAAAATTTTAATTTGTCAAAATAATTTAAAAATTAGATCCTTGATGCGCTTTTTCCGTGAATATCGCAGTGAGTGTGCAAGAACAAGTTTGTTTTTAAAGCTCAGCCATCCCGCATCCATCTGGAAAACTTCAACTCAGCACATTTAAAAAAAAAAACCATATTTATATTTACTCAGTAGCGCAGAGGTTGTAAATTAAATACTTAAAGATTTCAAAAATGGATTAAACAAAAGCAATAAAGTACAATGATTTCTATTAAGAAATTCCCTCGAAGAAATTTGTTTTATAAACCTGGAAAATACTGCATTTACTCTTTAAATTGCATCGACAGTGATCCAGGGTGATGAAGTCGGTCCTTCTTGCCAGCCGTTGCCATTAAAGTATCAGTTACTTGAGCAAGTAACCGATATTTTAATTATATTTATATAACCATTCATCTAATAACCCCTCCATCCATTATGATATTCAAACAAGTTAGTTAATGTACGCATTGCGTTACATTACAGACTCGTTCGATTTGTACTTCTTAAATGAATTGATTTTTTCTCTTTCTGTGAATAATGTATTTTAATAATTTTATTCTGGATTCTAAGAAGAGTTGAATGATAATATAACGTATTATTACTGTGATTAATACAATAAGAAACATAGTAACAATTCATAATTCATATATTTAGTAAACTGATAACAAAAAATAAGTTTGTCGAAAAGCTACCACTTAATATGCGCGGACCAAGAACTTTTTTTTTTTCTGCGCATCGATATTTTACATCCCTATAGATGCCGGATAACTGGACTTTTACTATATTAAATTCTAAATAATGATTAGAAAAGATCTTTATTTTTATGTAAAATGAAAGAGTTCTAAAATTTTATAAATGCTGATTTCTATAAAAACTAAAAACTTTGTTCTGCTAATAAACGAACTCAACATGCTATTAAAATTAACGAAATAAATGAAATATTTTCAATCAATTCCTCCAGTTTATTACATCCACATTCTTGTGATTAATTTTTCCTTAACGAGTATTTAATAAATTAGTGTTTAATGAATTGGATATCCCTTTTCAGAAAAAAGGACGAAATATTATTTATAGAATGGTATAAAAACTAATTAGTAATGCGTACGTAATGCGTTACATTTCAGGAGAGTTAGCAAATACTAAAAGGACAGAAATCATGGGATACCTGGTTCCTGGGCAACACGACGCTGTCATCCTTCTCGCTAGTGGACGAACCCGCCGCTTAGCAGGTATATAGGTACACTGCATTCACGTTGACGGTAATTCGATGTCAGTATGTATAAACATCGTGAGTTAACTGACTTTGAAAAAGGGGTGATAGTGGGTGCCTGACGCATGGGACACTATCGCGGAGGTGGTACAGAAATTGCACTATTCCCGTTCGACAGTATCAAGAGTGTACCGGGAATACGCCATTTCCGGAATAACATCTTATCGTGGACAGCGCTGTGGGCGAGGAAAGAAATGTGGTGGATGAACGTGGCCGTCGACGACTGTCTCGCATTTTTTCAGCCAACCAGAGAGCGACAGTGGCACAAATCATCACCGACGTTAATGAGGTAGGTGCCAGAAACGTCTCCACCAAGACCATCAAGCGATCATTAGCCGCAATAGGTTATGGGAGCCGCCGACCCACCAGTCCCATTTCTAACACCACGATAGAGGACTCTACGCCTCAACTGGGCGAAAGAACATTGGCACTGGACCTTGGATGATTGGAGACGGGTCTCTTGGTGCGATGAGTCCCGTTTACAGTTATTTCGAGCGGACGAGAGGGTGCGTATATGGCGGCAACCCCACGAAGCTATGCACCCGTCACGTCAACAGGGAAAAGTTCAGGCAGGTGTACGGTCGACTATGGTCTGGGGCGTGTTTAACTGGCACACGTTTGGACCTCTGGTGCATTTAGACGCATCTCTGAACGGTCCAGGTTACGTGTCCATCCATCTGCATCCCTTCATGGTCATCATGCACCCACAGGACAATGGACTCTTCCAGCAGGACAATGCGCCTCCTCACAGAGTCGTGATGTCTAGAACATGGTTCGAAGAGCATTCCATAGATTTTACTACCAATGAATATCTCCCTGTTCACTGGATATGAACCTTGTAGAGCATCTTTGGAATGCTATGGAAAGGTACGTTCGAGCTTTGGAATGTGACTCAGCAATATGACGGAATTATGGACAGCAGTGCAGCAAGCATGGATGGAAATATATCTGGAAGGCTTTCGTGAACTAATGGACTCAATGCTTTGTCATGTGACTGCCAAAATTCAACAAAACATTTTGTCATGTCACTGCCTTTATCCTGGAGAAAGGTGAGCTAGGTAGGTATTTTTTATTATTTAATTATTTGGGTAGTCAATGTGATATTTAGGAAAGAAGGAAATAATAACTGCTGGATTTATATTGGTCCAATTTTAATGAAATTTGGGACTACTCTCCAGAAGAGCTAAGTATAAAATTTGTCAAAATCCATCCATTGGAAGTCCAGTTATCACATGTGGACGGACGAACGGACAAAGAAATAATAATTGATTTTTATTGACCTGATTATAGTGAAATTTAAGATGGCTCGACAGATTTTTCTAAAAGACCAAATTTAAAAAAAAAAATTACCAAAATTCATGCATTAGGAATCGAGTTATTACATGGGGACGGACATGGTGAAGAAAATATGCGCATTACATTTATATGCTAACATTCCTAATTAATTGATAATATAGTATTGAATTATTGATAATAGTATCATAAGTGGCCATAAAGGGCAGACATATTCAGAATTACTAATTCTGAAATTACGTGCCAATCACTGATTGTTTTATTTATTTAGAAATATAATGGATTTATGCTTTTTCCGCACCATCTAGAAATACTCCCTTAACAATCTTACAGAGTATAAAAGTTACTATTAGAAATAGTCAGGCATTTCTTGGCGATCCTGTAAAACATTTGCGTTAGTAAAATAAATGAAAAATAGCTCTAAAATTTGTAAAATGTTGTAGGATATTCACCACTCGACACAGCAATTTTGTGTCGAGTGGTGAATAACGAATCTAAACGAACAGCCAATTGGTATTCAGGAAAAAAAATTTCCCTTTGAAAATGCTTAGAAACGTAGTCGTTTCTAGAGAGCTTAAGCCCATCTGTCGCTGTTACTGGAGGGACAAAAGTGTCCCCAGAGAGAGTCTTCGCCGCATCTTTTTTCATGAGACCTACATTCTTTCTGAAATGAGAACTTCAGGAAGAATAAAGAATTCTCAACACGTTGCCTAACCAAATATTTATAACGATGGAATGATTATCTCTTTGTCCCTACTGGAAAAGTTCTTGGACATAAATAAAACGTGCTGTTGAGAGAACCTCATGTTGGATTGCACGATTACTCCAAAGTCCTTTTCATCATTGTCTACTGCTTGAAATCTATTGTTTCACCAGCAATAAAACAATCTAAGGTTACCCTCTTTTAGGACCTTGCATTTCCTAATATTGTACTTTAACTTCCATTTTCAGACCGACTGAATAATTTATTTAGGTTTTGTTGAAGCATCATACTGCAAGCTCTAGAAATAACATCTCGATTTGGAAACTCTTACTTCAACCATTCAAATTTTTCTTTGTCTTTGCTATTTCTAAAAGAACCATGATGTAGTATGCAGTATGGGCGCATTCTTAAGAGACTTGAAATAAAATTCAAGATAGGTATGTTTTTGTTCTGCCCTTCCGCTTAGGGAATTCAAATTGTTGAAAATGCAAAGAAAGATTAATGTAAATTGAATGTATATATAAAGCAAATAAGTTTTTTCTCCAGATTAACATTGTATCAATTATCTTGTCGAAGGAATAAAGGTTCCATTATTGTTCCAATTACGAAAACATCGCTACCTTCTCGTTAAAATAATCTGTTGACTTCATCTCCATCGGACATCTCTTTTTCTTGTTGTAGTTACGAGTGGTGTACATCGCTAACTGCCACTTAAAGTAATCTATGGTCTTCATCCTACCGGGACTTTGGTTTCAAGGATTCGTTCAACTCATTTTTAAGAAAATCCACTTAGAGCTTCTCTTCCTCTTTAATCCCTGGTGCATTCAATGATTTTATAACTTTTGCTCGCATCAGATGGAGATTAATTTCCTCATGAGGATCTGACAAAATTGAAAACATACCAATGTGATATTCTTCAACAGCTCACCTGGGATTCAGTAATTCATTTTTTATCCAGATCATTATTCTAAGAAGTATTAAGCAAATACCTCAGTTATGCGCTATATTGTCAGAAGTATCGGTTACCATTTAGGGGTAAGCGATATAAAAGGGATACTGGGAATAGGTATAAAAACAACTGCGTTCGCTCTTGAAGTATTTCTTGCCCATGTTAGTTAGTATCCTCGCTGGCAACTTGTCAGGAATATTCCATTTCTGTAGTAGGAGTCACATCGAGTGAATGTATTAAAGAGAAAAATCTGTACATAGCTAAGATAAGAGAATGATATTCAACATTTATTGAACGTTCACGTTATTGAACATGTTGAAGGAATTAAATGATAAACTGAATATACCAATCAGAACGATTCATAAAACAGATTCGAAGTCAAGCAAAAAGTTCTCCAAGAAACATTGTAAAAAACTTAAAGTTTTCTCTGGACCAATTTGACCACGATGTCATAAAGCTTTGAGACATCAGATCTTTGCTGATCCAATGCTATTTCATTTTAATAAATCTCTTTCTTTAGTTTATAAATATAAAAACCTCTTCTAATATCTTGAATTGCATGGAATTTTTTCTGGTGGATCTGTGTCAACCCATATGGTTTCCCTGAGTCAGTTTATTGCCACTAAGATTGGAAGGGGAAACTATGTTCTTCATACCGATCTTACCAGAGTTTTCGCTTCCATAAATCACCAACTGTTAAATTTAAAACTACATTACTATGAATTTGAACTCCCTTATTAAATGGTTAGTTGATTGTCTAATTAATCGATAAAGTAATTTTATCGATTAATCGAGGATACGTTTATTATTTTGAAATATCTTATATTTTTTAATAAGATATTTTTCTCCTTTCAGAATCCACTGGCGAAACTACATACTACGGAGAGCCCGACAAAAGGGACTCTCCAAGAGCACAAGTCCCAGAATGATGGTGCCATAATCTCGCCAACGATTATTTTGACAGTCGTGGTAAGGTGTTTCACCCTAATCAGTGTGGGGATGCCTGTGAATTTTCAAATTGGCTATTTCAGTTGTCCTTAACTACTGTGGAGGATGTTAATTTTAAGAGCCAAAACTCGGCAGAAAAAAGTGGCTTAATTGTGTTAGGGGCAGCAGATGCCCATACCTCTGCATCATATAAATATACGTTACAGATTATCTGTTTTTCATTTTGATAGCCTCATGTAACAGGATTGACAAATTTCTTTTCCCTCACCTAAAATTTTGTTTCTTCTGCCGCTTTCTGTCATGAAACAACGTTTCTAATAGACCAAAACATGAAAAAAATGCATTCTCATAGCTAAGTCTGTAACTATCATATAAATAATTAAAAGCTGTGTGGTTAATATTATTATTTTAAAAATAAATTTTTAGATAATTTCTAATATATTTATTGATTTAGTGACACTTTACTTTTAGAAGGAGATTTTATAGGTATTATTTCTTTATCTGGTTAAAATTCTAAATTAATATAGAATTTTGTTTGCGAGATGTTGTCATTAGAAAAGATATCGCTTTGAGTTGTTAATAAGATAAATGGAAATATTTTATTGTATCTAGAAAAATATTACAATTTCAGTGCGTATAAGCTAACAACAGCCTCACTGATCTTCTGGGGTCGCCTTCTCTATTTTCCTCATATTTCTGGCTTTTTGACCGGGATAGCCGGGTGGGTAAAATGTCTGTCTGGCATTTTACCCACCAAATCTCAACCGCACACGTGAACCTCTTTTGGCTCAACTGAATTCTAGCGTCTAGGACCTAAAAAAACCCCCTTTTTTAGGCCCTAGCCATTGAAATCTCAAGAAACTAGGTGGCAGGGTCTCTCAGAGTAAATATAAATCTACTGAGTACCCAGTAGATTTATACTGGGTTCGAACTCCCTTCCTCACTGGAAGTCACAGACATCTTCGTATTGCATGGTGCAAGAAAAACGGCAGAAAGACAGTGTATGACTTGAACAAGGTTTGATGGTTGGAAGAATCGAATTTACCTTTGTATTATACTCACGGATTGATTGGTACGTGTGTGGCGAAAAGAGGCAATGAACCTCGCATGCATGCTGTGGACAATGTGGCGTCAGTGTTTTGTTTAGGGAATATTTTGCTGGGACAGCCTGGGTCCAATGTGGTCTATTGCAGTATTACTGCCAACCACGTACACACCCTTCAATGTTCCTGCTTTTCGTTGGCAGTGATGGTAGCTTCCATCAGGAGTAATGCATCATGCCACCGGCCAAGTGAGTGCAGGTTTGATAAACACTCTAAAGACTTCATTCTTCCTTAGTTTCCATGATTTGAATTCCATCGAGCATCAGTAAGATGAGGTTGAAGTCTGCCAGAAGTCTAAATCCTTCCAATGTTGGACATTTATGGGATACTATGCAGACAGCATGGCGATTCGTATCTCCAGGTTTGTTCGTGTATCTTATAACATCAATGCCATCAGGTGGCAAGCTCTTTTGTGAGCCCATGGAAGCCCGATTCGATAATTTCTGTTTCTCGCTGTTTTTAATTTCATTACTGGAACGTAAGCTGTGATTAACTCAGAAGGATGACATTTTGGGCAATATCTGTGTGGCCATAAATTGGGACTTCATAAAAATGGTTATTATTTGACTGAAAATTGATATATTTATGTCAAAGTGTTTGCATATTATTGCAGGATTACTTCATGACTTCCCTGTATTATTATATTTTCTTATTTTTTTGACTGTAGATGCTAGACGAGCTTAACTTCCTCGGATCGCTCTACAATTTTAATATTAATACTAACACTGATAAATGAATACTAAATCCTTCACTTGCTGAGGTTTATTGGAAATTAGCATGTGTCGCAATCCCTTAATGCTTGTATTAACAACAAGTAACTAGAGATTTAATTCTCCGAATAATCCCTTCATGGATTAATGAGTGTCAAGTTTATAAGACGATGGTCTTAACGTTCTAACGTCAGCTTTTTATGTTTGAAGCTATGTTCTTTGCAGCCAATATTCAAACCGATATATTAGCTCATTAGTGGTATAATAAATCATCCTCGGATTTTTAAGTACTGAAACGGTATTTAGTAGGACATAATTTATAATCTGAGTCCAATGTGGTTTAAAAAAAAAGAGCCTTTTAAAGTGATCAATCATTTGAAAAATGTGACTTAAACTTTCTCTTTTTACAGTGTTATTGGGAGCATTAACTACATTCACCGCTTAACTTATAAAAAGGAAAGTTGCATTTTTTTTATTATATTTTAAAATTGAAGAAAGCCCTCTTTGAATCTTTCACTCTCTTTCAATACGCGTTACTTAGAGCTAGATGTGTGCAGAGGATGGAAGCCCGAGTGATTTCAAATTCTCCTAATTCACGATCGTTGCTCATTTTTTAAAAGCTCCATCAATTCATCCGCGTGATACCACGCTTCGCTAATCCTCCTCACTGCTTTGCACTATTTTGTACATATCTCCTGGCATATTGCTTTATTGGACTTGGTAGAGCACAGCCATATACGAGGGTGGACTGAAAATTAATGCTTTTCTCTGTAAAAGGAACTGTCTCTGTGAGGAAGTTAAATCAGCCGCGAAAAGATGGTTGGCCCTCTGCCAAAAGAATTTCACATGAAAAACATAAAACTTGTTAAACGCTGAACGAAATTCATCGAACTAGACGGAGCTTATGCAGAAAAATGAAACATAAAAGGAAAAACAACTTTTTTCTTAATCTAAAAAGAGATCTATTGCTGGAAAAGTTATCCATCATTTTTCATTCTACCGTATACACAAAGTATAAAAATAGACCTTTTACAACTAACTATAAGGTGTTTTGTTTAAATTATTGAAATCAGGCTTGGGTAAAGTGTGATCTGTTCTGTCCTACCTTTAATATCCGAACACATGGATATTAAACATAGGACAGTATGACTTTTCGAAGCTCACGTTCTCAAGCCAGTCATTCACATGGTGAGCAGCGTGACATGGTGTGTTGTCCTGGTGATAGAGGTATAGCTTTTCCCCGACGTGCTGCCACAACTTCGGTAATGCATAATTCAGGACGTTTGGATAGACCTCAGTATTCGTGGCTTGTCCAAAATAAACGATAGTTCACGGTCAAATCATGAAAAACATCCCTAGACCATCAACCTGCCTCCGCCAGACTTTATCCGGAGGACACTCTAGCAAGTAGCTTTCTCTGGGCATCCTCCACACAAAGCACGCTCCATTTGCAGATTACTTAGAGGACAAGCGATTTATGGTATATGGGCTACCGTTAGAGTTGACCATGTATCCTTACTTGTCAATCTAAAACACAGTTTTCCTTACGTCTTGGTCCAAGAATGGCAGGCTTTACCCAAAGCTATATGGTGCCTTAAATTATTCGGGGTGATTAGTAGTTCGTGGGTAATTCACGACAATGGTAACCCATATCATGCAGCATTCTGTGCCCTGTACTGATATTGACATTAGTCCCAATCATCTCGATGTGTGGTAAGACTACGTCGAACTGAGTTCCGAGAAGACCATTCTTTGCAGGCTCTTTTATTTTAGGATTAAACTTAACAGCAAATCTCATAATATATTGAAAAGAAAGATAATTCAAAAATTCGTACCAGAGGTCTACCACCTTTTGAAGTTATTGTTAAATTTCTAATGTGGGAATGAAAAATGAAAATAAGGAAACCAACCAAAGAATACTGAGGAATTCTGTGGCGTGCGCTAAGGACCGAGTAATAAACTGCGACAATCTTATTTTTGACGCATACTGTGACAGGATTAACCAATATTAAGGAGTATTATTAATATTTTAACGGAATTTCCCCAGTAACGACTTATGGCAGAGAATGTCATATCTGTTTATTTTTAGGTTTAGAACCTTAATTATCGTAATATGTTAATCGGATCAATTATGAAAATAACCTGATTTGTTTACGTAAATAGTCGTTTAAGTCTACAGCCCAATTTAGTTTCCCACCCCACTGCACGACTGAAAACTCCATAACTAAAAATCCCCCCAAGCTAGTCTATTTAATCTAAACCTAACCACGGTGTTATTTTTGTAAACTCCCTCTTCCCATATGACAGTAACTTAAATTATTCGAATTCTGTGCTTCTCACACAACTGAACTCTTTTATCTCTTTATCTACAGATTCTCCACTGACTACGTGTTTGAAGTCGTTAGATTCTGACGCCTCATTCAAAAACGTTAAGTAATGGAGTCCTAAAAGAGAAGTGCATGTTGTACATTAAGACGCCCAGCCGCTTGTCTTCCTTAAGTGCCATTTTCCTTTCTTTAAAGACTTCAAAGACTTCCGAAAATTTAATCTTAATTTACTTCTCCACCCGACCACACCATGTGTCTCTTGTTCCTTAAGTGCATTACTGCCAAACCTATTTTCACTATAAGAAGTGTATTTGTAAGATTATATGTCTTACAGCATCAAACCAGCCTTCGACAGCTGCTTTTAGCTCGCTCTTCATCATGTTTAAAATGAGTTCCATGAATGGAGTCCACCGTATTGAGGTTTTTCAACAAATTATAGTCACTTGGGGACAGACCTGGGCTTTATGTGGGGATGTTTTAATTGCTAAAATGCAGATTTATGAAGTTTAGCCTGCGCAATCTAGTCTTTGTGCACGGGTGCATTGCCACGGTTAATCAAAATTTAGATGACCAAAAATTCCTCTTTTTTTCCCCCGAATTGGAGCTTTTTACTTTGGCAGAAGGGTGGCATAATATTCCCTGCCATAGTGGTTTTTGGTGCAAGATAATCAATCAATTAATGACTATCCTTTTGTGTCCCAGAGAACTGAGGCCAACACTTTTCCAGCTGATGGTTGGGTTCGAAACTTTTTTTGGGATTGGAGATTCCTTGTGCTTCCAGTGCACGATTTCCAATTTGTATTCAGGACCGTAAAATGTAGCCAAGTTTGATCACCAGTCTTCAAAGTATTATCAAGAATTAATTTTAAATTCTGTTTTGATGACTCCGCCCTCTGATGTTTGTCCTGAATGGAAAGGTTTCTGGGAACCCATCTTGTACATACTTTGGACATTCCCAAATGCTCAAAAGACATTAAATAAGATCCTGAACTTTGGGAAAACTCTGAGAGATGAACAGTTCAGATTCATTAAACCCAAAGAACTTTAATAATACTGTCTAGTCATTTCAACCAGACAACGCAGATCCAGTTGTAGAACTGGATCTGCATCAGTTTATAACTTCCTTGGTGCATTTTCTGAAAGTTAGATTGTCTTTTGGAATTTGAAATTAATAGTAGTTGATAATATGATTTGTGATCATTATTAATATAATTAACTCTAGTGAATTATATACAAATGCGCTCTCCTAGACGTTTGGTTATGTAAAACGGTGTATATCAATTTAACATGGTGTATTGACCAGATTTAATAATGTTATAACGTTGGTTGTCAAGGTATGAAATAGTGCAGGCACGATAACCGCCACCCTAATAGAAATTATGTTAAGTTGTGTGGAGTTTGATAATCTGCATCAAGTCACGCAAGAAGAGAATTAGTGCCTGTTGAAAAGGCATCTAAGTAGAGATACTGACTGTCGCATAATCTATCAGGAAGAATGTTATTGTAGTCCAGTCTCCACATAAGTTTGGTTTTCGGCTTGTGAGTTGGTCGAGAGACTTGAAACCACAAAAATATCAAACAAACTTTGTAGATGATGCAGTTTTGCAGTCCATATTTCATCAACATGGGACGTGGTTAGTCTGATGTGAGCCCTTTCATGATTAATCATGTTTATACTTCTGGATGGAGGCTAATAATGGCAGTACTTAACATGGACCCAGAGTTTAACATCGATAACGTTAAGGCAAGATGATTATACGATAGTTTTACGAGTGTTGTTACGAATTATGTCTTAAACAGAGCAGATTATATTCGATCTTAAAAGTTCACAACCTATTCGACTCACAACGTAGAAGAGAATAGAAAATGGAAAGAAGAGAACAGAAAAAGATAAAAAAGTATATTGGTTTTCTATTTGGTTGATCCTTTTGAGACCACCCTCATCCACTCAGAAGATTAATAGGTTGTTACTTTTAGAGTAATTAGAACTCTGATGTTTTATCAGCTAAGATGGACTTGAGGTAAGAGAAAGAAGAAAAAGAGAATGATAGTAAAAAAAGAAAGCAATCTGTTCTATGAAGAGGGAATGATCACAGTAACTTAATTGATACTGTTGATAACACTACTCTTAATGGCCATTGGGTCCTTAGGGCACAATAAAATAAAACAAATAAATTATTACTTGAAAAGCAAGAGTAACTCATTTCAGTTAATTAGAATACTGATGTAAATTCGTTGTTGGTTATTTTTGAAGTCTCTTCTGGGAGTCCTGCTAATTTCGTTAATGAAAAGCCTACAGGTATCTCAGGAAGGGTTCTATAAGGTACCCCTAAGATGGTGTTATCTGCTTCTTGAAAAGTTTTTCTTCCCTAGTTTTTGTTTGGCTGTGTGTCAAAATCTGTGCATTTTGGATTACCCAATTCTATCCGCTATAATTGGGTAGTCCAAAATGGTTGAGCAGTTTAAATATTTCCTTCATGAAATACACTCCTGTGACTGATGATGAAATGCATTTTCTTGCATTTTTGTCAGGGTCTAGTACGCGTGGAGTTGAGTTAGTCGGTCTCAGGCGAGGGCAGTGTTTTTTATCCTGGAAACTCGGGTTTTTCGTCCAGCAAACAGAAAATCGACCTCAGAACACACGCAATTTACAGACAATATACACAGAGCAACATGGTCTTAGTCGCCAATGCTCCTAAAATCCAATAACAACAACGTCACCTAATTAATATATCGCTCGCACCAAAAGAAACTTTGCCTTCACAACGAGTTGCCCTGTTATTGAACTACGTTCAAACAAATGCATCGCTAAAAGGTTAATCTACCATTTTTTTATTTAAAAGAACCCATCTGCTATCTGATAAGGGAACAGAATGTCCCGAAACAGTCTCTTATGGCAGTGTCTAACCTTTTAAACAGATGGCAACTCATACATTTATTTGAAAGCAGTACAATATCAGGGCAACTCATTATAAAGGCAAACTGTTTTTCTGTGAGGCATAGCCCCACTTACTAGGCAGTTCAAATCCTGCCGGTGGTAAAAAAAGAAAAAAAAAGAAGAAATGGTAAGACAGTCCTGCCAGCTCTATGAAATTTCAGTAAGGCCAATGACATTAGCTATTTTTATAATTTTGAAGCTCTGCCTTTGTAGTTAATTTAAAACATGTCACTTATCTTATAAACCTGCTTGTTATTTAATTGCTTATTATACTTTATGAACTTTATATAAATGAAAAAAACGTTGTTCAAGATGAAAGAAGTAAGCGCTATTCATTATATTTGGGATTATTCCCAGTCGAACAGTATAGCGAAATTAGGGTGAAGCAAGCAGTGTACTACAGAGAATGCGCCATAATCACAAATTGTCCGTATAATTTCAGAAGCAACATAGAAGTGCAGTCACCAACCATTTCGTGAAAATGAGCTCATAAATCTCAGAAATGCGAGATATTGATTGGTTGGTGCGATGGGATAACACTATTGGAAGACAGTCAGCATAATTCAGCAGTGATGTTGGAAGCAAGTTCGGTCATAATTTGCGAATATATACACGTAACAACTTCACAAGCTGCTAACGATGTTAGCATCTCCAGCATCTGCTGGAGATGATGCTAACAAACGCCAATTTTAGCCGAGAGGCAGCGAGAAAGACGAAAGCAAACGTATATTAGTGATGGCAAATCTACGTTTTAGTGGACCAGAATTGTTTAGTTCCTTCTTTCTAGGGCTCACATATGCGACAAATCTCTTCATCGTTATTTACTATTACTTTATACTTGTGAAAGTATTTTCAGTCTGCCTTAGTATGTTATTCCCTCAGTAACTTTATTGCAGTTTACTCTATGCTTGTCGTAGGGTTTAATTTACCGTGATAATTTGTATTCATTCTCGAAATTTTCTTTTCTATTATTAACTATCTCTTGTGTGTACTCTGGCACGATGACTTGGTCTTATTTTAATTATTTGGATAAAGAATACTATCGTTGACTATATTTAGCAATAACTGGAGCTTAAACCACGGTCAACTCAAAGCCCGTGTGCTCTCGACCCGCACATGACCATTTTGCCAGCATTGTATGCCTCTACTGCTGGCAAAATGGTCATGTGCTCTCGACCCGCACATGACCATTTTGCCAGCAGTAGAGGCATACAATGCAAGAAAGCAAGAAAACAGTCAGGCATAAAAACAAATACCTTCCCATTTCGTCCATATATTCGCTCCAAACGTTTGTCCGGTTCTTCCTTGGATTTATTTAAGCTGTCAACTTCCACAACATCAGAGGAAAGTTTGTTGCAGCAATCAACCTTCGCTACTTAAAGGCAAATTTGAAAATAACAACAGGTCTAAACACCAAACCCTTGCGGAACTCCACTAAAAACATTAGTTCAAGAAGAGGAGTTCCATTGATTACCACTCTCTGTCTTCTCCCACTCAACCATCCCTTTATTAATTGCAGCAACTTGCCCTTAATGCCATACTGCTCCAATTTGTACAGCAGTCTTCCATGTGCAACAGTATCAAAAGCTTTCCTGAAATCCAAATATATGATATCAAAATTATTTTTTGCATCCAATTCCTCTGTGACCACATCGTAGTATCCAATCAAATTTGTGAGACAAGACGTCTCCTTGACAAACCCATGCCGTGTCTGAATTATTGCTGCAGTCTTGTCTACATGATCCTGCAGTGCTTCTCTAACCAGTGACTATTATTTTCCCAGGAACAGAAGTTAAACTAACTGATCTGTAATTACTCATGCCACCCTTTGAGGTCACATTTGCACATCTCTAGTCCGTGGGACTTCCCCTGAGTCCAGGAATGCTCTCATAATTATGGCTAAGGGTTTGCTTACTTCCTTTGCTGCCTCCTTTAATATAACTGGATAGATCCCATCCACTCCAGGTGCCTTTCTCTGTTTAACTTTAACAATTTCTTCTCCACTTTGATTGCTCTCAGTTATTACAAAATTATTTAGCTCCCTGTTGGAGTTTGATAAGCTTGTGACATTCTCTTCCTTGAATAACTCATCTGCGTGAGTGTAGATGCAAAATACTCATTCAGTTTATCAGATATCTGAGCATGATCAATAGTCAAACCATCTATGTTAAGTGGACAATCTGATTCATCCCTTTCATTCTAGAGTTTGCATAAGTAAAGAAGTCTTCGCTGTTTTGTTTCGTATCCTTTTCGAAATATTTCTCTTAATCTGCCTTCGCTTGCCTAAACTCCTTTGTTCCTTGATAACAGACTAGTTTATATCTACCATAGGCTTCTGTGCCGCCTGATAATTTATGTGAATCCCATGCATTTTTCTTCTCTACCACGAGTCTCATTAGTTCATCTGACATCCATTTGGGCCTAAATCTTGAACAGTATTTCTTAGTTGGTATGAAAAGCCTACTAGTTTCCAAGATTAATTCATTGAATGTTTCCCATTTAGAATTTTCTGTTGGTAACATCATCAGTTGGTCCCACCGTATAGAATTTTAAAACTGTCTGAGACCACTGTAGCCAAATCTATGAAAGCAAAACCCCTTCCTTTTACCCCTGATGGTAGTTACCTATTTGAGTAAATCCCACATCAGTACACTGTGATCACTGCCACCTAATGGTTCCTTTATCTGAAGATTCTTAACACATGAAGAATCACTACTGATAATCAGATAAAGAGTATTACTCCCTCTAGTTGTCTCCCAAACATGCTGCTGTAGAAAAAAAAAAAATCCGATAAATCTATAAAAGTCTTGCTAGTGTGCGAGTGACCAAGCCACAAGTTCCAGTCAATATGTGGGAAGTTAAAATCCACCATTATAAGACATTCAGGTTTACTGGGGCGCTCTATTTCTCTATACAGTTGTTCATTGTACTGATCAGAATCCTTAGGCCTATAATACACTCCTTTTTTCACAATATATTACTCGTTTCCCTGACAATAGTCACCGACATTAACTAGCTCCTTTCGGACCAGAGCATTCTGCCTTGGAGATTTCCACTCTGTTGTCTGATGCACAGAGCGAGCTGTGGCGTTGAACTGGGCAGCTGAGAGCTTGATGGTTCCCCCATTTTAATTTCTTCAGGAGCATCTACCCTACATCGCAAACTCTCATAGTCATCCATCAGAACGCTGAGTTGGCGCCTAATTTCTTCACACTCTCTGCACCTAGCACATGCAAAGACATCCTCCTGGGTAGATAATGTTATTTCCAGTGAGTCCGCAAACATTTTACAAGTTGCACATTTTTTTAGGCTGTGATCCGTTGGAGAATTGTCCCCTTCGGTTCTCTTCCGAACCACAGCACTTCCACTACTTTGTGCGCGTTGGTCTGCTGCTCTAATGTGGAGCATGATTTCCGATGATAAACAATTTTAATTTAAATTAAATTAAAATTAAAAGATTTAGTTGATTAATTGACAATACTACACTAAGCTAATAGATTGTGTAAATGCAGTGATACGTATTGAGCTATCTAGTTTGATAATAAAAATAGGTGTCCAAGAATATTTCTATTTAATATCTAAAAAATCTAAAAGAAAGCTAATAAATTTAAAGAAAACAAATTTATATTACATTAGTCATTTTAGCAAAGTCTCGAAAAATGATGAAATTTAGAAACAACTGTTTATATGACATATTTCTCTGATGATGATGATGCCAGAAAAACATGAAGGAAGTTTTAAGTTTTGTTACTGAAACTTTCGTTATCCAACTGTGAATTTAATTAGAAAATCTGTATTACTAAACTATAAACACTTTCAGCATTTATAAATTAAGGTAGATACAGAGGGAAATTAAAGCTTCTTTGAACTGATTTGAAATTCAGATTTTTCTCACAGAAAAAGGCAATCTTAATAAATTATCTGGCCCGGACTGGTCATGGGACCAGTTTGCCTTTCTGTCAGATAACGTCCAACACCTAAATGATCTGATTACCAGACAGATGTAGAGGAAAGGAAAAATAGTTTGTGACACGTTTTCGCTTTTAAAAGCTTTCAAACTGAAACACTCTTTGCTAAAAAGTTGAGTGAAAGAAACCAGTTCCATTTTCCTTGTTGCAACAAAGTTTTAGAAGAAGGAAGTACACAGTTCCTCATGAAAGACAGATTTTCTGAATTCAGTATTTTGAAGACTAATCCAGAGATATTTCTTCATTTCAGAACCCTTTCATCTTCGAAACAGAAGCATCTGAAATTTATCATCTTGGTCTCACTGACATGCAGAATAATGATGAATTGAAAGACGTCTTCCATTTAAATAGTTGGGTACAATTTTAAAAATGTGTCTTAGATGAAAAATTTACTAAATCCAAGGACTCGTAGCAAAAAAGTTTGTATATATGTGAGCGAACATTTTTATAGGTGAGAGGGGATATAATTACTTCCAAGGATTAAAATAATATATGTTAAAACTTTGGCCTCGATCTGACCTTTCGTTCTAGAGAACTATGCGAAATATACTTTCATTTATATGAATGGATTTCTTTGGTCTAGAAGGGGTGCAGGAGAGGCTACTGACCTTAAAAGCTTTCCAGGGACCAACGAAACATACGACGAATATGTGATATCGATTTTCTTTAAAAATAACAATTACTGAATTTCTATTTGTCAGATTTTCATAAAAATCTTTGTATTAGAACCAAATATAAGATTGCATGAAAATCTGTGAAAATTAGAGCTGTCACACGCAGACGCACTGCATACTTTTTGAATCAATCATACTTCAAAATACTTTCTGCACACTTTTTGAATCGTGATTTATATCTAGGTATATTTAAGGAGTGAATATAAGTGATTCTTGCTGTCAGAGAAATCAAGACCCTAGTCAAGTGGAAGCGGACAATTTTACTTTTCTGGTTTGCTAGAGAACGAAGAACAGATCATATTTACTGAATTAACATTCTGTATCAGACATTCTGGCCAAGTCTGAAGCAACGTTGAGGCTTATGAGATATTAATTGCTTACATTTGAATAATGACAGCTCATCCCTGTGTGACTTCAAGCAAGACAGAAATAATTTATTAGATGATACAGCTGTTTGTTCACTGAAAGGTAAGAATAAGATGAATCATCTTTACGTACAGTATACCCACCATGGAATGACGCCAGGGATTTCACATCAGTTCCAAGAGTACAAATAAATAATAAATCCACAGAGTGATACTACACTGATTGGCCATAAAATTAGAAACCTCTTGAAATTAATGTCAACGGATAATTGAAAGTACGGTATGCAAATATAAGTTGTCACATGATATGACCACAAATACCGTGATCAGTGTTGAATCCAAAGCGTTTGAGGGAGGAGAATGTAAACTTATAGTGACCTTATTCTTCTTTGCTTTTTCTTTGCATATGTATCAATCACTTCACGTATTAATTTTTCTGATAACTCATATGGGGCTTCTATGCTTTTTTTCAAATTCTTCATGCAATCTTGCAATGTTTCCTGACCCATTTGGTTTCTTAATTTTGTCACCAATCGATTTGTTGTGTTGAAAGAACGTTCAGCACTAGCAGTTGAAACAGGAATACAGCATAGCTTGATGCATAATGTCGTTAGCTCAACATATCCAACATTCCAAAATTGAATGTATTTTTAAGATTGTTGTTAAATTTTTTTTCTGTTTTTGTCACATATTTAAGATTGATTCGCCAGTTGTTTCGGAATCCTGCCCAGGGGATTTTAATGTATGGGGTTGCTTATGCAGGTAAGACTCTATTGCAGAGTTTGGTTAGTTGGACCAGAGATATCAGCAAAGGAAATGACCTCAAAGATAAAAGGGGAGATTTATTATTGATAAAGGTCCCAGAAATTTGGAGAAGCAATTGACCTTTCATAAGACATCCCTTGTCGTGATTCTGCCGCTATCAGTTTGTTTGCCGAGCCTTGTCAACTGACAGCTTAATAACATTTGAAGAGTAACTGGAGAATTTTTTCACCAAATTCAGCCAGTCTTTTGGATCTAACAGTTTCATAAAGTACTTTTATCCTTTTCGAGAGTAAAGTTCAAATGGCTTTTTGTTGCACCTGGCTTTAGCGTATCTAAAACTGCCCAAGTCATTGAGTATGGCCATCGCTTTATTCTTGAGCAACAGCTCATGGGGGTCACAGGGCCCAGGATCTTGTGGAGATAGTCACCCATTTGACTACTGCTTAAAGTGTTACAAACTTAACCATCTGGTGATTACTTCTTCTACCAGTTCAGAGCCACAGATCTCAAGGTTTTCCCCATGGAAAACATATTGCTGCCTCGATGCATTTGTTGATGTCAAGGAAGATTACAATATTTGTAACTTTCTACATTGGGAAGTCAAAGTTGGAAGCTGGAAGTGGGGGAATGATGACAATTGGGCAGTTATCATAAATAAATGTCCTCTTAGATTGATATCCAACGTGTACTCCACAGAGGCGAAAATCAACTCAAGTGTATTCTCTGTGCTTGTAAGGACTACATTCGTCACTTTCAAAGATATGGAGGCAAGGTATTGCAGCAGTGACTTCTGAGGGCAATATAGGTGGGTAGGAAGCCCCCAAGACAATGTCGATGGCAGAATTATGAAGTCGGTTGGTCAGCCAGCTAGTGACATCATCAAATGTTTTTGCATTGGAAGCTGGAGGAATATAACTTGATTCTATATCAGTACAGGGAGGGTGGATATTGCGCTTCACTAGGATATCTGTTTCTTACAGGCCGCTTTTCAATCTATTAAAGATTGTCTGTCTTCACTTATTGTTTGGACATATTCAAATCGTTTGACAGATGTTTATGATTATCTTCTTCGGTTTGGGTGAACCAATCATGCCCCAAATTTCTGAGGACAACACTGATAGAATTGAATCTGATTTTTTTCTCCTTCTCCCTCTGTCTCTCTCTCTCTCTCTCCGCGACTGTCAATACTTGAAAGACTGCTGAGATAGCAAACTTGTCTGGATATCTAATGTATTTAATGGAATGATTCAAGAGCAATTATTAGAATCTTTATTGTTATTAGAAGCCTTAGAAGGTTAATAATGTGACTTAAGTGCATTAAGCAGTGCAAACAGTAACAACTGAAATAAAGTAAATGTGTTAAACAGTCATTTGACACAAAAATCTTAATTATAGGATTCTCATGATAGAAGAAAAGAATGTTATTTCATAATGGATGATTTTGTAATACATACATTAGATCAAAAACAGCTATCCCATTTTCGCTTGCACAAATTTGATTTTTTTTTGCTACATAAAACATGCAATTGTTAAGATAATCTTTTTCAGACGTTTTTGTTTTAATTTTCATGGTCATTTGCCTCTGCTGTTCACGTGATTCATTTTCTTATACAGATTTTGAAATAAAAAGAGACTTTGACATATTCAATAGTTAATGATTTTTCTCTAAAACCTTTTTGATTAGTGACGGTTAAATGTGCTTTCTAAAGTTTATTGATTAATTTATTGAATTAAAAAATAAATAAACGGAACTCTATTTAAACACCATATTCTTGTTTTATGAGTGCAAAACTTTCTGGAAACTAAGGATTTGTGCTAGTTTTGATGTCAGTGACGTCATGGCAAGAATGTATTGAATCGCATTTAGCTAAAGGGCACTATACCAAACACAAACTAAAAGTAAAAAAAAAAAATATATATATATATAATTTATACTGTCTTTTCTTCAGCCTGCATGGGTATATAACTATGTTTGTGTAAGTGGACAGTCATTTCATTTTTTAGCTCTCAATTTGAATTTGAAATTTCAAAGCTCTCAAATTGTGATGATAGTCAGTTCAAATCACGATTAACAATTTCTATACATAATAAACTGAATATTATGACATCAGAAATAACAATTTCTATACACCATAATCTATACATAATAATTGTTCATAGAGAATGAACACATCGCAATCTATTTTAGAGCATAAAATAATTAAAGTTAGTTCAGAAGCTTTCTTTGTCCAGATGCTTGTTAAATCCTTTACTCCTAAAGATGGCCTCCAAAAGATTATCCAGCTATTTGTAATTTATCATAAAAATTGTGCTACACTTAGGAATTCAATAATCTATAATTTTTTTTGTATATCGTATGGAATTAAGTATTTTATTGTGCCATGCCTTTCACGGGATCTATGAAAATCACGGGACCCAAAAAAATTAAGAATTTTCTTCACTATTTAGCAGAGCCACCTTTTTTCCCGAATTTCAGCTCGTACATGCTGTGGTATGGATCCCACAAGATGTCTGAGGGAGTATGGCTACAGATTCCACCATTCTTCCATCGGGATATATGTCAGCTGCTGAATTATGGTAGGTAGAGAACTGCGAAGCCGAACTGACCTTTCCAATATATTCCAGACATTCTCAATACAGTTTTTGCACTGCGTGTGGTTGCATTGTCGTCTTGAAAGAATCCATCGCAAATCTGAGTGAAAATGAAGCATTGCAGGTAGAGGTTGGTCCAATATAGCAGAAAGATATTCATTGTACAACAGTTTCTTATCGAATTACAATTTGTTTGCGCAGTTTGACTGCTGTAGTTTGACTTAATATGGTACAATAGTTTCAGCATTGAATTATCATCCTCTGTGATAAAAATCGTGGTCATATTCTAACAGACTACCTTAGAAAGAATTTAGTGTGGTTTCCTATATTGCCGATGATATGTTTATGACAGAGATGTCTACTCTTTGTGACCAGAGAGGGTAATCTGTGATAAGCATGGTTCATTTAAGCTTCAAATTGAAACCATTACATCAGAAAACAAGAGGCTGTCTCCTACAATGATTAATGTAGTCAACATTGTGATAAATGATTCTCTTACGCCTGAATAATATTTATAATTTTTACAAACAACTATTTTTTGAAAGTGAACAAGGTGATAAATTAATTAAATATCAACATAATCTAACAGACGGAAAGAAAAGAATTTTTAAAGCGTTACAACAATCTTTAAAACTTTCACAAAATCCTTTTAATCCAGGGCGCTGTCCAAGTCTCCATTTTTATTTTATTTGGATTTTGGTATATTTTGACATCATAAATTGTATTGATAGATCCTCTTATTGCACTCATTACTTGTTTTTACAGTGCGTGCCATTAAGTCGTTGATGCCACCTCATTTAAGACTCTAGATTATCTCAATTTCAAGAATTATATTCCATTTTTAATATAATAAAATAAAATTTAAGATTGTCAGCAGGCAAATGAATTGGATAAAAGACAGCGTGTGCAATTCCATTAATACTGAAAAGTAACTGGTCAAGAACTGAGTCCTAAGACACGCCATAGTAAGGGGGAGCTCCGAGTCTTCCTGAAATGGGAAGAAATCCTAAGGAGTCAATTAATAATATCAGTTTATTCTTCTAATGTATCCCTCTTTGGGTAGTATGCTGGCTACCGTAACCTTTAGTCCATTAATTACAGTGTAAAGAATGTACGAGATACGATCAAAGAAACGAAATGCCATAATCAGGGCTCGGCAAAAACCTAGTCGCCATGGCGACCAGCGTTTTTCCCAAGCTCTGATTAAGTTATCAGTGAATTTATTATAGGGTAAGTTACCTGGAGAACATATCGTAATTAGTTTCTTATTGGACATTGATACAGCAAACGTTATCCTTTTTTAATTGATCAGAGAAAGAATAAATAAATATTCCAATGTTTATTTACAAAAACATTAGTTTATGGAGCTTTATTAAGCTTATGGAACTTTAATTAGCTTATGGAGCTTTAGTTGGCATGCATGATGGTCGTAAATCAGGTGTTCGTAACCCAGTAATTTATCATCTCTTGAGCTGTTTTTAATCTGTGTTACACTGGTACGCTAGTAATAGTTATTATGTAATTTATAATTAATTGAATAATATATAGATGGAAGTTAATCATCTAAAGAAATTTAAATCTTTTAATTTTCATAAAGTTTAATTAAAAACAGACTATTAATCTTTATAAAGGTTAATACCAATCGCGAAACGAGGGTGCCTGATTGCGACTGTTTTGGAAAGCTGGCAATATTTAAATTTAAAGCGGATACAAAAGTTAAAAACCGGATACGGAAGTTAAAAACTGATCACGTGACTCGGGTTTGTTGCAGAATGATTTATAATCTGTGTTAAAAATGCAACACTTTTGATTAAGTGGACCAAATTGCTGTAAGTAAATAGATTCCATTTTTTTGTCGAATAACCGAATTTTATTGACACTACTGGTAATCAGACCTTTATAAATACACAACAAATCACTAAATTAATTAGGATTTTGCATTTTGAGTGTGCGCGGGGTTGTCAGAAAAGTACCTATCATTCTTTGTTTTCCATTTGGAGAAATTACAATTTAAAGATGGAATTTGCATGGAAAAAACGTGAGAAGTTTTAGTTTTAACTAGAAGAACTCTTGTTCTTCTAATTTGATCAGACCTATACATTATTAAGCGCATAATTTATAATGCATGTTCGCGACGTTGAATGAATTGTATTAGAGTTCATCTGTGAGGCATCTGCTCACTTATATCGAGAAAAGAGTACCGCCTTCCAAAGACAGAAAGAAAGCTTTCTTGGCAAACAACCTACGGGTTCATTTTCGTTGCTGATTAATGTAAGTTAATCATTGCCTAAAAGCAAGTTAATTCATTTAATCTTACAAAACTTCCATCTAGGCAGTAGATTCTGCCATACTTTGTATAAAATTTGTACAGTTATCAAGTATTCGTCAGGGGATCATTAAACTAGTAAAATTTAAAAAAAAATAAAAGAAAAAAGGAGCTCATTAACTGTTTATTTAAAATCCTCTGAATTATATGCAAACCTGACTTCATTTTCCAGAAGCGAAGTTGTTAACTTAATGAAAACTGTAATAAATAAATAAATAAATAAAGCTAAGCTATACATACGATCTAGTTATTACATTACAGCACATAAGGACTCCTTAAAATATCAAGAGTCAAGTATCAAGAGATAAATAAATAATAATAATTGGCAGTATTTTTAAAAGTGAGTCATTTATTTTTTCATACTGAAGAACAAGGAAGTAATAACACATAATCAGGTAATTAGTTTCTGTGCTCAACATAATCATATTTTGTTCAGATGTAGAATATCCTTCACTTTGTTGGTAAATAAATTCATAAATGTTAAAATATCGTTATTTGTCCAAAAGTTAGAGGTAAAAATCATAAATAAAATGAAGAGAAAGGAGAAGAAAAAAAAAAAAAAAAAAAAACACAGCCTCTGATGAGGATCGAACTCACGACCCCTGGTTTACAAGACCAGTGCTCTAACCACTGAGCTACAAAGGCACTTCGTGATAGCCGCTTTTAATTCATTTCCTATAGGAGATTACGTTGTCAAGGATCAATAGCCCACAAGAAACAGCCACTAATGTTTCTTTAGCGATTATAAGTCGATCTCAAGAAGCAGACATTGATAACTGCAAATGAACCCGTCATTTTGGAATTCGACGGAATTTCTTGTAATCAAAATGCATTTCGCGCAACAAATTTATAGTAGAATTGTTTAATGGACATTGTACACCAGTTAACACTTTCTACATTCCCTAGTACCGACAGTTAATACTTAAGACAATATACAGATATCTTTCTCTGTCCAGTTACGCGATCAATATTTCTGATAAACGTTGTAAAGCGAAAAGCGTATCTCGAAATAATTACAATAAAAAAAGCCAACTAAGTAACAAGCTGGGTTCGTTCTGAATCAAATCGAATCTCCTTTTCACATGTGTAGACCTGTATTCGTATAGTATAATTTGTACAGTTCTATAAAAGAAAAAAAGGGATAACTCTGTTTAAAGGCTTCTTCCCAACAACGTATGATTGGCATTAGCATTTAACTTTAAAACTATGATACAGGGATGCAACAACTTGATAATATACAGCAAATACAACAAACGGTGTATTTACAGACATCTGTGTCGTTTTAAAAGGTCCTTAAAGAAGCATATGGTCTCTATATATATAAAATAGAAAGACAACAGGATATATTTTCTCTTTTACTCCACTTGCAGTTCAAACTCTGTTCTCAGTAATTCTTTAGAATTACTGAGAACAGCTGCAGGTTTCTTGTCATGTCAAAGTCAGTTCTTTATATGGACCTGGAAATGGTGAACAGGTTGACTCGCACCTGGTTCACCCATCTTAAATTACATTATTCGAACTCGCTCGTAGAATTTAATTTGCCGTTCATGTACTCTTTAGGGCCCTGCTCCATTTCGAATTTAAAGATTCTACTCAATAGTATTTCTTAAAGTTTTCCTTGTGTCATTTTTATATCGGCTTGTTCATCAGTGTGAAGGTAAGACCAATATTTACGTTCATAATAACTGGTTAATGATTTTATGAAATTTAATTATTTTTTACACATTTAAATTCTTTTACTCTTTTCTGTTCTTTGCTTGTTGGCATTTGTCACATCAAACACGCTTATCTTACAAGAGAATTTCACCATTGGGAACTTCATTTAATACAGCTATAAATGCATTTGGGAATGCTGTAGAATGATATTTTACTTTACGGAATTAGAAAGTACTAATTAAGATAATGAACAGGATTTAGAATAATTAAGTGCAAATTAGGGATTGAGCTAGAGATTATAATAATGCGTACAAAGTGGGAAAAGTAATCCCATTGCATCGATGCTGGATGAACGGTATTTTGATGAAGACAAGGCAAAATTATTGCATACATTTTGTGATTTAGCTGCTCTACATTTCTTTATTAGTTATAAATATGATTTTAAATTTAATGCACATGCTCTTTTGTATAATTTGGAATTCATTACAGAAGCGTCCCAAAATTTAGATAGAGTAATTTTTTTCCGTGAAACCCTGATGGAATCATTTATATTTTATTTTAAATATGTTAATATAATAGAGAGAATTTCCATAGGCCGATCAACAGAATTTAAAAATTTCTGCAGAAAGAAAGAAGAATGATCTGTTCGCAAGACTCACAGGAAGATTAAGATTGCATTTCCCTAATGGAAACAACCTGAAGCTTTAAAAATCACTAGGTATAATACGATTAAACATTTGCATTCCTGACTAAATTAGATAGGCAGAACAATCAGAATGCATTCCAAGACATTAAATATTTATTTACTGGGGATCATTAGGAATTAATTTAGCTACACGGGAGACGCATCATGATTTATTTTTTTAAAACTTGATTAGCGGAGGCAGTTTAAATTGAGGAAATAAAGCGAGTCTGTGTTATACTTTTTCGTGCAGTACCTGATTCTTTATCAAAAACGAAACACAACAACAACTCAAAAACATTTCGGGAATTTGAATTTTGATTTCCTGGCGAAGAACATTCGTTCATTCAGCTTAGGAAACTTCTCCGTGAGTCATTTCCATATCTTTTTCATTTCCATATCTCATATCTACAGTATTCTAAATGGGACAGGGAAATAAGCAAACACAAGTAACCACTGGACTACCCACGAGGACCTTCCTTCTTGAATGTAAACTGAAAACAAACTAATGTTATCCTTACTAAAGGCTTATACAGTAGTCGAATCAAAACTGACTTTCGTTCTTCATGATAAAATGATTCATAACGCAGTTAAGATTCAATATTAATTTAGCGAACAATATTTGAATAATTCTTAAGCATTTTTGCTTCTTTATCAAGTATTAGATGCTATTTGATAGACTATCAGTATCAAAGACTCATAAGAATCTTTGATACTGATGTCGATTTATGTTTACTGAATGTGGAACTTGAATTTGTAGCAGGGGTGCGTAGCCTAGGATCCACGGCCGGGTCCAGTCCTAAGACTCATTTGTGGCCCCTTTAAGGAATTAATAAGGAGGTCATTTGGATAAACTGTGTATGCTTAGTGTCAACAAGAGTTACAAGAAACAGGTGGCTAAAATCCTCAGTTTGGCTTTAGTAACATTGTGTTCTCAGTGTATGTAGCCATTATGTTTTTCCAGTATTAGTTGCGTTTGGTTACTTATTTATTTTTGTTTATGTTGTCCACATAACAGGATCATCCATTAACAATCCAGGTGCTGGAACAATACATTTTTCACACATTAAGAAAGTAAAAATATTAATAAGCAAACTTATTTATATCTGTAGAATTAGGTGAGAGATGGACCAAGTCCAGAAGTTTTTAAGGGACTCCACTGCATTTTCAACCAACAGTAATTTGTGGAAAAAATCTGAATATTTTACGAAGGTCATGGTATCGGATATGAACTTCATTCGATCTCATGGACTCAATCACAGCCACTTTCAATCATACAGAAGTCCAGTAGTGGCTGAGTCGTTGGAGTGTGCTGAAAAGTTTTTTGCTTTGAGGTTAGAAACAAAATTATTCATGAAAAAGAAAGGCAAAATTGTGGCTCAACTTATGAAAATTTGATTTGGGATTTGGTGTTCCTATTTGATATAACTATTCACCAACTAAATGACTTAAATACCCAACTTAAAGTCAACAGGAACTTAGTTTTGAAATGAAACTGAAACCATTTGGGGAAGAGTTGGGAAATGTTAACCTGTACCATTTTATTTCTGGTGGTTTGCATCATGTGGATGGATCTTTAAGTTGTTCTCTTACCAAGTGTTCGTGCTGTAGACACGATTGATTCTTTGAATGCGAATTTTAAAATGAGGTTCAGTAACTTTTGTAGCTATTCTATAAATATACGAATGTTTGAAAATTCGTTCTTCGTTGAAGTCAGTGATGTTCCAAAAACCCCCCTTTAAATTGAATTGTTTAAACTGCCATCCCAATAGAACCACCGTGGGGCGATTTGTGAAGACAGATGAGCATTAAGAAAGTAAAAAGAAATATCCATGTAAGTCAATATAATTCCTCCATTAAATTATTCTGCTGGAATTATGAAGAAATTTTGATCTTATGTCAATGCGATTTGTTTAAAAGTAGTTCAATACAAAGGCAAAGTCGATTCTCTGCTGTGAGAATTAAAACCATTGCATTCATTAAGCAATTTAAATCCTGCCAAAGAAATAATTGAAATTAAATAAAATAGACGAAACCTATTCAAAATCAAACTAGTTAAAAAACATTGTTTCAATAAAAGCCTGATAAGACAATTCTGAAAGTAGTTTTATTGCATGGCTTTCCTGAGGAAATAATCACGTAACCCGAGGGTTAGCTGCATTATTTTAAAATAATTACTAATTAAAGGAATCACGTAATTCAGAATGAAAAATAAGAAATGGCTTGCAGACTATACTGACGGAAAAATTGTGTAATTTCATGGCTTTTGACCTAAGCCTATCATAGAGAAACTTTTCCGTTTTGAAACAGATATAAGTAAGATGATGGATGAAACCGTGATTATGGTTGATAGAGAAAGCTCTCGCCAACACAGAGTTGAAAGTACCGAGAAAATGTTAATGAAAGGGTGACATTTTAATGCACCGAGCTGTAAGACCAGCTAAGGGTGATAAATGTGAAACAGCCAGGTGGTTGACACATATGGCAACTTACAAATCCACCCGAATGCATCCCAAGTACCTCGCTGATTGATGTACCGTGATATGTATTCAGCAGTTTTGAAGTGCTTCGTTTTACTAAACGGATCTGTGCCGATTTCGGGCAGATAAAAATCTTTCTTTTGAATTGAGGTTTGCACTATTTCTTTTGAAAAATTCTTTCAGTTTGACAGGACAACTGCTTCTGCATCTGACCTTTGGTTGTTGTTTTTTCCTCAGATGTTCCTAATGCATAAATATATCATATATTTGTTATTTTTCAAATAATTTGGAGAAAAGTGTACTATGTATTAGGCATCTTTGCAGGTTGGAAAGTGATTACGTGCCTATTTCGGCATGACTGCCAATAAGTTCATTAAAGCTGCCAATAAGTTCATTAAAGAATTCGCAAAGTTAGTGATTAATTAAACTTAAGACCAGAGAGATCGCAAATGCTCATGAGATGGCATTGTTCTCAAGTATTGTACTTTGGATGTAAGATTGTACTGTACTGTATATGTTCTTTATAAATCTTGTAGTCTACAGTAAAATAAAATGACACAAACTTTGTTTCAGACATTTCTCAGAACTTTAGAAACCACTCAAAATTTAATTTAAAATCTAATAAAGGCAGGGAGTTTTCAGTGCTCTTGACGAGTAGAGAGAAATTGCATTGTACTTTTAATCGTGTTTTTCTTAGTCTGAATATATTTGGGAATTTTAGAAAACCCAAGGAGTGACCGTAAGATTAGACAAAGCATCTTGGAAATTTCTTCATCAATTCTTCTTGACTAAGAATTGCTCTATGTTGTTTTGCTCGGCTTCGTATTTCAGATTAATTTAGCAACCTAAAGGAAAGGCTCAAGGTCTTTTATCGAACACGATAACTCGGTCCATCATTTTTTATTTCATCTTCATTCAATGCACATATTCTTGTGATGAAATAAGAAGTTGGGAACAACTTAACGTTTTTCCCTGAAATTCGAAGCCGTTTTGTGTTGAATACCACTTGAGTTTGTTGGGAGCCAAAGATTATGGTTATTTTTATCTCATCCATTGGAATGGAATAGGATTATTTTGTTCAAGTGAAGCCGAACACCAAATATACTGGTTCTCAAAAGTTAAGGTACAAAAGCAAAGCATATACATCAAACATTTTACATTAGATTATGGCAAAGGTTAGTGCAGTATTCGTTCTAATGTCCTTGATAATATACAAAGACTAAACAAATTTTGATCTGACATTATAGAGTTATGCAAATTAGTTCACGAGTGAACTAAAATGGTGCATCGATAATCCATGGAAATGTGGGGGTGATGGCTGTGGGGTGAAATTCAAACGTGACTGCTGGAGGTATCAGTTCCCGTTAATGAGTAAGGGCTGATGCAAACCAACGAGGTTTCTGGTAATCCATTTTCTGATATTGTAATCAGGTTAATGCAGAATGCTGTAATTGGCTCTTTTTTATATGGTATGTTACATCATATCCCAGCAAGATCTCGTCTTGTCATGGAAATCGTGACCTGTAAATTAATTTTGTACATCACAGCTTGATTTTGTTAGCCATCCAACATGATTGCTATCCAGGACAGCAAAGTCCTCATGGTTTTACACACACACCCTCCAACAACTCTTCTTCTGGTAAGGTAATGTATTATCAGGTAGTTACAAAGGATGCAAAGAATAACTTTGACATAATTTACTTGGATTTTAGAAGTCATGAGACAGTCTCATTTGAACATCTTGTGTATACGAGAAGTGCGACAATGGGAATGGGAAAGAGAATAAAAGAATGGATAACTGGCTGAAGAAAGAAAGAGTGATGAAAAATGGCAATATTTTTATGGACTTTTTTCACAACGTGACTGAGTTAGTCGGTCTCAGGAGTCGGCCGGATGGACATGGGTACTCATAGTTGCCCGCATGCAAATTTATTTTATATTATTTTTAAAATAAATCTTTGAATTATTTTCATTATTTCTGTGACTACATTAATAATTTTTTACTTTGCCTTTCCTGCAGAAATAAAGGAATTCATTTATAATTATTGAATATTCGAATGGTCAAAAAAAAAAAAAAAAAACTCTAGACACCAATTTACAGTTAACAGGATTAAATTAAAAGCCGAATATCTTTGACAAAAAGGGAGATTTACATTTAGCTGTTGCGTTACTCTTGCATTAATAGTCTGTTTAAAATAATCATGAAATGCTATTAAAATCGCTAAATATAGTGTGTATTAAAAGCAACACAAAGCAAAAAATAGAACAAAAATTAAAATGTATGTTATTGTCCGGTTTTTGGGTGCATCAGCGACTTAGTCCATGTTGCGCCATTGCATATTATGTTCATACAAGTCAATTCATATTATAATAAAATGGATATTTCATTATAACTCTGTTATTCATTGAGCCACAGGATTTTGTATTCAATAAAGAGTTCTTCTTCTTCATCACTTCATTCGGTATAACTTCCTGATGGCGAGTAAGTTCCCCTTTCGTTCTCAGAACAGCCAGGATTTATCGTGGCATGAACTCAACGAAGTGTCAAAAGCGTGCCACAGGGATGCTGTTCCATGTGGACTCAAGTGTTTTCCACAGGATGTTGGAAATTGGATGGTTGCGGATCCTCACTCCGAACAGCTCGTTCCACCTCATCCTGTGGTCAATTGGATTGATATTTGATAACAGAGAAAGCCACTGCAGTAAGATGAATTCACTGTCATATTCCAGTTCCTTACAAATTGTGTAACCAGTTCTATACTCTCACGTTCCAGTTCTATACAATTGTGGAAACTGTACAGAACTGGAATCAGTTCTATATCAAAGTAGAATTGGGACATAGCGCATTATTCTATTAGAAGAATCCATTCGCGGATGGATACACTGCAGCCATGAAGGGATGCTCATGTTCGAAAGCACTGGTATTAAGGGGCGTAATGTGTAACAAGAAAATACTCCCCACACCGTCATCGGCTCGCACTAGCAGGATCCAACCATGGACTCATGTTGTTTTCGCCCTATTCTTCTTCTTCTGCCATCAGAGTGAGACAAGCAGAAATTGGGATTCGTCAGAACAGGCAACGTTTTTCCAATCCTCCACTGTCCAATATTGGTTCTTGTGTTTTTTTTTATTTTTTATTTTTTCTGACAGGAGTGGAATCCGGTTCAGTCGTCGGCTGCGATAATGCGACCGTGGCATGGTTATGCTTTCTGAAACGTCTCTTTGGTTACTATTGGAGCATACTGGATTGTTATTTAGACTCTCAGCCGCCGTTGGAATTTTGTGTCAACAGGAAGTTTCCGACAACACAATCGCTGTTGGCTGGATGTAATTTGGTTATTGGACTCATCTCAATAAACTTGAAACTTCGTACTTTAAAAATTTCAGCAGGTTTACCGTTTCCGAGGTACTCATACCGGAGTGTTTGGCGCCGACTATAATTCGCATTCACAGTTACTTAAATATTTCGGTGTGTCCATTCTCGCATTGAATTGAATACATGAAGCTTCTCTATGCATCTTTACGCTTGTTTTATATCCGATAGTACTAACACATTGCGCTGTTACTGAAGGAGCATTCCATTTCAGGAAAAGGGTAGGTGTACCTAATAAAATTGCCACTCAGTGTAGTATTGAAATAAAGTGCTTTCGTAATTCAACATTATTCAGTCAAATTTAAATTCCTTCTTCGATTTTTTATGAATATTTAGAATATTTTGAATAATACGAAAGTTTTAAATATTTATTTATCTGTTCCAAATTAATTATTTTGAAATCACCCTTGGTTTTGTATTTGAAATGAATTTAGCAACTTCAAAGAAAGCTTCAAAGGCGTTATCAAACACGATTAATGGTTTCTCCATTCCTTTTGATAAATTTCTGGCGAGGGAATAAGGTACTGGAAATAAATTAAAGACTTTCCCGATAGATATCCGAGAATGTTTCTACTTTAAAAACTTGTTGGGTTTATTGGGAACCGATGGTTTTGTAGTTTTCATTTTTGTTTTCTCTATTTAAAACATCCCCCACAGGAATAAAATTACTTTTTCCCCCTTCTCTCTTTAAGTAAAACGGAGTTACAAAACAATAAAGTTGCAGATGCCAATATTTACAAATACGTGTACTCTGTTTATGGAGTTAACACTTCCCAGTTTCTACTTGCATTAGTCAACCTTGAAAGGCCTAAACTAATTTGGAAACGGGTCTTATTAAATGAGCTAGATTTACTAAAATATCTGGTAGTTTCGTAAGGCTGGCAAATATCCCAGTTATCTTTATAATATCCTGTTTTCAGTAAACAAGCTCACGTAAGAAGCCAGAAGATGTTAAAGAAATATAAAACTAAGTTTTGCTCTGATAAAACACATATAACTTAGTTTCTAATCGATATAACAATTCAGCAGTCATCTCCTGAAATAGAAGTATCTTAATCTCCATATTACTTCAGGAATTTACGAAATAGCCCTATACTAATTATTCTTATACACTCACTGGGCAAAAAAATTAAGCATCTTTTGCAATTGGCGTCAACAGATAATTAAACGTATTGTCATCATTATCATCATCCATTTACAATTCACTGAAAAGTTGGAGGTCTCTCCAGCATCTTTCCAACGTATGGTATGCAAATATAACTGTGTAAAAGCAAACTGTGTGTCAGCATAGAAGGTCCACGTGCAGCAAATGGCTGAAGAATTCAATTTAGGTAAGGAAAGACCCATTTCCAACCGAACTGTGCGGCGGGAATTGAAGAATCTGTGTTTTCGTAGTCTTGTGCCTCGACAGAAAATCACTTCTTTCTGTAAAATATTGAACAACTCGACTGGATTGGTGTTGCTAACGCCAAAACTGGACTGTCGAACAGCGAATAAAGATCGTGTGGTGTATGAGTCTCGATATACACTTTTTTGCATAAATGGTAGGGTGAAAGCGGAGCATGAACCTTCATGAGGTCTACACCATGCATCCAGAAAAGCGCACACTTATATGGAGCTTGGAGATAGTATCATGGTATATGGTATGTTCTGTTGGTACGGCCTGGTCAGCTCATACCGTTAGATGGCCATGTTACATCTAATGAACCTAATTCTATCTGCGACTTCACCCCGAAATACTTAATTTTTACCCGAACTGCGATGCATTCTTTTAAAAAGAATAACTCAACTATCCATCGTGTAAAAAATTGTATCTGAATGGTTCCAGAAACATTTCCAAGATTTTTAACATCTACTCTGGCTCCAGATCTAAATTGGGAATGTTGGAAAGGGCATTTAGGGTTCGAAATGCTCTACCGGTCATATTACAACAATTGACAAATATCCTGATGGAAGAATGGTGCTATCTGTATCTATAGACTCTCCCAGACACCTTGTGGGATCCATGTTACTGCTACTTTTGCCAGGGTTCCGAGCTGTTTTTCTGGAAAATAAATGTTTCTAATTTTTTGTCCAGTGAGTATACAACCATTCTTAGGGCAAATTCTAAACAACCATACGAATAAATAATAACAATGTATAACTTTAAAGTATATATCGTTAAAATTTTAATAATTTTAAATCACAAGATTTAAAATATTGTGATTTAAAGATTTAAAAAATCACAAGATACCAAAAAGATTTAACAGGATGACAAAAAGCATAAATCAATAAAAATAAACACAGCAGTAATATAAACATATATGAACACACTGAAATAAATCAGAGTTAAAATATTAAATATAATATCAAATAAAAATATAAATATTATTATATAAAAAAAAAACAATAAAAATAGCAAATAAAATAACAAATAAAAAGAGAAAATAAAATAAATATATATAAAATTCGTATAAATAAATAAAGTTAGAGTTATAAAAAAAATCTTAATAATAAAACAATCTAGAAGAATTAAAAATAACATTTAATTTAAAGTTGTTATATTGGTAATAAATTAAAACAGTGAAGTTTATTATTAAGATATTTAAAAAGCTAATATCAAAAAGATAAAATTATCAATTTACAGTCTTTGAATAAAATAAATATAACTTAAGTTATATTGAAATTTAAATGACAACTTCGATCTGAAAAAATTTTCACCAGTAAATAATTTCAGTTATAATAAACAAAAAGAATGTTTTAATTTTTTAAAAGTTTAATTTGTTCAATTTGAATTTGCAACGATACTAACTTTTTAAATTTAAAATTCACTTAGAATTTAATATTTTAATACGTGACTTTTTTATTTGTTGAGCAAATGCTGAACTTTACCAAGAGAAAAAGTGAAAATGAAAAATAAATATGAAAAATCATAAATTCTTACTTAATTCTGAATAATCAGGAATATGACCTAGTAAATAAATTAAAACATAAAACCTTTCTGCTTCACTTAATTATTATTTGTTTTATAAAGTTAACTTGACGTTATTTGTTTCTTTTTGTAATTAAGAATTCGATTTTTAGTTATAAACCTTAACGAAATGAGCATAAGTTAAAATAACTTTTATTTTCATTCAAAAAATGAAAAAGTATTTAAATACTTTTTCATTTTTTATTGCATGAAAATTCTGTCTGTCTACTCCAAAGAACACTTTTCTCCAGAAATCTGAAAGGATTCTATGAAACATATTTTTTTGATCGATCGATTGTATTTTATGGTTATACCTTAATTTTTGCACACTCCTTATAGAATCAAATTATTTTTGCTGCAGATATCCTTGCTTTTATCCTTAAGGAATACTATTGCTACAGATGACACCAAGAAAAATCACATTCTATGGCTAAAAACTTAATAGAGTGGTAAATTTTTAAATGTCTTTAATGGTTCTTAATTTTTTAAATGTTTTTCATCATATAAAGACTTTCTCAACGGTGAATTTCTTAGAACTAGTCTTACAGGGTTTTTCCTTTACAGCGACTGCATGGTTGAAATGAATATGATTTGAGTACTTCACTAGAGACAAGTAGAGAAACTACTCAATTCTCCTAATGCATACAAATAGCATTTTATGGAGAGGAGAAATGGCACCTGTCAAATAAGGATCTGTGGGCCTTAACTTGACAGGTACCATTTCAGTTTCTGGATAGTAATATTAATGAAGTATTACCTAGGAATGATGCAGTTTTGCGAACAGTTCTCTCCTATGGAAACCAATTTATCATTTCGGGGTACGGACGTCACTTTAGCTTATGTAAGAAAGATCTGTTTCGTATATTGAACAGAAAAAATTGTGTGCTCAGAAGCTAGGATTAATTGATTTTTCTTTTCAATAAGCTCATCATAATCCATAGGGAAATTGAAGTTTCTTTTAAAAGCTCCGATAGAGCTGTTTACGTGCCCAAAAGGCCAGAGTTTCCTTTTTTTTTAAACTATTTTTCTAACAACGTTTACCTCTTCCATCTTTTTATTTATTTACTCTATTTGAGTACACAACTTCATCCCTGTACGGCAGTATATGCTAGTGTGGCGATGATATGGTGAACGCTATGATCCTAGAGCCATCGTTGAACTGCCCTGTTGGTGTTATGGTGTGGGGAAATTTGATCGTTGGTTGTCATTGGTATTCACTAAATTTAATGTGACTGCTCACCGCGAAGTCGCCGAGATCCTGGAACCTGTCGCTCTTCCCTTTCTTCATGGGGGTGCCCGATGCCATTTACAGCAGAACAACACACATACCGCAGGGGTTTCCATTGATTGGTTAGGAGATACTGTCTTGGCCAGACAAGTCAGCAGATTTCTTTCCTATTGAGCACGTGTGGCCATGATTGGATGCCATCTACAGAGTCATTTGCAGCCATCACAGACCATGGACGTTCTGTAGGACCAAGTGCAAGGAGCTTGTTAAGCAATACTGCAGAAGGCTATTCAACACTCGTAGAATTCAATGTTCTGATGCTTAGCTCAACGTATCTGCAACTGTTGTGGGTTTACATCATATTGATCTGGCCATTATTATCATCATTTTTGTGTGATTAAATTTGTTTGCACACTCCTCAGCGTCTGCACCTTTTACGAGGTGTCCCTTAATTCCTTGGCTATCGTTACTCTAGTGTCCTCTCTGTATTCCTTTTCTTTCGAGGTGCTGCAATTTCAATGTCAGAGAGTGTACAATGCAGATAAAGACACCAAAAATCCAGAGAGCCAGTGTCCTAGAGAAATATCAGATTTGTTACAGCGTAACTGGAGTATTCTGGGTAATAGAGTGTAAGAATCTTTATTGTTTCTGTGGAATGTAATAGATACTCAATTACAAAAACTATGTTTGTGGTTATTAAAAAAGAAAGAAAGAATCCAATGAAAATTTTCCGAAAAAACACGGTTGGGATAATATTAGTCCCTGCTGAAAATCAACCCACAGAAGCAAATTTTGATTGGCAGAGCACGTGAAAAGAAAGTTGTGGAGTTGGCTGAGGAGCGTGGAAAGGAAGTTTAAATCTGGCTTTCATTGTGGCAGGAGATAGGGAGCTACTGTGATTACTTAAAGTGCAGAAAGATTTCCGTAGTCGGTCCAAGAGTTAAGCCGATCTTGGTATTAGGACGCAGGAGACCACAAAAAGGGCGGACAGTGAGTGACAACTACTGATCCGGTTTTTCTACAACTCCTAGCCAAGGCCTATAAGGAAGTACAACGGCAGTTTCTAGAGAGTGAAATCAGAAGACTCGGGGGATACAGGTACGTCCTTTTTAGTTTATTGCTAAGGAAAGAGCTGGATGGCGATGTTTCACTAATAAGAAAGTTTCTTCTGGATAGCGTCGAATTTGGCAGATGAAACTAATGAAAAGACTGAATAAGGCTGCCTGGAATTAGTTCTCTAGTTTTTATGAAACTGTGATTTCCAGAGTGAAATAACAGTTTTATTTAAAATGTAAATACACCGATGAGCCAAAACATTATGACCAGCGAGTCGTTATGCAAATCGAAGCAACTGCAGGTGAGCTACGGCGAGTGCGCGGGTCTGGACATGGTATAAAAAACAGCTGATACTGAGCTCCGTTAATCAGTGTTACTCTTGTTCTTCAGATGGGAAAGACAGAGGAATTAAGCGAGTTTGACAAAGGCCAAATTGTAATGGCCAGACGACTGGGTCAGAGCATATCCGAAACGGCACAGCTGGTGGGATGCTCACGGTCAACCGTGGTTAGTACCCACCGAAAGTGGCCAAGGAGGGGGAACCCACGAACCGCCGGCAAGGTGTTGGATGACCATGCCTCATCGATGCTCGAGGTGAGCGAAGGCTTTCCTGGATGGTACGTGGCAACAGAAGGGCGACTGTGGCGCAACTCGCCGGTAATTGGAATGCTGGTGACGGGAGTAATGTGCCAGAACATACAGTACATTGAACCCTGCTGAAAATCGGGCTGCATAGCCGCAGGCCGCTCCGAGTGCCCATGCTAACCACGGTTCACCGGCGACAGCGCCTACAATGGCCACGCGAGCATCGAAACTGGACCTTGAGTGATTGGAAGAAGGTCGTCTAGTCCGATGAATCACGTTTCTGTTGCACTATGTGGACGGCCGGGTACGTGTGCGTCGTTTACCTGGAGAAGTGATGCCGCCTGGATGCACTGTCGGACGAAAACAAGTCGGTGGCTGCAGTGTCATGCTTTGGGCGATGTTCTACTGGGATACCCTCGATCCAGTCATCCATGTGCCGGGTACTCTGATATAACGCATCCTGATTCCAACCGCCCTATTGAGCGTTGAGGTTATCATCAAGTTTTATTTTCTCTTTCTTAGAAAATAGGGAAGGAAGGAAGAAACAAAGATCAAGAAGCTCTCCGTTGTTATTTTCCCATTCTCTCTTTCTCTCTCTCTCTCTACGTCAAATCTTTCAAGCCTCAGAAAACAAGCAAGTGCCCAAAAGAGTAATGATAAATATCTCCATTAAGTATTTACAATGAAGAACATAACATATTTCCTTTGCTGAATTTTTTACGGGAGGACAGAGAAAAGGTGGCGAAGTTGAGTTGTTGAGTTTGATGCTGTTGTTTACAGCAGAGATATATAGTATAAAATGTGTCTGCAATCCAACTAAAGTGTCCACCTTAGTGCTGAAAATTTTAGGAACAAACGAAAACTGTAAAGCAGCTTGCGATGAAGCCGGACAAAATTTGGTAAGGTAGAGTACCACAGAATATCGATAAAATGAGGAGACAGCGAGAAACGTCGAACAGGTATGAGGGACATTTATAGGGGTTGTATAAGAATTACCAAAAAGGTCACATTGCAGAAGTCGATACAAGATGCTTGAAAATACAGTCCCATGATATCAGTAGGCGTACTGATGTCAGAGGGGTGCGGCCGTTGATCATTATTTCGCCCCACACAGAACACAGCCTACACCGTAAGTGTCCCTTTCTCTGATGATACTGCAACAGAACTGTACCATTTCGCTTGGTTCGTTTTGGAGACCTGACGCTTGGGTACAGTTCTGTTCTCTGAGTATAGTTCTGTTCTACTTGGGTACAGTTCTGTTCTCTGAACAGAACTGTACCCAAGCGTCAGGTCTCCAAAACGAACCAAGCGAAATCTCCAAGTCACAGTTCATGGCACCAGTTTCGACGATCCTGCAGTGGTTTGGGGTTAATAGGATACAAACCACTCGCGTCCTTGCGTAGTCCACTTGAATTGAGTTTTCTCAACTCGGTCCAGTTGGAAATGTCTTCATCCCGTGGTCGTAGCAACCTCAAGAGACAGTTGATGACAGAACATCGTAGTGTTCCGTCCTGCTTTTAGAGGCAATAGCAGCCTGTTCTGGTTGACGTAGCCCTCGAGCGACCTTGACCAGCTGTTCTTATAATGGTTCTTGTCTCCCGGAACTGCTTCCATAAAGTGCAAAGTGTAAAGTGTGTTCAGGGTCTGACGGCACCAGGGATGTCCCCTATCTCCGCGTAGTATGCATTGTCATGTGTTACAGTACACTGTAAAGGCCAGAAATTTAAAAGTGTATGGATATTGTTAAGTGTAGTGTCGTGTACCATTCTTCATCTGGCCATTTAGCCTTTGGACCTTTATTGGGGCCCACTGTTGCCCATACTTGGCCCAGTGGAGGCAGGCCAGGTACACCAGTATTTTAAATATATACTCTGGCAGGTTCTGCAACCTACTTTCCTGAGATTTCAGTGGCTAGGACCTTAAAAAATGCGGTAGGATTGAGCGCTGAAAGGGTTAGAGACAGGTTTGAAGCAGCCGGAGGGTGTGGTTGGCCAGGGTCTGAAGTTCACCTCTTGAGTTTGCTTCCACTGTAAGGATAAGGTCGTCCGCAAAAGCCTGGGATTTTGACTTCCACCAGGTCCATCCTCAAGAACTCATCGAAGACAACGTTCCAGAGCAATGGACACAGTACGGACCCCGAGGACAGCCTCTGTAGATCTGTTTTACTTGTACAGGGTATTGATCTCCACCTTTCTCTATGATAGGTAATCTGCCATGGCATTGAATAGATTTATTGGACCCTGGTCTCCCTTAGCCTGCCGAGGACGCTCAGCCACCAGAGTGAATCAAACGCCCCGGCAAAGTCGATGGAGATCACGAGGAAGTATGTCCTGCTGCATTTCCTCGCTGCAATGAGCAGGTTTTTCAAAGCATCTATAGTGGAGGAACCTGGTTTGAACCCGTATTGGTTCGCGGCCTGTAGTCCTACTGCTTCGTAGTGTTGGGAATTTCTTTTATGCAGTAATCTTTCGTACAGTTTGCTCACCACTGACAGAAGTGCAATGGGTCTATACGAGACTGGATTCTCTGGCTGTTTGGTCGGGTTCTTCAAAATTAACTTAATATTTGCTGTCTTCCACTCAGTCGGGTATTTTCCTGCTTCCAGACAGCGATTAAATAGATCCAGAAGAAGGTTCGGCACATACTCAGCTACCTTTTTAACAATTTCCGGCTCGATCAGATCTAAGCCTGGACATTTCTTGGTTTTGATTTTTGCGACGACTACCAGGAGCTCATCCCGTGAGAAAGGCGGCTCTATTTGCGATGTGTCATAGTTTTGGTTTTCTTGGAACAATTGGTGCTGTTCTTGTTGAATCGGTATAGCTGGGTACTTGAAAATAATGCTGAGAATATTTTCCATGGATTGCTCCCAAGTTGTGATAAGCGCACCGCAGTGTTTGTATCCGAGTGGATGTTAAAACTTCGCCCCTGGGGAGTTTGTTGATGGTGACTTTGTAAACAATTCCCCGGGGTTCAGCATTTCCTGTTGTGGAGACCAAGCCCTCACATGATCTCTTTTTACTTTTCTTGATAGTCTCAGTATAACAATTCCTGGTATCTCTGTAGTGCTGCCTAAGCACCTCAACTTCTACAGCCGGCTAGGTCCTCCGTGCTCTTTGGAAGTCTTTCCTTCTTTTAATTACTTCTCTCCTTCTCTTCTCTTACCTTTCTATGAGTCAAGATCACTCCATTGCTCCAGCATCTATTGGTTCTTTTCTACCGTTGCAGTTAAGGAGTTCTTGAAAAGCTCCCAGTCTGCTTTAGTTATGGCAAATCTGTTATGGAGTTTCTTGATTGGCGGTGTTCTTGTTAGAGTTCTGGTAATTTGAAAGGTTATAACACGGTGATCTGATGTTGTCCACGAGTCTTGCGCCCTCCAGCTGGTTACGAACAGTGTGATACTTCCTGTAGCAAGAGAACGTCAATCGTGGACTCTCAAAGGGTGTTGAAAAAGGTCGGGAGTTGGTATGGATGATTAAGGACGGAGATCTGGGAGCCAATGAGGAACTCCTCAAGAAGTTGGCCGTTCTTGGTACTCCGCCTGTCCGGCGTTGTGCTAAACCAGATTGGTGAGTGATAGATTACGTCTGCACAAATTATATCTTTTGAATCGGGGGTACATCAAGGAGACGTTGTAAGTAATTAATTGCAAAAGTAATCTCTTCTCTAGGCCTACAATATATTGCGACAATGGAAAAAAGCGCCCAAGGCTGTAATAATGTGGGCACAGGCAGCGCAAGCCATACAAAGTTGTGTAATTCTGGTGGCAGTGATATATTGGTTCCTGATTAGGATAGCCGCCCAGGGGGGGGGGTCTCTACATCCGTCCGAATTATCTTGTAGGTCAGGAGATACCCCCTAACACTTTTTGCGTGCACATATGGCTCCTGGAGTATGACAATATCAGCGTTTTCTTCGTCGGCTTTGACACGGATCTGGTCGGTCACTGCTCTGGCCATCTTCGCATTTAGTTGAAGAAAAAAAATAAAAATTTCATTCATGAATGAAGACTGTTAGCTAAATTTTTATTGGTGGTATAAAATGAGTTCGTGTTTTTATGTTTGCTTCTCAGCTTTTGAGCAGTAAAGTCTCGCAATAAGTCCAAATATATCCTCATGCACACGTGGAGTTTCTTTCATTTTGAGTCTAATATTCGTTACGAACTATTTGCTCTTAATAATTCAAAGAACATTCATTTTAGAGAGTCTTTTAAGTAGGATTTTTACTCTAGATTTTCCCGCAAAAGTTGAGTTATTTTTGGCTGCACTGAATGTCAAATGTTGCTCGCACAGTTTTAATAATTTCTTCATCTCCTCCAATAGGTGTGCAAAACTTGTTTCTCTATACTTATATGAGATAAAATCCAACTCCTTGGAGGCTTCTTTCTGCATTGAAGTAAGTATCTCTGAAAGGCTTCCATTTGCAGATTGGACGCTTCTTCCTTTCAATCCTTTAATTGCAGAAAAAGTATCCGATTTCTCCACATTTATTTTTTGTCCTCCTTTCTGTCAGGATTCTTCTGTGGAGTCTTTCTCCGTAGCATCATAAAACACTCCTTCACTTTAGAATTATCAATGGAGGGAATTTATGCACTATTTTTGCAATGGTCGTTTGTTGATTTATACTCACCGGGCATTAAAAATATGACAAAGCGACTCAAAGGGATGGAAAATAAACCATTTCAGCCTAATGGAAGACGAGCTGAGATGCTCTTGCCAGTTTGGCTAAATAAAACGCCTAGTGGGCGTTTCAGAACTTGTGTTGTAGCCAAAGAAATAAACGACAGATTCAGGACTTTGGGCCCAATTTGTGTTTTGCATTACAAACTTTAAAATACAGCTGCTACTTAAGCTGCAGTTTGCAGTTATCCTGCACTTCATAAGATTTGTATTAAAAAGTAGAGGCGAACTTGTAATTTTAATTAAATTAATCTAAAAGCTGGTTATTTAGAAATAACTTAACAAATCAATAATCGGATGTCATTTAAGAGTTTATCTGAATTAAAAACTACGCACGTAAATTTTTAAAGCTCAGAGAGGCTTTCCAACTTATCTTTATATTAATTGAGAAACCCCATATGAGCTTCACTTCGACGATATAGTTATCGGATAATACATAAAGAAACCCAGGAGGATTCAGTTTCGAAACAAAGTTAACAGATTTTATATAACTTTCTGCGAAACACAATCTAATTAATTACCCTCGCAATATTCGTCCTTGCTTCCAAAACAATCCACTTCATACCACTCTTAATGGATGGAGCCTTTATCTTGTAATGTATAAAATAACATCGTAGATCTAATTGAAAATCCATACCAAATGTGGATATTATTCTATCAGCTGCGTCACGTATGCGATAATGGAGAAGACGTCATTTACTGTTTCGCAGGGAGCATAACAAATGGCTTTATTCCAACAAGTCAAAAATGATATATTGATCTATATAATAACGCTTCAAGGATAAAAATTAAGTGGCTCTTACCATGTTCGTTTGATCAGTAAAAGGATTAAATAGGTCCGAAGTCAAAAGTGTCCGAAGGTATCCAAAAGATCACTATTGCTATTTGACAGCAATAGTTATCAGGAAATCCCAGGAGCTGGGGGCTTTACTCACAAATGTGTATGTCTCATGAGCAATCAGCGACAGACACAAGAATTAAACTGCAAAACATTTATTAAGTCGAATTATTTTCAAGTAAATTATCTTACCTTTAATATCTGGACACTTCACTATCTGAAAATAACCGTTATTCGCAGGAAAACTAATAACTTGGACTGAAATCTCAATCGTTTAAGACAGCCTCTAGTCTTCATGGAATACTCCACTAGTTTTTTTTATAAACTTTTCCAATATTTTCTGCCATTCGTCCTTCAAAGCAGCAACCACTTCAGCTCTGTCTTTTGGGCGATCTCTCATCACACGCGTCCGATGATCCAATAAATCCTAGAGGTTCTTTGTAGGATTAAGGACTGGGCTTTCGGATGGCCAGTCCAAATTTTTGACACTCATGTCCTCAAACCAGTGTCCGTCACAACACGAAGAGTATAACATTGTCCTGGAGATACAGGTATGGGCCTTTCCCTACACCTACATGCTGCTACAACGTAGGTAACGCATTATTATCTAAGACGTTAGAATCCACGGTTTTGTCCAAAACAAACATAGTGTGCATAGTGTGCATAGTGTTAGGGTCGGGCGCCACCTGTGGTTTCCCACATCTGCGCCATATGTACACTGTGAAGAAATACAGAACACTGTAAATGCCAGAAAAAGTGTTGTGTGTTGAATGTGTGGTTTTGTGTTGGGTTCTGTTGTATGTCCTGGCATTTGGCCGCAGGGCCCCTGATGGAACCCCACGTTGCCCGCACACACCACTAGGAGGTAGCCAGGCTGCCCATAGTTCTCTGGCTAGTCTCCGTCAGGGTCGCCTCAGCTTCCTAAGCGGAGACCAAGTTAAAAAAAAAAAAAAATAAATAAATAAATAAAAATAAATAAATAAATAAAAAAAAAATAAAATCAAATAAAATAAAAAAAAAAAAAAAAAAAAAATTAATTAAAAGAAAAAATAATAATAAATAATTAATTAATTAAAAAAAAAAACAAAAAAAAAAACACAGCGATTAGATAGAGTGAGGTAGTACAGGGTGTACAGAAGAGGGGGAATGAAAGTAAGAGTAAGGGGATATAGGCGAAGGCGTCCCCAACCAGTCAATGTACACTCAGTCAATCAGGTGAAGGCGAAGAAAGGGGAAGGAATGGGGTCGAAAGTGACTGTACAATTGAGCACAGATAGGATCGCCATTTGGCGCCTCTGTCATCGACATCGGGTGGTGTCCAATCCAGGGGTTTAATTCGATCCAATGGTAGCTTTCAAACTTCAATCATCAGATAGTTGTCCGTTTGATGGTGTGGCGGTCAAGTTCATGACTGTCTAGTCTGGATGAAAGTCCATCATGGTCTCAAACCGCCTGTTGTCTTCCTTGGGACTGCTATGGCGCAGGTACAGGAACTGTAGAAAAGGATTTCCTTCTGCTGAAGAGCTCTTGTGCGAAACACGTAAAAGCTGTATATTCCTCCCTACTATCAAGCAGGTGTGTTTCTTGGTCTTTGGGTATGTAGGTCAAGGTAGTGATGAAGGTGCAGCGAAGATCCTCATACAGGGGGCAGTCATACATAAGGTGCGACCAACTCTCAGTCCCACCACAGGTGCAAGTGGGATCATCGATGATTCCCAGGGCCGTCAGTTTGCCTTTTAATGATCCATGGCCAGTTAACAGGTATGTAGCATAAAGACCAGGTGAAAACCAGGGGGGAAGCCTGGGGAACACCCTGTTAATGTAAGGGAAGAACTTTCTAGTGATTTCGCCTTTGTTGGAAGTAGTCCATCTCGCTTGCCACGCCTGCTGCAGATGCGTGAGGAGACGCTTCTTTTCTGCTGTTCTGTCGTTTGCGGGGTCTGTTGTGAATTCGAGGATGGTCTTGGAATTTGTTTTGGAGAGGTGGAAGAGTAGTCCACAGCGGACCACCTCCAGGTCCAGTGGCATGGCGCCTGCCAGGATTTGCAGAGCATGGGTACTGACAGTGCAGCAGGCACGGGTAGTAGCAAGCAGGATGTTCCTTTGCAGAGAGTCGAGGATTCTTCTACCACTAGCAGTGATTGCTTTCGGGTACCAGATGCCTGCTGCGTACGTTATAATCGGGGTAAATATCACTTTATAGAATAAGGACAGAGTGTGCCTATTGAGTCCCCAGTCCCGTCTGGAGACCCTGGCGACAAGGGCGGTGTAATTACGTATCTTTCTTCTTAGGTATTTAAGATGTGGCTGGAAATTCAGTTTGCTGTCAAGTATAACTCCTAGATACTTGAGATGAGTGGAGAATTTTATGGTCCTGTTGTCGATTTTTATCTGTGGCGGTCTGGCTTCATTGAGACTTCCTTTGAGAAGAATAGAATCTGTTTTGGCGGCAGAGATGGTGAGGTTATGGTGTTTAGCCCAGTCCTGTAGCTTCTGTAGTGCATTATTCGCCAAAATCTCCAGTCGGGCCCTAGAATCGCCGGTAACGGTGATAATAAGATCATCTGCATAGGCTTGAGAGGTGACCTCTCCCAGGTCCATGCCAAGGAATTCATCAAGCACAAGATTCCACAAGAACGGTCCCAAAACCGAGCCCTGTGGGCATCCTCTGTAGACCTGTCTGGTGATTTTCATATATGGAGCATTGACAGTGATTGATCTGTTGGAAAGGTAGCTTTTGATGGAGTTATATAGGTTTACTGGAAGCTTTGATTGACGCAGTCTGCCTAGGACGCTCGGCCACCAAAGTGAGTCGAACGCCCCAGCAAAGTCGACAGCGATGACCAGAAAGTATTTCTTTTGGGTAATTCCTACTGCTTCAAGGAGATTGTGGAGTGCATCTACAGTGGAGTGCCCCGTTTTGAATCCAAATTGTCTGTGAGAAGCCATGTTTGCATTGTTGTAGTGTTTGAGAAGTCTGTAGTAGAGTAGCCTTTCATAGAGTTTACTAAGTACCGACAGGAGAGCGATGGGACGGTAGGAGTTTGGGAGTTCAGGTGGTTTCGTCGGGTTCTTCAGGATCAGTTTTACGTTGGCCGACTTCCAATCTGTTGGGTAGTGACCATCACGTAGACAGGTATTGAATAGATGAAGTATTAATTCGGGGACACACTCCACTGTTTTCTTTATAATCTCAGGCTCCAGCAGGTCCGATCCTGGACATTTCCTATCTTTGATCAGGACCGCAGCAGTTTGTAGTTCTCCTAAGTCAAAGGGAGATTCCTGCTCTTCAGTGTGGTAAGTCTCATTCTCTGCACAGAGGGATTTTTGTTCCTGAGTGATTGGATTTGTTGCTGGTTGTAGGATGGCGTCCAAAATGTTTGTTATGGATTGCTGCCAGGTGGTTGCTTCCGTACCTTGTAATGACTTGGTTGAAGTGGTGACCTCTCCCCTGGGTAGTTTGTTTGTGGTGATCTTGTACACCACTCCCCAGGGGTCGGTATTGCCAGTGGTGGTGACCAGGTGTTGCCAGGATTCTTGTTTTCGTTTGCGGATCAGGGCCGTGTACTGGTTTCGCACTTCCCTGTAGTTCCAAAACAAACAATGGTCCCAGACAGAACCATGAAAAATAGCGCAAGCCATGAAAAATATAGTCCAGCAGATAGCTTTCTCTGGGCATCCACCACACGCCCAGGCATGACCATCAGACTGGGAGACGCATTTAAGTGACTTGTCACAGCAAAGCTCAGCTTTCCATTGGTCTCCAGTTCAAGAACGACGGGCCTTACACCAAGTCGAGACAGGGTCTGGTATTACTTGGGATGATTGGTGACTTGCGGACAGCTGTCCACACTGGACACATGTCCACACATACTGGTGCTGACATGTGTCCCAATCGTGTCAGAAAGGGCGTGTGGGCGCTGCGACAAGATCGACTTGCGATCCGCGCGGATGAATTTTTGCAATATACTCTTCTGTCATTTTCCGTCATATTCGAAGGTTTTTCTGGGTCATTTTGTGATGTTTTCAGCACCACTGGGGAGTGGTGCTTCCATATGCAGATCACATTACCAATCGTCAACATAGGCATCTTCAGTTCTGTTGAAATGTCACGTACAGACCGATTGCTTGTGTCGCATCTTATTATCAATTTTTCGCGCTGGAAGTCTGTTAGCTCCATCGATCGCGAAATATTTCATTCACAATCATATAACTGTCTCCTCAAAGGCCTACAATCATATTTATATTCTTGATTTCTTATATAAGAAAACATTAATTATATAAACCCAAAAATCAAAATATATCTTACATTAAAAATACGGCATAATACTATTCATAACTATTAGTCGTGTCCTTCACTACATCGTTTGTTTAGAAGATTGTTTAGAAGGTTTTCTGTTAAATAACGAAATTGAAAATTCCAAACAAGTCGATCTGTAATCAATTGCTAGTTGCAGAATCACTTTGAGCGTATCTTTAACTTCTTCCCATAAAGATTAATTTAGCAGTAGGAGCCTATCAATTTTCAAAATTGACTGGCTCAAATTTACCAATTTGCCAAAAATTTGCAATCTAAATGAATTTAGAAGTTTGTAACTCTTATTCGATGATTTTGATGGAGTTTTCAAGAAAGTTGTGTAGTCTTCCGCGATAAAAAATATCACAGATTTATTTTGAGGTTGGTTGTGGTAGGGTTTTATAATATGTCTATAAATTGCGCGTGTTCAGTGGTTGATGTGCTCTTTTGCTGGACTGAAAACCCGACTTTCCGGGAGAAAAAAAAACCATACTGTCCTCGCCAGAGACTGACTAACTCAGCCACATTGTAAAAATTTCCCATAAAAATCCCTCGCGTCACTGATGGGATTCGAACTCAAATCTTTGCCACGTGGTGTGGGGAGGACGTTGATTATACCAATTGTGCTACCCACAAGGGCTGAATATTTGGGAGTAGCGTTTCAAGGAGTACACCTATTAGCATACAGTTGCTGAAAAAAAAAATGTATTCAAAGTCTCTGCTATTATATTCTGTTACTGAAGTGACACCATAACGTCCCAAAATGATAGTAGTAATAGAAGCATGTGATGCAAGAAAGCAAGCGTATGAGTTTATGCAGCATCAGTCAAAAAAAAAAAAAAAAAAAAAACAATTTAATACATTTTCTGTTTATACTCCGGGACGACTAAACGGTTAGAGGAGTTTACAAGATTTCACACAACCATTCCTTCTAAAAGTTTGTACAGTTCCTCCTTGAATTTATTTAAGCTATTAACTTCCACAACGACAGATGGAAGTTTGTTCCAGCAATTATTAGTTATTAGGTATTAGGTACCTAATAACGACAGATGGAAGTTTGTTCCAGCAATTAACCACCCGCTGGCTAAAGGTAAATTTCGGCGCACCTATTCTACATCTGTCTTTCCTCAAGCTGAATTTATGCTCCCTCAGGTTCGCAATCTCAGCAAGCGGAAGAATCCCATCAGAATTCAGCGTGCTCAACCCATTCAAGCCCTTATACACCTCACTCAGATCACCGCGAAGGTGCCTAGTCTCCAGCCGCTGCAATTTTCAGAATTTAAGCCTTTCTTGGTAAGAGGACCCCTTTGATTCCCTCACCAATCTTGTTGCCCTTCTCTGTACTCGCTGAAGCAAATCTACATCCTTTCTAAAATGAGGCCTCTAGGCCTATACACAGTGCTCTAAGTGTGGCTTGACAATTGCCTTGCTTGTACAACGGGATCATCACCTCCCTGTCGCTGCTTGCAAAATTCCTGTATATCATTGACAATACCCCATGACCTACATTGGCAGCCCGTCTGCATTGCTCAGATAAATTCAAATCTGACTGCACAATCCCGCCCAGGTCTTTTTCATTTTATACCACCCCAAGCACAGTACCACGCAGTTGGTACTTTCCTCTGGGGTTACTTCTACCCATATGCAGTTGTAAAATAGTCTTTCATGTGCAACAGTGTCAAAAGCTTTCCTGAAATCCAAGTATATGATATCAAAAGTGTTTTATCCATGCAGTTCCTTTATAACCACATCATAATAACCAATCAAATTTGTCAGACAAGACTTTCCTTTAACAAACCCACGCTGTGTCTGAATTATTGCCAGTCTTGTCTAGATGATCATACAATGCATCTTTAACCAGTGACTCCGTTATTTTACCCGGAACAGAAGTTAAACTAACTGGTCTGTAATTACTCGTATCACCCTTCGATCCCCCTTTGTGAATTGGGGATACATTTGCACATCTCCAGTCCGTGGGAACCTCCCCTGAGTCCAAGGATGCTCTCATAATTATGGCTAAGGGTTTGCTTAGTTGCTTTGCCGCCTCCTTTAATATAACTGGATAGATCCAATCCACTCCAGGTGCTTTTTTTATGTTTAACTTCAACAATTTCTTCAACAACAATCATTACTACAAAATCATTAAGCACCCTGTTAGAGTTTGATAAACGTCTGGCATTTTCCTCCCTTAATAACTCACCATGTGTGAATTTAGATGCAAAATACTCATTCAGTTTGTCAGCTATCTGAGCAGAATCATCAACAGTCGAACCATCGATATCAAGTGGACCAATCAGATTCATCCCCTTCCTTTTAGAGTTTATATAAGAAAAGAAGTGCTTGCTGTTTTTCTTAGCATTCTTTGCCAAAGATTTCTCGTAATCTTCCTTCGCTTGTCTAATCTCCTTTGTGACTTGATTTCAGACTAGCTTCATATAGAAGGTCATTCTTTTTGTATTATCCGTGTTCCCTTTCCCTTCGTGGATCATCTCAGTGCGATACATTTTCTTCAGCTGATTCCATGGCAAAATATGATTACTGGCAAGGTATGGAACTTTTCATAGAGAGAGCTTTTGCGGTTTCCTTAAGAAAGGAGAATAAAATAGAATCCCGACATTATAACCAACAAATCCTTTAAATCACTCGCAACTAAGTCTTCTGACCGCTGTGTTTCTAAAGCTCAAAACACTTGTTTCTTCCACTAACTCGTTTTTTTCCCTATTCAGACAGTGAATGATAAAACTTCTCCCTTCCTCTTCTTATTTTGTCAATCCCCGCTTTCTGGAACTAGGCTAGGCTTTGTAGACGTCACTCACATAGTCTTAAAGTCTTCAGTTCTGTGGTACTTATTTGATCCAAGGATTTTGAAATTTCAGAGGAACGACACTTTGGAAACGGAGCAACATGTATTATATCCCAGTGAGTGTAAGAGGCAATTAGTTTTTGAAAGCATTTTCTTCCATGAACAGACTTTATTACATATTCTGTTTTAAAAGGAAACCTTCAGTAAAATACATAAATAAATTAAATACTCCAACGTATTTTGAGATAAAATGTGTTCCAAGAGAGTACGTTAATTGTTTCATATCCTGGAAGCTAAGAAATTCTGTAGAACTGTCTGGAAATCGCGAATGGAGCGCTGCATAGGTACGGATGGAGAGTACTTTTGAAGGGGATAAACATTGAAATTGTTTTATTATGATTGAAATGATTTTAAGTTAGCCACACCTTGTAAATTCATGCCAATTTTCGTATGGACATTGCTTAAACAAAGGAATTTATGTTTTTACTTTGTAAAAAATGAGAGTAATATGGTGCTTAATACTGTTCGATAAAATTAAATGAGTTACTGAAGTTAATGGAGTTTGCACATTGGAGGATCGCGCAAACTTGATAAAGACAAAATCTCAGAGGCGGCTGTTGGATAGAGTAATCTATTGCGATTTTATTTCTTTTTTAATTCGCAATTATTTCTATAAATTTCAAACTCTTAACTGTTATCCTGTTTCACGATTAGAGATAATTTATACTCTTGAGAGCGACACATCGAGCAAAATTTAAATTAGTAATCTCAAAGTAACTACATTGAATGGATTGTTCATCTTTTCAACATCCTTATTTGGACACACTGCTGATTTAAAAATGTTCAGTTTTTCGCTAGCAAGATTATAAATTATCTCTGCTTGTCTAACTCGGTAGTAGCTGAGTCTTTTGTGAGGCAGATAAACTACTTAATACTTAGTACTGTGCATGAGTTGGATGTCGAGAAGATGAAAGAAGATATTTGTTGACATTAGATTTGAACTTCTGTAGACTGTAATTCTCAGGAAATATGTATGAAGGAAGGTTGTTACAGAAAACGGCAGTTGAATGAATAAACGAGGAAGATGAAAAGTTGGTTCTGTGAGTTTGAAGTTGGACAGTAAATGGATGTTGGCTGGCGGCAACATCCATTTACTGTCCAACACGTGTTCGGACTGTTTTTAAAGTGAGAAAGGGAATTATAGAAGCTAATTCAGAAGAACAGTGCCCATGGAAGTATCTGTAGAAGAGGCATGCAGCAGAAACAGTACGTCTATGAGACAGCGAGTGGAGAGACTTTGTTAAAGATGAATCATTAATTAACCTAACTGCCCTCTTCTGAATGGAATCAAGAAGGCTGAGAGAGGTTTTGGGGGAACCGTCCCAGATGTGAGAACAATATTCCATTGCAGACCGGATTTGCGATTTATACAGAGTGAGCAGCTGTTTCGAAGAAAAGTAACGCCGAGAACGAAAGAGAAAACTAAGTTTTCTCTTTCGAAAACCAAGAAAACCCAAAGAGATATATCATTTTGCCTAGAAATCGGAGTGTCACCAAAGATAAGCATAGGAGTACAAGAATCCTTTTTGTGAGACATAAGACAAGACTGAGTTTTAGAAGGATTGAAATCAATTAAGTTGACTTTTTCCCACTTGAGTTTTACTTGGAGATCGGCATTTAAGGAATTGGCAGCAGATTTTCGAGAACTTGAAGCTGATTGAGCAGGGTGAGGTTTCTCAAACTGGAAAGTGGAATGCAACGTACTATCATCGGCAAAACTATGGATAGGATTTCCAGTCAAGGGAAGAAGGTCATTAATATATAAGAGGAAAAGAGTGGGGGAAAGAACTGAACCTAGGGGTGGCTGGTGCATTCGTGGAGAAGTCAGAAGACAGGGAGTCATCTACCATCACTCTCATTGAGCGGTCAGAGAGAAAACTGGATAACCAATTACTAAAAACAGTTGGAAAACCATAAGATGGAAGCTCTTAAGCAACAATCAGTTGCTCAAGTACAACTGCTTGCGTTTTACCGAATGTTTACATTAAAGTTGTCTATAAATGGGTAACATAAGCCAGAATATCACCAGTGGAGCGACACTGACGGAATCCATTCTCGCGATCGTTGATCAGACGGAAGTTTTCTAGATAGTTTAAGAGTTGGCTGTTAATTGATTATCCATTTTGGATTCCATGGATATCCATGTTAATTGATTTGGATATCCATGTTAATGGATTTATCCATTACTTTAGAAAGACCAGACGTAATTGCAATGGGACGATAATTGGATGGGAGGGATTTGTCACCCTTTTTAGGACTTGACTGGATATGAGAAAATTTCCAAGCAGAAGGAAAAACACCTTTGGAATAAGAAAGTGAAAAAAGGTGGCAAAAACAGGAGTAAGTTCAGAAGCACACATTTTGAGAACACGTGGAGAAATACCTTCGGGACCTGGAGTTTTCTTAGCATCAAGATAAGATTCGTCAAAATCCTTCTGACATCCTTTTGACGGAAGACCACAGGAGGCATTGAATGGAGCATGTTGAGAATGGTTGGAGGTGTTTTACCAAGATCATTAATACATGAGTTGGAAAAAAAATGCGATGCTAGTAGGTCAGCTGTATCCTTGGTTGAAGTGACAACAGAACCATCTGGTTTTGACAGAGGTGGGAGCAGGGATGGGCAAAAATTGCGGCCAATGGCTTCGGCAAGAGACCAGAATGCTCGCTACCGTTAGGGCAAGAAGAAAGTATTGTACTTTTATTCTATTCAAAATCTAGTTTGGACTGATTAATAACTGCTTTACAATTGTTGCGAGCTTTGCTGTAAGCAGAAAATGAAACTGAAGATTTGAAAACAAGCCAATTGCAATATGCAACATCCTTCTATTGAACAGATTTAACACATTTATTGATAAACCCAGGTTTAGATAAAGGACGAGAGTTTAAAGTGGAGTGTGGGATAAAGGATTCCATTCCTGCAAGAATAATTTCACTGACACGATCTGAGCAAACGTTGACATCAGAAGTTTTGAAACAGTAATCCGACCAAGGAAAAGAAGAAAATAAGTCTCGCAGGTCATCCCATTTTGCATTCTTGTAATGCAAAACAACACGAGGTTGGAAATAGCCATGAGATAAAGGCTCCATTGGAAGAGACAATCACCAAGTTGTGATCTGAAGTGCCTAAAGGACCACTCACTTCGACCGTGTACTTAGAAGGGTTGTTTGTGAGAAAAATACCACGCGTGTTGGCTGTATGAGGATTGTCCGGTATTCTTGTAGGTAAATGAACAATCTGTGCAAGGTCATTAGTAATAGCAAAAGCCTCAGCATTTCGACCAGCTGGGTCGATGTGACTAGAAAACGGAAGCCAGCTGGAGTTGTGAACATTAAAATCACCAAGGAAAATTACCTCACTGTTAGGAAAGTTGGACTGGAGAAAGTCAAGTTGCAAAGAGAGGAAGTCAAAGAGAAAGCTACAAAGAGAGAAAACCAAGCTACAAAGTCAAAGAGAAAGCTACATTCTTCATGATAATGTACTTTACTAGCGCATGAGGGAATGAAGTTGTTATTGTTGTTGTAGGGTATTGCGACTTACACCACAATGTGCATTATATAATATATCTGTAAGTTGCGTGTGTTCTATGGTCGGTTTTTGTGTTGGACCTAAACCCCGACTTTCCTGAAGGAAAAAAACGGTGCTACCCTCGCCCGAGACCGAACAACTCAGCCACGTTGTGAAAAAGCTCATAAAAATTCCTCTCGTCATTGATGGGATTCGAACTCGGGACTTTTTCACCCGGTGTGGGGAATGGTGCTCTTACCAGCGAACTCTGCTACCCGCGAGTGAATGAGGAGATTGGCAGAATAATTTTTAGCAGAGGCGTAGCTACCACATTATAAGATTTAGCAAAACGTAAGCGCCATGAGCACGAGAGTCAGCGGGTCTCTCACGATAAAACTTTTTCTGTAAATAATATAGCAAGAAGACATTGTACAAAGGTGTGGCTATTAAATAACGAGATTCGTGCAGTAAAATAAATATAATGAAATATTTCATACCTTACAAGTAACCCCCTTCAAATTAATTGTTTTTTTTTGCACACTCTGTTCCATACGTTTCTTCAAAGCACAAACATTTCTGGAAGTCATTTTCTGTAAACCCTTCTAAAACTTCGGCCGATGTTTTTCAATGTCTTCAATGAACTAAAAGTGGGTTCCCTTAAGTTCACGTTTCAGGTTAAGGAAGAGAAAAAATTCGAAAGGGGCAAGATCTGGCGAGTAGGGTGTATGTTCACACACATGATTTAGAAACTGGCAAACAGAGAGCAAGTTGTGTCTTGATGGAGCATCCAACCATCCTTCCACAATTCTGGTCTCTTCCTTCGAATGTTTTCACGCAGCCTTGTTACTACCTCAATGTAGTATGTTTGATTGACAGTCTGTTTTGGTCGAATGTATTTAGCCATAATAATTCTTTTAATACCGAAGAAAACTAGAACTATGGTTTTCATTTTGGATTTTGACGTTCTTGCTTTTTTGGTCTGGGTAGATTGTTTTGTCTTCCATTCCATTGACTGTCTTTTAGTTTCCGGATTGTACTGGACCAGCCAACTTTCATCGCAAGTAAATACAGTAAGCAGAAAGTTTGGATCTTCTTCAATTTTTTTAAAAAAACATATTCACAAACTTGGAGTCTTCTCATTCTTTGTTCTTCATTCAAACATTTTGGCACCACCTTGTCGCACACTTTTCTCATGCCTAAATATTCAGTTAAAATTGGTCTAACTGTTTCTTTGTCCGTATTGAGTACTGATGCAATTATTCTAATGCCTAAACGACGATCACTTCTAATCAATGTCCTTACCCGGTCCATATTTTCATCAATTTTCATGGATACCGGACGGTCTGGCCTTTAATCGTCCTCCACATCCTGTTTTCCTTCTAAAAATCTTTTATGCCATTCAGACACGCGAGCTCTTTGACTTAGTATCTTCCCCGTAAATTTGACGTAATAACTTAACTTTCAGTTAGTATTTTATTTAGTTTTGGTAAAAATTTGAGGTTGATCCGTTGTTCAATTCTTTTCTCTGTAATTTTTTTTTCGGGCAAACTGCAAAAACACAAGCTAATGAAAACTTGTCTCACTGCAAAGTGAATGAGCGTATTGGAATGCGACTTGGCCGACAACTAGGGTAAAGTTCAAGGTCATCTGCTGTGCCTTTGTTTCACAGGTGGCGCTTGGTGTGTAGTGGCTACGAGCGTAGTCTCTTTAATGTTATTATAGCGAGCCATCATACGTAATTTCTTGTTTCTGGGAAAGGCGGTTAGTTTTAAAAGTATCTTTGTAGCGAGCAATGGAAAAGACTTGAGTCCGAGTCCCGTCGATGACGTGAGGAATTTTTATGGGCCTTTTTCACAACGTGGCTGAGTTAGTCGGTTTCAGGAGAGAGAGTAGCATGGTTTTCCTCCTGGAACTCTGGTTTTTCGTCCAGCAAACAGAAAATCGATCACACAACACACGCAATTTGCAGACAATATATATGGAACATTATGGCCTTATCCGCTGATGCTCCTAAAACCCTACAACTACAACATGTTACTAAAAATAGAGAGAGGAACCCTTCGGTGCTCTTTGCATAGAGGACCCAAAATTATAGCTACGCTGCTGCTGCTGCTGACTTTTAGGTGAATCTACAAGTTTATGCTCTAATCAACTAAAGAATCAGCCGCTTTGTCAGAAACATTATCACGTTTTCGTACTAAGTTATATAAATTTACTTGTAGTTAGATACCGATAGCTTACAGCGTGACTTTGAGTGCGGTATGACAGTTGGCACAAGCATGCTGGTGCAAATATCATGGACACTGTCGCCTTGTTGAGGTTTTCAAGCTAAACAATATCTAGAGGATGGTTCAACAACCTGAAAACATCCAGTTAATGATCCTTTGGTCGAAGACAACCTGTTGATGTTAGAAGCCGAAGGAAGGTGTAAATAATCGTGCAGTATAACAGACGGGTCGCAAACGGCGAAGTGACAGCGCAGTGCAACAGCAGTGTGCAAAGGTGACCTTGTCATGAAAAAGGTATAGTAGCAGACAACTTAACCTGGTCCAAGTTAAAATAAGTAGTGAGTGGTAGAGTAATCACAGGAACACCGACGCCACACATTTGAGGAGCGGAAAAATGTTGGCTATTCCGATTAATCCCGATTCCATTTGTTCCGTGATGATTGTAAAGTGGTGACAGAAGCTTGAACCAATGGACCTATTGAATCGCTGCAGGCAGGTGGTGGAAGCGTGATGATATGGAGAGTGTTTTTGTGGTATATGTTGGAACTTCCTGATACCACAAGATCAACGTGTACTTTTTAACACTGCAGCCAGCCAACCAGATGCATCTCTTTTATTCTCACAGTTCATCCATCTGATAATGGTTACTTCCAGCAGGATAATACACCATGTCAGAAGGTACATAAATAAATGGCCCATTTCCCATTCGTTCTTGTAGTACGTGCCAATAAAGTGTTTACCGTACTTCATTGCACTGCTCCCTTCTCTGATCTCAAAACCCGATTGAGTGAGCATTCATGGGGGATTGATCTAATTATGTGTACAAAGCACACATTCACCAGATCTCTCACCCATAAAACCATTGTGGCTCTGTGTTTGAGAAGATATCATTATTTAAAAATCACGAAAATTATAGTATATTTAGGGTATTCCTCCACGTCCTTTTCATCTTTTATTGTAGAACCCGAACTATATATTTTTGGTCGTCAGCCAATTGGGCTAGTAGCAGTCTCAGGCGGTTAGGTTATTTTTAAAAGAAATTTATCTAAGTTTTGAACTGCAGTACGGTTAGGACATCAGAGCAGAATAATGAAAAACAATCATAAGAACGTTTGATTCTTTATTTCAGCAAGTATCAAAAAATAAAATTGAGTGACATTCCATTTTTCAACGAAATCGTGTATTGATGGACTGCGCAGATTTTTTCCTACCATACGAAACATATTCTTAATGCACTCTTTCATTTTTCTCACGAAGAAGATCCGAAATGTCTTGACTATGACTGAGTTTCTCCAATAGTTTAAGTTCGCTCCCATTTTATGGAATATTTTTATATATTGATATGCTACTGAAGCTTTCATGTGGTAACCTCAGATAAGATACACCACTTTTTTTGAAATGACCGGAGCATTTACGGATGTTCAGATTCCTTGAAACAATCAATCATCGTCTTCTTTAGAACGAGACATTTATATTTCTTCCATCGGTTTTAAAGCTGTTAGAAGATGCCATCCAAGAAGCTCTTTCCAAATACTGTACACAGATCGCTGTCGAAGGAAAACTGACCCTCAAATCTTGGGCAAAATTCAAAATGCCATAAATCAAAGCAGAACGTGAGCACTGGTTTAGACCCATTCGTTTAAATTCATTTTCAGGAAGTGTCCGTGTATTTTAAAAATATGTCAGAAGTAGATTAACTTGAAAGTATTTCGAAATGGAAGCTACATTTTAAATCAATTGTAAAATTCCTTAAAGATGAGAGGAGCCCTGTTGGTATTCTTTTTTGAATTTATTTATAGGAATATATATGAAAACCTTCAGTATGGTAAACTTCTGAGCTCTCTCGTGGCGAGTCCTGTTTTCAGATATCCGATATTTGTGGAAAATGTCCATGATCCGTCCAAGTGGACCCGATAAAATTTTCTGTTTATATTCTGGGATGACCACGTCAGAGGAGTCCTCAAGATAGTGAGAGAATACGAAAAACAGCACTATATTTAGTAGTCATGCGAGATTAAACCCTGGTCACTCATAGCAAATGTACTTATAAACCTTTGTACCGGACACTCAGCTTCTCACTGCGACATGGAAGAGTTGTGCTGATACACAAATTGACAGAGAAGCAAACAGTAACAGGATACAAGATGTAATCAAGGGGTTTAAGGAATCTATCAATAGTAATCGGATTGTCACTAACAATGAACATCTAAAGGAAATCAGTATTAGCAGAGACAACTTAAAAAGTGCAATCAACAGCCTCCCAAATAAAGCAACGATTGGGCCAGATAATTTCCCACTATTTATGATCAAAATCTGTAGCTGTTACATCATCGATGTACTATTACACATATTCCAGAGAATTTTGATGGAGGCGAACTTGCCGAAGCTGTGGAAAAGCTATTTTGTAAAACCTATCCCCAAAATAAAAAACCCGAAATCTGTAAAAGACTTCAGACCAATCGCTATCGGATGCTCTTTGCAAAACATCTTTGAAAAAACAATCCTGCACACCATTATCGAGCATTGCTTTAAGCACAGGCCACAATACCTGCACTCAGTACTTCCACAGAGATCGACCATCACCAACCTCTTGGGGACACTGCTAAGGATCCAGCAAGCACTAAACAGCAAGCAGCAGGTGGACGTAGTCTTTTTAGATGTGGCAGCCGCGTATGATAACATATCCATCCCAGCTCTCATAGTCATTCTGTGGGACTACTTTCACATTACAGGAAATGCCCTCCATTTATTAAAGAGCACTCTTCGGCGCAGACAAATTGCGGTGACAAACGAAAACATGTGCGCAACGTATGAGGTTGATAAAGGTGTCCCGCAAGGCGGAGTCTTGTCTGCCACACTTTTTGCTATAGCCCTCGAACCCTTCTTAGCCCAGAACAAGAAACACTTCATCACATACGCCGATGATATAAAATTTTTTATTACCTCAGGAGATCAGAAATCAGCTGACTACCACAACCAAGTGGCTAATACTAAAATAAAAGAATTTCACGAGTATCTAGATTGTATCGGGCTGCAGTTAAATGAAAAAAAGACGGCACAAATGACTTTCACAAATAAAATAAAGCCAAACAAAATGGAAATATTTGTGAACGGCATCCTCGTCCAAAAGGCACAGTCACACGTTGATCTTGGACTCAAGTGGGACGAAGGCCTGACCTTCCGCCCGCACTTCGCATACATCCGTAACAAAACATACGCGGCGCTTTGGGCAACCAGGCAGGAGCTCACTGGTATTAAAGACCCCTGTCTGATGAAGCAATACATCAACAGATGTGTTACTCCTATTCTCCTATACGCGGCACAAATCTGGTCTTCACCTCCCGAATGCAGTATCAAAGACTTTCTAGGACGCGAATACTGGCTCTTGAGATGGCTGAACAGAATTTCAGCTAGGCCTTTTACCATCTCAAGAGCTATACTATACTCCAATTTAGAGGTCACACCCTGGAGACAAATAATCGCGTCAAGAAACATAATGACCCTCGCTCAGCTTTTAACGGGACGACTGGATGCACCGAAAGCCCGAGAGTGGATAATAATACCCGGCGAAAAACCAAGACGAGTTGCAGATAAGGAACCACAACTGAAGGCGGCATTTACGCAGTTGGATGAGCCTCGGAAGATTCTTTCCAGCAAACACCATCCAGCTATTCAACAACCTCAACATCAATCCTGAAAAGCTCTGCAATTGCAAATCCTACAGAAAGGAAGTTCTCAGAAACTCTTACTTGCAAATACAGATGTAAGGATACAGTTTCAGCACCTTGTTCGGCCAAGCACGAGCCACTGGGCTTTAGGAAATCCGACCTCATCAAGAAATATGTGACAGGATTGTTCTACCCACCCCACCCAACTGTAATCCCCACAGAAGAAGACGACTGCTGGAAAATTGAACTTTCAAATTTTTATTTTGCTGTATCGCTGTCATTCCTGTTGTTTCCGTTGTTTGGCTCTTGTATTTGTGTTTATGTAAATATGGCGAAACTCTCACTTGTGTGTGTGTGTTTAAGCAGAAGGTATGCTTCAATTGTCATGGTATTATGTTTTTACCAGTTTACAGTAGTAAAAGCCTTTGCGAGTAATTAATAACTCAAATATTCTATATTCCAGATAAAGTGTACTTATAAATCAGATATCATGTATTTCATGTATTTTATAATTGTAACATAGTTGTATATTTTGTAACATAGTTGTATATGTATGATCACCCTCTAGCCAGTGGCTGTAACCGGGTGTTCTCCTAAGAGAAATAAACTGATGATAATAATAATAAAAAATAATAATACAGACAAGGCTCCTTGCTGTAGTACTTCCACAGTGTAGCGCATAATTGTCCAAAACGTCCAAGTGGATCATGGACTTCGTGGCTTTAGGCACTACCATCAACGGACCAAGTCCAAACCAGCTGAAATAGCTCCATATCATCAGACCATCTTCACCAAACTTCATGGTCGAGATGGTACAGTACGGCAAGAAGCGCTCTCCGGGAAATCTCCACGCTTTTGTGTTAATCGGAACGAAACGTTGTCAAGTGAGATTCTCCACTCCATAATACCTTCTTCCGCTGTTCTAGAATCCATGGACGTCGAGTGAAATGAAATAAGAAAAGAATACCGCGTCAGAATAAATTTCGTGGGTCTGCCTATGCCAAACTCCGTTTCGTATTGGTGACCTTGATAGTAAGTTTTTGCGCAGCTGTCTTTCCCTTCAGCCAAAAGCTATACACTTCCCTATGAATGGCTGTTGTACTGAATAATATTCTTTGTGGCCTCTTGGACCTGCTGAATGATGCTTTTTGCAGCCGACGTACGTGAGATGTGAAGATTCCTCTTTATGGTTCGTCGAACAGGTTCCAGCGGCTTGTAAGGCCATTTAGATCTTTTTCTTTCGCTGAGATCCTGCAGTGAAACCTAGACATTTGGATTTTCAGACGAGTAGCAGTTGCATACGCAGAAAGGTTTCTGATGTCGCATCCAACTACTACTACCAACTCTGGTAGCTGAATGCCGCATCAATAAAAAGGTTGAAAATCTAAGTTTCATTAGTCAGACTGGCTTATAACGCACTGTTTTTTCCCAGGAATACCCATGAAATTTATACTGATATAGTATATCTAAGTTGATAGGCACGCTCAGAGGATTCATAATAGCTTATTTCTCTATGATTCAGTTTACAGAGCTTAATGTCTAAGATTGCGAACAAACGATGGCAGGGTGGTTAACGACAGTAATCAGGGTGAGCTGCTGCAACAAGATCTAGGAAAATTGGGTCGATGGGCTGAAAAATGGCAGCTGAATTTTAGCATTTACAAATGCAAGGCATGTGGGTAGCAGTAATCTCAGAGTAGCTTTCGTGTGGTACTAGACTCAGGAGAGTGAAAATGAAAAGGACCTAGGGGTAATTGTGCAGTCATATATGAAATTCTCTGAGCAGTGCAGACATGCTGCCAGTACAGCTGATAACGTTTTGTCAATGATATATAGAAAATTTTCTAGCAGGGATAAGGAGGTGATTATTCCTTTGTATATGGCAATGGTTAGACCGCATGCTGAGTAGTGTATACAGGTCTGGAAGACTCATTTAGGAAGGATGTAGATCTTCTGAAAAGGATGCAGAGAAGGGCAACCAGACTGTGAAGGGAACAAAGGGTGCCCTTATCTAGGAAGGTTTCAGTTCTGCAAATTGCAGAGTCTGGAGACTAAGTACCTACGGAGTGATTTTATTAAGGTGTTTAAGGCCTTGAATGGATTGAGTAAGCTGAATGTTAATGACATTCTTTCTCTTCATGAGACTGCGCACAAGCGGGGACGTGAATTCAAGTTGAGGAAGAATGTTTGCAGGACAGATGTGGCGAAGTTTGTCTTCATCCAGCTGGTAGTTGATTGTTGGAACAGGCTTCCATCTGTGATGGAAGTGGATGGATTGAATAAATTCAAGGAAGAACTAGACAAGTTCTTGGAGGGTATGGATGGGTGAAGTGTGGGTGTGTTTTTTTTGGCTGATGCTATGTAAGCTTGGTTTCTTGCATCATTTTCCACTAAAACTGCTATAGAGAAACACGCACACACAAGGCACTCCAAAAGCCACTCGGCAAACCCTGTACTTCGGATTATTCGTAAACACCATGTGGTAAAAAGTGCAGATGATTGGCGTCGAGATGGGAGGAATTTTTGAGCTGTTTTATCCGACTGTGGAGTTAATTGGTCTCTGGTGAAGAATGCATTGTGTTTTTGATCCAAAAAATTCTGGTTTTTCATCCACAATTCAGTAAATCGATCAAGGCATATACGCAGATTATAGATGCTATTCTTTGGACCACATGTCATTAGTTGCCTTAGAGAAATAAAAAAAAAAAATTCGAAACAGGTTGAAAGTCTTTCTTTTAGTGGCTCTTCTATACACTTCGTGAACTTAGCTATTTCGGCGATTGTCCAGAAAAACTTAACTCAAGTACATTAAGAAGTATAACTTATTTCCCACGCATCAGTCATCTTCTAGTAACTAGCGATACCAATGCTTAGAACAGAAAGCCAGCCCATAAAAGAAGAAAAGCAAAACAAGCTATTTCGTGATTTCCTCACGAGCAAACGTCTCATTAGAGTTTCGCAAAAATTCCAGTAGGAATTCCATTTCATTATAGCCGACAGCGAGACTTAATTAAAGATAACAGTTGAAAGTTTATTTTCATTTCGTGCGGGTATCGTTAATGACTATAATTTATTCCTTTGTCCGCGACATTCAACAGAATTAAAATGAAACTTTGCTAATAATGTGAATTCGAGTTTCGTTTCACGCCTCTTTATTCGTAAGATAACTCTGGGGTTGATATAGACTGCCACTCCTTTTGGTTTAAGAGAAACTAAAAGAGTTATCTATATATCAAATGTTGACTGCAGTTCTGTGGTGCTTGAACCGTGATATTGATTTTTCATCTCTGAAATGAGCTTTGGGCCATGGGAACTTCAGACTTCAGAAATCGGAAAAGAATACCGCGTAAGCTGTGGTGAAACAGGTGCAAACACGTTTTGGAAAACAGTCATCATCACCTTTCAGCTGATCCTGCTATGCTATATAAGTTCATTCTGTGATGGAGGTTCACTTTTTCTCATTTTGTTAAAACTACAAATATCTCAAAGGCTTAAATATTGTTACCCGATGTTGAAATGATAAGCTAAAAATTACTTCAAATTTTCAGCCCAATACAACAAGAGCAAGGTGAGGTCCATGACAACATTGTATTGGAATCCTTCGCTGGTTTGAAAAGATCAGGGTTCGATTCCCTTCAGAAATTTGAGGAGTTTTTAAAGGCTACAGATTTGGTCATTCTTCCATCAGGTTATTTGTCAGCTGGTGTACTGTGGTTGGTAGGGAACTGCGAAGCCTAACTGCCGTTTCAACACAACATATCGCAGATATTCTCAATTGCATTCAGATCTGAAGAATTAGGTGGTCAGGGTAGACGCTGGAAATGTTGGCAGTGTTCTTCGAACCATCTGGATACAAATTTTGCACGGTGGGTTGTTGCATTATCGACTTGAAAGAATCCATCCTAAATCCGGGTAAAAATAATATTTGCAGGTTGAAGTTGTCCTTCAACACAGCGGTCAATTCAGCTATTGACTGGGGACTATTGGTGTGACCTATAACTGACGTTCCAGTTTATCCCGTAGGTCTTCAGTGAGATTAAGGTGTGTGGTGTGGAAGGGCCAATGAAGCTTTTTTAAGCCCGTGTCACTACAGGCTCCGCTGTAATTATATCTTCATAGAGAGATGAAAGTTTCTATCTCCCTTCCTTCCTTTCTCTCTTTTCAAAACTGTTCAAATGACATCGAATCACTAAGAGTTTCGAATAACTCCTCGGAATGTGACATATCTTTTGACTACGAAGTGTACTTTGACAATAGGAAGTGGAACGGAAACTATAAATTAAATATTCTCCGGTTATTTTAGAAAATATTCGTGTCATGTGTGATGTTCCATCCAGATTTTATCTGAATAGGAGTTACAAGAACTCATGCAGTGTCTGTTGTGGTTGAATGGAGTGTCAGCATGGAGTGTCTGTTCGGAATGAATAGTAACGTAACGAACACTGTAAGGGGAGAATTATTCTTAGTGGGATTTGAACATATCTGAGTAAAATTTCAGTTCGAGGGTTGATAAGCAAAGGTTTGCATGAATTTTAAACACTACGCTGTCATATCATCTCTATTATTATATATATTTTTTAATATTAAACTTATAAAAAAGGGTATATTCCATGTTAACTATTAGAGCATTCATTTAAATGATACACTTCACAAGGGAAAGCTACCCCGATGCAGGCATAGGGATGACACATATCAGCGAATTGACGGTAAAGCTTGGGTGGACCACATCAGTAGATTCTCCAGCATATATCATCAGTCACAGGTCATAAAGTTTGAACACGTTCCGTTGGTTGATAATGAGCTGGAGTCTGTTATTATTATCCCAAAAGAAGCACTGATACAGAGTATTAACTCCCTCAGGACCACTAAAACAGCTGAAGTCGATCGGGTTGCAAACTTCATGGTAAAGTGTCTCAGCCCATATCTAATTGAACCACTTCTTGTTATTTATAACTCTATCCTTGCTAATTGAGTTTTCCCTGAAAACTGGAATAAGTATGCTGTAATGCCTATGTCAAAAATTACAAAACCTAACCTCATGGAGCACTATAGGCCTCTATGGACTGCATCTACGCTCCTGAAAATACTGGAGAAAGCTCTACTGGCAAAGTTGACGGAACACATCCTGGTCAGTCAGCCTCAACCAATTCATTTCTAATATCTAACAGATCAACAATTACGAACCTCCTTACAGTGCAAACCGCGATACTCAAGCTGGACATGAAATTGCAATAATATATGCTTCGATAGTTTGAATGTACATGCCCTACTACATCTGCTGCAACACGCCTTCCGAATAAAAGGAAACTTGTTCAAGTTCTTGCAGTCCCTACTAACTTGCTTTCCGTACAGACAGTCTGATCCTCCAACGACCAGTCCATGCAGGAGTTCCACGAGGTGGCGTGGTGTCTTATCCGGACTCCTCTTTAACGCAATGATGATCCCTTTTTGCGAGGGCAGGGACAATGTATACACCTACGCAGATGATATTATTAACGACCATCCAACCGTTCTTGTCTAATAGCATTGCGTGACCAGATAAGCTTGTGGAGCTGTTCATATACTTAGATAAATTTGGCCTGGCCCAAAATCTACAGAAGACTATAATGATGATGTACCCGCTGAAAAAAATACATACGATCCAAAACTAAACGGAATGCCTATCCGAATTGTCACAACTCATAGAGATCTGGTGATAATATTTGACACCAAAATTACGTTCACGTCGTATTTTCAGTTACTTGTAAAGAGGATGAATTATCTACGTTGAGCATCCAAACAATACCTCTTCCAGGTGAGACAAACTGCGACAACCACACGATACATAAGAACAACTGTGTATCCGGCCTTATTGTATGGTGCTGAATTGTGGGCGTCAGCCACCCCTACCCACGACTGCTGAAGTGGGCCAAGAATAAACACCATCTCCCCCATCAGTTAAGGACCACGCAATTTGCTGAACAGCTGAAACTATAGCGTTTACCAGACGTCATTACCTGGAAACGACTAATAACTACAATCAAGATGATGACGGGTATAATATCCTCACCGTGCTTCTGGCATCTTTGTGAGTGGCACATCTCGCCATCTGCCTGAAGAGGCACGAAATCCCTGAGGATGAAAGCCAACAGCCTGAAGATGGCTGATAGGTACGTACCAACCAGGGCGTTGGAATCAATCCACTGCTTATCTCAAATTGGAATTGACCTCGAAAGTGTAATAGGAGATCATGTACCACGTCTATAGTGTATCAGGTGGTGTTGCTATACTGAGCAATTTGTATGTTGACTGCCAGGACTAGACAGAAATGCAGTGTAAACCTAATTACTATATATTTTATATTCCTTTACATTGTATTATATGTAAATCCCCTGGCATTTACTGCCTTGAAGGGAATTTGTCACTCACCAGTGTAACACTTTATTTAGTTTGGTTGGACAAATAAAGATTTATTTATCATTCTTAAAGAATGCGTTTTGCATATGGGTATCAATGTCACGAATTTCGCATTTTTGGTATAGCGAATTGCTCTGATAGATGCTTGGCTTGGGGGCAAGATTCCGCTATCAGCTCACCGAAGAAAGCAACAAGGCAAAATCAGATAGGACAATGACAGAATGAATAATGACAGTTTTCCAAGTTTTGACAACTGACGACATTCATCCTTTGTCATTTGTCTTTCTTGTGCTTGTCATCTTGCCCAATTCTCTCTGTCAGCTTTAGTGAACGTTCTATGAAAGCACCATTTAAGCAGCAAGTTCCAATTGCTGTCGACAGATGAAAAAACGTACCGTATGCAAATATAAGTTGTCACATGGTATGATCATGTGGGGATGGGGTTGGTTTATTATATATTTTTTTCTTTGTCTTTATTTACTTATTTTATTTATTATTATTTATATATTTACTATACCCCACTTTGCATCTGACTTGTTATCTCACAGAAGAATTCCGGTTCTGAGGGAGTTTCTATATTAGTACACTCCTCCTTTGGGTTTTGCTGTGTGTTCAGAAATGACCAAACTCCATTTTCATTAAGTTAAATACAATTAGTTTATTATACATATTCACAAATAAAAAAATCTAGCAAATCATACACATTATTCACTTGATATAAGTACCTAGCATGGATTACGTTCCTGGTCTAGGTTCTCCTATCCATCATCTTCTTCTTACTATTGGGTCACTAACACTCTCCTACGATCAGTTTAACTTAACTCTTTCTTAAATACAATTGACATTTTATTTATTATTCATACTTATCTAGCACAATCCTACATTCCTCTTCATGGTTAATACATTTCTTCTTCTGCAATTAAATGTCCACTTTACAAATTATTCTAATCTAGTCTCACCCTAACACAACCAAATTACCCGTTAATGAAATATACGTTGGTTTATTTATTTCTTGATTCTCTCAGGTAAATTTCAGCATTTAGCGACTAAGTGCACCACTTCTCTACTTCAGTAACGTTATATAAGTTAACTTACAACTCTATCAGCTCTATTGATTAACCCTTCCAAAAGGTTTTTATTCTACATTCATTAAAGTTAGGCAGATGAAACGTAACTATGAACTACCCTCTTATTAAACAATCCTTATGACCTTTCTGCACTTATCTATAGAATAAGTATTGAATCAACTACTGTATACGCATCCCAAAAGAATTCCCTTTAACTATTATCTATCTTTAGCTACAGTCTTTTGTACTACCTAATGGTACAAATGCCGCTCAGCACTTACTTCTGGTGTGCTGAATTCCTCAGCCAATACTAGGATTGGTCTTTGACTTTCTGCTCTGCATCGGGGTCCACCATCAGTCTGAGATCGCTTTTCTTCAGCTTCGAAACTGCTAACATCTGCCAGGGATACTATTCGCTTCGCCGATATTCCTGGTGTCATATCTTTCTTCGCTGTGCCTGATCATTCAGTAGGAGTCGCTTCCCTTTACTTTATTTCTCTCTGTAGGCTGCAGGACGGTCCGGTGTTCTTCCGTAAGCATTATCTCGCTGTTCTCCTAAATATATCTCTCGGTGGACGCGTTCGGAGTTCTATGTCCCATCTCGAGAAAGTTCCCTTTACTGTAACTTATCTATACTTTACTAAAGCTATCAGAACTTAGGCAGCTCACAATAACTAGTTCTACTGGTGGATCATTTCCGGGGACTGTTTCCCGAGCTTACCTCTCCGAAAAAAAACTTTCATCACCCCTTCTAAAATACACCTCTCCGAAAAACTTTCATCACTCCTCCGAAGAAACTTTTATCACCACTTTTTCGCGGGCTCTTCCCTTTTTATTTCCCAAAATTTCGTAACGACCCTCCTTTCTTCAACCAATCATTTTTATCGGACCTTCATCATCTCCATTCTCATTTGCCTCGACCCATGACAGGAAGGTCGAGCTCGTTCCGGTGTAGAAAGGAGACTTCCGGTTTCCAGAAATTTCTCGAACTTTTCTAGTAAGATGACCGGAAATTCCATCAGCTCAGAATCCTTCTAGAACCATCCAGAAAAAACCTGCGTCCATTTACTTGGTTCTGTCTCGCCTTATTATGAAATGACCACGCCCGCTCTGTTAATGGTAAACCATTCCGTTCCCCGCTGGTACCCCTATTGTAATCTCTGGAGCACTCTGTCCCCTGGCCAAACTATCAACTGACCCCCCACTGTTCCGTCTCGTTATCTTCACTTGCTGCTCCAGGTAGTGGGCGCTGATCGTATATCTCTTTCTAATGTTTATTTTCACGGTATATTTACATTAACTTTAGCTCTTACATTAACTATAGCTTCCACTTAATTTAATTCCATTAACGTGAGACCCACTATCTTAAATATTTGTGACTTTAAGTGTTTTCTTGTAAGGTTTACAATATCGCTATATCTAGCGTTCTTTCTTTAATTATATTGATATTTAATTTAACTTGTAAGACTTTATGTCTTACAATCACAAGTTCCTTGATATTAGATAAATACTGTACGCTTTTCTGTAGTTTGTTTGGAAGTTTTGAATCTGTAAGATATAAAATCTTACAAGTAAAATATTTTATACAAAAGTGAGATTAATTTATTAAAGTAAAGCTTCTGATATAGCAATATGGGACAGCAAAGCATTACTAGTCACGAATATTATTTAGATAATGGGTCATCGCTAGGGATTTAATTAGACAAGGTAATAAAGAAGGGAGTGGTAAGCTTGACAAAGGCTAGTGGCAATAGGGGGTGCACTTCAGCTCCCAGCACACGGGAAATAACACCAAAACAATGGAAACAGGTAGCAGCGGCTATTGGCGAGTACGTGTGAATAATTATGGCTCCGAAAGAAGAATGGAGCAAAGGACTGAGTTTGTCGGGACATTCCTTTGATCGGTGACATCTGGAGACGAGACGGGTAGTAAATACGGGACAAATGCTCCGATGAGATTTAAGACTGGCGTCTGGCCGTCGGTGATAGCAAGTTTTGGAATCTTAGGAAGTAAAGGTGTTAAGTGAAACAGAAAGATGGCGGCGAACTTCAAAGCAGCAGACGGCCTGGGAAAGGAACAGTGATATTAAAATGGGAGGTTGAATCTAGCGGGGATGGACATATCATGGGAAACCCACACTAGCGAATAATCGGGATGTAAATTTAAATATTGAAGTACGAGTGGTTAAATTTCTGAGCGAAGGTGGGCCAACACAAAAGGGCGGTACACAAATTCGGAAAACAAAAAGAGGGTGCACGCAGCCAAGAGGACACACAGTTGAGATTTTGTTGGTTTTTTGTGAAAATGAGTTAATGTCAGACAGTTGAGGTTTTGTTGGGTGTTTGTGGAAATGGGTTAGTAAAAACACAGAGTTGAGCTTTTGACGGTGTTAGGGAAAGAATGAGTTAAAAGTCACTGAGTTGAGTTTTTGTTAGTGTTTTGTGAAAATGGGTTAAAAAGAACACAAAGTTGAGTTTATGTGGGTGTTTATGGAAATGAGTTATAAACACTGAGTTGAGCTTTTGTTGGTGTTTTGTGAAGATGAGTTAGGAAAGACAGAGTTGAGTTTTTGACAGTGTTAGTGGGAAAATGAGTAATAAGTTGTGTAGGGTTAGATAAGTCCTGTCCTGTCCTGTCAGCCAGTTGGGAAAGATCTGACAAAGTTAAGATGGAGTAGTGAAGGGTTAGATAAGTTTAAGTGCAGTCAGTAAGTTAAGAAAAGTTAGTGGAGTTTCATAATAGAAGAGAACAGTCGAGTAGTCCGTCATCGGAAGGCAAGGGTAGTGGCCCGTATGCAAATAAGAGTAGTCCGTAATTGGAAGGCAAGGGTAGTGGCCCGTTTGCAGATGAATGAAGTGTATGGAGAAATAAACCTGTCCGTAATAGGAAGGTAGTGAAAGTGGCCAGCGTGAAAATAAGTAGTGTAAGGAGAAAAATAATCCTAGTCCATCATCTGAAGGCCGTGATAAAGGCCAAGGAAAGAAATAACCTTAGTCCATCATCTGAAGGCAGCGATAAAGGCAAGGCGCAGATAAGTGAGCTGAGAAGGTAAAGTTGTAATCCCTAGTCCGCCAGAATAGCTGAACCGAAGGTTAAGTAGCAGTATCGAAGACGAGCCCATAAATTCCTAAAAAGACACAATGATGCCCTATCCAGACGTAGACTACAGCCCATTGAGAAACTAGAAGTCCTGATATGAATGCCCTTGGCAAACGATGATGCCATTCCCAGACAAGGAGCTGAAGGCCCCAAAACGGAGAAATCCGATTCGTAAAATTAAGTAAGTGACTAGTTATAAGGTATTCTCACTTACATATAAAGGACTGTAGGAACTCTAATATCAGATTAGTAGAAATTTCGAAAGATGTTAAGGGAAGGTTGTACAAAAGTATAAATAAATATACATAAATATAGAGATAATTCAGATGATAGTTATGAGTTTTGATTAATGTATAATTAGACATATGTAGAAAGGCAAGGGAAGGAAATTGGATATTTGTTATTAGTTATTGTCTAACATATATGTATGATAGATTTTGGAAGGGAAGGGTAGAGAAATACAGAGAAAGAAAAAGAACTTCTGAATGTAGCTAACCCTTTGGGACAAGCATTAGTCCAGAAATTGATATCAAATGTTCGATTTGTCTTGATTAGAGAACGTTTGTGAAATTATATTCCCCAAGACAAAAAGGGGCACTAATTAAAACGGAAGTTAAGAGTGAAATTCTTAAATCAATTTATAAGGTAAGAATTTGATTTACATAAGAGAAAGAGTGTGAACTAAACCTCTTAAGTAATTATTGTTCATGTGTGAAGAAAGAAGAAACTAAAATAAGTTTGTGTAAGGATATTGATTTTGTAGTGTATAAAGAAATAACCCTTCAAGTGTAAAACCAATGTACTTAGATGCATATATATATATATATATGTAAATAAACTATGTTATGTTATAAATTAACTTCCCTTGAATCTGGAATTCTCCTGTGAAGTCTAAGTCAGATGTGTAAGTGGGGGTATAAGACAAAAAGGGTCTATATATCATAAAAGGGAACAAAATAAAAAAATATTGAAAATTAATCATTAAATAAAAATAAATGTAAAGTCCTCTTACCCCCACAGATCGACAAATTAATTTCTGATTTTCAAGAAAGGTGTTATTGCTAGAGCACGTGTAGCCCTAATTAGCCCCGGAGGAAATCATTGCTGTGTCGAAACCCATCTTAAATGTACCATCCAGCCACCAAAACCAACCATCCAGGCAATGTACAGAATGGCAAAGTATAAAATAAACTTCTTTAACGGATCTGGAAAACAAAAATGCTTATAACATGAAAACTTTGGGGACTTTCATCCGCTTTACGTTTATTAAATGCACTTCTCGCTACTAGAATTTTTTTGAACTTGCTGTAGTTTCTAATTTCTTTCGTGTTTGGAGTTTTCACAATAATAAAAAATAAAAAACGTGCTTCACTGCGCATGTGCTTTAGTAGATGTCTCGATTAGGGGCCGAATTCTAGTTCCACTATCTCGGTCAATCACCTCGTAAGCATGAAATAAAAATATCAGAACTGTATATCCTCTTTAATCGAATGAGAATCGATTTCCAAGGATAAGCTCCTTTGTGTACCCTCCTTTACCTTGTTCTTCAATGCTTTGAAAAAATAGCGATAGACTTTGGTAGTAATCTACGCTTTTCTGATCTTTTTTATAGACTTAGTTTCTTGATAATGCCCTTAATGGGCAATAATTAAATAGAGATTAAGGTTTTTATTGTTTCTTCTGTGGCATATTACTTGATAATTGGTGAATATTGAGAAAGTAAAGCTAGGTCATGCCACTCAGAAACACAGAGACTCGTCCTTCAAAAAAGTTATTGTACGTCTCAGCAGTATTAGTAACGAGTTAAGAAAAACGCCATTAGCTCACAAAAATCAAAAGAATAAGAAAATGAATTCCCTTCTAGAATTACTGGAAGGAAAAATAAGCAACAAAACAGGATTATAAAAACCGTGGCATTTTTATCATTAAAAGAGTTTGCAGACAAAGATGGACTGAAAGTGTGGAAAGAACAGAAGAGGATGGTGCGTCGTTATTTCTGAACAACAACCCGAAAGTAAACAGATAAAGAAAAGAGAAACTTATTAGACTGGGATTAAATAGACCATTAGACGTCTAAATCCTTGAGTCAAGAAGTATTTTTTCTTAAAAAAATGTCCTAAATTGAAGAGAGAAATAGAAAACAATTATCTATTCTTTTAAAGTTAAAAATCATTAACACCCAGTTGATTGATGAGGGCCCATTTATTCGTTAAAACAAATCGCAATGGGGAAATTTAGTTATTAGGATCGTGGTTTTATTTGTTATCAAAGCTCTGATAGAGTCATTACAGCTGTATCTGAATCCACTTCGAGTTCATTACACTAAAAATCCTTTCTGAATTAGCCGAAGTCCTCGGCACTGAAAAAACATACAAAATGACCTTGAAAACGTTTGAAAGGTCAAAATCAACACTTTTCAAAATTAAATGCCATTGACGCGAAGTACTCGAACAAGTTTTATTTTTCAGAGGTTGACACAGTTTCATAATTTGTTTTCAGTACTGAAACCTCATCAAATAAATCATTCATATCAAACTTTAGTTTATTAATTTAAAATATTCTGCTACTTCAACAAATGAGTCATAGGACAACCATTTTAAAAGCTTAATTTGCAGAGTTGAGTTTCAAAAAAAGGGGTATTTTCATTAAAATTAAATTTCTTTCTTAAATATTTCAATGCAGAGTTATAAAATGCTTTGAAATCATTTATTACTGCGCTTTTAACTACAGGGTCTAATTTCTGAAAATGATGATGAACTTGACACCAAAAACATTCTTGATCAAGACGATTCTTCAGCGAAAATTTTAGATCATTCATTATATAAAAAATATCACTGGCACACGTTTCATTTTTTTCCAGCTCTTTTATCGCTTTGCAAATTATTTCGATCGCATACATTGAGAAAAAAGAAAATGACATTCTATACTTATAGGGACCTCTGCTGAATTTTCATTAATTTGAACGATTTTAAAAAGCTGTTTGGACAGTCTTTTGTTTGCCTACAAAATAAAGAATCAAAGCCATCCATGAAAGAAAAATATGCAAAATTGTGTAAATCAAAGGGGGCATATGCAGTGTAACTTGTTCCGGGAAGTCCTATATGTCATGTAACCCGACTAGCGCCTAAATTAGTTCACGAGCAATGGGGGGGATAGCAAGATCGCGCAGACTTTTAGAGGGGTATATTTGGCAGCCCGTGGCAAAATGCAAATTTTTGTTGTGTAGTGTCTTATTTTGCCCAAAGTATCAGATTTTAGCACAGCAAATGATGAATATTGCTCTTCGATGTTTTCATAGTACAAAGTAGTTTTAGAATAATTAGGGTTAGTGTTTACTGGTGGGATTATCTGCCAGTTTTTTGACTGCAGTTTCCCTGTACTTTTTTTTTGAAATTGTGTGACACGATCAATTTTTTCTTTTTAAATATTCTGCTATTATCAAGCAATTTACTCCAACTGCCATGGAAAATTCAGCAAAAAAAGAGACTAATGTCAGTTTAATTATTCAACATTAAGCGCCTTTCGAAGAAGTAGAGTGTATAAAATATAAAAATCTAGACTTGTCAATTATTATGCAAATTTAATCTTTAAGAAACCAGATCGTTTTCCAATTATGTGTAACGCTTAATGAACTGTGCCAGTTATTAGTAAGTCCCGGTAGTTACCACATTTTTTGCTGTTTTTATACGTACACTGGACAACAGTCTATTAAGAGCGAGAGATAATTTATCGTTTTAAGTTTGGGGGAGTCGTAAGTCACAAAGAAACGGTTAGTCATGTATGATTAAAGATGGCAACTGTACACCAAGCTGAAGAACACTGGGTTGTTTGTTTATTTGCTGCAAGCCAAAGGATGTTCGGTCAAGGATATCCACAAAAAATGAATATAACGAGAACTGTTTATCACATCAAGCTGTTTGAAACATATGGTGTAAATTAAAAAATCTCACCACTACGTTAGATACTTGAGGGCAGCGCCAAGTCCGAAAATCCAGTTGTAATTGTAATATATTGTATTTGTGCTCTTTATTCGGTTAATTTGGCAAGATGAGGTACTTGAAATTCCTGGTATATAATGAAGTCCCTGTGGATCAACTGAAGACACTTGAAGGTCTCTGCAAGGCTTATGAACAAAGTGTGGCTTGCCTTCTTAATAAAATATATTGTTTTGGAAAGATGGAATTCATTTGAATATAGCAGTTGTAAGGGTTATTGTCAATATCATTCAGGAGTCTTTAAGGGTTCGGAGATACTACTAATTTGGGGTATAGGGGAGTAACAGGAATGACGAGGAATACTGGAGGTATAGAGATCTCTCTTTATACCTCAAAAATCACAATTTGTCCGATTTTACGATATTCGCGGGTCTCGATTACATAAGTTGTCTATCCAGCATGTCGTAGTATGAAGTTTCGAGACAATAGCATATTGTCTCGAAATAGGGCTCCTGGACAATTAACCACAAGGATTTAAATAAGTCATTATTCGTGAAATCAGCAAAAAATCGCTTTTATTATCAGAGATAAGGGCTGACTATATGCTAATGTTATCCATTTCATGAATCATAATTCCATTAAAAATAAAATTCAAGTTTAAGGGTTTATATTAGTGTCACAGACTCCTAATTTTTTTTACTTGAACTTAATCTTTATTTAAGAATTCTTTGAAGGTCTTAACCAAATTTCATATAATTCCATTGTATACTAAAATATGAATTGAAAACATTCCATTTAAAAATGTGCTATGTTTTATCTGGATTTTCTACGTTTTCAGTTTATTTAGAAATAATGATATTAATTTCGTTGGCTTGGAATAATTTCTGTTTACAGAACTTCAAAAATTCTATTCGAATTCAAAATGTTGTTGAAAAAACTTATAAGAATTACAATGGATTGAATTTAAATTATTTCCGCATGGCGAGAAAAACTTTCAAAGAACATTTGATTGATACTATCTATTACCTTTGACTTCAACAACACACTACCCTTGTCGGTGGATTCTGGACTAATTTTGATAACAGAAAGACGTTTTGCCTCCTTGAACACTGGGGTCACTTTAGCTAAAGAGATCGTAAAGTTCTCTGTCTCGCCACGTATCTTAGAAAAAGGTATATTAAATAAAATTTTCAAAACAATTTAAAATATTCTAAGAAAATTTATATTATTCGAATATTTTATTATTAATCGAACATTATCTTCTTACTCCAATGCCAGACGTGAGTAGTCATCTCTATGTTTATTTTATGAGCGCAAGAACTTTCTCAAGGTGTAATCGGAGACGGCTGCAATAACATTTTTACTACTCTATTATAGTAGTTTTATTACTATAATAGAATAGTAAAACTACTCTAAGGAAGGGCGAATCCAATTTCTATAGTAATGGTTTACTATGAAATTGGCTACCACGCATTCTCTCTGACAATAAAAGAAGAGATAGGCAGAGTTGGGAACTCGTTTAGGCAATGCATTTTCATATGGAAAATATAAAGAAAGCCTAAAAAGGAATTTTCTTTCGTTGTAAGGTTATCCCAAGATAACCTTCTGAACTCTGGAGACGGTAGTTGTTCTGCTTAATGCCGCCCCAGAAGAAGAAAAATTCTGGAATTATCTGTACTTAGAAATTAGCGGAGATGTTGGAAAAAATGGCTATATAAGAATATAAAAGAATGTGAAAAGAGCATTGGAGATCTAAGATGAGCTTTGATCTCCAATGGTGCATATGTAGTGCACGAGTTGGAACTTTGATATGGTCCTTATCTGCGGAAAGTTTGCAGGCAATTTAACATTAAAAACATTAAATGGAAATTTCTACAGACACCATTTAATAGTTACAGTTTTATGGATTAGTGTGGAGTGGACTCTACAAGATCTCTGAACGTTGCAGGAGGTATGTTGTACAGTGTCGCAAGGACTGGTCCTGTAGATTTTCAATAGTTCTTGGCGGAGGATCCAAATGCTGGATCTATAGACCCACGTAATCCCATAGATGTTCTGCGAGATTCATATTCTGTGGCTAAGGTAGTCACTGGAATTCACTTTCGTGCTTGGCAAATCACTCTTGAACAATACCGGCAACGTGGTAGGGCGCATTATCCTGCTGGAACACACCTGTGCGATCCGGGATGATAATTACCATGAAGGGGGTGTACCTGATCAACCAATAGATAAAAATTCCTATACTAGAGCCACCAGAGAACTAACCCATCTGCGCTTCAAGAGACAGAAAAATCGGAAATCGCATTGCTGAAAGAAAATAAATTCATGAATATTGTTTTTTATTTTTCGTTCTTTTTAAAAAATAGGGTGTGCGGTGTAGTCATCTAATGGGTGTGGAGTATTCTAGAAAATACGGTTTAGACGCTTTAAATGATTGTTTTAAGAATAGAATAGTAGTAAGAATAGTTTTAAGAATAGTAGTTAAAGAGGCTGAGCTTCTGTCTTCAATGAATGCTTAGTCTCAGAAGAAAATCCAGAATGAAAAAAGCACTATGCATCTATTTCTGATTCTTAGAAATGTATCGAACTTTCAATTGCTTCAACTGATTTATTTTTAATCCTCGATAACTTCTACGAAAATTTCATTTCTTCAGTGGATGACATTATAAGAGTTATTCAAATAAAGCGAAGAAGAAACATCGAATGGGGAGATTTGAAGCAAATTACTCCAATTTCTGTCAAACATGTATATTTATAATAAGATAATGCCACCGTGGTGAGTGTATGCGTTTAACCATAGTTTATGCGTGTTCATTTATTATTTCTGGAGTCTGAATTTCACCATTTCGTAACTCATTTCAGAAATGAAAAATCAATAACTAGTCCAGATGCTTCTTGATTCTTCTTTGTGTATCACACAGCACAGGGGAATTCTAGGCAAGCTTTAATATATAGATAAGTATTTTTACTAATCTTAGAACAAAGGATGTTACAATCTGTATAAACTCCCAAGTTATCTTAGGAGAATCAAATAAAGAGTTTAAAAGTGAAACTCGTGTTAGATCATTAGCAAAATTAAATTTTAATTCTGCTGCATTGTACCATACAACAAAAGGACCAAACTGTAGTCAATTGATGATATGCGGTTAGAATTTAAACCGAACTCTCAACTGTTATCTTTAATTAAGTCTAGTTGTGGTTGTAACGAGATTTTTACAGACAAGTTCGGGAATCTCTAATGAGATGTTGGTTAGTAAGGAAATTACGAAACAATTTGTTTCAGGTTTCCTTTTGTTGGATTTCCACTTTAAACGTTTGATTTGTTAGTTGGTGGAAGATGAGTGATGGACCTGTCTTAGTGGTACGAACGGAATAATACTGAACGGTTTGAACGTACCTCAGTTCTGGTTTATTGTGGACAATCGCCGAAATATTTTTCGCTCTCGGCATTGCATTTCTTCTAAACACCTATAGATTCTGTATAAATCTCAAACCATGGAATATTTTCCCACATCTCGGATGGTGTCCCTAAAACCTCTCTCAATCTCCCTCTATCCAAAAAGGGTAGTTAATTAAAGGGCAGTTTCTTCTGACTTGATAACTGTAATTCCACATTTTCTGTAGTCCGAACACATTTCTCAATACTCAATCATTGTCCAACTGCAGACCTAGATGTCTAGCTTTTCCTCTTGCTCATTTATCTCTTCTACTTCTGTTTTCTGGACAATCCCCCCCATATGTATTTCCTGTTAATTAAATCAAAAGAAATTTGAGTCTAATGGGATCAGCCCCACAATAAGATTAAACTATTATCGGTTTTAATATATTTGTGTTGGAGTTATGATAAAAAAGCTATGTTTATACACGCATTTTATTTCTTACTATAAATTTAGCTTCTTTTAAAAATAGTTCCTTTCTTTGTCCAGTTTAAGTGAAACTCAAGAAAAGGTTTTCTTGGCTTATTGAACAAAATCAATAGATTGCGCCAAAAAGGGGTAAAACCGATGTAAATACCCTAGCTTTCAGAAGACTTCGTGCATTACAGGCACCATAAATTATTCACGAAAACATGCCACACTTTCACAAATATTTAAGAAGTTCCCCATCAACATCGAAAAAAAAAAAGTACTTTAAAAGTTTTAAGAGAACAAGATCTATTTCTCTCGTATTTTAAATGAATCATTTGGCAGCGGAATGGGCCAATAATGGCCCAGATTTTCGGTTAGACACACACACACACACGAAGTCCATTAAATCGGGCTACGTCCCAATCTACTAAGCTGCTCAGACTCTCCTAATACTTTATGGTCTGGTGGGAAATTCAATCACTATGTTAGCATTTTAAATCTCTAAATTATTCACCAACTTAAGACGACATGAAAGAATGTATTTTTGAACATGCAACGAGTACGAAGTTGGTTGAATGAATGTATTGAATGTGCTTAAGAGTTGGTTCTTTGAACAGAATTGAAAAGTCTGTTTTATATCGATTCCCTTAAAACCAATAAGTTCACACGGAATATCTTTTTAACGCCCTTCGCTAAAGGATCTCACCATTAAGTCAAGTTCATGAGCAAGTAGCGATCTAGTTTAGAAATAAAAAGTTTTTGACATTTATTGTGGCCACCGGTAGAGGCGCTGTCATCAACTGAATACGACGACAATTTAAAAGGGATTTTATCGAGTTGTTATTCTTACAGTTGCCGATATTATTTTGATTTATTGCTTTTTGTATTCGTATATTGTATATATAATTACGGATAATCACATAAATGCGGGTGTTCAAAAATAAATAAATCATTGAATTCTTGTTAATGTTGTAAACTGGATTCTTAATTGACTTTTCGAATGATGTATGGTTTATCTGCAAAAACTCGAGGCCAATATCGTCAATAAATATGTATTCGAAAACAGTTTTGATGTTATATGCAGACAGATAGTCCTTGTTAATTGTGAATTGCCAAGACTAGTCAGGTTTCCGAAGACCTTCATAGGAATTTTAATGCGGTTCCTTAAGGACAGTCCATCCACTTTGATGCAAACGATTGGCAATGATGTTAACGATGGCGTCGTGACGTTTGATTACGACACCGTTCGTACGATGAGAATGCTGGCAGACGTGGGCCAGGGATTCGACAACAAGGCAGCTCCGAATGCTGGAACCACCATAAGATATTTTCAATAGCGCATTAATCCGTATTTGAACCACGTCAAAAAATCCATGGCCGGAAAGAAAGCGAGTACCATCACTGACCCACCGGTGTTGAGAACGAACCTTTCTGAAACCGACAAAGAACCTTTCTGAAACCTAGCCGTCAACAGAACTAGGTAGAAGATAGTTCATTTCCTTTATTACACTCTTTTTAAGAGTGTAATAGAGGAAATGAACTGAGAACCATTCTGAAGAAGAGAAGTTGTTTGGTTTAACTCACGCTTGAAAGCAGGGACATCAGAGAGAAGTTTGATTACAGGCGAAGAAGACTTTTTAATATGTAATAAACAGAGTCTCTTGATTAACGGAATAGAACAACAAAGAGAAGGCACACCCAAACCGCCATCGAGGACATCAGCATGAAAGAAGGAGACCGGAACATCGTGAGGCAGACGCAATCAAAGGCAGAGAGAACTTGGACATCAAGGCTGTTAAGCAATCCAGCAAGATGGAACTTAAGATTCTCAACCTTGATTTTTCTTTTCTCTACCAGAAGGAATAAGAGATAAAGTCCAAGATTTAGAAGTCCAAGAATTCGAAGACCTCTAGTACGGTAAAAGTAGTTAGACATATCTAAAAGCTGACGTAGATCAGCTTTCAGATAAAGATGTGATCATCTGCAAAAGCAAGCCCATTAACCAAACAATCTTGAATGTTAAAACCAATAAAGGAGGGGAGTTTCTGCAGCATACAATCGAAGACGGCGTTGAATAAGAAAGGAGACAACAGATCACTTTGACAGACCCCGCGAGAAGAACGGAATACGAGAACTACAGCCAACAGCATGAAGATCAGTGTAATAGTTAGACTACAGAAAAGAAATATAGCTAATAAAGGAAGCAGGAAATCCTTGATAGGAGCATCGTTGATCGCAAAAAATGAAACCTGATTAAAAAGTTTTTGTAAATCGAGAGAAGCAAGAAACAGCTGCTTAAGATTGCAACGGGATTTGGAAAGAACAGCCGATAACAGAAAGACGTTCTCAGCAAAACCATCGACCGGCTGGAAAGCCCTTTGACGAAAGTCCAAGGAAATGACACTCAGAATCCGAGATAGTAACTTTATGAAAAACACGGAAAACCTCCGAAGCCACCATAACAGGTCTAAAGTCACCGGGGATGATGGTTCATTCTTTTTGGGGAGCAAGAAGGTATACGCTCCCAGTAACAGGAAGTATGGAAGGCGGTCCAGCCAAAGAAGGAGATGGAAAAGTACGATAAAAGTAGTTGCAGGAACGTTCTTAATAGTAATGCAGAAATTTCGTCGGGTCCAGTGCTGGTTAAAATGGCAGAAATGGTAGTACTAAGCTCCACGGGAGCAATAAACTCATATAAAGTGTGAGAAAGTTCAGATCAATTTTGAAGAATGATGTGCGGAGATAACGGTATAGATCATAAAGATTTAGTTGATCTTGAATGGCATTGGAGGTGAGAGACTTAAGAACCAGGTGACCATGTGAGTAGATCGGTGTTTCAGATAACAATTTGGCCAGACTCATATCTTCGTAAAGCCAACTTGGGACTAAAATAGTTAGAGAGAGAAAGATGATTGCCAGGTTGAGACGCCTCTGGAGAAATAGACAGAGAACGTAAAACAGAATCTAAGAGGTCACTGCTTAAATCAAACTCATGAGGATCGCCAGACAGAAGACCAGAGCTTGATGGCAGAAGAGGGGAATCCATAGTGACAAAATTAAAACTATTCAGAATAGAGAATTCGAATTTAGACAGCTATGAGAATCTACGGAAGGAGGGATGCTGGGAAATAGTTCAGAACTGCGATTCAGAGGAGATAAGTCCAGAAAACCCAAACTCATATTGGAAGAAGAACATGTAGTCGTCGGAGAAGAAGAAGAAAGGGCTTGCTTTGGAAGAGTGGAAAATCCTGAAAAAAGCGGAGAACGAGAGGAAGGAGGACGAGAAATAACTCTTGAAGATACAACATCAGAAGAGGCACTGTACTAGCGACTTGGCTCAGAAGAGTGGAATATGATTTCAATTTATGACGACTTTTAATAATCTCGGACGTGTGATGTAGAAAAACCTGATGGAGACGTTGGTTAATATCAGGCGGATTTAAACCCCGAATATAAAACTCAGTGGATGAGACAGAGAACTTCTCGGATCAACGAGCCTTGGAACGAGCAATATCAATCCTACACTGTTGTGCAAAATTTAAGGACCAGTCAGGTTTTCATCTTTTCCTTCTCATAGGAGTGGCCTGGATATGGGAAAAGCATACCAAAGGAATCTCGTGAGGTACAGAAATGATGAAGGAAACAACACCGACACAACAACGGAAACGAAACGGTACAGAGGGACTTTATTCAAAAATGGCAACATAGCACTGGCTGCCATGATACAGATGCATCGCTGCCAAAGATGGAACAAAGGGAAGAGGTGGTCCTCCTCAGTAGGAGACATGGCCACCCCCTAATGTCGATGCATGGTTCCGCATTCCTCCTTGTCTCCAGATGAAATAATGTCTAGAATCTGTTTGTTGAAAACAATTAACCAAATATAAACTTGTAATATCGATTATTTTCAATTAACCACATATTCCTCTTAACAAGTGCTATTTAAAACAATTGATATTAAAATAAAATGGCGTTTATTAGTTTTATTTAATAACTAATAAATTAATAATCAACGGTGACTTATTAAGGCGTATTATTAAAATAAAAAGCACTCGATGTATTAGATAACCCAGTCGAGGATGCTTACCAGTTTTTTTTTTCTTTCTCTTTCTCTTCTGAATAAGTTATAACTGGTGTTTTAAATAAAGTAGTTCTACCGAGGATACCGAATCTTTTATATTGTACTTTATATTCCGTACCGAGTCGAATATGCAGTTTATTTCTTAACCTACTTGGAAGGGATGTAATGTTTGCTGTCCATAAAAGGAAGAAGCCTAACAATATCTTTTAAAGGCTAGGGATCTGTTTCTGTTTCCTGTTGAATGCCTAAGATTAATGCAACACCATTAATCTTTAACAAGAAAGAGGAAGGAGAGGAAAGAGGTATTTTACTCGTCTTACTCGTCTGATCTTCTTAAAACCTGGACAACATCCATCATGGAAACAGAAGGAAAACTCCAACATTTTTTTTTGGTGCATCAACTATTTCGCGAATAGTACTCTGAATTTATATGGTTCTGCATTAGATCTTTGTCATTAGTATTATTCAATAACCTATTCACGATTATATTTGCAGTTTTTTTTTCATTTTAATATTCTTCATGGACTGATTTAGTTGGAAGGTTTACTTGGAATGCAATAATTGCTCATTTTTAATCTTTGAGTTGTAGATCTCTTTTGTATTTGGGATATTATTATATTTTAAAATTTTTTAAAAAAAGTTTTGAATGTTTTAAGATAATTATAAATAACCTAAATAATTTTATATTTTTACATTTTATTTTATTAAATTTATATTGTTTTAGACATCGTGTTTGTCTTATAATAAAATAAATGTATATTTTATTGCAAGAAACGAAAAAAAAGCTTCAACCTAAAGAATTAAATTTGAACTCAGTTTGAGGGCACATTATTTTAAACATTACAGAAGATTGCTGATATTAGCGAACTGTTAACAGAGCGCACTATCATTTTGGGAAGGTTGCATACATTTGGAGGTTTTCTCAAACCTAGAACTTCAAAGATAAAGACTATGGGAGGTCCAAAATTATATTTACATATATTTCTTACCACTACAATATACATGTATATTTTTCTTTTTTGGGAAATATAAATTGTAGGAAACTCCGGTGTGTTTATGCCGGAGAACCGGATATTGTCTATCCTTAATAACTCTGCTGGATTGAGCTTGATCTACAAGCTGGTATACATCTAGTGCATTCATTCACCTGGAAAGGAGGCGAACAAGGGTGGCAATGTTTCTTTCCGTAAGAGTTTATCTCCATGGGATGATTTTGCGTGTTGCAAAGAGGACTGAATTTGAGGTGGTGAAGGGATTTTTGTGAATTCAATTAATACAGGAGGACGCAATACTCCATAGCAAGGAATTTCCTAATGTAGGATTGGGGAAGGGATGACCATATGGAAGATACACACAAAACTACTTTAGTATCAGTAAACACTATCTTGAAGAACGAATAACATGAGTAACCCCTCTCCTCGCACCATAGTAAAATAAGATGAATTAATAAGAACCATCTTATGCTCACGTTTAGAGGAAAGAGGCGAAAGAAAGATCCTCTTATCCTGAGAAAACAATGTTTACCAATTACAACCATACTTCATTAGAAGAAGATTTTATCAAATAAACCATCTTGAACACTGTTGACGGTCGTCTACACAATTAAAGGATGTCAGGAAATCAAATACAGTTAACAACTCTCTAAAGAAAAGCAATGCGAATAACTACCTTTTAGCCACGCAGAATCAATCCCGTCTAGATCTCTCACCAGGAGTAGTTTACTGTTTCTACAAGCAAACTGGTGAATCGAACAGAGGATCCTTTTGTATGCCACCCCACCTCAGTGCTTTGAACTACTCTTCAATAAACTACTTTGACTTCTGACGATATCTATCCCCAGCGTCGTTGACACTCGAGTATACCATGCCTCCCCGTTCACACTCAAGTATACCATACCTCCCCGTTCACATCGAGGGCCTGCGTACCAAAGCGATAGCGTTGCCATCCACTCTTGTCCTCCTTCTGTGAAGATAACTTCAGTAATCATTTGTAGCAAACCACATCGGCCCTCCGATGCTAAGAGAGGATTCCCCTTCGCTGCCATGCACTTATGCCAGAATTTCGCTCAGTTTATATACATTAAGGCATGTTTTGCGCATGAAGCAAGGGGGTTGATATCCAGTTACCGAAATTGTCAGAAAATTCCTGTTTTAGAATTAGCATCAGCATTAATAGTGGCATATGATGCAAGAAAGCAAACTTATACAGCATCAACCAAAAAACAAAAAAAAAAAAAAAAAAAAAACACACAGACACACACTTCCTATTTGATCTATTCATTCCCTCCAAAAGTTTGTACAGTTCTTCCATGAATTTATTTAAGCTATTAACTTCCATAATGACAGATGGAAATTTGTTCCACCAATCAACAACTCACTGATTAAAGGCAAAGTTCTGTACATCTATTCTGCAATTGTCTTTCCTCAATTTGAATTCATGCCCCCTCAAGTGCATAATCTGAGCAAGAGGAAGGAAGGAAGAATCTCACCAGCAATGAGTTTGCTGAAACCATTAAAAGCCTTAAACACCCAATTAAATCATCGGCAGACGCTGCAATTTTCAGGACTGAAGCCTTACTTCATAAGCGCATACCTTTGTTGTCCTCACCAATCTCGTTGCCTTTCTCTGTACTCGTTCCAACAGCTTTACATCCTTCTTAAAATGAGGCCTCCAGACCTGTTTGCAGTCCTCAAGGTGTGACCCGACAATTGCCTAATAAAAGGGGATAATCACCTTCTCATCCCTGCTAGCAAACTTCCTGTATATTAATGACAAAACCCCATGAGCTGTCCTGGCAGCCTGGGCATTGCTCAGCAGAGAATTTTCTTATCTGACTCCACAATTATCCCCAGGTTTCTTCATTCTGACTCCACAATTATCCCTAGGTTTCTTCATTCACCACTAACTACACTGAGAGTAGTACCACACATTTGGTACGTTACTTTCACTTCTGACTTGGTAATTTATATGCCACCCATATACAGTACTTTTCATTTGCCAATGTTAAACTTCAGTTGCCACTTTTCCGCCCATCTACATAACTTTCTAGATCCTGTTGCAGTAGCATACTTACTGTCATTAACAATCCAGCCAACCTTTGTATCATCTGCAAACTTGGACGTTACGCCTGATATACCTTCATTAGTATCCTTGATAAATATCGGAAACAACAATGGGCCCAACACCGAACCGTTACGGACTCCACTAATAGCATTAGTCCACGAAGAGCAGTGTCCATTGATTACACTGTCTGTCTTCTTCTCCCACTCAACCATCCATCCCTTTAGCCATAGCAACAACTTGCCCTTAAAGCTACACTGCTCAAATCTGTACAGCAGTCTTCCATGTGCAACAGTATCAAAAGCTTTCCTGAAATCCAAGTATACGATATCAAAATTATTTTATGCATCCAATTCCCTTGTGACCACATCATAATATCCTATGAAATTGGTCAGACGAGCTTCCCCTTAACAAACCCGTAATGTGTCTGTACTATAACTGCAGTCCTGTCTAGATGATCCTGCATTACTTCTATAATCAATGATTCCATTATTTTCTCTGGAACAGAAGTTAAACTGGTGGTGTAATTACTCGTGTCACTCTTTGACCCCCCCCCCACCCCTTTGTGAATTGTGGATACATTTTCACACCTCCAGTCCGCAGGGACCTCCCACGGCGCACAACAATTTCCCATTCATTTTGCTCTCAGTTATTACAAAATTATTTAGCTCCACGTTAGAGTTTGATAAACTGCTGACCTCCACTTCCGTAGAGAATATCCCATGTGCGAATGTAAATGAAAAATACTCATTTAGTTTGTCAGATGTATGAGCAGGATCATCAACAGTCAAACCACGGAAATCGTGTGGACCAATCTGATTCATCTCCTTCCTTCTAGTGTTTACATAAGGGAAGAAGCCTTTGCTGTGTGTTAAAGATTTCTCATAATCTTCCTTCGATTGCCTAATCTCCTTTGTGACTTCATTACAGATTAGCTTATATCTATCATAGGCTTCCGTATCGCTAGATAATTTATATGCATCCCATGCATTTTTATTCTCACGAGTCTCATTAGTTCATCTGACGTTCATTTGGCCCTAAACCTTGAACAATATTTCTTAGTTGGTATGAAAAGCCTAGTAGCTTCCAAAATGAATTCTTTGAATGCCTGCCATTTTGAATTTACTGTTGGTAACATCATCAGTTGGTCCCATAGTATAGAATTTTAAAACTGTCTGAGACCACTGTGTTCAAATTTATGAAAGCAAAAACCCTTCCATTTATCCCTGATGGTAGTTACCTCTTTGAGTAAATCCCACTTCAGAATATTGTGATCGCTGCCAACTAGCGGTTCCTTTATCTGCAGATTCTTAATGCATGAAAAATCCCTAATGATAATCAAATCAAGAGTATTACTCCCTCTAGTTGCCTCCCGAACATGCTGATGTAGAAAATAATCATCCAATAAATCCGCAAAGGCCTTGCTAGTGTGTGAGTGACCAACCCACAAATTCCAGTCAATATCTGGGAAGTTAAAATCCTCCATTATAAGACTCTCTGATTTACTGGCCCACTCTAATTCACTGCAGAATTGTTCGTTGTACTCATCAGAGCCATTAGGCCTATAACACACTCCTATGTATTTCGATAGCTCACCAAAGTATCTGGATACGTTTATGCTGCTCTGAATTTTCTTAATTTATTACGAAACTTATTAATAAAATTAATACGAGATGTATACTAAGTTGTCTCTGGAGATAATTAAGATGTACAGTTCAAGCATTGTGTATGCTATATGGATTTCGAAGAATTACAAAAGGTATTCATTAAAATGTTGACATTCTATTCATCATCTCAAACAGCAAAATACAAACATTCACTTTGTGAATGTTTGTCATGTATAGCCGGATATTTAATTGGATTATGTACATAAGATAGGAAAGGTTTACCACTGATCCTTTGTGAATGGACTAAGAAAGCCCTTAATGCACCTTTCCACGTCTTGTTAATTATCTCAGGACATTTATTAATTAATATGTCATTAGGAAACACTTCTAAATCAACAATCGCGCTGGTGTAACTAATTTCATAGCAACATGATTAACGATAACCATGTGGGAGGCATTAAAGGGGATGTTTATATTATGGTTATATTACCACTGTCCCAAAAGTTGCATTTTGGTTGTGAATATGAATTTTAACGCGGAAATGTTATTAAAATGAAATTCTCTCAGTTGTAACATCGAAATAACAGTAGATTTCCTTCCTGTTATCATGGCTGTTCTTAATTACGTGTGACCTCATTTTTGAGATGAATCCTAAACTTTCACTAGCATTTTTCTAAAGCTTTCCGATAAATCTCTTTGAAAACACTATCACGTTCTTTTTTAAATCAACAAGCACAGAAAAGGATAGTTTCCTATAAAAAGACAAACGTTTTATTGGGATTTGATCTCGAAATGTGTGAGGCTATCACGGGTAGCTACGTTCACTGTGAAAAACAAGAAACTGGACCTTGCACGGGCATGCCAGAACTAATATTGGACCACCCACATGTGGAAATCTGTCGCCTGTTCTGACAAAACCATTTCCAACTCTATCATGCTGCTGGGAGTATCCATATTTTGAGAAGGCAACATGAGGCCATGGCATGCATTTGAATGCACTGTTGGTATTCAGCAGGCTGTGAGCTGTGGTTTCATGGTTCGGGGACTGTTCTCGTGGGATCTCTAATCACTGTTAATCAACGTGTCGATGGAGACGCCTAACTTTCTATCGTTGCCGACAAAGTACATCCCTTCACGATGAGGGTGTATCCAGACAACTCTAGCATCTCTCAACAGGACAATGTCACAAGGGCTGACAGGTTGCTAACTAGTTTCAGTAACATGACAATGAATTTTCCGTTCTCCCATGGCCGCGAATTATCCGGAATTCAACCCAATTGAGCACGTTTCGAACCTACTGAAAAAGGACACTCAATGCTAAGACTATCCACCTGACAATGTGCGAAATTACTGGACTGATTGTGCAATGAGTAGCACTACCACAGGATACCCTGCAATGCCTTGCGGAGTCCGTGCCACGACTTGTACTGACTGTGTTACTGACCATAGGTAACCCCAACAAGGTATTAGGTAGGTGTTGCTAATGCAAAGCCAACTCAGTGTACCTTAAAAATGTGTGTTATATTATTTGGACATATTTTTATCGTATAAATAATGATATTAATAATATTATCAATGATGTTATTCATCGAGAAAGAGTGACACCACGTACTGTATATGGATATGTTTGATTTAGAAGAGATCTAATCAAAGTTTACATAATAAAATTTGTTTGTTTACAACAGCAGCAAAAGAAATTTTTTCAGTTATACTTCAGATTCAGATTTCTAATACTGCAGCAACCCTTTTAGCAAAAACGAAGACAAATTTGAATTAGAAAACGTTGTTTCCATTCAGAATGTCGTGACCTGAATTTGCGTGATGCTATGTTTTGCGCTGGCTTAGAATACACAAGGAAATTTCTCTGTAAACGATTTGTATTAAATATCTGGCTCAATGTTTTCGCAGAGTTTGAAATGGAAATCTGTTTCTGAAATTTCTTTTAAAAAGTAAAAAAGAAAAGAAGTGTCGGATAGATTTTTAAATTGCAAAGAAAACAGAACAAAAAAACGAAAGAAACATCTCTGGTTAGAGCTTAATTACACTACCCAACATGATTTTTACCTCCAGCCAATCAATGGTTGTTTCTGGTCAAGTGTTATGTGTAGAATTTAAAATCAATCATAAAAATTTTCTATGACGTCTCAGTTTTAAGATATAGATAGATAACTGGATTCTGTACAAAGCTGTTGTAAGATGTAGATCTTACAAATTATAATAGAAATATCTGTTTTACTAAAATAAATCCAGGCAGGGCGGTGAAAAGGGACTATTAAGTTAAATATAGTAAATGTTAAGATTGGATATTTAGTTTTAATGTAAATAGGGTTAAAGTTTGAAGAAACACTGGATTTAGGGATGGAGAGTTTTAGTCGTGGGAATTAAAATAGTGGCTAAATGGAAACAAGTAATTTCGAGTAATATAAATAGCAAACAGGGACAGCAGTCAGAACTAAAGGGGTGCCATTTGAGAACAGGCATAAAAGGGTTGCTGAGGGCAAGAACAATAGGACCGTGAAACTGGATTACGAAGCGTCTCTTTTGATCTAAGCCACCGTTAGAAAGTAACAGGAACTTAGTGGACGTCCAGTATTTCGTCAAAAGAAAACGGCGTCAGGGTGACTGATAAATTTGGGTAAGCTCGATATATTTAGCAGAGGTGTGAACACGAAAATGAGTGTTTTGGAGGGGAACATGAAAGGGCCATACTGGCAACATGAAAGGGCCATACTGCCGTGTGAAAAAAGAAAAAGAAATTTCTAGAGAAGGATTGGTTTGTGCGCTAGGGAGACAACTGGGGTGAGATGTTTAGCAAATAGGAAGGAATGAAAAAAATTAAACAGTATGGGGATTAGTTGGAGTCCTTGAGGGTGGGGTTCCAAACTTAAGGGAAAGAGTAAAATTTGGGGGGGAGTAATTTCAGCAAGTGGTCTTTCTCTGTGATTGAAAGGGTCGTGAGTTTGCGGGTTGAAGTGGGAGCAGATTTTTTGGTGGTCAGAGTTCACATCTCGTGGTAGCAAGATGAAGAAGAAAAAGAAAAAACGTGAGAGAAACGGGTAGTGAGGCGTAGAGGATGCGAGTAACTGCGGACTGAAAGTGATGATGTTTTTTTGGAGGTATGGAAGAGTGAGAAACAAGTGCGTTGAAAGTTGTGCAGATAAGTGAGCCAAGAAGAGAAAGAGAGCCCACACTTATTGCGTCTTGGGTTTTGAGAAATGGCCAGTTGTGCAGATATGTGATCCAAGACGAAAAAGAAAGCCTGGTCCGGCATCGGAAGGCAGTGTGCCCAAGAAATGGAAGAAAACCCGTCCGCCACAAAGGAAGCCTGAACGCAAGAAAATTGGAAGTAGCGGGCATTCCGGAACGTAAGCCTGTTCCTGTTTTTTTTTATCGAATCCTGAACTCAAGGACTCATAATCTAGCTCTGTGAGCAAATGAGTGATAGTCCTTTTAAAAAAAAGAACATTCCTGTTGTATTAGACAAGTTAGTTACTAAGGTTGAGATAATTTGTTATGAATGTTAATGATTTTGAAATAACGTAAGGGTGGTAAAGGGGATGACCAAGATGATAACTAGAGAGTAATTAAGGTAGAATGGGTGATCTGTAGTTATCTTTTGTTTTAATTTGAATTTCCACTTTAATGAGGTCTCAAACCCACCCCACATTTCGCAAATTTGACTGCAATTTACAGAAAATTCTAGATTCTAGGGTATGTAAAGCGGGTGTTAGCAGAACATTAAAGACGATTTAAAGTCGAACATTAAAGACGTGCATTTATTTACAAAAAAAATTACAAGCCTTTAATGACATTATATACAGCATTTACATAAAATAGAAATAATTACATACATGCATGCCAATTTTCATTTATATATTAACCCTACTAGTACAATGCATTGTCTCTCTCTCATCAACTATTCTCGATTTACATATTATTAACGTCAGTTTCTATCTGTTGTATCTTATTTGATATGAGTCTTCGATGATTACTCAATCATTCTCTTACATTACAACAATTTTTATCGCTTACATCAGTAAACTCATTTCAACTGTTATTACTCTTTTTGTTTATTTGTTTCTCACCTTTAACACATGAAATGCATTACAACTGTATTACCTCTTACCTCAATAATATTCACTACAGATCACCCATTCTACCTTAATTACTCTCTAGTTATCATCTTGGTCATCCCCTTTACCTGGAGCGAGCCCATGAATCATTTCGACGACTGCTATTTCTGCAAGACAAAAATAAAAGGTATTTCCAAAAAGAGCAAGCACTGCATCAAATATCCAGATATCCCATCAGAAATTAGGCCAGTGCCATACGGTAAAGAACTACCATTACCTGTGCCACCAAAATCTTGGGGCATTGGAAGTAGTGATGAAGGTACAGAAGAAATCGTTTTACCAGATGTCGCGGAACCATGTACTTCACATGATTTGGACTACGAGCCAGAAAAAGAAAAGGCCCCACACTACACTGAACAAGAAGAATTAAGCGACTTGATCAGAGATTTGGGCTTACCCAAAGAGAAGGCTGAATTACTCGGATCCAGACAGACTACAACAGTGGAACTTACTTGCCAAAGGTACAAACATTACAATATACCATAAGCGAAATAAAGAGTTTTCAAGATATTTTGCAATGGAAAACAACATGTGTGTCTGCAAAGACGTCGTTGGTCTTATGCACGAACTGAACATTGATCACAATACATCTGAATGGCGTTTGTTCATTAATGCGTCAAAGCTAAGTTTGAAAGCAGTATTGCTTCACGATGGAAATACTTTACCATCAATTCCTCTTGTTCATGCTGTTGGCCTGAAAGAAACTTACGATAGTATGTCCCAGATTATTGCTGCTATACGTTACAATGACTATGGTTGGTATATTTGTGGTGATCTCAAAATGATTAGACTGCTTGTTAGGTTGCAAGGTGGTTTCACTAAATGCTGTTGTTTCCTCTGTTTGTGAGATAGTCGTGCAACAGCCAAGCACTACGTCGTACAACACTGGGACAAGAGAGAGAGAGAGAGAGAGAGAGAGAGAGAGAGAGAGAGAGAGAGAGAGAGAGAGAGAGAGAGAGAGAGAGAGAGAGATTAATATATTCCCGGCAAAAGCAATGTAAAGTATGTTCCACTGGTTGATCCACAAAAGGTTTTTCTTTCCCCTTTACACATCAAGTTTGGACTGATTAAGAATTTCACTAAGGCTTGAAGAATTCCTAAGATAAAGAAAGAAGAGGATTCGCATATTTAATGAAAATGTTTCCAAATTTATTTTATGCAAAGCTGAAGGAAGGAATTTTCATAGGAAGCGCCTAAAAGATGAAGGATTTCAAAGAAACCGGAATGATGTTGAAGTGGCTGCATTGAGATCTTTCAGGACTGTTGTACACTGAGTCCTCAGAAAGAGAAAAGAAGAGAACTATGAGCAACTGGTGACAAACTTGCTAAAATGTTACAAGAACATGGGGTGCGAATGTCATTGAAAATGCATTTCCTTCATTCCCATCTGGATTTCTTTCCTGAAAACTTAGCTGATTCAGTGATGAACAAGGAGATTACTTCCACCAGGACGTATCTACAAAGGAAAAACGATACCAAGGTCTCTGGGACTCTGCCATGATGGGAGATTACTGTTGGTTTCTCAAACGGGAAAGCAATCTGGAGTATAAGAGGAAATCATTGAATGGGAAACATGTCTAAGTAACATATATTGCGTGCAACAATTACAACCATGTATGCTGATATTGTATAAAAACAAGGAATTTAAAAAATGCGTATATCTTTTGATGTAGACGTGACAGAAGTAGAAGATTGATATTTTCATAATCAGGACATTAATTTTATTCAGAATAACCAACTTTCGTTCCAGAGGTATGAAGAAAAAAAAATTGTCGGGTAGTGTTATATAAAGCAGAATTGAATAATCAAATATAATGATTTATCATTTTAAATTTTATTTAATGAGCGGATTAAATGTTGACCATTTAGGCACTTAATGGATTCGCTGAGAAACTTTTGATACTGTCCTCCCTCATAAAAGGCTACTATAAACTGGAGCAAAGTGGAATTTCTGGTAAAATCCTAGGTTAGACTGTGGGCTGGCTAACAGATAGGAAAACTGAGGATTGTTATGAACAGTCTTCAGAGCTGACCCGTGTTAAAGGTGAGGTTCCTCTGAGATTGGTGTTGGGTCCCCTACAATTTTTAATTTTCATAAATGATATTGATGAGGGTATCTAGGTAAAACTGCCCAATTTTGAACATTGTATGTAGGCCTGGAGATCGCTTCCTCCTTCCCAAAGAAAAAAAGACATCGGACTTCTGGAGAGGATTCAAAGTAAGTCAACCATATTAGTGATGAGTGGAAATCTATATGATTATGAAAAACAGTTTGAAAGATGTGCACTTAAATTTTGACGACTAGATATCTAAGGAAAGATGTGATTGAGGTACATAAAGGTCTGAAGGGGTTAAGTAAAATCAGTGAGGAAAGTCTGTTCTCCCTCGTAGATGACACAAGAACCAGGAGGGGGGGGACAACTATAAAATATAAGGGGAATAACAGAGGAATAAGTTGGAATAAGTTGCCTTCCAAAGTGGCAGAGCCAGTGGGTCTGAATAAATTCAAAGCGGAAACAGATGGTCAGTTTTTCGGAATGGATATAGCACGAATATTCTGTTCTTTTCTAAATAAAAAGTGTAATTAAATAAAAAACACTTAAAAATTAAATAAAATAAAAAGGTATAAATAAAATTAATAAAACCATTATTTTTTTAAAATATTTAAGTGTTTTTATTAAAAACTAAAAATAAAATCATACAATAAGTATTGCAATCCATAAAAAAAAAATAACAAAAATTTCCCCGAAATTAAAAAAAGAAAACTTACACCTGTCAGGTTTAGCGTCACTATTTTTGTAACAATTAGGAGTGCCACTATATATTGTTGTTAACTGCTATGTCCACCATCATCATGAAATTTTAAATACCAACATCGATAGCTTAAATTAATATCAAAAACAATCAGGAAGCATGCGCAAAACCTTATGGAACCGCGGTAGTGTAGTATTGGACAGCAATACACACTCTATGTGGCCAAAATAAGGGATATTTCCCACTGGGTGACCTTTTTTTTTTAAACGCTGTGGCCAAATCAGTTATCAGGATAGAGTTTCACATTTTTTTCCATCTCTGAGGAAATGGAGTTTTCGTCCCTCAAAATAGGAACATTGACTATAGAACATCAGGAATGCTATCTAGTAAACCCTTATGCCTGTAACTGTTTTGCATATTCTAAAACAATTACATCCAACATTCGTGCTCAGTCTTATTCATCAAAGTAAATTTTTGCGAGCTTTCTTGTCAAAACAGGCGTTAACGGTTTTGATAAGTTCAGTATAAATTTTGTTTACAATGCTTTATAATAAAATTTCTTGATCACTTGGTAAATATTAACCATCTTAAAAAAAATGTTGAAGTATGGGTTATGGCAAGCTTCTGTTTGGAAATATTTCAGTTCGAATTCAGTTTTTTCATCGCAAATCTGCACTACTTTAGCAAATGGTTTTTAAAAATTGAATGTTGCCATGGAAGTTTTTGATACGTAACCATTGAAAGATAGATCTTCCAGCAAAGTAGACACGCAGGTATGCCATTAGAATATCATTAATCATGTTTCGTAATGACAGATGCAACAGATTTAGGCTAGAGATACAAGTGTGATAGGAATAATCATCTATTGGGACAAACAGGTACATTAGTAAAACGATTCATAGACTTGTTTAACGGGAAAACGTTAGTTCCATTTGAAAAGCAGTTCAAAGACATCTCTATTGTTACTAGGTTATCCATCATCCGCTATCGGAACAAATCCCAGCACATAAAGTCTGTTGGGTAATGGAGGAAAACTTACTTTAATGGTAAAATCGTTGTTGGTTAAAGGCTGAATGTCGTTTGTCATTCTCCGGAAATGGCTGTTAAGATCTGTTTCCTTTTCATTAACTTTTGGAACAACTGACGAAATAATTAACAGATAACGGTTGCTACGTTGCTTCATAAGTGTAAGTTCCGGGTATTAATAGAACATTGTGGACATCTGGCTGGGGTATAAAGAGAGAAGGATAGTTGGTTTGTTCGTTTATTGGGCACCTTATCTAGAGTACCGGCGGATAAGGTCATGAGGTCGCTAGAAGAGCTAATAACTAATACACGAAGCAGTGACTATAAATGTGTTTCCTTAAAGTTTCCTTACTGTTTTTACCGCATCATGGTGTTCATAATATACGCACGATAGTGTGTGTGTGTGTGTTAAGGGCAAATGCTACTGAGGCTATGAGGCGACGGGATTCGAACCTCGGTATTCTACATTCAATGTGGCCAGTAGCACATGATTACGAGGAGGTATCAAAAAAGTTCGTATACCCGGACCTAAATAAAACGTAAGTAGGAAAATGCCTTTTTTAATATAAGTTGTCTGCATATTCAATAGCTAACATGTGAAATTTCATTCCCGTAGGTGATCGCAAGCTAGATGTGGAGAGACGCTTTTGATTGACAAAGTGGAGTTTCTCAAACTTTCTTGAGGGCAAGAAAGCTCAGGAAATTGACGATGTGTATGGGCAGAATTGTCCATCCTGTGACACTGTATAAAAAAGTGGAAACGGGAGTTCAAGTGCGGTCGTACAAGTGTCTTTGACGAGCCAAGAGAAGGAGGTGAGGGCAACATAGGAACATTAATAAAAATGATATAAACCAACTAAAACTCTCAACTTTCAACTATTAGCGACTATACAGAATTGTCGTCCAAAATATTCGGGCTCACGTCGATTTTATACTGACGTCATTGCCATTCACTTGAATACTGTGTCAGTTTCCCTTGGCGCTACGATACACTCTACCTTCTTGAGTAGGCTTTTCTGAACGATAGAACGCATCCAGTATAACCGTCCTTTCCTCCTGTAGAACAGTGACAGAATACGCTTCCGATGTGGAATATTTTGGTGTGGTTTTCAACCAGTACCCCAGTTAATTTCCTTTGATATTCTATCGGAACTCCACACCAGCCATTCGGCATTCTCTAATCGCAACAGCGGTACAGCATAGGATATTATCCTGTTGAAACAAACATAGATGTGTATCAAAGAATTACCATATTGCTGGGAACATGAGGAAATTTCCCAAAATGAAAATTTCATCATGTTCCAAGCAAAATTTCATCATCTTGATAAAAGCAGCAGTTCAGCAGTTATGTGCCTAGGATTCAAAAGATCCTAGCCAATAACAAGAGAAACAGCGCATGCCATAACCCCACCTCCACTGAACTTCATTGTTGGCACAATGAACTCCGGCAACAGATGGTCTGCACCTCCGTAGCCAGGCGAGAAGGAGCAGCAGTGCGTAACATATGCTTCTTTAACATTAGCATTAGCATTAGCATTAGTAGAGGCATTTGATGCAAGAAAGCAAGCTCATGCAGCATCAGCCAAAAAAAAAAAAAATAATAAAAATAACCACTTCCACTTCATCCCTCTGTTCTTTCGAAATACCTGTCCAGCTGAGCCTTAAACTTATTTAGGCTATCAACTTCCACGACAAGGGATGGAAGTCTGTTCCACCAACCAACCACCCGCTGGCTAAAGGCAAATTTCCGCACGTCTATCCTACATCTGTCTTTCCTCAATTTGAATTTAGGCCCTCTCAGGTGATTATTCTGAGCAAGAGGAAGAATCCCATCAGCATTGAGCATGCTCAAACCATTCAAGGCTCTGTACACCTCTATCAGATCACCTCGCTGGTGCCTGAAGATACGGAAGATGCGGAAAGGTCAGGGAATGACCACCGCATGTTCACGGAGCAATATGGCCTTAGTTGCTAATGCTCCTAAAAACCAAACAACATATAACAGATGGTCTCCAGCATCCTTCACACTCACATCAGCCCATTTGGCCGGGCTAGGGTCTGAGAAGTTATCACACCATAAAGTCGATTTCCACTACTCTATAGGTCAATTACGATATTGGTTTCGTCACCCAAGGCGAAACTGCTGATTGGTGACGTTTGGCTTAGGTGCCGCCTAAGCCAAACGGCTTTCTCCCATGAAAACCAACGAACTCCACACGAAGTTTGTTTGCACAGACCTCAACCTCTGTTGATGCCTTAAACTCCTTGATGATGTTTTGCCGGGACGCCTGATAACATTCTGTTCTGTCCGAGTACCGACTGGTCACGTGTAGGAGTATGATGGTATTTCTAGATGGTGGTGGTATTGTGACTTTTACATGCCCATCCGGGTAGCACAGTTGAACGAATCGCAGGACTCCCCACATCGGGTGGAAGTACTGAGTTCGAATCCCGTCGATAGTGTGAGGAAGTTTTATAGGCATTGTTCACAACACTGAATTAGTCTCGGGAGAGGATTGCATGGTTTTTTTCTCCCGGAAACTTGGGTTTTTGTCCCAAGTAGTTCCTTTCCTAGTTTTAATCTAAATGGAAAGTCTACTTTATACTTGTTGTGAGCGTCTCTGGAAACTTATCTCAGCGCTCAAACAAGTTGGAAATAGCAAATCAGGCATGCGCACTTGAAAGCTACTGACGTCAAACATAATCTTGTTCCCATTAATCACGAAAGTGACAAAATTTTCGTTTTTAATTTCTTTTAATGAGCATAATTGAAACGGAATACCATTAAATCGCACTAAACCTTTAAAATATTAAAACGAGTATCAAAAACGATTGATTATTTTCAACAGAAGGATTGACAAAGATGGATTTGCAGCGCAAAAGTGAGACCCAAAGAGAAAACTTACTGTTTTTACACAGTGAGGAAAATGTGTAAGCAATATGGCTGTACAGTGTACCAACAAAACCAAAACTTTGAATTCTAAATTTTACAGAATCCTATTAAAGAAACAGGCAATAAAATAAAGTTGCTGAATACATAATAAAAGTAGGCCTGCCACATCACCCAGTGAACTTTTTTAAATCCATATGTGTTAATTTTTATTTTAAACGAACTGAGGAAAGTGGATATCTTTTATTAATTTTTTCTGATAATTTATTTCAGAAGATCCCATTAATTATGATTACAATAATAAAATTGCCACTAACTTTTAATTACAGGTAGCATCTTAGCAAAAATCGATGTCTGAGTTAATTTGCATTTATTAATGTACAAAACTAAGAAAAGTAACCGGTATAACATTATTAAATTAATTCTAAAGTACAAAATTGTTTTTAGAAGAATGATGAAATCAATAAGCGGCACTGATGTCTCTCATTAGCGAGATATTCTGAGTAGAATAATGGAGGTTACCGAGGGTAGTTTTAATACAAAGTAATTAAATGTGCCAAAGTGAAAAGAAATTACATTATCTCAGAAGAGGAAAAAAATTAAAAGCATGAAAATACACTGCCTTACCATTAATACCAGGACACCCCGTACGTTGATAGCTGGTCAAATCTTATCGAAGCACCACGTGTCAGACACAATTATGAATATGCTTGTAGGACTTGAAAAGACAGACAGTAGTACGATTGTATATGTCCTCAAGGTGCCGCGATCGACAGAGTTAACAGACTTCCAGCGCCAACGCAGAATGATAAGTTGCAACATAAATAATCGGCCATACGTGTCATTTCAACCGCATTGAAGATCCCTAGAGGAGGACGATTGGTGATGCGATCTGAAAATGGAAGCGGACTGGTGCTGAAACTGTCACAAAACGACCTGGAAGACTTCCCAAGATATTCTAGGTGGTTTTATGACTAGCTTAGTGTAAGACCCTTCTTCCTTGGATTGTAGACCAATGTAAGACTGTGCTTTAGAGTGACGAGTCACATATATGGTCTACCGGTCTGACAGTCGCTCATGGTTGTATCGCATGCCAAAAGAAAGATACTTGCAAGACTTTATCGTTACGACAAAGAAGTTTGCCTGAGGCAGCGTGCTGTTGTGGGGTTTCTTTTTCATGGTTTGGCCAAGGACCATTTTTTTGGACAAACCATGAATTCCGAAGCCTATCTTGATGTCCTGGAAAATAATGGTGTGGCAGCACATCTAGATGGTCTATATTTGTATCGGCAGGACAAATTTTCATGCCATACTGCTCGCGTTGTGATTGATGGTCTGAGGACATTGGACTTCAGAAGTTTCGCTGGCCAGCCTGAGTCTTGACCTCAATCCTATAGAGAACCTCTGGGATGAATTGGATTGTCAGGAGAGTGTGAGGAGAGACCACCCAAAAAACAGTATTGAACTGGTTGCTGGTTTGAAGGCCAAATGGAGAAAATATCAGAGGTCATTTACAAAAAACTGGTGGAGAGCGTTTCTCGGAGACTAAATGCTGTCATAAAACTAAAGATTTCAGTAAAAGTTATTAGTCGGAAAGAAAATTATCTTACTGTAGATGATAATTTATAAATAAAAACAATATTATTGTTCGCTATCATTTATTATTAATTTTTTATTTTATTAGAGTGATAAAAATTTAAAAGTCATGTTGAAAGGTTTACTTAATAATATTAAAATATAAAGTAAATAAAAACACTGATTGCCGATAACGCTTGCCTTGAGTGGAAGAATAGATTTTACTAAACCCATGACATATTTCAGACTATAGTCTTGGATAAAGCTAAATCATTCAAGCCTTTGTTAGATATTACAAATAACTGGTTTCCAAGAAACCGGGACAAGACATCTTTTTCTTTATCGTAATCTTATTGTGAGCAACTTGGCGACAGTTTGGCCCGTGCCCTGCTGGATTTTCGAAGAATTGATATCCATGAACTTCTTGAGAACTGTTCGAGTGTGCACTGTACCTTATAATGCACGTAACTTGTCAAGTAGCAAATTTCTCACGAGCATCACAGCGGAAGTGGTTAAATGAAGCAATTGAAGAATCCAAGTCTCAGAAAGGGAACTTAATTGGGGAAGAAATGGAAGATTTTAACAGTTCACTCCCTCTGCGTTTTTATTGCTTTTCACTTATAATGTGATGGTCTTTTTGCTTCATTTCTTTACAACATCACATGAGCACTAACTATTCCTTTATTTACCATTTCAAGGATAAAATTAACAGGCGTATAGCACGGATCCGTGGAGGCAGATTAGATGAATTATGTTTCTTTGTCTGTAGACCCGGAAATACTCGTATTGATCCTACATGACTCGTTGGTCATGACCAATATCCCCGAAATAGACCAACTTGATGCTACCTGGATACAAGAATATCCTGATAAGGCGATTATGTATTATTACTCCTGCATGAATACATTATTATCAGGAACTTTGCATTTGAAAAGGCAATTTCCAATGAATATTGATAAAGTAATGTCGCAAATTACCAGTAAACATCTTTATTCTTTAATGTTTGTTGTTCAACAAATTCAATCAAAACAGTTCTGCCACATTAGCAACGTTTAGCATTTAAATTAGCTTTAGAGACAAAGAAAGCTTAAATTAAATGCGTTTATTTCAGATTCTACTATTATATAAACAAAAGTAAAAGCAAAATTTCGACATAATTAAGTTTACTCAGCGTTCGCATTCTACCAAAGCTATTTTCACATATAATGAGGACATTCCCATTCCAAAACTAGTTTAAGTTAGTTCTGGAGCTGATTAAGTTTTACTCAAGTTTTTGTAAAAGTGAGTATACGTGATAACTACTTTACTTTAGAAAAACTATTGCAATTATAGGTTTTTCTGGACGTGGTCGACCGAATTATTGATAAAACTTTCCTTTTTGTTGTCATCATCGATTGTCTTGTTGAAAAGTAAGGATGATTTCCATTAAAAATGATTTCCGTTACTGCGAAAAGATAACTCTTTTCGGATAACCATAAATCTATGACGTCATACCCATAAGAAAAAGAAGAATATCTTGGGATTGGAAGACAGCGTTCTTTCATTTATTTTTTCTCTCTTTTCTTCACCCCTGGACAACTTTTAGTTGTCGATTTATAAGACTCCTGTGGGTTTTAGTATCGCAACACCTTTGCCATAAACTTTTTCAATGACAACCTCTTTCCATTCACCTCCTTTGGGCGAACTCCCAATAAATATCTTTTTGTTTTATTTTGCAGTACATTCTTTACGTAATCGCTTATATTTCAGATTCCAGAAATCATGGAGTTAGAATTAGTGACCGAGAATTACCTTATCTGCCCGTGCGTATTAAGCCCATAAATTGAATGTGTTCTCTAGTCAATATGCTTGTTTGTCTGGACGAAAAAAAACCGAGTTCCTGAGAGGGTGGAGGATGAAACACAGTGTTGTGGATTCCAGTACACCAGTGTGTTATAAAATACTTCTTTGGTAACTAAAGAGCCATTTGGTAACTAAAGAGCACAACTCGTTATACCTTGTTGTAGATGAGGCCGACGGCCGAATAGGGTTCAACTGCTGTCAGCAATAAACAAGCAGGTACGATGGACTGTGGATTGCAAAAATATTGCTGGGTCGGACAAATTTTGAGTTTTGCCATTTCACGTGGATGGAAGGAATATGACCAAAGCAGAAGTCCATGGACACATCCTGCCAATCGTGTATGATTGTGCTGATGGCGTATAAGAGTGTGGTGAATATTTTAGTGGTGTACACTGGACTCCTTGATATCAGTGGGGGCAACGTTTGAATGTTACGGGTTATCTACAAATTGTTTCCGAGTAAGTGGGGGGGGGGGAATCGCTTCACGGCTCCAATGTGTCCATCTGTGAATGGGTTCTTCCAATAGGGTAATGCACCAAATCACAAAGCCAGAATTGGAGCCGTGCAATTATAGGTTAATTCAGCCTACTGCAGTGATCTACACAGCCATCAGATCTTAGTACAGTTGAGCAACTGTAGGATGAGGTGGAATGAGCTCTTCTTAGTAGAGCTCCATATATATCCAATTTTCAACTACTATGAGAAGCAATTAAATCGAAGCAGACCAGCATTCCTATGGCACACTTTCGATATTTGTTGGGATATATCACAATGAATCCAGAACGTTCTGTAAATTAAGGTGGGATATATTCGATATTAGAGAGAAAGCATCTATGTCTTAATAATACATAGGGATAACTTATATATTCGTTCGATGTATAATACACATAAACAATGTGCATTATTTACTGATACGAACATATAATCATACAAGGATTCAAAATATCGTACTAATATTCACAAACCCTTAATAAAACCTAAAATATATTCTCTGCCATGAGCAAATGATAACCAGTTAGCTTGATTCAGCCATCTTAACAACTAGTACTCGATGCCTAAGAAAGTTTTGGTCTGAGAGAGTGCGGCAGAGTACTGTGGGATCTGAACCAAGCATGTTTGTATATCGAGTAGCAAAACAGATTCTTCTGATAAGTACCTGACCCACGTGGCCGACAGGGTTTCTGTCTTAGTGTGGAAAAAATTCTGTGCGAAGACTTCATCTCACAGAAATCTGAGATTCGGATGATGGGAAACCTTCTGGACCCCCACAATACAGGAATTTTGCTAGTAGGTGATTATCCCTTTGTAAAAGACAATGGTCAGGCCACGCCTTGAATACTTCGTACAGATCTGGCGGCTTCATTTTAGGAAGGATGTAGAGTCGCTAGAACGAGTACAGAGATGGGAAAAAAGATTGGTGAGGGGAACGAAGGGATCCTCTTACCAAGAAAGGCTTAAGTTCTGCAAATTGCAGAGTCTGGAGACTAGGCACCTACGAGGAGGTGATCTGATTGAGGTGATAAGGCCTTGAATAGTTTGAGCAGGCTCAATGCTGATGGGATTCTTCCTCTTGCTCAGATTACGAACCTGAGGCGGCATAAATTCAAATTAAGGAAAGACGGTTGTAGGATAGATGTGCAGAAGTTTGCCTTTAGCCAGCAGGTAGTTGATTGCCGGAACAAACATCCATCTGTCGTTGTGGAAGTTGATAGCTTAAATAAATTCAAGGAAAAATTGAACAAACTTTAGAGCAAATGGATGGGTGAAATGGGAATTTTTTTTTGGCTGATGCTGTATAAGCTTGCTTTCTTGCATCATGTGCCTCTGCTAATGCTAACACAATCTTAAGATAATGTTGCAATGTCTTCCCAAATGGTAATGTCCTGGTTGATATAATTTTTAATTCATAAAATGTTCCTTGACAATTCACTTGGGGTCCGGTCATAGGTGCACCGAAACAAAAAGTTTTTGGAAAGGAACTAAACTCAAATAAAATTTCTGGGTACGCCACTGGTGCAGACTAATTACATTTTGTACGCAATATAGGAGTAATGAAAATTATACTTGTATTTCGGAAGCATATAGTACGCACATTTTATCCTATAATCATATTATATTGTCAGCACTAAGTTTGGTAACGTATAACAAAATTATGAAGTTCTTCAACAACCGTTCACAATTAGCTTACTGTTTCAATAAATTGTAAACATTTAGCAGAAGCAGAGAACCTTCCATGGTTAAACCTTGGGATGTGCGAGGTCCAAGGAAGTAACCTTTTCAATGCTTTTTGTTTCTATTGGCCGATTATTTCTTTGCTTTTCTATTTAGTAAAAAAGATAACTAGATTGCTATATTCTGTCTTTCTTTAATCTTAAACATCTCCGTATATAGGCCTTTGTGATTATAAGAAATTAAAGAGAAGTTATAGTCTGCCAAAGACGAAGTGATATTAAACACATTCTAAAAGAATGAACACAGTCGGAAGTTGGAATTGAAAGTTTTTGAAGCGCTCATCTTCAATCACTGTAAATGAAAGAAAGGATCTATCTAGTCTTAAAATATTAATTAATGACTTTCCTCGAGTAATGCTGGATGCATCTGCGAGTCCCTTGTAAACCTTGTAAGAAGATGGACTTTGTGATGAGTTTTTTATTATAGAAAGGAGTTTTCATTACTATGAACAATTTAACGAGCCGTTATGGTCCTATTAAATTAAATAATTAAAAAGAAGTTCTTTAATTAAAGGAATGAGTCTGGACTTTTGCCAATCCATTACCCAAAAATGTCTATTTTTAACTCCTGCTGCTTCTCTTTCTCCTTATACTTTATAAAGTTGCAGGGGGATAACAACGAAATTCTCGATATATTTTATTCTTCGTATATATTTTATTTAAGTCAATATGGGTACGATTTCCTGACGCCTTACTGCTAGGTCCTCTTTTCGTTTATCTAAAACAACCCAAGCATTTTTTTACACGTTTTGGTACAAAGGAAATTCAACGGATATGTGAAACTTAGTTTGGGGACTTACAAGGGAATAGCTCAAGTATTAATCATACTTGACCTATTTTATATAAGCGGGTTACAGAGAATGTACGTTTCCAACATCAGCTATTTGAGGGCAAACTACGGATTGATTTTAACCGTTTACTTACAAGTATACCCTGAACGTCATTGACCCATTCAGAAGAAATTTTGAAACCTTGGAACATTTGCTATTAAGGATATGTATACCATGGGAGTAGGGACTATTTTTATTTTATTTTATTGATTTGTTATCACTGTACAGCCTTTGGGATAGAAAGTTTGCAAAATCAATGCTTATTTGATTTCGGATTGCAAATGGGCTAAATCTCTGCAAATGTACACTGTCCTACCAAAATTTACGGGACACTTGTCATGAACGAAGCATGCATATTACCAAAGGACTTATTATCGTGTTGTTCTAACTTTAGCTGTTAAAGCTGAGAGTGCTGCGTTAAACTCTACTCCTTTTAAAAAAATCGTGAATTAATATCATTATTATAATTGATAAACGGTGCAAGGAAGCGGGCTTTTTCTTCATTTGCCAAAAACAAAATCTTTCATTCATAACTTCCTGTTGCCAAATAGTGCCTGTCCAATTCCGCTTTGAACTTTACCAAACGATTAACCTTGGCCACCGTGGCAAGCAGTTCAATCCAGTGCACTAGAACACGCTGCCCAAAAGTAAACGTTATGAAATCCAGCTTTCTGTTACCTCCAAATTTTGTATTTGTGCCCTCTGATTTAACTGTCACAATTTGGATGTTTCGATCCTTGGTGAGAACGAAGTCAAACACATTAGAGTCCCTCATACTTTCTCTGATATAGTGGAATAAACAATAATCATCCAGATGGCTTAAATTCTCTTTCCTCATGACTTATTGCCCATCCACGATTTCCAGTCTATAAGAGTCTATTTAAGTCACTCATAATGAGGCAACCGCACTTGGCTGCCTAATCAAGCTGCCTATACAGATTTTTGTCAGATTCTTTAGAATTGTATGGTCTATAACGTACACCTACTATCAACTATTATCTTCCCTTCTGATACCCACCATGATTGAACTCTTCATCACCTATCCCTGGATGGCACCATGTCTCCTTTAGTCTAATTATATCAGCATTCTTTGATCTAGTGAACAGCTCAAATTCGTTTAATTTGTTTACAATACTCCTGGAATTACTATATAAACAACTCGAATTTTGTATATTTTGTCTTTTAACAACCATTATGGTTGCTTAAATATCATTTTCCGGAATACACGAGTACTCGTAGTTTTTTAACTTATTTCAATGTTTCTTTCTGTAAATAAGATAATTACAGTTTCACATAATTACACACATGGAGAATGCGCGCGTGATTATGGTCTATGTCACTTAATATGCGTCATTCCAATGGCTTCCCTAACCGTTTGAATTAGTAGTTGCCCTTAACCCTGAAGTTTCCTTCAATGACACTAGTAAAGAATCTTGGACCTCCTCTGTTCAAATATATTCCATCTTTACAAAATAAATTTGTTCTATTAACTAGGGCAGGCCACACTGAAAAAAATTTCCCCTCCCGTAAGCCTTGCACAGTCCCTCAAGTTTAAAGTTAATCGACAAAACCTTCGTCACGTATTCTCTGCTATCATGTCTAGGTAGAATTGCAGACACAAGAACATTCTATCCTTTCACGCGATATTTTTCCAGCGTGACCATATATTTCTTGTCACAGTCATCAGTTCATTTATGTTATAAGCCATTATTACCCACATTGATCATTGTACATCCTTTATTACCCTTAGAAACTTATTACTGGTTAGTCACATCTATTTTCCACTTGACAGACACTCTGTTTCTATTCCATCTGTTTGTATTAAAGAATGTATTTCCGCTTTCCATTACAACTGAATCCCGGAGTAAAACCTCCATGAACTCAAATCATTCTGTACTGAAAACTCCAGTCCTAGGACTATGGGCAGTGTCGCTTGGTAGAATCAAATATTTGGGTCTCTGTCGAGCTACCAGTTTCATACTGGAACTGGTAGATGGGAGTTCAAGACTTTTGGGAGGAAAGTGTACATAACTTAATTAATACAACGTAATATAACATTAAGGCATAATATTCAACACAGAAACATTAAAAAACAACGTACTGAATCATTTTGGAATAATAGGTTTCATATACTGCTATTGAAAAGAGTAAAAGTTTGTTACCAAGGTCCTCAGGTTAAAGCATCCAGTGAGATAATAGAATTTATGGAAAATGTCTTCATAGTAAGCCATAATAATTACTTAATATGCGAGAATGTTTCCGCCAATATTTTGACAGATTAATGGCGCGGCAGAAGGTCAAATTAACGACACGCCATCAAGCAGTCTCGTTTGCTGAAGCCTTCTATATAGTTTGCCTTGAAACTGTTTGTCGCCGCTGCTTGCTCCAGAGAGCTGCCCTGTTGTTACCTCTCTTTCTATGTAGGGTTCTGCTGTTCGGAACAGATAATGGATATCCTGGAATGTTGGAACTCTCATTAGACGTTGAACGTGTCGTCCAGATACCTCTGTTGTCTCATAATATCCTTGCACCTTCGAAATTAATGACACGTTTAAGGCTCTTACCCCAGACTTTGACTGCTTTCATCTCACAATTAGCTCTCTACCACTCTGAATCTTCTTAGCGTCTACGTTGTAATCTAGAGGAAGAGAAAAAGCTAATTAGATCGGTTCTGTACAGCGGTGGATTAGAAATGTGCGTTGCTCTTGTAATCACTTTTATAACCCAGTTTATCTGCGTGTTATAGAGCTCAATTTTATTATCATATTCTGAATAACTGAATATTGCATTTTATTAAAATTAAAAATTCGTTTTTGCGTTGTTTTCTTGAAGAAATATTGATTTACGTAAACTGTATTAAAATATGGCATCTCTCCAGTTTATTCTATCAAAGCCTCTGAGATGGAAAGGCATCTGAATTCCAAAATATGAACACTTTCTTAAACTCTGCAAGTAAGAATTTTGTAGAAAATCGATAAAACAGCAAATATACGGTAAGAATAGTTCGGCATCATTAGATTTAGGACACTTTGATATATTATACGAGGGTTCCTTTCGAGAATTCGCTGAAGGAACCTTCAGAGATTATGATTTATATACCGTGGAATACATGGTATGCCTTTTCATAAAAAAACAATTCAATCAGTTCTTGTGAAAGCGATCCAAAACAAGTAGTTTACCATCGATATATTCGAGACAATAAATTACTATATTTCACATATTTCTGTTTGTTTTCTGTTATCGCTATGAAACAAGACTCATGTAACACGTATCAAAATAGTCGGCGAACAGGGGAACGAATTCCCAAGTTCCATTTCAGATTAATAATTTTCTTTTTTTGCTAGCAAAAGGTGAAATTTCTTACAATAATTTCTAACGAATTTAACGAAATTCATTAATAACGAAATGGAACTTTTAACGAAAGCGTAAGTTATCTCCAGGCTCATTCTGCTATGTTTGTGGATATCATGTAGGGCCGAAACAGATGAAATATAACTTTGGTGGCCTGTTTGTTTGTCGTAGGGTTTTTAGGCGCATCAACAACGAAGGCCATATTGTGTCGTATATATTGTTTGTAAAGAACTGCGTGTGTTGTGTGGTTGATTTTCTGTTTGCTCGACGAAAAGCCAGAGTTTCCGGAAATAAAAACCATGCTACCCTCGCCTGACATCGACTAAGTCAGTCACGTTGCTATAAAAGTCCATAAAAATTCCTCACATCATTGACGGGATTCGAACTCAGGTCTTTTCCACGCGTTGTGAGGAGGAAGGTGATTCTACCAACTGTGTTACCCACGAGGGCACCGTCAGTGGCAACGAGTTTTGCGGTGCATGTGCAACGTATTATTTTGGAATGCCTATGAGTGATCGCGACAAGTTAAGGGCACCTCATTTCTGTTGTAGTAATTGGAGCTCAACATTAGAAGGATGGTTTCGTGGTAGTCGTAAGTGTATGCTTTTGGTGTACCTTAACTATTGATATGAAAGTTTATAAAGTCTCCAGATCGAGCTGCTATAGTGTACCCCAAAATACTATCCTCTGTTTCTTCTATACCACAAAATGATTACCTGTCATTCCCAATCTACCATGCAGAGAAGAGCCTTCAGAAGTGGACAATGAATCTTGTAAACAGGATAATTCGTATTACACCTCAGATGCCTCTTCAAGCAAAGCGCCACGTTTCCCTCATCAGCAAGAACTGGATGGCTTAATGAAGTACTTCGGTCTAACTCAATCCATTGCAGATGCTGAATATACTGGGTTCAGCTTTTAGGATACCGCATACAGAAAAAGGAACATCGGTGCACATTCTTATACTGTTGTAGAATTCCTGTGCTACAGTTCCGATATGACTGGTCTTTATGAAGAAACTGGCATTAGTCACAACTCAGTGGCATATTTTCAAACAGTTGAAGTAAAACTTTGAAAGTTGTGTTGTTCGCAGTGGGAACGTTTACCAATCGGTTCCCGCTGCACAGTCTATTCATATTGAACACAAATACAGAAATGTTAGAAGAGATCAAGTATGACCAGTGTAAATCGGATGTCCGAGGGACTTCAAGGTGCAGCGGTTATTTTTGGATTTGCAAGTTGGTTTCACTAAGTTTTCTTGCTTTCTCCTCTTCTGGAACAGCAGAGCAGTTGATCAGAACTTCAGTAGAAGAGACTGGTTCTCCAGAATTCGGTGCATCCTGGCGTACACAATATAGTAAACAATCCCATGGTTTCAAGAAACAGACTTGTTTCCACCGCTCCATATCTCACTGGGAATGGTATCCTTGTCAGTATTCAATAATTATTTCATTACATTTTAAGTTTTAATTAATTTAGCTTTTAGAATTGATTAGAACTGCAAACTTTTGCCCAGTTAGAACTGAAACTTAACTTTGGTTAAAAATAATTAAGATTACCTGGAAAATTTTCATAATCTAATATTATGAATGACATTTGGTGGCTATTAATCACCTGGTGGCATTTCTCACAGATGTCAACACGGAGTTAACCGTCACTGTTTGAATTTGAGTGAGGGAAACCATGAAGATGAGCTGTTTACATGCATGCCACCTCACTGAGTACTTAATTAATGTCATAGACAAACAAGGCCGTTATTTCATGCACTCTGATGATAAATTTTATGTGTATGTGTGCACACATACAATGTTGCTTCATAGCTCTCTCTCTCTAGTTTATCTTAAATTAAATTGGCCATGATTCTAGTTTATCAGTGTCAAATCTAATTATTTATCCGAAGGTAAAGCGATAATTACTCTAATTACCAGCGAAAGAGAATATTGCCTGAAGCACTTAAGATATGCAGCAGTACACTAAAAGAATATTTTCTGCGTTTAGAATTTTAACAAGGTGTGCAATATTTTAAAGTATTAAATGTTTAACTTAGATTTATATTTAAAATATTATTAAATACTTAATTATACCGCAATATTATTAATAAAGATTTAATCGTAATAATAATTTATTTAATTAGTTATTGAATAAATTATTATTAATATTAAAATAAATATTTAATTAAACCTTTACATCTAAAATTAATGATATATAATGTCTAAAAGAAAGTTTAGAGAATTATCTAAACTCTTCCATTCTCCAACCGAATAAAAACCACGAATCCAGTTATTCCTGGAGGGTTATTCAAATATGTTACAATCTTTCTGGTCTCCCCATTTCCATTCAAATCCTCAAAACGCCTATAAAGAACCTCTTTGACTCACGGAAAACATTCAGCAAACTTGAAGATACAAAAATACACCCAAAGGAGTAGCAAATCCTTTTATAAAACTATCGTGGCTTGTAATACTATGCATCTTAATATCCGCTATATATTTTCGCTTCTAACACTAAGATGTATTACCAGAGTTAGACATCTCCCTATTGGGTTGAGTTCATCCGTCTTTTCATTTCAACCTCAATTCTCATGGCATTCTTCCCCTTAAACTGCACCGCTTTTATAAGAACGAGTCCCACTTGTCTAAGCAATATACACGTGGGACTCGTTCGATGATGATACTTTTATTCAATATACCTTGAATAAAGTTACCACCATCCTGACTAATAATTATTAGCCACGATACAAGATGAAGCACGCATTTGAAAGTGAGTATCCTTTTAATCGCATCCAAGCATATCTTTAAAAATATTAAAGGACCAAAGTTTAATCATTTAATATTTTCTAGATCTACCAGTACCTGGTAGATCCACCTGGTACCAATACCTGTATCTATATGAATTGCACAGCAACCTAAAACCACTGACATTATACCATGGATCAAGATGAAGTAAAAATTGAATGTAATTGAATTCATATTTGATAAATTGGGCGCTTATGATATCTTGCTTATCTGTAGAGTTATGGACTTTGCCAGGTACTTAAAGTGAGGCCTTAACAAAGGCTGACTGACTGGCTTTGTATGTGACACGAACTGTTGAGTCTGTTTCCCTGTACACCAGGCAAACAGTGGTCCTCAATTACAGCGTGCTAGCACAGGTTTAGTTGTTTTAATAATCTTTACCGGAATCAAATTGCCTATTCATTAGTATAAGTTTGTAACTAATGTGGGCTGCTGATAAATGGTATGGTAGTCGAGTCAAACAATAGACAGGCAATAATTATCCATCCTTTCTCTTGTGCATGCAGGCGTGTGTGTATGTTTATGTTGGGTAGAAATTAGTGGAGCAATTCTCCCCAACGTGAAACAAAAACGTTAAGCCCTGTTGAATGAAGTTATGACGAACTTAACACACGTGACTTCAGAGTAAACTGTCATTGCGCGTGATTGCAAGGTGACACTGAAGACATTAAAGTTATTCTTGGAACATTCAGCGTCTATTCCGCTTGCGGCAAAATGAAAACTGCATACAGCAACGCAAATGAAGAAGAGAAAGGAAAAAAAAAAATAATAATAAAATATAAACGAGCCTCTGAACTTGACGCGTGCGCTCCAAAGATGAGGACCACACAATGGAAGGCAAATAACGTGCAATATGCAACAAGATGGAGATTAACGATTTTCTAGACGACCGTGGAAAACGCAATTACGACTGACATGAGTGCGGTCCTGAGGAATCGTTGAATTTAACGGGTGACTGATGCGTTATTTTTTTCCTTCCTAAGTCAAGTACTATTAGGCTTAAGTGTCTTTGCAACGCGCGCGTGGGTAATAACTCTTCCACAGTGTTTTTCTCGCTTTTCTAACAGAAGAAATATAATCCTAGCTTCCTGGCGACCATAGTTAAAGTGAAATGAAAATCTTTTTCATTCCATCCCATCAACAGAACTTAATAAACATTATCGGTGATCGATAGTTATTCTCCGAAAAAGGACACCTGATAAACAAACATTAGAATAAAGTTTTTATTGCATCGTCTCTCTTTCTCATGAAGTGAAAATAAACTGGGCTACAACTCATAAAATGATGCCATCATAAATTCCGAATATGTACTTTTTAAAGTTTCATTTCAATTCAATGCAACAATACAAGTATTTGTATTGTTGCAATACGCATTTTCGTTACATTCCATTGTTAGGCTATGTATTCGTTACATTCCTCCTAGATGTTTGCCACACTGCTGTAACTGAGTGTTCAACAATGCCGAAGTCAAATGCTGAGCGCTGTCGAGAGTATCTAGCAAACCAACCTATGTACAACGGATGTAAAACAAATCACAGTTTTGTTTCACAAAACTGTGATTTTTGTGAAACAAAATCACAGATTTAACTGTAATTTAAGAAAGTAACTGATACACTAGATCTTTTATGCAGATTCTAAAAAAGCAGGGATCCAAGTAGGACACTTGAGGGACTTCTGTTTTGGAGAAAATTGTCTAAAATTTGCTCAACCGAAAATAGAAGTAATGAACCAATAACGGGAAGATTAGGAAGCATGATTTCTTTCTTAGTTCTCGTTGATGCAACCTGTGGATTTTTCTTTTAGATGCGTAATTGGTCATTTTATGTCTTATCACTTCCGATCGATTGGTTCCTACTGATTTCTGATTTTACTAAAAGTGTATTTCTAAATACATGATCATCATACACTGCTCGACAAAATTAACAGAACGCATAGAAAACGTAGTGTAAATCGTGCAGTGTAAATCGTGCAGCTTGCGATGAAGCGGCACAAAATTTGGTATGGTGGTGCACCATAAGATAACGATGAAATAAGCTGACAGCGAGAAACTTCGGACAGGTATAGGGACATTTATAAGGGTTGTATAAGAACTACGAGAAAGGTCATATTACAGAAATCTGTACAAGATGCTCGAAAATATAGTCATATGACATCAGCACGGCGTATGAACCCCTCCAACGGCTAAACAGGCTTGACAGCGATGAACCATTTTGTGGCAACAAATCCCATTCTTCCACCAGCGCAGACCTTATCTGACCAAGTGACAGAGGAATTGGCTGTCGGCGTACAATCGTTCTCCACATGTTCGATGTGATTTAAGTCTGCTGATCGTGCTGGCCAAGGCAGTCGTTGGATATATTCAGTTTCAAGATAGTCCTCAACCACTTGAGCTCTACGTGCAGTAGAGCTGCCGTTCATGAAAAGAAAATCTGGGCCAACTGCACCCCTAAAAAGTTGCACGAAGGATATATTCTCGGTAACTCTACGCAGTTGCGATACCCCCTATCAAAACATGGAGAGGGACGCGGCTGTTCATCATTGGTCGGCCGCACACGAGTGCATCGCCTCCACCGTAAGTGTCCCTTTCTGCAATGTTGGAGGGATGGTACCGCATTCCTCGTTGTCTCCAAATGAAATAACGTCTGCAATTTGTTTGTAGGATAAAATGAGTCGCATTTTATCCTACAAACTAGTACTACAAATGGTACAGAACTGTACCCCATTTTTCAGGGCACCATGTCTCATGTTATGGCACTAGTTTTTACGAGCTCTGCGGTGGTTTGAGGCTAATGGGATTCAAACCACTAGCTTCCTTGGGTAGAGTCCGCTTGAATTGAGCCTTCTTAACACAGTCTGGATGAAAATGTTTTCACTTACGACAGCAGCAGTGACCTCAAGAGACAGTTGATGACAGGACATCGTAGGGTTGCGTCTTTTTGTTAGAGCCAGATAGCGCTCCGTTCTGGTAGATGTAGCCCTCGGGCAACCTTGGCCAGCTCTTGTTGTAATGGTTCCTGTCTCCTGAAACTGCTTTCACAGTGCGCAGATGACACTGAATGACGCATTAAGCCAACGTGCCACCTCCACCTGCGACTTTCCTCTTTAAGTCGTCCAACGGCATGCCATCTCAAAGAATCATCTAAACGACGATTACCTGCCCTCCTGAGTACTGGAGATGTGGCTAACCCATTGAGAAAAGAAGCAAAAAAAAAAAAAAAAAAAAAAAAAAACGGGAATGAAGTGATGTGGTCACAACCCCTGTTTTTACAAGCACCAATAATTTGCATAATGTTTATCTCTGTAAGGTGTTAGATCGATTTCTATTGAATACTAGGAATTTGCATGCTTATTATATCAAATATTCGCATTTGGCGACACCACACAACGAAATATTCAAGAAAAAAAATGTTCTGTTAATTTTGTCGAGAAGTGTAGTCTCTTAGACTTTACCAGTTAAAACAAAACTTTGAGGCGAACACTCAGTAGAATCTTTTCTTTAAGTATTCCAAACGATGTGTAATTTATTAAATTTTTGAATTTACAAATTACCTTTCAAAAAATTGGGTGCAGCTCCTATTTATGGAAAACATATTTTCAAAGAAGCTGATGACTTGAGCTCTTCCCACTGGAACACAAAAGAAAGAATGAGGGAGAAAATAATAAAGACAGAAAAGCTAGGAAGAAAGAGTGAAAGCAAGACAGCAGGGAGTTGTAAGAAATAAAAGAAACAGAAAAAGTTGGAGATAAAGCGATGGAACGAAAAAAAGTACTTAGCTGTTATCTCAGATACTAATTGAACAGCGTGGTGTAGCATTTTTGACCGGCGCAGTAATTGAGTTTCACGAAATTAACTTACAGCAATGGTATTCACTGCGACTAAATTTGTTTGGAGGTGTTGCCAAGTATTTCAATGGTTTCAAAGACCAATGAGTTTTTTCACCTTTTTTATTCATTCTTGTTTGTCTGGAACTTCTGGTTCGCGAAGAAAGCGGTATTTATCAAGTAAATGAGCTTAGCAATTACTGATTTCAATTAGTTACGAGCCTCTTAAGAATCCATCCAACTGTGCACCTTGGTTGAAACGACTGTTGTTAATGGCTGTTTGGTTGCTGCAAGAGCACTACAGATGCTTAAAAAGAGAGGAAAAAATGGTAATACTCTTGGCATGTGAGGTATATGGTTTGTTCGAGAGAATTAATTTGTCTGATCAACACATGCAAGAGTCAGATTACGAATCAGTCTTCATTGCTTCCAGTAAAATTATTTATTTATTTATTTTGAAAAATCCTGTTACGTAACATTCGTGCAACCAACCCCTTCCAGTTTATTGTTAACGCATCTTAATGTTTCAAGTAGGCCCTCTTGGGTTCGACTCCTGTCGATGACGTGAGGAATTTTTATGAGCCTTTTTCACATCGTGGCCGAGTTAATCGGTCTCAGGCGAAGGTAGCATGGCTTTCTCTCCCGGAAACTGGAGTTTGTCGTCCAGCAAACAGAACATAGACCTCACAATACACGCAATTTACAGACAGTATACACGAAGCATTATGACCTTAGTCGCTGATGCTCCTAAAATCCTACAACAACACCAACCACCTTCAATTAGGCAATTGTAAATGGGCCCTAATTTTTTTGTTATGCAGTGTTCAAGCACAGAAAACAGAAACTGCACTGTCTGCAAATTATCAAAAAATAGCATTATAACATCGTCTTGCCTTAGGCAAATGAAATTTCCACGTGCTGGATCACGTGGGATGTCAGACCTATAGAAAAGCTACAATGCCTCGGTAGTGTCATCAAAGGTGCACCACTAGGAGGCATGCTGACATCAACTGCTTCACGAGAGGTCTGATCATAGGTGCTCGTGTAGCGGGAGCATCGCTACGGACACCATTGGAATACATCCATGTATCAATGCAAATGATGTCTAGGGTTTTCAAACAGTGAACCAACAACGAGAAGAAATCCGACCTAAATGAGATACTTCACCACTGGAATCGTACTTTGATTGCCATGTACGAGAAAATCGGAAAGTAACACTGCGGGCATTTGCCAACATTTCAACCCAGGTCCTCGTGGTTGCCACAGTGGCTGTAATCTCCGTCTTTGCACACCATGTGGGAAAGACTCGAGTTTCAATCCCTTTTGACGAGGCAGACGTTTCGTCTGTTTTTTTTTTTTTTAAGTTGCTGAATAGTCAGTGTCGGCTTAGTATGTCCTCCTTTCTGGAATCTTGGAGGCTTTTCATCCAATGGAGCAGACCAATCAAACACAGCATTCGCACAATTTACAAACATAGTGACGTCTCCTCGCCCTTAATTTGCTCGCCAAATCCAAATCACCCTCAGCCATTTCTGAAGTCATCCAGGTTGCAGTTAGCAGATCTCAGGCGGAGGGTGTATGGTTCCCCGTGATCTATTCCGGGATTTTTCATCCCGCACAAAGTGCAAACCTGTCCGTGAACATACATTTCTGCAAACATAATACATCTACAATTTTTATCTGAGCGTCCATATTGGCACTTCTTGGCACCATACATGATGTTTTAAAATAATATATTTTATTTTTATATTCTGAGACGGACCATTTGGGTTACGAAACTTCACAAGACAGCGAAAGAGAGAGAAATCAGAGAGAGAAATTATTTAGTAATCATGTGGGTTTCAACCACGTTGACTCAAACGCGTAGATTCAGACCCTCGCCCTTGACCATTCGGCTAAGGTCTAAACCTACACCAGTTATCAAAACCTCCTTGAATTATCTTTACTAATTACTAACCTTATTTACTAATTATCTCAACAAGTTTGGACTACGATCAAATTTAAATATAAAATGATTTATTGTACTGACTCGATGCTGTGTGGTGCTCTTCATCCCCCTTGTTAATCACGATCCCATCTTGAAATCGTGTTCAACCTTAAAACTCTGCTTCATTCGCTATTTGGGAAACCATTCTCTCCGTTGCACGACTGGAGAATGGTTTCCCAAGTAGCGAATGAGCATTGTAAGGATTTGGATTGTCAGGATTATTTTGAATTTGGAATGTTAGATTGGACAGACTGTCAGTTTATTGTTTATTTCTGATGCTTGAACTACTCCAAAATCCATGGAAATTTCTCTATTTTGATGTCTTGTTGATGTAATCTGTTGCTCCTTCCATGATTAACCCACTTTCGCTATCAAAATAGATCGTCCAAAATATCTTAAGGACAATTGCATTGGCTAGGTCGTTGCAAATACAGACTATCTATGCTGATTGAGCTGAAGTACCTTGTCACAACAGTTACAAGCTAGATTTCTGCGCCATCATTTGTGAGCATGTGCTCTTGGATTATCAAAACGAGCAATGGCAACTTTATCCTTTCACTGAACTGTCATATAGATACGCTGGATGCCTTAGTTCAGAAAATCTATCAAACATCTATTTTTACTTTAGCATCTGGTGGGTGTTTAGTAGCGAAACTACCTGCTTATTGCTCAAGTATTTTTAAAAAAGTCAGAAAGTTCTTTAGATTCAACAAGCTAAGCAATCGTAGTTGATTTAAATTAAGCTTCCATCGAAGCATTCCAAATTACTCCTTGATCTGTTACCAGCTTTTTTTAGATTTTATTTCCGCATTAGATTTGATGATCTATAACAGAAGTAGACTTTCGTATCACAAACCGCACACGCAAAGATAATTTACGACACCTGTGTGGATGCAAAGTTTGTTCAGATTACTCTCAGAATTAATGATAATGACTCTTACCAATAGAAGAGTGTTGGCTAATAACATTCGGCAGTTTTTACTGGTTGTTCCCGATGATTAACCGATGTCGGACGTGTTCCAAAATTATCCGCTGTAAAATGAGTCCAAACATGATTATGAAATGCTAAAGTTGGTTCTATTAAGCTCATTTCAGTCCCTTTCTCATTAATGCGCTTTTATCTAAAGGCTACTTCGACATAATGGTACTGAATGATGATGATGCGAATTTCAACTTTGACTTAATGTCCAACCGTTGATTTAAATAATGGCTTTTCCCCATAACGACTTGAAATATATTAAGATCAATTAGTTACCACATTACTCACTGTGATCCCTTTATTCGCTATTTCATTGCCGAATCAAACGATCAATGGGGTAGCTAATTGAATTTGTGTCCAGCCAAAGATTAAACCGTTGCAAAATCTGAATTAAAGTGTTACGCAATATAAACTACCATTCTGATATCCTAAATTGCTTACGAAATACCCTTATAATAAACTAGCAAAGTCACAACAAGAAAACTTATGACTAGCCATAAGGAGAAAGCTTATAACGTAGTAATGCAACCCCAAAAGATGTTGCATTACAACACTTTGAATTGTCCCAAGCGACATGCAGCATTTTATGTTTTGGCTACAAGCCAATAAAGGTTGCACGCCCCTGATCTGCGGAATAAAGAAGAACCATCGTAATACGTTGTTTATAAAGCTTTTACGAGAGAATTCTAAGGGCAATGATATCTTTCGTAACTCAAAACATGTTAAAAATCATTACGAAGTTCACTCACATCGCTTTTGTGTTTACTAATAGTTTACTAAAAAAAGTCAATATGAAAGTTTATGACAGCCAGTCTTTTGATCACTAGTGAACTTGTTTGCATACCGAAAGAAAAATAAGATAGGTAATTAATTGAACTTTCCTATCTTTTGTGATTAAGAGAAGAGACTTTTCATTAATAATTATTAATTAATAACTAATAATATATAAAAGCAAATCCTTCACCGCATATACCTCACAACGTGTTATTCACCCACTTTTTTGTAATTTACTTTGTGAAAATTGATTTGCAACACATACTACACGGATCTTCTATTAATAAAAAAAAAATGGTAATGCGTACCTCATAAGTAAAAGCAGTAAATATTTTAGTAATGCACTTTACTTATTTCCTCCTGGATTTTAATTAAAACTGAAATACAACACGTATTTCATGTATATTATTTATCATATTATAATCTGCGATTAATAGAATAAATAAATAGCAATAATTATTTTAATATTTAAGAAACTGATGACAAGAAACGAACTATTAAAAAAAATACTTTGCGTGTAGTGTTTAAAACTAAAAAAAAAAAAAATCTGCGTATTTGTTTATATTGGCCGTTTATTCTTCCAATCAGAGCGCACTGCTTATCCATAGCTGGGCAACATATGGACAACTTAAATTTTCTGCATACAGGGAATCAAGAACGTCATCGTGTTTAGAAACCACGTGGGGTACACCACCATTAACTCAAACGCGTATAACCAGTTATTTATTAATTTTAATATATTTAAATATATGGATTATATGCAACGAATTTTCATTAAATTTTATAACTGAATCTATTTTGAAGACTGCATAAAAATATAAATAGAAGTAATTAAAAAACTTAATAATTTAATTAAAAAATATCGAACCCTCTTAGAATGTGACGTCATGTATCACCTGACTCGCTATAATTAGTATACCCAAAAGACACGTTGTTTTTGACTTATTCCGGCAGATGGCATTGGCTTCGTTCATAATGCTGAGGACATTGTCACGAAATTTAATGGAAATTGCTTATAACTGTAATATAAAAGCAGAAATATTAAAAATAAATAATGAAATAAGAAGTTTTTAATTTTTTTTTGAACAAATTCCTTTTCATGCTTTCAAGTACGAATGATTTATGTTTGTATTTCCAGAGACACCAACTATTAAAAAAAATAATATATTGAAATGCTAACCGATATTTCAAAGTTATGCAATTTAATTTTCTTTCGAATTTCGCACAGGAGATAAAACTTTCAGATTTGTCTTATTTTAATTTGCCGTGTGCAGTTTATCTCTTTGATCTCTTTCTGCAGTCATCGAATATTGATACTACATATGAGATTTTATTTGTCCGATTAAAAGACGTAACCTTTCTGAGAAACAAGAAACAGCAGCACAAAATTACTTTATTTTCCAGTAAATTCCACAGAGATGAAACTTGATTAAAACAATATGTCACTCGTGGGACAGTACTTACAACAAATCTCTTTCTTTACCAGTAACTCACAACATAGAAGTCCCAATCCTTAGTTAAATAAAGCGAAGAAATATATGCTCACTAGCTACGTTGAAAATTTCGGTAATTATTAATCAGTTTTTATTCATTTTATTATTTTGCTTTCTTTCTAGTGTCTAAGTAAGTGGTTTGGAAAACTCCACATTAAAAGTGTTGAGATGCGATCAGTCGTATCTTCTTTTAATCAAATTTGATCAAATTTGAATTCCCATTCAAATTAAATTATTTAACTAAAACTAAAATGAATTAATATTTAGGATATTTCTCGGATTAGCCTGTGTGAATATTCATAATTACACCTTGCAATATATATTATCAGCTGACTTCAAAAATGATGTCTTTTTGGCAACTCGGGAATCACCATTGCCTCACCTAGTTGCAAAAGAGACATATTAGGTGACGTCATCGAGCAGAAGAAGAAGAACTTTTTATTGCATCAAGTTACTCAAGTATTCGTCCACTACTGTTGGGTTAAGTAACTGGAAACAAATCTGTACGATTATTTCATGGCGCATTATCCTGTTGGAAGAGCCCATTCTGTGTTGCCGTAAACAGCGTCGAACTTAATATGTTAACATCACGCAGTGCCCAGTCCGAGGGGGGGGGGGCTCTTGTTTCATTGACAGTTTGCGCGACCAATGAATAACCAGCTAATTCTATGTCTCATTTTCATGCTCATTTTTTATTGTGAGTATATTCATACTCACAATACAAATTTGTATGTGAATTTTATATTCATACTCATAATGGAGCATTTGTCCCTGCTGGATCTTAGTGAAGTTTAACAATAACATTGAAGACAAAGATTAGTTTGTCCCATTTAAAAAAAATAAATAAATAATTCGATTAACCGATCCTGTAGTTTCAAACAATTACCCCCAGGGACTCACATCTGGTGAGCATGGGCTTGGCACACCCAGGGTCCTGAGCTATATATTGTAAGATGTAAATCTTACAAATATAATACAAATATCTGTTTTGCTAAAATAAATCCAGGAAGGGCAATGGAAAGTGAGAATTAGCATTGATACTCGAGTATTAAGATTGGATGTTTAGTTTTAATGCAAATAAGGTTCAAGTTTGAAGAAACACTGGATTTGGGGATGGGAAAGTTATAGACGTATATGTTAAATAGTGGCTAAATGGAAACAAGTAATTTCGAGTAATATAAGAGAGCAAACAGGGACAGCGGTCAGCACTAGGCAAGGGGTGCCATTTTGCGAACAGCCGTGAAAGGGTTGCTGAGGGCAAGAACAATAGGACCGTGAAATTGGATTACGATGCGTCTCTTTTGATCTAAACCACCATTAGGAAGTAAACAGGAAATTAATGGACGTCCAGTGTTCCCATAAAAATAGAATGGCGTCAGGGTGCTGATATTTTGGTAAGTTGGCCATATGTAGCAGAGAAGGTGTGTACACGAAACGGAGTGTTTTGGACGTGTCCGGAAAATATGAAAAGGTCATACTGCCATGCGAAAAAATAAGAAATTTCTAGAGAAGGGTTGGTTTGTGCGCTAGGGAAACGGTTGTGGTCCGATATTTTAGCAAATAGGAAGGAATGAAAAATTAAACGGAGTATGGGAATTGGTTGCGAGTCCTTGGGGGAGGCGTTCCAAACTTGAGGGAAAAAGAAAAGTTCGTGGGGAGTAATTGAGCAAGTGTCCACTCTGTATCTGACTTCTCTGTGGTCTAAAGGGAGAAAGTCGTGAGTTTGCGGTTTGAAGTGGAAGTAGATTTTTTCGGTGGTCGGAGTTCACATCTCGTGGGTGCAAGATGAAGAAGAAAAAGAAAAAAAGGGGGGTTAGAGAAATGGGTAGTGAGGCCTAGAGGACACGAATACGTGCGGACTGAAAGTGATGATGTTTTTTTTGGAGGTATGAAAGAGTGAGAAACATGTGCGATGAAAGTTGTGCAGATAGGTGAGCCAAGAAGAGAAAGATAGCCTGGTCTGAAATCGGAATGTTGTAATAGGGTGATCGGGTTCCCTGACAACGTAATCACAAGCTGTACCTCCGAAGTTTTGTCGTGTAAGAGCCTACACTTGTGTCTAGGGTCCGGCCTGTTGAGAAATAGCCAGTTGTGCAGATATGTGAGCCAAAAAAAGAAAGAAAGCCTGTCTTCTACTAAGGAAAGCAGAGTGTCCAAGAAATTTAAGAAAGCCTGTCTGCCACAAACGAAGCCTGAACGCAAGGAAATTGGAAGTAGCGGCCATTTCGGAACGTAAGCTGTTCCTGTTTTTTTATTGAACCCCGAACTTATGGACTCATAATCTAATCTCTGTAAGAAATTCATTGATAGTTCTCTCTAACGAAAATTAAATTTGAAATAGGAAAGTTAGTTACTAAGGTTGAGATAATTTGTTATGAATGTTAATGATTATGAAGTAATGTAAGGGTGGTACAAGGAAAATAAAAAGAAAGTAATAGTATAAAGGAATGAGTAAAGAAATTCTATTTATAGGGGTAGTACTGTGAGGATATGTTAACCTATATCATTAGTTTAGGCCAGGTGCCAACACAAGGTAACATACCAGATGAGGTGTAAAGAGAAAGACATTTTATTAATAAAGAAACCTCACGAGTAAAGAAGGATGACCAAGATGGTAACTAAGGTAGAATGAGTGATTTATGGTGGACATCACTGAGGCAAGAGGACATCAGTTGTAATACACTTCATGTGCTAAAGGTTAGAAAAAAATATATAGAAAGAGTAATAAGAGTTTACTGATGTAAGTGATAAAAACTGGTAATCGATGAGAATGATTGAATAATCATCGAGGATTCATATTTAGTAGGATACAACTGATACAAACTGATGTTAATAATTTGTAAATTGAGAATGGTTGATGAGAGAAAGAGGTACTGTATTGTATTGTACTGTAATTGGCACGTTTATATGTAATTATTTGTTTTTTTTTTTTTTTTTTTTGTAAATGCTGTATATAATGTTCATTAAAGGTTTGAGATATTTATTGAAAAAATGTGTCTTTAATGTTCTGCTAATTGCAGTTCCATTTGCGTTTTATGGGCTGTTTGAGACTTCAGTAGGGTTCAAATCAAAATTAAATCAAACAAACAAAAAAAAAAAAAAAAAATCCAACCATTAAATAATTCTTATATTTATTTGTTTTTGTTTCTGTAGATCAAATTCTAAATCAGAAGTCCAGTTGGAGAAAAGGAATTCCAGTAGATGGCGCCACTTCAAATTAATGGATTCTGAGAGAGAGAGAGAGAGAGAGAGAGAGAGAGAGATTTACCAATTTTTTGCTCTCAGCCAGTGTTACCGTTGTTTTTTCTTTCAAAACTGGGGGGAAAACTTAAAGAATAAAGCAATACCGTGTTCTGTATTTCTAGAAACAGGATTAAATAATAATTAAATAAATTTATGAATTTATTTAATTAATAATGAAACAAATGAAATTGTAGTCATACTAGCATGTTGATTAATACTTTTCATTAATAATAAAATATAAAATATAAATTACGAAATAATTATTAAACTATATGGAGTTAGGTCTCTCATGTTTTTTGTTTTTTTTTGCCCAGCAAGCAGGATTTAAACTGCTTTGTTAATGAAAACGATTTTAATGTTACAGCAGCACAACCTTGCCTTCGCAACGAGTTGCACTGCTATTGCATTAATTTCAAAACATCTCGAAAAGGTTCATCTGCCAATTATTTAAAAGTTGTAAAAGCTGGGTAGTAATTCGATCTTTTCCCTAGCTTTTCCATTTTCAAATGAGACTACTTAACCACCTTCTACTTTTGGGAATCCGACAAATCTCTTAAGTCATTGACAAATGGAAACAACTGTCTTGATCCGTTCTCTCATCAAACAGCTGTGATCTTGATCTCAGAAACTGCTTTTAATTCTAACTATTGTTCCTGCTAACGCACTGGCTTCTATTAATTATCCATAATGCGATCTCGAAGAAGATTACTATCTCTAAGTGTCAAGCGGATGATAGATAATTGTGAGTGAAGGCTTCGGATGTAAAAATGATCTTCACAAAATATGGAAAATGCACAGGATTCGTATCAGACCAAATCTCACATTGAAGAGTAAGCTAATTTAACTTGAAGTATGGATGAGCACTGATGACGATGGCGCGTGACAAGGATTTGCTCCTTGAAGAAAATGACATCACATGTCAATATTTGAAAATTTCAATTTTCCTACTTGGCAATAAGACCATCAAATTTTCCATTAGAAATCAGACGTACACCCAACAGATTAATTCTAGCGTACCACAAGGAGATGCCCTTTCTCGAATCACTTGCACAGCCATTATTAATCTACTAGTGAACAATAAACTGATATTATCCTTTATGCCGATGATTTATACGTACGCCACCTTGGCAAACTCCTTGAGCGACTCCTTTACTCCTTACAGAAAGTAATCTTGCACCCGCTCTACAATTTGGATTTAAATCTGGGTGTGGTTGCGAAGACGCATTGTATGAATTCTAAAAGAATATTGAAAGGTGTACCTTTAAATACACCCTTGTCTTATTCATAGATTTTGAAGGAGCTTTCGATACTCTCTGGTGTGGGAGTGTCCTTAGTACTTCACTTTTTCTCCTATTCAAAACTTACTTTTCAAACCATTCTATTCAAGTCAGGACGAAATTCCAGTTTGTTTCCAGGTCTGTCTCTCGAGGTTACCCCTATGGAACCTCGTTTTGGATGACTGACTTACTAATAATTCTGATCTTAATTAATATAAAAATATTGGGTTATGCCAATGACTTGTCAATCATTGATCATGGAAATTCAAGGAACTCTCTAGAGATACAAGCAAATACTGTTCTTTCTAGGTTTCTGATTGAATAATTGCCAGTAAATTAATTGTTTCTGTAACGAAAACAAAAATGAAGATATTTAAGAGAAAGTTAAACTACGAGAGATCTTGGGCCGTCAAGTATCAAGGAAGTTCTCTTCCACTTGTTAAGACACACGAACATCTTGGTGTCCTAATTGGTGATCGTCCTTCCTTCTTTCCACTTTTCCAGAATCGTCTTGCATAATGCCGGCCTTGTGACACGGGGTCTTGTGGAAAGAGTCCAGTGCCATCTGGATATATAGCCACTATGTATCAAGAGCTTGGTCCGAAACAATGCCGAGGTAGGATCTGGCAGTGAGGTTGTGTTCAATGGGGACGAGGGATGATGATGTTCATGAAAACATACCCTAAACTACCATACCACCATACCATAAGACGCTTTTCTAGCCTTGCAATGTTCAGGAACGGTGCTTCTGTGCCCACTGCAGGTTATTGGTGGAGGTGTCGATGACCGTCGATCAACTAAGGCACACGAACAGGTTGCCAACTCCGAGGCGTATTCACAAGGGCGTCCACTGAAGGATGTGCTCGTAAACGTTTCTCTGTGCCCCAGGTGGTGGTTTGCGTTAAATGAGAGCTCATAAGCTATTTGTTGTTAAGACCGCACGTACCAACCACCGTTTGTCTTGACTGTCAACCAGTGGCGGTCTTCCCATCCCGGCACTTGGGTCGTTGTGTGTCCTCTTCAAATCGTTCCCATCACACCTTCACTATTGCGATCCTTGAACAGCCGATAATGTCAGCGATTGAAATGCGTCCCCTTGCTAACGCCGCAAATCGTTCCCAGTTCAAACTCCGTCAGGCCCTTACATTTCTCGCGGGCTTCGTTAGACACTAACCGTGTCGTCACTATATATGCTGCGCCAGGCGATGACCTCACTTCTAGGTGCTGTGTGATGTCTCCACGAGTGGAGACAGAGATGGCCATAATGTTTTGGCTCATGAGTGTATTATTAATAAATAATACATTAATTATACATTAACAGGACATTAATTGTCCTTGTTACGCAGTAATTACTTGAGCACTATTCAGGGCACTCGGTTTTATACAATATGATGTCTTCGATTACACTTCCATGCTCTCAGTTAAATGACCAGAAAATGTAATATAACATAACAGTAAAATTAGTGAACAGATTGACCACTGGAAATCTTTGATCTCACCCGACTCTTAAAAAGAAAACAAACTCTAGTTAAAATAGGGGCTCACATCTGGTGAGTATGGGCTTGGCACACCCAGGGTCCTGAGCTGGATATCATAATTCTTCTCTTTCTTGATGATTCCCTTCTACTTTTGCCTCTCTCTCTCTCTCTCTCTCTCTCTCTCTCTCTCTCTCTCTCTCTCTCTCTCTCTCTCACAGGGTAACTCGGAGAATTTTTTTTTTTTGGCTGGTGCAGCATAAGCCTCAGGCTTCCTTGCACCATATAGCTCATAATAATAATAATAATAATAATAATAAATTGGACTGCATTTAACTTGAGATGGAATCTTAAAAGTTAATAAACTATGCTAACATACGAGTCGCTAAATTGTAATGTAATGACCTCACCATAAGAGTAATGTATTAGTATTAGTATTAGTATTAGTATTAGTAACGGCCGTATGGTGCAAGAAAGCCTATGGCTTATGCTGCACCAGCCAAAAAAAAAAAAATAAATAAATAAAATCCGAACAAAACAATGATAAAAACAAAAATTAAATAAATAAATAATAATAATTAATAAAGAAATAAAAATAATAAAATGAAATTAAAAATTAAATAAAAAGGAAATTAATCCTATCATCCTATGCGCTTCCCTTACCCGAAAGTACTATCCAGATGACCTTTGAATTTCCCCAAACTGTCGGCCTCTACCACCCATGAAGGCAACTTATTCCAGTAATTTATAACTCGCTGGCTAAAATAAAACTTCCTGCAGTCCAATCTAAACATTTCCCCGCGTAACTTGAATTTATGTCCCCTAGTTCTAGCATCATTTATAATCTTGAAAATTTTGTCCTCATTCAGTTTACTGATGCCTCTCAGAGCCTTAAACACCTCAATCAAATCTCCTCTAAGGTGTCTAGTTTCCAAACTCTGCAACCCACATATTCGAAGTCTTTCTTCATAAGGACGCCCTTTTGCCGATCTCACCAGGCGAGTTACCCTTCTTTGCACCCTTTCAAGAAGCTCGATGTCTTTCTTTAGGTGCGGTCTCCATACTTGAACACAGTATTCCAAGTGTGGTCTAACATAGGCCTTATATAATGGGATTATCACGTCCCTATCTCTACTTCCAAAAGTTCGATAGATCATCGATAGGACACCATGGGCCTTCCTTGCAACCTGTTTACAATGCTCAGAGAATTTCATGTCTGACCGTATCGTAACACCCAAGTCCCTTTCCTCCAGTACTGGGTTTAGTTGAACTCCACCAAGTGAATAAGTTATTTTGGGATTACTGTTTCCCAGGTGTAATACCTTACACTTTGTTGGATTAAAGCACAGCTGCCATTTTTCTGACCATTCTTGAAGTCTATCTAGGTCTCTCTGAAGAAGCTCAGCTTGACAGTGATCATTAACTACTCTACCAATTTTAACATCATCTGCAAATTTAGACATCACGCCCTCTATCCCTTCATCAATGTCGTTTATGAAAATTAAAAACAACAGTGGTCCTGATACTGATCCTTGGGGAACCCCACTTCTTACATCAACCCAATCTGAGGAATAGCCATTTATCACAACCCTCTGCCTCCTGCCCTGAAGCCATCCTTCTATCCATCTAAGGATTTTCTCAGTGATTCCAACCTGTTCCAGCTTATAAAGCAACCGCTCATGTGGGACTGAGTCAAAAGCTTTGCTGAAATCTAAATAAACAATGTCGAAATTATTCCCTAAATCCAGCTCGTGAGTGACCCTTTCGAAATAGCGAACCAGATTTGTTAAACATGATTTTCCCTTTACAAAACCATGCTAAGTATCCTTGAGAATTTCAATTCTATCCAAATGATCCTGAATTCCACCCTTGATCAATGCCTCCATGATTTTCCCTACTACTGAAGTCAGACTGACAGGTCGATAATTTCCCACTTCACTTTTAGAGCCACCCTTATGTATGGGAGATACATTTGCACTTTTCCAATCCAAGGGAATCTCCCCAGAGTCTAGTGATGCTCGCATAACCAGCCTCAGTGGTTCAATGCACTCGCTTGCCGCCTCTCTCAAGATTATAGGGTATATTCCATCAACTCCAGGAGCCTTACTAGTCTGTAGGCTTGAAAGTTTTTTCATTAAATAATCTTGCGAAATTTCAATATCATTAATTACATATTTTTTAACTTCGCTCCCACAATTTCCCATTGCCACAAAAGGCTTTTCATTTGTAAATATCGATGCAAAATAACTGTTGAGTTCATCTGCAACGGCAGCTGGTGTATTTATTACTATCCCCTTTCCCTTACGTAAAGGTCCGATCTGGTTTGTCCTGCTCTTCTTGGCATTTAGGTATTCTACAAAATAGTCTCTTGGTATTCTACAAAATAGTTGAGTTCAGTGTATTTTACATTTGTACAACAATAATACGAATCTAACTGTTCCACAAACGAAAGGTCTGTTTTATCGGATGAAGAGAATTATCAGAGCATCCTTGAATTAATGGCAATACAGAGAGAAAGCGGTGAACAACTATAATTTTGAAAAGATTCTAAACTGATTCCTGGTCCTGTCGATACTTCAGAATTGCACCGTGGATTCTTTCCAACTGCATTTTAATTAACGCATTTCAGCTAATAATGGAGTTAAAATTACTTGCCGGTCTCCTTACGATTTAAAGGAATTTTGTTCCAACATCTTTCTTGGAATTACTAAGAGATGCTGAGCGGTGTAAGATGAGTCCTTTTACTAATTAGAATGTGCGTCTTCATCATTGCTTCTCGCCATCTTGTTGAATGTTACCGTTGCTGTTTAACTAGTTCTTTTTTATTCTTCGTACAGAAGAGAAAGAAAAAGTGCTAAGCGAATTACAAATTTCCCTTTCCAATAATGTCAAGTGTTATTTTTAAATCATCGAACCGCTGAGTTTAAATGTATGGTGAAAGAGTCCTTCTCTTTCATCATAAATCTACGGTCAAAGTTAATTTTAACTTTCTTAGAGATAGTTGTAAATGGAAAATGAAGTACGCAATATTTCCAAAAGAATTGGGACACCCTTGGTTTTAGTTGTTTTTAATTTGGAGCTAACATGGCCCGAAAACATCGGGTAGATCGCAGATATTCAAGGAAAGACACCAAAGGACGCTTAGAAGACTGATACGTTATTCTAATTTTTTGGTCAGTGAGTGTAGCTCCTAAGTGCTCATCGAAGTTATGATGTTATTTCTCATGGGTTGGACTTGGACCATTGGTCCAAGTGGTATACAATCATGGTCCATAAATTATAAAACTTTTGCAGTTGTCGTCAATAGATAGTTAAACCTACATATGCAAATGCAATTTGTCACATGATACAATACAAAATTCTTTGGTGGGGACAGATAAATGCTGTACGCTTTCGATTGAGAAAATAAAAAAGAACTCACTGGTATGTGTCAAAAGCAGCCATCTCAAAAGTATCCAATGAATGGAATGCGGCAGCAAGCCGGTACTCCAAGAATGAGACTGCAGAGAATTTTGCGTCACAACAGAAAGTCCAGTGTATGGCGAATGTCTGAAAAATCCAATTTCGGCAAAGAAAGACCCATTTCCATCCGAATTATGCACCGTGAGTTGGAGAACATGGGATTTAATACTTCTGGCCCATACAAAAGCCACTTCTTTCTATAAAAATCGAAAAGTTCGACTAGAGTGGTGTTGCGAAAGCTATGACTAGACTGTGGAACAGTAGAAAAAGAGCATGTGGTCTGACGAGTCACGATTTATACTTATTTTTGTATCAATGATAGGGTGAAAGTGTGGCGTGGACCTCATGAGTCTATGCATCCAGACTATTTCGTGTCCATCACTCAAGTGGCTGCAGGTGGTATATTCTGTTGGTACGAGCTAGGTCCGCTCATATCGGTAGAAATTCATGTTACCTGCAGTGCTTTATTTTTGCCCGATTGCGATGGATTCTTTCAGGACGACAGAGCAAGTACCCACCGTGCAAAAATTGTACGTGATTGGTTCTAAGAGCATTGACAAGATTTCCAATATCTGCACTAGCTACCTAATTTCCAGATTTGAATTCAATTAAAAATGACTGGGACATGTTGGAAAGGGCAGTTCAGCTTCATGCTTCTCTACCGACCACAGTGCAGCAGCTTACAAATATCGTGATGGAAGAATAGTCAAAGCTGGTGCTAGACGCCTTCGGACACCTAATAGAATCCATTCCACGACTGACTGGCTGTAATTCGGTAAAAGGTGGCTCTACTAGGTACTGAATATTGGCTTTAAATTTTTGGCCAGTGAGTGTATATCTTAATTGGAGAAAAAGCAAAACAAAAATAAATAAATAAAAATGTTTATAAAATGCAAAAAAATGTACTCAGCTGACTGTGTATACTCTGTTGTCTGAATTTCATCAATTATCGTTAGCGCCTTAGACAGAACGCTTGATCTTAAGTTTTCTGAATATTGTCAGGAAACGTTAACAGTTCCTTTACTATTTAAGCAAGTTTAATTTTCTATTTTTATTAGTTCATTGTAAAACCAAAGAACTTTCAGGAAGTCCCATGTGTAGTACTTTACATTTGTCAATGTTAAACTTCATTTGCCACCTCTCAGCCCATCTGCTCAACCTTTCCAGATCCTGTTGCAGCAGCATAGTGTCAGTAGTGTCCTTGACAACCCTGCCTACCTTTGTATCGTCTGCAAACTTCGACATTAAGCTTGATATACCATCATCAATATCATTTATGAATACAGAAAACAATAATGGACCCAACACTGAGCCCTGAGGGACTCCACTAATAACATTAGTCCACGATGAGCAGTGTCCATTGATTACCACTCTCTGTCTTCTCCCCCTCAGCCACCCCTTTATCCACAGCAGCAATTTGCCTCCAATGTCACACTGCTCCAATTTGTGCAGCAGTCTTCCATGTGCAACAGTATCAAAAGCCTTTCTAAGATCCAAGTATATAATATCAAAGCTATTCCCTGCATCCAGTTCTTTTGTGACTGCATCATAGTATCCAATCAAATTGGTCAGGCAAGACTTCCCCTTAACAAAACCGTGCTGTGTCCGAGCTATAACTGAAGTTTTGTCTAAATGATCCTGCATTGCTTCTTTAACCAGTGCCTCCATTAATTTTCCTGGAACAGAAGTTAAACTCACAGGTCTATAATTGCTTGTGTCAGCCTTTGACCTTCCTTTGTGAATTAGGGTCACATTTGCACATCTTCAGTCTGTGGGTACCTCCCCTGAGTCCAAGGAAGCTCTCATAATTATGGCTAAGGGTTTGCTTACTTCCTCTGCTGCCTCCTTTAATATAACTGGATAGATCCCATCCACCCCGGGTGCCTTTCTTGTGTTTATCTTCAACAATTTCTCCTCCACTTTGCTCTCAGTTATTACAAGATTCTCTAGCTTACTGCCAGAGTTGAATATACCTCTGGCATTCCCCTCGCTAAATAACTCCTCATGTGTGAATGTCGATGCAAAATATTCATTTAGTTTGTTAGCTACCTGAGCAGGATCATCAACAGTTGACCCGTCGATATCAAGTGGACCAATCTGATTCATCCTCTTCCTTCTAGAGTTTACATAAGTAAAGAACTCTTTTCTGTTTTTCTTTGCATCCTTTGCCAAAGATTTCTCGTAATCTGCCTTGGCCTGCCTAACCTCCTTTGTAACTTGGTTACAGATCAACTTGTATCTATCATAGGCTTCTGTGTCATGTGTTAATTTGTAAGTATCCCATGCATTTTTCTTCTCTGCCATATGCCTCATTAGTTCATCTGACATCCATTTTGGCCTAAACCTTGAACAATATTTCTTAGTTGGTATGTAAAGCCTAGTAGCTTCCAAGATAAGTTCTTTGAATGCTTCCCATTTTGAATTTGCTGTTGGTAACATCATCAGTTGGTCCCACTGTATAGAATTTAAATACTGTCTCAGTCCATCGTAGTCGCCTTTACGAAAGCAATAACCCTTCCCTTTACCCCTAATGGTAGTTAGCTCTTTGAGTAACTCCCACTTCAGAACACTGTGATCACTGCCACCTAGTGGTTCATTTATCTGCGGATTCTTAATGCATGAAGAATCACTACTGATAATCAAATCAAGAGTATTACTCCCTCTAGTTGCCTCCTGAACATGCTGATGTAGAAAACAATCATCCAATAAATCCACAAAAGCGCTGCTAGTGTGTGAGTAACCAGCCTCCAAATTCCAGTCAATATCTGGGAAATTAAAATCTCCCATTATAAGACTCTCTGATTTACTGGCCCACTCTATTTCTCTGTACAGTTTCTTATTATACTCATCAGAGTCATTAGGCCTATAGCACACTCCTACTCTCAATTTTGAACTCCCAATGCTTAGGTCACACCAAAGTGACTCAACACTGCACTGTCCAGCGATGTCGACTGGTTTCACTTCCTTGGATTTTATGTGTTTCTTAACTAATAGCATAACCCCTCCCCCCTTCCTATCCTGTCTATCCTTTCTGTAGACGTTGTACTCCCCAAATTGCAGTTCTGCATCCCTTATATCTGTGTGACACCACGTCTCTGATATCCCAACAATATCTGCCTTTGATGTTTTGAGCAATACCTCAAATTCATAAAATTTATTTACTAAACTCCTAGCATTGGTGTACACCCAGGTATACATGCACCTGTTTCTATTCTTAGCTACCGTAACACAACCCATGTGTTTACTTGTACCGCAATGACTCCCAGCAGTCTCTGAAATATCAAGCATCTTGTTTTTCAGGCTTCTGCTCATTCCAGTAGAAGCAGTGCAAGAATCACTTTCACCTCTGCCAGTGGCTACTGTTAATCTTTTCGTCTTTGTGTCCCCCCCAAGCTAGCAGGTTTCCGACCCGCCTAACACTGGCTCGATAGCATCAGCAAATATTCTTGCACCCTTTCTATTTAAGTGTATCCCATCCCTGTAGAAGCAATCTCTCCTGTTAACAAGTACAGTCCAGGCTGAAAAATATTCTACCCCTTGAGCCTTGCACAATCTTTCCAGGGCCGAATTGATCGACAAGGCTCTCATCATATACTCCCTCCTATCGTGTCTGGGCAGAATTACAGACACTTTCAAATTCAACCCTATTTCAAGGCTTTTTTTCAACAGTGACCTGTAATTGTTAAGCAATTCTGCCGGTCTCCTACTCTTGAAATCATTAGTGCCAACATGTACAACTATATCACCTTTTGTGCCCTTAAAAGATGATATCTGCTCTACAACGTCATCAACCTTTGCCCCTGGCAGACATACCCTGGTCCTGTTCCACCTATCCTTTTTACAAAGCATGTTCCCGTTTCCCTGACAATAGAGTCGCCAACAACTACTAGTTCCTTTGGGACTAGCGTTTTCTGCCTTGGGGGTTGCCGCTGTGTTTCACGATGACCAAGTGCAAGCTCTGGCGTTGATGTGGGCAGCTGAGAGCTTGATGGGCCTCTCAATTTAGTTTTTTCGAGGGCATCCACTCTGTCCTTCAAGTTCTCATATAGGCCCATAAGAACGCTGAGTTGTTGCGTGATTTCGATACCTCCTTGCATCGCGCACACACAAAGACATCCCCCCATGGCAATATCATGTCCTGTACCTGATTGCTCCACAAACATCATGCAAGCTGTGCATTTTAGAAGGCTATGATTCAGAAGGCAACTGTCCCCCTCAATTCTCCTCTGAGCCACAGCATTTCCATTAGCTTGAGCCTTTTGCTTTGCTGCTCTGGTCTGAGTCATGATTATTTTTAATTTAAATAAAATTTCAATTTCAGTTTATAACCCTAAACCCATCTCCCAACACAGTTATAACGGGATATATATTTTTTAGTGTCAAGTGTTAATTATCTCCGAGTTCCCTTTATATAACTTCCGTATCAGTTATGTATTAATTAATTAAGTTACGTTTGTAATCTAAGTCGGTATATGTATTTAGTTAAAAGTGCAATTTAAATGCCAACGAAGTTCAACAAGTTTAATAGATTTTACCGATCGATGAAAATATTATAACCTATACTATACTAACGCTATCTAGGTTCGATATATAACGATCGTATGACTAAGACAAAGGCGGGAAGTTACGAACGGTAAATCTATGGACACTTAAGTATTAATTAACTTTCAAATCTCGCTGTCTCAATTCAGAATAAACTAACGATCCTTACTAGGTCTATAAGCTACTTACAAAAAATAATTTGATGTAAAAATATTCAATAAGCGGCTAAATATGGCTAAAAAACTTCTCGTTCAGTGGAGTTGCAACTTGTAACATGTGGATTTGATACCCTTACCGATACCTTTATGCAATTACAAGGCCGAGTAAAGAATAAATACACCAGATTAATCAGAAATATCACAAAATAATGCTATACTACTAAATTTAAATCAAAAGTTTTAGAAAAACAATAATTTTAAATCAATAAATAAGAAAAATCCACTTGGTGGCTTTGAACACGTCTGGCCCCTACTAGCCTCGTCAGCAGACTCCTCGTCAACCCCAGAGCAACGTATCAACTTTGTGGTACTACACTGACAGTGGTAGAGAATGAAAGGGACCTGGGGGTGGTTGTGCAGGCAAATATGAAGTTCTCTGAGCAGTGCAGACAGGCTGCAAGAGTAGCTCATTGTGTCTTGTCAATGATATACAGGAATTTGATAATACTCTTATATGTATACATTCTTGTGTTTCTAAACTTTGTTTGCGTGTCTTCTCTCTTCTGTTCATTGGGTGATGAGAGCATTACCATCAGCATAATCCAGGTCTCCCAGTTTTCACTTTTTCTGTCCAACTGATTCCTATAGTTTCCGTATGCGAGGTTTCCTATATAATTTTCGTCATACTATTTTATATATTTCTTATTGTATTTATGTTCTTATATTCAGAGAACATTTGGAATTCATTTTTAAATTCCACTGTACATTGAATGGCCACTTTGATGGATACACGATTACCCTTTTCGTGAAATGAAACTTTCTTTCAGTAAGAGTATTACATGTTCATACCATGAATGCGGTATTTCAGCCGATGGTAAAACCGGATTCGAGTCCTGTCAGCAAATAAGAAGGTAGGGTTATATTGGAACAACAACACTGTCCAGTGGAGGATTGGTAAAACGCTTCCTGCTCTGATGAATCCCAGCTCCTGCTGTTTCACGCTGATTGCACACTTGTCGAGCTAGTGTTGCATGAAGAGAGTTTTTTTAGCCGCGTGTCACTGACGATCGTTTTGAAGCAAGTATCATGTTGGACATACAGATTGAACAACGATATGTGATTCATTATTGTGAAACGGAGCTTAAATGCACCGGAAACAGTTAAAGAGATGAATGCGGTGTATGGTGATGAATGTCTTGGTAGGATAGCCATATTCCGGTGTGACCGAACTTTCGGGTGTGCAGTGGTTTCTCCATCAAGACAATGCCATGCCCCATACGGTTAATATTGTGCAGGCAGTGTCACTGCCGTAGGTGTCGAGGTTCTGCCACATCCCCCTTATTCACCGGACTTAGAGCCGTGTGATTTCTTCCTGTTTCCACGCGGACTGGTACTAACTAGACTTTCAGAACTTTCTGAAGAAAGCTCTGAAAAGCTAGTTAGTACCAGTCCGCGAATTAAATGATCACCCCTCGTATGTGGTAAATTTAAAGATCAGTATATTACAAGTAAATCAAAGTACGTTGATTATAAATTCTTGATATTATTCCACATATTATTAATTGAATCATTTTTGTTTCACGCGACCTGTTCTTTCTCTTTTGATATCTAATATATTTTTCTTGGTCGACTAACTTCCTACTTATCCTTAGGTATCCGTTGGCTCCAATGAACCAAGATTCATTTTGCAAAAACAAAGTATGTTTTTCAGACATCGTCTAAAAACAACTCCAAATTATACAGAACTTCGAAAAGGATGTTTATCTGCTTGAAATTTTGCTGCTATAGGATTATGTGTTAATTTAGTAAAAGGTGTCTTTCCTTGTCTCCTCACATTCCAATCTTGTTACTGGATGTTGGAAAATAACAGTGATCATCTCATGCTGGCACATAACAGAACATTATTAACTCCACAGTTGTGTTGTTAAAATAAAAATCGGTGACTCTCCGTCAAGTTTCATTACGATTCGCTAATTTCGTTGTAAGAAGGAGTCAGATTTCAATCTGAACTTAGAAATATACGAGAATGTCAATCTCATTAGAGTGGTGTTTCTGGCAGATGAATCTAACGAGATTTTCGCCGTTTGTGTAAGAGATTTACTTCAACTGGGAATGTTAAGAAGGATTTATTTGTTGATCCTGCCAACAGGCTGACACGTAAAGCTGGTCAATTAATAAACTGCGTGTCTCCAAGAGCAATAGGTTGCAGGTAGAAGCACTGACGTCAGAATAACGTCACCCACTCTCATCTAATTTTCTTTGGCCAGCTTCAAACCTTATACACAAAGACTGAGAGAAATAGAAAGCAATTGGTTTTACCTTAAGATAAACAGACTTGTTTATGATAAAGTACGTTTACCCTTTTTGGAAGCGCCCAATATTTCTATTTATTTCTCTTTAACCTTCTAAGTAAATATGGTCTGATTTCAAAATAACGCTCCCTTGAGATAATCTCCCAGAAAACAATCTAGTGGATACCGAATGAGCAGATTGTAGCGACCACAACGCTATTGAATTAATAAGATTAACAACGCTGTTGGCCTTTAGAATTTCTTTGGTTGAGTCTCAACAGTTCATCACAGGCTATTGTCTGAGATTTCTCTTCTTTTCCGTCTATTTCAGATTACTATGCCAGGCGTCTTTTAATGTCTTAGATACTAAGAATGGAAATTAGTAACGGCTTTATTTTATTTTATATTTATCTGTCAAGGGCAGCTTTGACATTTGGTTTTCCTTCAGCTGGTGTCCTTGAAGTCATGCTAGCAAAACATACAGATCTTGAAACTTGTGTATTCTTCCATTATTTCAAGATCTGCGTGTTTTTTTGCTGGCAAAATTTATCGTATCAGGGGCGTCAGGTATCTGGTTGCTAGTCCGCCGGTTGAGTCATTTCAGAAACCAGTATTCAGGATTAAAGGCTAAGACTCTTGTTGAAATGTTTTCTAGGGGCAGAGGAGGACCATATAGTTGCTGCATATAAGGACAGAAACTTCGGAGGACATATTTCTTGACCAATTCGGCATCTTGTATCCCGGTTAGTTCCTGGCGGATTGCCCACATGGCAGAGGACATTGTGCGTTTTAACTTTTTGAATAGGCGATCCATTAATGTTGATATTGATATCATTGCGTAACTTCTTCAGGTGAAAGACATTTGGGCTGTCTTTGCTTGGTTTATCTGTAGTCCGATTGAAGCGAAATATTGTATAATTTGATAGATTTTAAAATTTTCCTGCAGAGCAGTATTGAGAACTTGATTTTGGTATAAAATTTCATGTCATTAGCACGAAAATGGAAGTCAGTTTGGGATGCCAGGAAAGGCTCTAGAACTATGGCGAACAGGGCTGAGGAGGACAGGAGACTCCACCTTATGGTACACTCCTATTAGTAGCGCATCTTCTAAGGTAGCTGTGATGAGAGATGATGAGATGTCTACGCTCTAGGATTGATTAAATTGTAAGAAGAGTTAATGGCTGTAATATTGAAGTAATTCTTGAGAATGTAGATTAGAGCTGTTATGCTTATTTGGTAGTAGACTGCTTTTTATATCAAATAAAATTACATCAAGTTGTATTCTGTCGTTGAGGGCTTTCTAGATTCTTATAAGGGCGTCCATGAAGTTGCTAAGCTCGCAGACTGGGTATCCTAAGCCGTTTCTCATGGAGATAATGCTTAGCGCTCTTTACCAATATAATCAACCTTGTTTACACCTTCTCTAGAAGTTCTATAACTTTCTATAAATATGGCTTCCAGACCTGAACAGAGTATTCGAAATGTGGCCGCATCATAGTCTTATACAGAGGGATAATGACCTCCTACTTTCCGCATTTGCACACCGTATATTTAATTATCTGTTGACACCATTGCAAAAGGTTTCTAATTTTTTGGACAGTGAGTGCATTTGCGATTCATTGTTTATAAAAATATGCTCTGAGGACTAATACCGATCAACGGCATCGACATTATACCTTATAGAATTAAATGGCAAATTTTGTAAATTGTTTTTATATTTTAAGCACTTGGAGCAGCCCGTTTTTTGCAAAGGGGGAAAGAAAGAAGGAAAAATTCTAAAATCTTAATTTCTACGAAGTAAACGTTTGGAAGAAACGAGGTTAAAAAAGGCAGTCGCGGAGGAAATGAAGGAATGAGAGAAGTCACAAAAAATAATTATAAAAAAAAGAGAAGTCAGGACAGAAAGCAATTTAGAAAGAAGCCAACTCTGGAAAAAAATAAGTTGTTGGTGACAGATTACCTTTGAAGAGTCATCCTTCATTTGATAGATGTAGGAAGTAAAGTTGATGAAAACTGATGGAGGTGATTGATTTGATGCGAGAAACTGATTTGATGGACATAATCCTCATTTAATGGGGAAAATGGGATGAAAATGAAGAAGGCATTTATGACCTTTATGATGAAGGAGAACATCTTGAATTGGAGTCAAGGTGACTAGTATTTTATCTAGTGAAGTGGGCAGAAATAGCGAATTATAGTTTTGTAGGATAAAACCAATCGAAGGATTTTCTCACTTCGCTAATAAGGAGCCCTGGCGAGTAGCAGTGGTTATAATCACTTCAAAAGATACTGAAGCAAACCAACCAGAGAACACATGCGATTTAGACAGAAACTGATGTATACTCGGGGTATATGAGTTTCCACTGGGGCAATCACTCATAAGTAATCAATGAAGCTACTAGGCTTTTCATACCAACAAAGAAATACTGCTCAAGGCTTAGATCTAAATGGATGTCAGATGAACTATTGAGACATTTCAAAGAGAAGAAAAGTGCATGAGAGGCATATAACTGAAAGGCAAGTGGAGGGGAAATTGTTGAGGATGGACATAAAAAAGGCACCTGGAGAGGATGAACTCTATCCAATTATATTAAGGTAGCAAAGGAGGTGAGAAAACCCTTAGTCTTAATTATGAGATTATCCTTGGATTCAGGAGATGTCCCTATGGACTGGAGATGTGCGAATCTATCCCCAATTCATAAAGGCGACGTAATTACAGACTTCAGCTTAACGTCTGTTCCAGGGAAAATAATGAAATCTCTTGATAAAGATGTCATGCAGGACCATCTGGACAGGCTTGTAATTATAATGCAATCGCTGCATGAATTTGTTAAGGGGTAGTCTTCTCTAACCAGTCTGATAGATTATTATGCTGCAGTGATCAAGGAACTACATGCAGTTTTTTTTTTTTTATATATACTTGTATTTCGGGAAGGATTTTGATACATGCTGACTGTACATGAAATTTGTACAGTCAGCACGTAAAGGATTGCTGTACAAACTGGAGCAATATGGCATTAAGGGCAACTTATTGCTATGGATAAAAGGATAGTTAAGTGGAAGAAGACATAGAGTGGTTATCAATGGGCCCTGCCCTTCAAGGGCTAATGTTATTAGTGGAGTTCCCCAGGGTTCAGTGCTGGACCCACTGTTGTTTTCAATATTTATCAATCATATTGATGAAGGTAAATCAGGCTTAATGTGCGCAGTTCGCGGATCATACAGAGGTGGGCAGGGAGGTTAATAACAGTCATCAGCGTGAGCTTCTGCAACAAGGTCTAGGAAAATTGGGTCGATGGGTTGAGAAATGGCAGTGAAGTTTAATATGAACAAATGTAAGGCTGCATATGGGTAGAAGTAACCCCAGGTTAACTTATCAACTGTGTGGACTACACGAAGGGTAGTGGAGAATTAAAAAGACCTATGGCATTTGTACAGTCAGACATGAAATTCTCTGAGCAGTGCAGACATGCGCTGCCAGGACGGCTAATGGGTTTTGTCAATGATATACAGAAACTTTGCTTGTAGGGATAAGGAGGTGATTATCCCTTCATACAAGGCCATGGTTAGGCAGCAACTTCAGTATCGCATACAGGTATGGAGGCCTCACTTTAGGAAGAATGTAGATCTTCTAGAACGGGTGCAGAGAAGGGCAACCAGATTGGTGAAGGGAACAAAAGGGTGCTCTTACCTAGAAAGGCTTCAGTTCTACAAATTGCAGCGTCTCGAGACTAAGAGCTAGTGAGGAGGTTTGATTGAGGTGTTTAAAGCCTTGAATGGTTGAGTAAGCTGAATTTTAAACTACACACACACACACATGAGGAGGCATAAATTTAAGTTGAGGAAGGATGGTTGCAAGATAGATGTGCGGGATTGGGCCTTCAACCAGCGGTGGTTGATTGTAGGAGCAGGCTTCCTTCTGCTGTTGTGGAAATGGATGGGTTAAACAAATCCAAGGAAGAACTAGATAAATTCTTGGTGGGTAGATGGGTAAACTGTGTGGGTTTTTTTTTTTTTTTTTGGCTGATGCTATATAAGCTTGCTTTCTTCCATAATTTTCCATTACTACTATTACTGCCACCTTTAAACATGAGCTACGAGGAGATATATTTGGAAGTGAGAGGTGAAAAAAAAAAGCCACAGAAACTACACCGAAGTTCACGAGAAAAAAATAACTGTTGCACATTTTTGAGAAGTGGATAGAATGTTAGAAGAACTATATTACAACTGAAGGCCGATATTTTGAAATAGAACCTGTTTCTGTCGTTCCCGAGAGTTACATTTATGAATAAAAGTCTCTTCGAGGCAAATTCTGGCTTAAACTGCTAATGCGCCATTAACTAATCAAGCGAACTGAGAGATCCTCTTGAAAGCCCTTGTGGTAGCATAGTTGGTAGGAACGCCATTCTCCGCACACCGGGTGAAAAAGACCTGAGTTGGAGTCCCGTCGATGAGGGGAGGAATTTTTATGGCCCTTTTCACAATGTGGCTGAGTTAGTTGGTCTCAAGCGAGGTCAGTATCGTTTTTATCTCGGGTTTTTCATCCAGCAACTCGCGTTTTTCGTCCAGTAAATAGAAAAATCGCCCTAAGAACACGCAATTTACAACCAATGTTCACAGAGCAATATGGCCTTAGTCGCTGATGCTACTAAAACAACACTAAACCCAACAAATAAATCTTCTTGACGCTATAGTGGTTTCACTGGAGAGATTTGGATTCGAATCTCGTAGGAGATTTAGGGATATTTTAAAGATCTTTTCGATGGGACTATAGTTAGGCTATCTCAGGGGATGGAGTAGGGGTTTCTTTCTGGTGACTTCCAATTTTTCAGTCAGTACGACATGCAAATCTGCTTGTGAACACAGACATATTGTACATGATTCAATATCGCCTTAAATGCTAATGCACTATATAAATCAAAATAACAACAACAACAGTCTCAAAAAGAACTGGGTGCAAGATCTTCCTTGTAGTCTGTAGGAATTATATGCGATGTATATTCTCTAATCCTAAATCTACACAAATCGATCTGTAAAACCAGAAGAGTAAAGTATAAGAAGGGAAATCTCTCCCTCCTAAACTTTAATGGATTCGGGAAAGAAGACGGTGATTGTAAATAACAATATCTCCTCATTATTACATGTCCACTTGTAATGACGAGATAATGAAAATATCGGCTTCCAATTAGATAGTAAGATTAAGGGTAATAAGCACAGCTCTTGACTGAAAGATTAATGGAATCTGAGCGCGTCAACGATCTCTTTCAGATCGCCACATTTCTGTCAGTTCATCTTTAGTGTTTTCTACAGGGTGTACAGGATAATATATATTAATCAGATAAGGCCTTCCATGGGAAGGTCCATACCTCTATCTGCAGTACAACGCTCCATGTCGTGCTGCTGGTGCAGTGACTGACTGACTTGAAGATATGAGCGTCGAAAAGTTGGACTGGACAGTTCAGAGCTCTCACCATAGTCCCATGGAGAACCGCTAGGATGAATTAGATCATTGGGTGCCGGTGAGGAGAGGTTGCCCAAAAACAGAGCTGAAGCGGTCGCCGCTCTGAAGGCCGAATCGCTGAAAATATCGAAGAACAGTTACAAAAAAGTAAGTGGCAGAGAGTGTTCCAAGACTAGAGGCTGTATAAATGTTAAAGGTTTTACAAATCAGTTTTCAAATGAAGATAATCTGTAGATATGCAGGTGTTATTAATAGTAGGGCACTGCAACTAAATGCTGACTTAAAAAACAAACTATTATTACTAAGTCGTAGAAGTATTGATTCATTCTAAGTTGAGCTGGCGGAGTTCTGTCGAGTTCTTTTAACGGAAATCTGGAAGTGATTTTTAAAGCCAGGGGATTTCAGAATTTAATCCCAGTGAAATCTTGAGTTTCTTCAACTTTGAAAAGAATAACATCAACTTCAGCAGCAACCACCATTAAAAAGTCTGTTGCTTTGTTTCTGTGATAAGATCGATGTTCTGTCTCGGTCAAGTCGTGATCTTCCCACGAACTACGCCGAGTAATTGGGTTGACAAGAGATTGGATTAAGAACATGTGATGGGTAGAAAATCTTTTGCAATAGAGTGTTTTATGGAGCAGTAAAAAAACGAATTGATAGTGAATGAAAAGTCTATTAATTCATAATGTCAGATTTCTTGGTTAATATTGTGTTGATCCTGTCTTAGTGATTAATTTACGTCAACCGAAACTACCATGGATCAATTGACAGAAACAATTAAGTAGAAACTTCCTCAGCTTTACAAAGTTAAAGACAAAAAATTCCGTTACTGTCATCATTTATCTGAATGAAAACAACAAACGATGGTTTAAACATAGCCTTCTTCACCTGAGTTTTATAATTTATGAAGTTCAAGTTTCCAAAGGTTCTTCTTTCGTGAACATTTTTTCCCCTTTGGTATGTTGGATAAATCGAATTTTGCGCCACAGGAGTCCTAGGGAAAGACTGGTTCACGTTGTAGTGCAGATTCTGTTTCAAATAATTGGCTTAATGACATCGGCTAATCACCCTGATTGTAATTGATATTCAGACTTAAAAAAATAAAAGTACTCCACTCTCGCGTTATCTACACTATGGGGAATCGATATGTCCATAGAAGTTTGGTGTACTCTTAAGAGAATGTTTAGAAAACAAAAATATCCCCCTCTAGGGCAGTGAAAAGTGTACAACAGAGCCATATGTACAGTACAAGCATAAATAAAAGTTGTTACAGTAAGTTGTATTTAAATAAAGTTTAAAAATACAATAAAAATAATACAATATGTGGAATGATGGTACAGTTTTAAAACGAGATCAGTCAGAAAAGAATATTTCTTTCCTATATCCCTTGATCATGAATAAGTCATAATAAATATCACACATAAATACACATACTGTATATATATATAACATATCAACCAAATAACCGGTTCCAGATAGTGCTGTGAAACATTTTCCTGTCCAGAGAAAGATCAATGCCACTTATAAACCTGCATGACATGCCGCCGGTGCATGAAAGTTGAGATGGCATAGGAGATCTGGAAGGTGACCTGCTCCGGAGAAAATATGATACAGCAACTTAAGCTCTAGGACTGTTCGTTGTGCATCCAAAGATTGCAGCTGGAAGCAAGGCCACAGATTACGAAAGAAGATTCGATGGTAGAACACAGGACTGCGTCTAGAAAGATAGTGGACGAATTTCATTTGCAATGATTCTGTTTGCTGTATCCAAATTGTACAATGAGGATTCCATATCGGTACAGAAAACTCCAATATGGAGAAGTGAAAGGGAAAAATAAAGAAAGAAAAGCGAAAACAAAGAACAGAGAAAGACGAAGAGAAAAGGGAGAAGAGAAGGAAAAAAATAGACAGATAGATAAAAAGAGAAACACGGGAGGGGGAGAAGAAGGAGAGAAAGATGAATTTTGGGAGCCACTCAGAAGAAACGATTTCTGCTCAACAACAGAAAACTTACTCACTCGATTTTCAAGAAATAGCAGTTATTTATGATGCAGTAGAAATGGGTGTGAAACCTTCCCGATCACTTCTCCAGCCTTAAAACTTGTGGATCACATTAATTCAGTATTCAGTTAACTTCATAAACTCGTGGCTTGGTGCTGAAAGGGCAGATGTCGATTTTTATGCATAATCTATTTATGGTACGATTGAACTATCAATTTGTTCTATCTTTCCTATACTAAAACGGCCAAGGTCTAGCTCTCGTAGTAAAGGAAGAGAGCTAGACATTGGCTGTTTTAGAATAAGAAAGAAAGAACAAAATATTAGCTCGATCATACTGTTTTATTACATTATGTATAAAAATTGACATCGTCTCTTTTAGAACCAAGGAACCAAGGTAGAAGAGCCTTTGTAAAGCTATTCCCGATCACTCAGCTCTTGTGGATTTTCTTTCTTTCTTAAGCAACTGAAAACAGCGCCCCACACCAAAATGAAACATTTGCAATTTTACAAGCAGCGAATTCCCAGGATTCATCTACTTGTTAATAATTGACAAAGTTACTTTTTGAAAAACGTCGCTAAACTTCTCGATCGTGTTTAGTTTCTAGGTGACACGTGCTGGCTTCATATCACACGCGGTCTCATCGCGGTATTAGTCTGAAGTCCTGTCAAATAAGTTGACAAAACTTCAGAGCGTATATTAAAATGCTGGGATCCGTTATGAAATGCAAATGTAAATAACTATTATTAAACTCTGAAAGTCCACCTTAAACTGTTAACCTCGATTTTATCCATTTCAAACTTCCTGTCTATAACGAAGCATCCATGTTTACTTTAAACAACCACCAGCTCTTCGGGCATCAAGCTGATGTTATTAACATGAAAGGAGTAAAGAGAGACAACAGCCAGGATAAACAAGTGTTTATTCACTGCATTCTTCTCCGATCACGATGTAAACAACAGTGTCATAATGCTGATATTATTCAACAGCCATAGCGAGCTTAAAAAAATAATATATTTATTTCCTTCACTTGGCTATTACATATGATTTATTTAGTCTTTTAATCCATCTGGTGGCACTTTAATTTGTAGGTTAAGGACTATACTTTGATGGTTAAAGTTAATGGACGACAGAATTTCAATAACTTGAAAAATAAGTGACACAAACCAATGAAATTTGGAATGGAAGTACAGTACGTTATGGCGCAACAGCATCTTGGGTAAATTTATAGCTCAAGCGTGCTGTTTCTGAAATATGCAAATTATATCACGAGAATGTCCAAGAGTCTGGTGGTACTGAAGCTTATACGCATGCTCCAAATTAAATTTTTATCGTCGGGTTTCACAGAATAAATTCAAAGTGAAGTTTGATTTCAGAGATGTAAGGCGTTGGGTCGTTTAGAATTGGTGCTAAGAAAACTAGGACCGAGAGGGATGTTCTTTGTGTTCCATTTCATTCTGCCCTCGTGGTGATAGCCAAGGTGAAAGTCAAGGGGAGTCTGGTGTGGTCTTCGACTACTTCGACACTTCGACTACTAGAATCGCAACGGTACCAAAGGAGAACTGGCCGTAGGCTGTTTCGGCTGTATGTTATCGTGAAGCTGCGAAGGTCTTCCATGGAAGATCAATGTTCTCATTCACTCTAATGGTGGGATACACACCTTAGTAATTTCTGTAATAAAAGTCATTTTCTTCAACAATGCGTCTGCGCGGTAACAAGGTTATTTTCCAGGAAAATCAGGTTTTTCATCCAGCAAAATAGGCAAATCGACCGCACACACACGCAATGTATAAACCTTTACACTTGGGAAGATAAGCTAGGTCTTGGGTGGCTCTAATATGACAGTTTTCTTTTCTTCAACAACACTAGTGTCGTTCCAGTACATTTTAGAAGATGGTGTTTCTTTATTATGTGCATTATAAACTATTTACCATTAGGGAAAAAATAAAGTTAATGAATACATCTAATTCCTACGTTCCAGTATTGCAAAAGTAAGACGCTTATTAAGGAACTAGAAGATACAGTATTTACATTACTCACACTTCTTTTCCGAAATAACAAGCTAATTAAATCGCAGCAGCCAATGCCCAAAGAGATAGAGATGCCTCTATGGATCGTACAACCGGAATTCAATTTCAATGTAGTCAAATAGTGTTAATTAAGTCGCAGATACGTATTTGAAAACTTCAACAGAGAAACTAATTAATTTTTCAAGAGATTCTTTTCGGTCTGTGTGCTGATGGCTGATGAATGCATTGTGATCAGCCAGCCATGAATGGATTGGAATCAACTCTTTCTGACTTTCAATTCGATTCCTTTATATAATGATTTCTAATTCTTTATTGAACTTTGAAAAGCGTAGCTGGTCATTTGATTACAAGGAATAATGTTACTACGACGGCTCATTATTGGACCACTGTGGATGAAGTATTAACTTCAGAATTTCCTTTTTCAAGTTCAGTTTTGCGATGAGTTTTATCTTTATACCTGAATAAAGTTCATATTTATGTTCACTAACAAATAGCAATGTGTTGCCACTACTTCTTGAACAGCTTTCGTAGTTTTGCTTGTTGTTTTCTCATAAAGATGGAGAAAACTGGAGTTTTAAAAATTAATTTTCTTCTTAAAAATCATTAAAAGCTTCTTTTAGTAAAATTTGCTAGTTTTGGAGTATCCGAAACGTGAGTGGATTTATTGTAATTTTAAAACAAAAAACAGTATTATATTACGATTTTGAATTTCAGATATCAATGATTCCAAAAATGTTTGGAAATGTTTTAGCTAACTGTGAAAATCATGCTGCACTAAAGAATTCTAGGTAGAGTGACTTCATTTTTAAATCAATATTCTTTTTCTTTAATAATCTTTATAAAATTTTTGTAATAAACTCTTCGAAAAGGGATTTATGTGGCAAATATTTTGGCTTCTTTTATATCTCTCAATATTATTTTTCTTATTTACTGCAACACTTTCATCGCACAATAAACATACACTGAGTGGCCTTGGATGTTAGGATTTTCATGTACAACTCTCTCTGTCTCTCTCTCTCTCGGATGTATCGATATTGATCCAATAACCAAAATAACATCTAGCCAACGGCAATTTTGTGGTCGAAAACAGCTCGTTGATGCGAGAGGACATCGGAGGCAGACAAGGCGTTTTCAGGGTGAAAGAAAGCGACGATCAAAAATACGAAGAATACATCTAACCCCAAAAAGAGTGGCCACACTAACACTCATAACTATAGACCAGTTTCTATTTTAAGTGCCTATGTGCTATGTACGTGAATGCGTAAAAGAACTGAGGTGTGTGGATGTTTGTTGCAAGATTATTGAATATTTTTAAAAGAATAAGAGAAGTTTACCTCAATATGATTAAGATTATTAAAATTATTGAAATAAAAATACAGTCCTTTATGAAATAGAATTCTGATTAATAGTATAATTGTTAGAGAACATTTCTGCAGCGAACAGTTAATCACAATTTAATATGACTGCGTCATTTATTTATTCATTTATCTTCCAGAGTACCGGACAATTTTAACCATACAGCCAACACGCTTGATCTTTTCTCACAAACAACCCTTCTGAGTACACGGTTGAAGTGAACCGTCCTTTAGGTACCTCAGATCACAACTTGGTGATTATCTCTTCTCTAATGGAGCTTTTATCGCATGGCTATTCCGAACCTCGTGTTGTTTGGCATTACAAGAATGCAAAATGGGATGACCTGCGAGACTTCTTTTCTTCTTTTCCTTGGTCGGATTACTGTTTCAAAACTTCTGATATCAACGTTTGCTCAGATCGTGTCAGTGAAATTCTTCTTGCAGGAATGGAATCCTTTATCCCACACTCCACTTTAAAATCTCGTCCTTTATCTAAACCTTGGTTTTCCAATAAATGTGCTAAGGCTGTCCAAGAGAAGAATGTTGCATATCGTAATTGGCTTGTTTCTAATTCTCCAGTTTCATTTTCTGCCTACACCAAAGATCGCAACAATTGTAGCAGTTATTGATCAGTCCAAACTAGAGTTTGAACAGGGTAAGAGTAGAAAACTTGCTTCTTGCCCTAATGGTAGCGGAACATTCTGGTCTCTTGCCAAAGCTATAGGTCACAACTTTTGCCCATCTCTGCTCCCACCACTGTAAAAACCAGATGGTTCTGTTGTCACTTCAGCCAAGGATAAAGCTGACCTGCTAGCATCCCATTTTTCTTCCAAATCATGTATTAATGATCTTCGTAAAACACCTCCCACCATTCCGAACACGCTCCATTCAATGCCTCCTGTGGTCTTCCGTCAAATGGATGTCAGAAGGATTTTCACGAATCTTGATGCTAAGAAAGCTCCAGGTCCTGATGGTATTTCTCCACTTGTTCTCAAAACCTGTGTTCCTGAACTTACTCTTGTTTGTTCTTTGCCGCCTCTTTTCACTTTCTTATTACAAAGGTGTTTTTCCTTCTGCTTGGAAATTTGCTCATATCCAGCCAGTTCCTAAAAGGGTGACAAATCGCTCCCATCCAATTATCGTCCCATTGCAATTCTACTCTTTCTAAAGTAATGGAGAAATCAATTAAGCGCCAACCCTAAAACTACCTATAATCCTTCCGTCTGGTCAACGATCGCCAGAATAGATTCGTCAGTGTTGATCCACTGGTGATATTCTGGCTTATGTTACCCATTTATGGGCAAATTCAATGGAAAAGTTCGGTGAATGACATCTCAATGGCTTTTGATAGTGTTTGGTTTAAAGGTTTTCTCAATAAGCTTTCATCTTATGGTTTGCCAACTGTGTTTGGTAATTATTTATCCAGGTTTCTCTCTGATCGCTGACTGAGGGTGATGGTAGATGGGGTAGATGGCTCTCTGTCTTCTAACTTCTCCACTAATGCTGGTGTCCCCCAAGGTTCAGTTCTTTCTCGCACTGTTTTCCTCTTGTATATTAATGACCTTCCTCCATTGACTGGAAATCCTATCCATAGTTTTGCTAACAATTGCATTCCACTGTCCAGTTTGAGAAACCTTTGCTCTGTTCAATCAGCTTGAACTTCAGGAATATCCGCTACCAATTCCTTAAATGCCGATCTGTGGGTAATTCTCCAGTGGGGCAAAGACAACTTAGTTGATTTCAACTCTTCTAAAACCCAGTCTTGTCTTATATCTCGCAAAAAGGATTCTTCTGCTCCTGTGCTTATCTTTAGTGACAAAAGTAAGATTTCTAGGCAAAATGATATATCTCTTTTGGGGATTACCCTGACTTCTAATCTCTCTTGGCACAAGCACATTAAGAAATATTGCATCTAAAGAACTTGGTTTTCTCTTTCGCTTTCGGCTTTACTTTTCTTCTAAACAGCTGTTAACTCTATATAAATCGCAAATCCGCCCTGTCATGGAATATTGTTTCCACACCTGGGGTGGTGTCCCCAAAACCTCTCTCAGGCTGCTTGATTCCATTCAGAAGAGGGCAGTTAGGTTAATTAATGACTCATCTCTAACAGAGTCTCTCCATTCTCTGTCTCATAGACGTACTGTTTCTGCTGCATGCCTCTTCTACAGATACTTCCTGTTCTTCTGAATTGGCTTCTATAATTCCTGCTCTCTCTTTCAAAACGGTCCGAACACGTGCCGCCACCAGCCAACATCCATTTACTGTCCAACTTCAAACCCACAGAACCAACTTTTCATCTTCCTCATTTATTCATTCAACTGCCGTTTTCTGGAACAACCTTCCTTCATACGTATTTCCTGAAAATTACAGTCTACAGAAGTTCAAGTCCAATGTCAACAAATATCGTCTTTCATCTTCTCATCCTCCAATCCAAGCAAGGTACTAAGTACTATAGGTTCTAATGCCTCTCGTTTTTGGGGTTTTCAAAAAAACAAATTATATCGCTGGAGTGTATATAAAAAAAGTTAAATTCAGTTCCTTCATTTTTGCATATACAAATCACTTTAAATACTTTTTTCATGGCCACCACTCGGGTTTCTCAAAGACAAAACATCGGTTAGGCGCTCTTAGCTTTGTTTAGATATCAAGAGGCTAAGATTGGATAAAAGATTTGGAAAAATCAGTAATAATAAAATTTAGGGTTTCTTTAATTAGCTAAAATTAATATTTCCAGAACTTTGGAGATTTCAGTTTGAGATTACAACAGATAAAATAGATTACAAAAAATATTTTTTTAAAACTAATTCCTTGTTAGTAGCCACCGGCTATATACAAACAGTATATTTGTTATACACAACGAGTTTTTTTATTTATTTATTCTAAGTTCCAAACATAGGCGCTTAACTTGTTTCTTCGTGTTATTATTAAATTCTGTTTTCACAAAGCAGCTTTACGTTTTTTGCTACCTTTAAATTCTTCAAGTAGTTTTGCTGCTTCGAGAGTTGTTCCTTCAGGCATACAAAAGAACTGATTTCCAAATTGTTGGCAATTCGAACATAAAATAATATATTTTCACTTAACATATAAATGAGAAAAACTCAAAAAAGTAATGTAGCGTTTGCATTCTTCAGTTCACATCAGAGTATTTCCTGCGCACTGATCAAAAAAACTAATCTTTTTAAAACTCAGAAAGTTTTGAAAGAAACTAGTCATATAAAAACTGCAATTAACGTTTTTTTCTCCTTTTTTCCCCCATCACTCTGTACTGTTGTTAGGTTTCTCATACACTCGACAATAGCGCTAGAAATCGGTCGGTGGCAAAATTAGGATACTGGTTTATCCAGTAATTTGCAACGTGCTATATTGCACATTACAAACCTTTCTTCAGTATCTAGTAGGGTCATCTTTAGCTTGAATTAAAGACCGTAAAGGTAGCACAGATTCCACTAGGTGTCTGAGGGAGTACACCCAAATTTGACCATTATTTTATCGGGAATTTGTTAACTGCTGTATTGTGGTTGGCACAGAAATGCGAAGCTAACTGCGTTTTAATATTAGCACTGATGGAGACATAGGATGAAAGAAAGAAATCTTATACAGCATCAGCCAAAAGAAGGAAAAAAAAACCTTTTCTATTTCACTCATCCATTCACTCCAAATGTTTCTCCAGTTTCTTCTTGAATTTATTTAAGCTATCAGCTTCCACAACGACAGATGGAACTTTGTTCCAGCAGTCAACCACCCGCTGGCTAAAGGCATAATTCCGTACATCTGTTCTACAACTGTCTTTCCTCAGTTTGAATTTATGTTCCCTCAGGAGATTAATATGGGCAAGAGAAAGAATTCCATCAGCATTGAGCTCATCTCAAACATTTCAAATCGTTATACACTTCAATCATATCACCTCGCAAGTGCCTAGTCTCCAGACGCTGCAATTTGCAGAACTTAAGCCTTTATTCGCAAGAGAAACCCTTTGTTCCTCTCACCAGTCTCGTTGCCCTCCTCTGTACTCGTTCTAACAGCTTTACATCTTTTCAAAACTGAGACCTCCAGACCTGTACGCAGTACTCAAGGTGTGGCCTAACCATTGCCTTATATAAGGGGATAATCAACTCCTTATCACTGCTAGAAAAATTCCTGTATATCACTGACAAGATACCATGAGCTACTCTTGCAGACTGTCTGCACTGCTCAGAAAACTTCATATCTGCCTGCACAATTACTCCCAGGTCTTTTTCATTCTCTACCACTGTCAATGTAGTACCACACTGTTCATAGGTTACTCTGAGGTTACTGCTTCCTATATGCAGTACTTTACATTTGTCAATGTTAAAATTCAGTCTTCGTCCACTTCTTTCGAGTCCATTCTGGCTACTGTCACTTTCTAGTCTCTGTATGTAGCAGGTCAAGTAACAACCCTGCCAACCTTCCGTAACATCTGCAATCTGCAACTTGGACATTAATCCTGATATACCTTCATCAATATGATTGATAAATACAGAAAACAACAATGGGCCCAACACTGAACCATGAGGGACTCCACTAATAACACTAGTCCACAAAGAGCAGTATTCATTGATTACCGCTCTCTGTCTTCTTCAACTCAATCACCCCTTTATCCCTAGCAGCAATTTACCCTTAATGCATACTGCTCTAATTTTTTCCAACATAACACAGACATTCTCAATGTTTTCAGGTTTGCAGTTTAATGGTTCTGTGATTGTCTTAAGAGTGTGCTTATGGTGTATGAGGAGGAGAACAGAGGGGAGGATGATAACGTACGTTTGATTCTAGGATGGCAAGACTGGAGCATTCGGAAAGGGACCTCTGGAATATAAGCAAGAGGCAGTCTTTACTGGGTATTCAGCTGATTCTCCGGAATGGTGGAGGTAATGGACTTGCTACTAGGGTCTGGAATACACCTCTTGATAGTGACACTGCTTCATTACAGATTTGGTAGGACAGAAAGATTAAAAACACACCTTTAGAAGTATTGCAGAGAAGGGAGGATAAACATAAAACATAAATTTCAAGAGTTAATAGATCTTTCCTCAAGAAATACTGTTTCTATGCAAATTCAAGATAAATTTGTTTCATTGGAGTGTAAGAGGAAGTTGGCTAACAGTGAGGATATACGAAACGTTTTAACAGAATATTGTGGCCAGGCTTTCAGTTCTTTGAAGATGAAAAGGATAAAGTATTGTGCAGGAGGAAAAGTCATTATGGAATTGGGTACGCCTAGGGATGTTAGTTAGTAGGGTACGTATTTGTCAGAATCTAATATTCGGAAAGGTGAACTTTTGAAAGAGTGTGTGGTGTCATTTTCAAGAGTTAATAGATCTGATGAAAATAAGAATTGGATTTTAACAGTTAGTTGGAGAGTGAGGGAATTTGTTGAACATTATAATAGGATTTTTTTGGATACAGTACTCATTATTTTAAGAGGTATTGCTTGACAACGTTATGCTGTCGATATTTAAAGTATGGACACGCTGCAGGATGTTATTCGCAAAAGGAAAAGTGTTCACACTGTTCTAGTCTTTCTCTTTTTTTCTTATTGAACTCTGCATACATCACGTTACTATAATGTTTTTAATCAGTATGCTAGGTTGATATGTACAATGATTTCACCTCTAGATGTTAGATCTATGGCCCGGCTCCACGTGCCAGGGATGGTAACTAGCTTGCAGTAGGCTTGGCTAAGAGACCAATTACTCAACACTAACAACATAATAAGTAAACTGCATTACAAAAGCGTTGAGTGTATTCTACGATCGTTTAATTTAATTAACTCACAGAATCTGAAATGCGCGTTACATTTCATGCGGTGTTTATTTATAAAATATTACAAAACATGGAGTGAATTGGTAGGCATGTGCAGTGAAGTGAAGTGAAAATAATTAGTTTTATATATTTTTAATTAATTAATGAGTTAAAAAACGAAAAAAAAATGTAGTTTAATTTAAGAAACAAAAACTAACACGAGTGAAATGTAACGCAATGCGTATATTAACTAACTTCAGTATTTTATACTTTGGGTATTCTAATACAAACTTTTTTTTTATTAGAAAAGCAAAAAAATGAAAGCATTTTTTGAAAATGGTATAGTTTTTTTGTACGAACACGCTCCACCCACTTTCACAATTAACTCGATATGGCGCAACTTAAAATAAAGAAACAAAGTGCTCATTAGGGAAAAAGATAAACTTGCAACACTTCTCTATATCAGAGAGAAAAGTGTGGCAAGATTGTGAGCAACTGGTTGTGAAGAAGCTTTCGTAGCTATTCAAATGAACAGCCTCTCTTTATTTTTGATATTTGAAACAGAGCCTAGCACAAGATGAACATGGACATGTTTTTTTTATTTATTGGTATGTACGACCCCAGCCAAACTATGGCAACTCCGCTTTATTAATATAATAACAATAGAAACGTTATATATTAATAACGCAAATAGCAATGATTCACGTTTGATGTATTTAGTAAACTGATAACAAAATATGAGAAAAAAATGAGGAAAAAAGTGGTTGCTTTTTTATTATTAATATCAGAAGTAATAAAAAAAAAGAGAGAAAGTGTAACTCGACTCGTCAGGCCGTGTGATTCTTTTACATTGTTCCGCAGTGCAATCTGGGCGTTGGCAGCACCATTGCGGTCGAATTATAACGATATGGGTGGATTTGAGTCGGCCCATGCCCTTAGAAGATAGCGTTACCCCAGATGAATCAAATTCACACTGCAGTGCTTCATTTTTTAACACCGGTTGCGATGGATTCTTTCAAGACTACAACACAACTGTCCACCGCTCAAAAATTGTATCTGAGTGGTTCGAGGAATATTAACAGAATTTCAAACATGTACACTGGCCACCTAATTCTCTAAATGTGAATCCAATTGAGAATGTCTGAGATATGTTGTAAAGGACAGTTTGACTTCGCAGTTCTCTACTGGTTACAATACAGCAGCTGACAAATATCCTGATGGAAGAATGAATGGTCAAATCTGGAGCTATAATCCCTTAGGCACCTAGTGGAGTCCATCCAAAGACGTGTGTGGGCTGTAATTCGGGAAAATGGTGGCCCTACTAGATATTGATTAAAGGTTTCTAATATTTTGGTCTGTGAGTATATATTCCCTCATATTATCATTAACTTCGGTTAAAATCGGACCACTCTTTGGTAGGTAACATATCCCGTTTTCTTCAGATGCAACTCTTAAAATACTGTTATAATCTGTTAGATAATCATCAGCTTTTTTGATTATCAACGTCATCAACATCATCAAAAACAGAAACAACATTAACATCAACATCACTGTTTTAATTGGCTTATTATTTTAAATTAAAATTACAAAAGTATTGTCAAATTTTCTCATTATGAATTTGGTGCAAATAAGAAAAACGAAATTAGATCTTAAACACAGAAATGTTGTCTTTATTAATTGTAATAAAGTTAAAATTATTTTGTAAAAATAAAAATTTAAAAAATATTGAAATTTAAATTAAATACCTTATCACTTTATTAATGTACAGAGTATATATAAATAACTTAGCAGGATAAACACGTTGGTGTGCAGAGATTCTCGAGTCACAATATGTTTAAATTTATTTTCCGAATTGCAATCCTTCAAATGATGCGCGTGTTTTTTTGTGGAGAATGAATGACATTTTCATCTTCTTTTCTTAATAGCACATACATTTTTCCCTGTTAGAAAAGCCTAGTAGATCTCATCACACTCAACTCAGGATGTAAAACAACGTGATTGATGGAGATTACAGATTTTCTGCTGATATTTCCCTTCGGAGTTGCAGCCGAGCTTCTTTATTACCATATGTCAATCACAGCAACGTTTTGTATCCTCTGTTCCCAACTGTGGACAAAAGATATTTTAAAATTAAATCCACTTTAGTTATACCAAGTGGCAATTTTTTTTTGGGACCTGTACTGCGGTTTATTTTTTTGGCTAATCCGATGTTTTTTCGTGGCATTCTAGAGTAGAGGGAGGAGAAGATTCCTTCTTGGAAGAGGCATCATATTTCCTTAGAGATAACATATAATTTATTTCGTGGTAAATCACCCAAGTAGGTGATTTACTACGAACTAAAATGACTCTTTTCACTAACGTGCTTGTCTAGTAACATAAAATATCAGGAAATTTAGCTTGTAAATATCAAATCCTTCGCATATTAATAGTGGATGAAATATACCTTGCCAATAACACATATGATTAACAAGGACTGTGGCCCCTATCTTGATGCTACAACTTTGGTCCTTCTGCAACCGATGAAGCGTGCTTCTGCACGCCATATCTATTTTGTGGTTAGTTTTCACGTTCTTGAGCGAAAAATTCGAATTACTAGGAGGAAAACCATGCGGCCCCTAGCAACTTACTCTCCGTGAGATCCAGCACAGTTGGTTTGATAGTAGAGAACAGGCGGTCAGTGCCCCGAGACCTGTGGGGAAAATCCTTGCTCCTACGGGTCTTTGAATCAAGATGTAATGGATGATCACTGAGAAACTGTAATGGCCCTTCGAGTGTATTATGTGATTAATCCTAAATGAGAATGCAAGGGCGATCAGAGATTACTCTGACTCTAATCTCTCGTGGCATAATCACATCACAAATATTGGTACTCCTTTGCATCGAGAGCAAAAAAGAGTTTTCTTTTTGGCTCTCGATGCAAAATTACGAGGTCTGAAGAAAACGATGTTATTTTCCTTCTAAACAGCGTCCGAATCTGTTAAAATCTCAAATCCTCCCTATTTTGGTGTTCTGGTCCCAGATTTGGGTTGGTACTCCCGAAACCTTTCTAAACAAGAGGGCAGTCAGGTTAAATAGATTAGTGATCCATCTCTTACAAACTCCATTGTGTCATAGATATTCTGTTTCTGCTGCATGCTTTTTCTATTGATACTTCCATGGGTACTTTTTCTTGAATTTTCATCTGTAATTCCCACACTCTGTTCCAAACCAGTCCAAACACCTGACGTAACCAGTCAGCATCCATTCACTGTCCATCTCCAGACGCATAGAGCCAACTTTTTATCTTCCCCATTTATCTCTTCAACTTCTGTTGAAGGGATAAATCTCGCTGCCTTTCTCTGCACCTGTTCCAGCAGATCCATATTCTTTATAAAGTGAGGCCTCCAGACCTGTATGCAGTACTCAAGATGCTGCCTGACCATTGCCTTATACAAGGGGGGATAATCACCTCATTCTGGCAAAATTTCAGTAAATTGAATTGTAGTGATAAAGAACGAAGCAGCTTGTGGCTTGTTTTCAGTTCCCCAGGGAAATATCCATCAAATCACGGTTATTTTACATTTGAATTTGGTTGCGATCAGGGCTCTGTGAGATGTGCTACCAGAATCAAACCATGTCATTTTGTGAATACTTTCCCTCGGACATCTCTTTTTGAGTTGGATTTCGCATCCAGAATTCAGGTCCTCACTGGCTGTATGGAATCTGATAAATGGTTGCTCTTTGTATAGGGTTATGAATACGTAAGGCGACCACCATTTACTGAAAAACTGCATATTCCACTCTCTAGCTCTAATCTGAAATAGAAAAACAGACTGCATTTAAACATGTAATAAACGTCTCTAATATTTAGCTCGACTGGCTCATTTCCCATACGCCACATCAAGTACCTGACATCTATTATGATGAATAAGACATTTAAATCGTCCCCTTAATGGAAAATCAAACTAATGGGAGACGATCTGATCTCAGATCTGGGAGAAGCAAAATACGAGTTGCAAAAAGATCTCTATTGGTTTCTTCTCCATTATTGCAGTTAGAACAAAGTTTGATCCCTTCCCCTTTAAATTTGTACGTCGCTGCATTGACTAGTAGACGATCGTACACCGTCCTCCACCATTCATCACCCTCTGAAGTCCTTGCGGGTTCTGTAGCCGGGAGCTTACTGTATTGCTGAGAAACATCGATCCAATTATCTTGGAAGTTCAACTATGGGCTTACTTCTTTCTTCAGCTACTAAACTGACTACTAACTTATAGATTTTCCTCCCTTTCCAGTTCCTAAAATCCGTTTTGGCTCCTTTTCCCTTCAAGGTCTTGAGCAGTTAGAACACTGCCCTCTAGAGAAGGGAGCTTCTGGTTGCAGTTTGTCGAGCCTGAAAATGTTAAAACTTCCTCTTCCTCTGCACTCATCGGTACATGACTTCGTGGTGCCTGTGTCCACGGAAGAAGGTAGCCATCATACTGATTAGGTTTTTACATTGGTTACTATCTGTACACGTAAGGCTAAAGTTTACATGGACATCACTGTTGTTTTAATGCTATGGGCTTGAAAAACAAGGAGGGCACACCACTGGACCACCGTCAAAGATGGCTTACATTTTCTTCGTAATTTTCCCTATGAGTGTCTGTAGAGTTCCCTCTAATAAAGTGGTGGGTATTCTCAGGAACCAAACTGACTGTTCTAGACTGATCGCAGTATCTGAAAAGCCACAGGTCTTTCACTACTGAACTACAGTCTAGAGCATTCCTCAATGGTCTCACAGAGGTGGGTTGTGATCTGTGAAAGGAAGAGGAATCCCTTATCCTTAATGTGAAGTCTTCTCTCACCTTCACATTGTCATAAAGTTTATGCAGCAGCGATTCTGAAGCCAATTTAACCAGCACTGGGTTTATGGGACAGCACTGTCGCGCTCTCCTCTTTATAGCAATTGGTTCTGTGAGAAATCCACTATGGCTGAGCCATAGAGACGTTTTTGGGCCAGTAAAATCAAAACCAAACCAAGCCATAAATTGCCCTCCTCAATTTAGACCCCACCCAAAACTTGATCAAGACATCGAACAGATATCCGTGTCTGACCCAATCGAATATACTGCGTCTCAGTACAAAAACCAGAATTGCCCACTCTTTAATTCAGAAGTATCAACCAAGCGAAATTAATTTTAGATAATTATTAAACAAGGGACTAAATATTATTATTATAAAAATAATAATTGCCGGCCCATTAATTCAATAATTAATTCTATTTCTCTCTCTCTCTCTCGCTATCTATTCAACAACTGTACAATTATTGGAAAATAAAATTACTTTTTCATATTTGCTCTCTGATTTTATTCCACTTTTGTCTTTAATAGCTGTAATAGTTCACTTATTTTACGTTCACGGGAGTGCATACAACTAAAAATGTTGTCTTTTTATAAGAGTCCCCCGAGGAGTTTTTTTTTCCCCAAGATACACGGAAGTTATACTGAGGAAAGGTAGAGTGGTAAGTACTCACCGCGTAACCCACAATTTATGCTTTTATCGAAAAACAAATTCCACTCTCTTAGATTCAGCCTGCAGGGAAATGAAATAAACTATCGAAGTTTTTCAAGTACAGAAAGGTTCGCTCAGCACTGCAAGTTGAAAATTTCTTCAAGCTCTCTTTCAATAGAGAGAGAGAGAGAGAGAGAGAGAGAGAGAGAGAGAGAGAGAATAAAAATAAAGGAAGAAACCAGGAAAGAGACTGAATAACAAAAAATCAAAAGAAAAACAAAAATATGAGTATAAAGGAAAAGTTATGTGAATGGCATGAAATAAACTTTCTACTAATGGAACAAAGAGATCACATCAACAAATATATAGATTTTTTCCTTCAAAACGTAGTACTGGATAATAATAGATACTTAACAATTCACCCTATCCATGAAGAAAACCAAGAAAGAAAACAGAAGACTCCAATTAATCTTCGATAAAACTGTCTGTTGATGGGCATATTTAAATGATGAATTGGAAAATTCCATCTGGTTCCAGCTCTCATACTTTCGTTGGTTAGTTTAAATTAAATGTTATTCTTGGCACCAAACGTGTAAATATGAATTATAGTTGCACATACACTGTCTACGATTAATAACCGGACATCGGCATATCTACAAATAACCCTTTTTTCAGGAGAATCTATAACGTGTGCTGCAATGGTTAGCCTTATGAAAACCTCCAGTATCTGTAGAACACTCTCCAAAGCTTTTTGGTAAATATTCTTCGACATTTTCCAATATTCAGCCATCAAAGCGGCTACCAGTTCAGCGCTGTTATTTGGATGGTCTCTCCTCACTTAAAGATCATATTACCAATCTTTGACCAGAGATCTTCAGTGCTGTTGAAAGTACGGGCCGATTGCTTATGTGGCACCCTATTATCATTTCACGCTGGAAGTCTGGTAATTCCATCGATCGTTGGGTCTGATAAGTGGTGCGTGTGTAAGGTGTGAGTGTCAAATGATTTCTCATACTTTGTGCTCAGCAACTTCGCGATGAGTGAAGATGTTAAACTCAACTCGGTCTTACAATCTTCAAACTTCTCTATCTTACTCAAATAAGCAGGAAGAGGGAACTCATAAAGCTGCTTTGACCTCCATTCAAATGTCCAAAATGTTCATCCTAATGGAGAAATGCTGATATTTGAAGTAGCGCCAAACGCGGTGAATAAGTTTGAAGAATTTAAGTATAAACTTCGAAAGATGAAAGATATTTTATAAAATATCTTTGGCGAAATTGAGCATTTATCTTTCTACTCTCTCAAGTTTCTTCTGTGAGTTCTCAAATTGAACTGCAATGTTATCAAAATACTTAAGAACTTGTGCGAGAATGTGGAATTGTTTCCTTTCGGAAATATTTATTTTAAATTGAAGTGTAGTTTTGAAATTATTACAGGAAAGATTTAACTCACTCAAATTGTAAAGAAACAATTTGCTGGACAATTATTTTACAGATACTGGCAAATACGAGAATCTATCCACATTTATCCAAATGCAACCCTACAGAAAACTACTTTACTTGTTTGGATCTAAGCAGAAGAGTTTAAAAACTTGAATCCATTAATCACAACTATCATTACTCTAGTACGCTGTACTTTTCTAAATGTATTTTCTGAAAAGAAATAATTGTTCTGAGTTTAATTTTCTTCAAACCTGGTGTCCGATTTCGTGGCTTGGGCAGATTCTAAAAGACGGCATGTGGCCCTCTATAATTCCAGGTCTTCAAATTACTCTTTGATAAAGACAAAACAGCCAACCCTAGCTATCAGCTCGCTTACAAAGAGTATTCTGTACGTTTCTATGGAAACCATTATCACAATGGGTGGCATTTGTGCTTGGAGAAATACTGAATGTGTAAAGATAAATATTGCTTCAGGAATGAATCAGAGTAGAAACAACTTTTGGAGGTCGAAGAGGCTGTTTCAGATGTCTTTTGTATAATTTATTTCACGTTATTTCCATGGTGTAGAACTTTTCAGAAAACGAAATCCATCTCATTGATCTTAGAAGCTGCAGATACGGTCCTGAGTTATACCAGCGCACCAGGACAGCGTTTGTTAACGCGGCACAACCACTGCTCCCTATTTTTTTTGTTGTTATGAGAAAATTGCTCTTTCTAATAATAATTAGTATTAGCAGTAGTAATACTAGCAAATGATACAAGAAAGCAATCTTATACAGCAGCAGCGAAACAAACAAAAACACTCTTTATCTCATTTATCTATTCCATGGAATAATATGTCTAATTTTTTCCTTAAATTTATTTAAGCTACCCACTTTCACAACACCAAATGGTACAACAATTAATTACTCTCTGGTTGAAGCACAATTTACCACATCCATCCTGCAGCCATCCTTTTTAAGTTCTCCGTGTATGCGCTGTCTGACAAAGAGTGACCATATCACAATGAAGTGTACTCTGTCCATTTAAACTCTTAAACACTCCAATCAAGTCTCCTCGCAAGAGACTAGTTTCCAAGCACTGCAATTTACAGAACCGAATTCTTGTGGCAAGAGTACCTCTTTACGCTTCTGACTAATCTGATTGCTGTTCTCTGATCTGTTCCAAGAGATTCTGTATGCAATACTCATGATATAGCCTAATCATTGCTTTATACAATGGGATAATCAACTCCTTGTCCCTGATGGCAAAATTCCTGTAATATCACTGACAGAACTCTACGAGCTATTCTAGCAGCTTGTTTACACTGTTCAATGAACTTCATGTCAGGCTAGAGAATTACCCCTAAGTCTCTTTCGTTCTCCATCACCTTGAATGTACCTCGTGGGTAGCAGAGTTGGTAGAATCACCGTCCTCCCCACATCGGGTGGAAAAGACTTGAGTCCTAATCCCATCGACGTGAGGAATTTTTATGGGCCTTTTTCATAATGTGGCTGAGTTAGTTGGTCTCAGGAGAGGGTAGCATGGTTTTTTTCGCCTGGAATCTCGGGTTTTTCTTCCAGCAAACAGAAAATCGACCACAGAACACAAGCAATTTACAGATAATATACACGGAGTAATATTGTCTTGGTCACTGATGCTCTTAAAATCCTATTACAATAACAACAACATCCTTGATTGTGGTTCAATGTAATTTTTATGTTTTCTTATGTCTAGTGTCCTGAGCTGTATTTTTATGATCTAAACTAGAGTATTTTTTCGTAAAAGAAGAATTAAAAAAAAAAAAAAAACTATAGAACTCACTCTTCAAACAAGAGGAAAAATAAGAGGGCTGTTATAGAAATAGTGGCAACTACGGTAGTTAAATATCTTTCACTGTTTGTTGAATGCTTTTCCTAAAGAAGTTTCATATTATTTCAGTTGGTTAAGTCGAGTAGAAAACACGTATTTTGGTCTTTTAAAAGAAATCAAGGAATTCCTTAAGTAGTCATGGGATCATGAAATCTCCAAGGTGATGAGATCGCAGACGCTACTCATAGATATGTTCGATAATTTGTCTTTCAGTAATGATACAAATAATCTCTTAAGAGAATTCAGTAATGGCTTCAGTTATATTTTTGCTGTTCAGCCTGGGCCATAGTTTTCATCGAATCCATTAGTTCAAAGCATAAGCGATGTTCGCTAAATCGACTGGTCAAATGGAACAAAATTTAACATTTTCCAAGCTGAAGAACTGAAACTGAAGATCAAAAATTTTAAAGGTGAAAATCTAGAAATCTTGTTTTGACACTAGAATTTTTTGTAATCTTATGAAAAATAATGTATCATCGTTTTTGAGGGGAACTGAAAATTAGCTCATCATCTGTTATTTATCCAACATTGTTTATGTTCACCATTTAGTGCCGTCTTCCATTGGGATAGCCTAATGAAAGGGCAACTTAAGATGCGGTGTTTCATTCAAATGAGTTCAATAATGAGCCACCGGGATAGCATTCAAATTCCTTCTAAATGAATGACCAACCTTTCAGTGCTCCATAAAGATCTGAAATGGAAAGTTAGAAAGAGCTAATTAGAATCCATTCATGGCGGATAATTAGCACGCTGCTGAAAATTAATTATTTTCTTTGTTGAAGTTTTCAAATGTATATCTACGATTTAATTAACACCATTTGAACGCACTCGAAATTGAATTCCGGCAACACGATCATTGGAACATTTGTATCTTTCTCTAAGTATCGGTTTCTGAGATTCAGTTGGCTTGTTATTGTGAAGAAGAAGTGGGATTAATGCAAGTATCGGCTTTTTACAGTATTGTCATCGGAATTAGATGTATTCATTAACTTTATAAATTATATATATCACCTTGTCTCAAATAATGGCTTTTGCTGCTGAAAATAAATAGATTTTAATACCAAGAATACAAAAATCCCGAAGACTTTCTACCATTTTGCGATAACATACAGCTGGAACTTAGCATGGTGCAATTTCCCTTCTGGTTCAGTCGCCATTGTGGCAGTCCAAATGCGCCATACTGGTCTCGTTAATAAATTCATTTATCTAGTTCTGTCCCTAAAATACAGAATGGTATACGCAGTATGTATTCATTTTTATATCCTTTATTTTGAAGCCATTTTATCCAAGAATTTGAAGAGTGTATTGAACGTCATCACATACCACCAGGTGACTAGTAGGCTGACGTAACCGAGTGGGTAGTGTGAGTGCACAAAAGAACATGCACTTTAAGAAAACATAGTTCAAGTTCGTCCTTATTGTCAAAATAAGGACCATTCCTCTGACTTGGTAGTCCAAGAGTACAAACAAGAATTAACAGCTAGATAAAAGAAAAGGTGTCTGAATAAATTTCTGTTTCGTAAAGCAAAAATTAAGAAATAATTATCATTCATTTAAGGAAATTAACTAATCAGATTCCCTTCTATATATTTTTATATTTTTTTAGCAAATAAAAGAGGGAATCATCTAGTTTCTTTGCTAAACCAGAAAAAAAATAACGAACAATTTATAATAAAGTCCATAAAATACGCATTAAAGTTATAAAATACGTTCTAAGTGTAATTCGAGCTGCTGGTAATTGGACTACATTCCTTAGTCACACTTTTACTGTCGCGTGAATAGCGCAACTTAGCTTCAAAGACTAAAGATTTTTTCCCAAAGAAAGAAAGAACTAACCCAATTTCTTCTCTAAAGCAATCAAGCCTCATTCTTCATAGGGAAATTACTGCTACAACGAGACTTAACAGCCAGCCACATGCGTTGGTCTCACGTTTAAATGCAGTTTTTTTTTTTCCTCACTTTTTCTAAATAAAAGGTCCTGTTTTTACTAGCTATGTAAAGCAGCGTTTGAAAAAAAAAAGAAAAGGTGAATTCGGGAGGTATAGCCGGTTTTGGCTGCTGAATACCTTGATAACTATTATTTTAATGAAATTAAAGGTGAAAAAATTACGTTTTCTTTAATTAAAACATTTAAATTTTTCATGAATTTTTGATGCAGACGTACGAGAGTTTTTCGCGATGTATTTTTGCCTAATGAGGAAGCATTACATTTAAGTGTTATGTTAATGAAAATCTTAAGACTGTGTGCTAGATCTTATGGTTTTCTAAATGTGCTTTTTTTATTAAGGTACTTAAGTGACAGTTCTACAGGAAGGGTAATACGACAGAGTCCTTTAGATTCCAGCATAAAGTGATGTACCCATGTTTTAATTGCAAATATTCCAATTAAAAATATCCCTTATTATTATAATTATAATAATAAGGGACTACTGGCGCCGGGTGCGTGGAGTGTTGTTGCTTATGTCTGGTTACTCTGATTGATCGAGGAACTCTGACTATCCTACAGGTGTTCAGGATCACGGCTTTCTGGAGTTCCATGTAAGTGTTCTCTGGGAGGCCTACTGCTGCTGGGTTCTTACTGAAGGCTCTTTGGCACCATGCCCCTAGTCAACACGGGAATCGGGATGGGCGTTATTTGTTCCATATACAACACCTCTTAGACTCCCTACTTTCTGATATTTTCCTCGTAGGTTTTCTGGAAGTTGCTGGTGTTGGGCACCGCTATATCGATCAGATAGGTAGCCATTTCCTTCTTGTCAAGTCTAGATTTTCAGTGGGGTCGTCTTGTCCGTTATTATGATGCGGTCTCGGTAACTACAATTTGGGTCTCTAGTACAGCCTGAGTTTCGTACTTGTAATACGATATACTTTCTTTGATCAACAGGCATTTCGTCGCTAGCTTCTGATATATTATCCTGGAGGCCTGGTCGTGCTTGTAAGCGTACTCCATTGTGTGATCATACTCTATTCTGCGGTGATGTGCTGGATTGTTTCTCGGGCAAGGTGGCATCGTCCATGTGTGTCGTATGTCACTCCGGGGTTCTACGCGATATAATTTCTGAAGTTCCTGTTGCGGATTACTTGGTCTTGGATGGTAAGCATGAATACTTCGGTTTCTGGGAGGAGCGTACTGCTGGTCAGCCATGCATTGGAAGCCTCCTTATCCATGTTCTTCGTTTGGCTGGTTGGAGGGGGGGGGTCTGATCGTTGAGGCTGAGTGGAGTGTGCCGTTTGCCCGTATTCCTTATGGCCTGAGAGATTGTTTTTCTGGAAGATACTTTTAAGTTTTTAATCGTTTTATTCAGCTGTTCGATGTCAAACTCCTCCCTGCTTCGTTCGGGCTATGGTCAGCCTCTCATGATTGTTCTACATCTACCCCAGCTCGGTGTTAGTCCACTCTGTGATCCCGAAAGAGTACTTTAGTACTGGGTCTGCATGGGTGTTTATGGTTTTGACTGTGTTCCCTCCCTTTAGCAGTCTTCTGAGTCTCTAATGATAATTTTCATCCAGGCGGACCTTGGACTCTTTGTGTTCTAGATGTTCAGCTTGCGTCATCCCTAGGTACTTATAGACAAAAGACAGCTTACCACTCATATACCTAGATCTCAACTGGAAATCCAGCAGAACAGTTTTCCGATGGCTTTCCAGTTTTTTTGCGTGTGCAAACCTCTAGAAATTTATTCAGATAGTGCACAGCCTTCTTCATGCCGTGAAGAAGTCTGTGAACTGTCTGAATAAAGTTAATTTAATTATTATAATATGGTTAATTCAATTGTTTTAATGCTAAAGATATTGCTCTGCTCAATACTTTTCTAGTGTCCGCAAAAAAATCTTGCGCAATGCGAGATTTTTTTGTGGAAACTGCGGATTTTCTTTGTCATGTTTTCGTGCAAACAGTGTAAACATTTCATTTTAAATATCTTAAATATTTTAGCGTAAATAGCCTATGTAAATATCTGAAATAATAAATAATTCATTGAAAATAATGTAAATATTTTCTTGATGATATTGTTCATGACGGCCATATTGTTCATGTTTGGTTAGTCTGCCGTTTATTTCGCTTAAATAAAATAAACAAAAAAGAACTTTCGCTGATTAACTTTAGAAATAATCGTATTTACAATAACTGTCCTTTCAACTGTATATTTAATGTAGTTTTATGTTTGCAGAGACGCTGAAGCATGCGTAAACACATTATTGATAATTAAAATTCTTTTTTTTTAAGGAACAGCTTTATATTCTTCATAAATGCAATTTCATATTTGGATAAAAATACACATTTTGTTTTTGTTATTGACATTTTGAAAAGATAACAAGTCAATTAAAAAGGATTTTTCTGGCTGAGCAACGATTGAGTTCATTAGCAACGTTTAAGAAATAGTCAGAGGCAAGAAAGTAATTATCAAAACTAATTGCATTTGATGAGGCGGTAAGGTGAAAAAGTGGGATTAATTTTAGAAACAGAAAAGCCTTATCAAGGATTAATCTAAATACCTTAGGGCATACACGTTTCTTTACGATCTAGCCATTAAATGAATTGGTTTGAGAATTGATGAGGAAACCTGTTGCTTTTGGCTGGGTTTTTATTTTTAGTCTTAGCTGAAGGCAAAATAAAAAAATATATATAATTTTAAGAGAGTAATTGTAATTCATTATCTCTCCATTTTTCTGGATATTTAGCAGAGTGTCTCTAATTTTAATGCGCATGTTTTTTTGAGCAAAGCTTGTATTATATTTGATGGTACTCTAAAATTTCAAACTGCTACCGCTTTGTACTTATTAAGTATTAAAAACAACAAAAAAGTTATTCAAATCAAAGAGCTAAAATTCAATATATTTACTGCTTATTATAATTTAGATGTTTTAGAATTCTAGTTATATTGGTATTAGTATTGGCCATTCAATGAATCCGGAAACTTAAAAAAAAAAAACAGAGCAGGTTGTGGGAACGGTCATCCCACACCCAGCTCTTTCTGTTTCCTCCTTCCAGTAAGAACTGATTCAACCGTTGCCACCATAAGGCGGTAGCGACGATCCAACGGGCCTTTGAATTTCCCCAAGCCATCACAGCTGCCTTAAAGGCAACTTCAATGATTAGCTATTCGCTGGCCAAAGGAAACCCTCCCCACACCGGGTTTCTCCACTTGAGAAAAAGTGGAGAAATACCATCAGAACCCGGAGCTTACTTAGCATCGAGATTGTTCAAAACCCTTCTGTCATGCTTTTGACGAAAGACTACAGGTGGCATTGAGGTTGACTTTCCAAATTACCAAGATCATCAATACACGATTTGGAATGAAAGTAGGATGCTAGCAGGTCAGCTATATCTTTGCCTGAAGTGGCAATAGAACCATCTGGTTTTGACAGAAGTGGAAACAGAGATGGGTAAAAGTTACTGCCAATATCTTTGCCAAGAGATCAGAATGCTCGACTTGCATTTGGACAAGAATCAAGATTTCTACTCTAAGCCTGTTCGAAATGTAATCTGGACTGATTGATAACTGATTTACAATTGTTGCGATCTTTAGTTAGGCGGAAAATGAATCTTTTGGAAGCAAAACAATTGTGATATGCAACATTTTTATCTTGAACTAGCCTTCGAACATTTATTGGAAAACCAAGGATTAGATAAAGGACGACATTTTAAGGTGGAGTGTGGAATAAAGGATTCCATCAACACAAAAACAAATTATTATATTAGAGTCACCCATAATTCATTACATAAACCCGTATTTTGTGTCTGTAAATTGAGTGTGTTCTCTAGTGGATTTGCCTGTTTTGTCGGACGAAAAACCCCCAATTATTGGGGGAAAAACTTGCTATCTACACTTTAGACCGACTAACTCATCCACGGAGTGAAAAAGCCCGTTAAAGTTCCTCGCGTTATCTACGAGATTCGAACTGGGACTTTTTTCACCGGGTGAAAGGGGGGGGGGGGGCTGTAACAATACCACTGTGCTACCACACAGATCCCTACAAGAACAAAAAAAAAATGATGATATTAGAGTCTCACGTTGATGATTTCATCTACCCATATATTTATTTTTCTGTAAATTGCGTGTGTTCTCTGGTCGATTTGCTTGTTTTGCTGGACGAAAAACCCCAGTTTCTGGGAAAAAACCTTGTTATCCTCGCCTGAGACCGACTAACTCAGCCACGGAGTGAAAAAAATCCATTAAAGTTCCTTGCCTCATCGACGGGATTCGAACCGGGGCCTTTTCCACCCGGTGTATGTGTGGGGGGGGGGAACTGTGACTATACCACTGTGCTACCACACAGATCCATACAAGAACAATCGCACTGACACGATCCGAGAAACTTTAACATCAGAAGATTTGAAACAGTAATTCTATCAAGGAAGAGAAGAAAGGAAATATCGCAGGTAATCCCATTTTGCATTCTTGTAATGCCAACCAACACGAGGTTGAGAATGGCCACGAGAAGAAGGCTTCATTGGAGAAGAGACTATCAATAAGTTGTGATCTGAGGTGCCTAGAGGACCACTTACCGGAACCGTGTACTTAGAAGTGCTGTTTGTGAGAAAAAGGTCAAGTGTGTTGGCTGCGTGCTTAGGATTGTCTGGTATTCTGAAATTTTTAGATATGGTATACATGGCAAGAATATACTCACTTCCTTAACTTAACGTGGCCTCGACAATTCCCCCTGCACACACACACACACACACACACACACACACACACACACACACACACACACACACACACACTACTTGCACTACTTGGACTCCTTCTAGTTGGATTCCTTCCTATATAGCAGAGTGGAAGCACTAATTAATTAATTAATCAATTAATATTACACAGATAATTTTAAGTTTATAATCTTGTCTCTCACCAATTTCTGTAGATCTATTTCTGTTTTTTGGAGCGTTTTACGCATGGAAGCTATTGAGCCGGTTCCATTTTAGCGCAGCCTGTTCCATTTTAATATGATTTGGGGACTTGATCTCAGAGACTGAGGAGCGATGTGCCCTTCACATATATCCCAAACATTTGGAACATTTATATCACCTGCTAGCATTTTTATTACCATCATTCTATACCTCATAGTGATGAAGTTTGGCAACCTCAGGATGTTCAACTGTTGTGCCATATCTGTGGTCCTTGTCTGATGTGGTCCTAGATCTTGGCAGTCGTCAATTTCAAGGTCCAGTATCCGGAACTGAACTGAATTTCTGTGGGATATAGGATTGTGGGAAATATTGGGATCTGTGGGTATCTTCTGATTGTTTTCCTGTCGTGAATGTACAGTAGGTGCTGCTTCGTTGTCCATCGAAGGCAGCTGAACCGTTTTAGGTGGTGCTCGATGTGGACGGCGAATCTGAGTTGCGGACAAAATATTGTTATACTGGGTGGGGGGGGGTTTATATCCTTCTTACTATTTATTATTATTATTTTCGTTCGGACTTCTCTGGACAACACATCTGTAGGGCGGGACACTTTCCTTCCTTAATCATTTGTTCAATGATAACCCCAGTATACTCATGTGATTGTCTAGTGGTTTTTCATATTAGGACAATGATCTCGGCCCTCGGTAAACTATTCAAGGGAATAGGAACTGCAGCTTCGATCAGGCGTTGTGAAAATACTCAAACTCTTTCCAATTATAGGTAGAAATTCGAGTACCCGCGGTATCAGTTCTATTATATAATTCTTTGCTTACTCATTCGTGTGAATAGAGGATAGGCCTGAGGCATATGTTTAAAACAAAATATAGTTTAATATACTCCACTATAGAATTGATACATGTATGAAAACTACTGCCCTAGCGGCAGTGACAAGCAAATCCTAAATCATTTGGTTACAATAATATAAACTGACTTTATGGAAGTATTTAAGAGTTCTTAGCATTTATTGATGTTTTGGAAATTAATGGGTTCTTCACATAGGTGTTCTTCGTGTGGATACTTCATCTCAGGCAAGGACTAGCATATGACATAATGGTTGTACAAACATGATGGGGTCAATACTAAAAATACTGCACTATTTAGGATAGCATGCTTAAGATACATCATTTATTGTTAATTTGTGAAACTGACAATCTAAGTGATGCGCTATTTAAGATAGCAGTATTAAGACATTTTACAATTTATCAATGCTAACATAATTAATTATATTATTGAGGAGTAAGGTTTATGCATAGCTGTGGGATAACTTACCTAAGTAAGGATGACTCATTCTACGGGGGGCGGAACTCGGTGAGGGGATTCCGTGCTTTCGCAGCCTTCCTTCAGGTTCTCCTATCTTCGCTCGCTCATTCTGTATCTTCTTGCGCTGTTCTTCAAGCTTCTCTCTGTACAGTCATTCTGTAACGTAATTCCCGTTTCCAAAAACTTACTGTATTTTTTCACTCTCTCTCATACAGACTAACTAACCGACTGCTTCTACCAAAAGCCACCACAAAACAACAACCTTTCGCTCATCGTCCACCAGGGTATATGCTCCTTATCGCATGAACTTTCGCCTCACACCAAGCTTGAACTAGCGTGGGACACTTTTCTCACGCGGTCAACATCAGACACACTGACCAGTATTTGTCAGGGAGAGCGAAGCTCGTATTTTCGTGGACTAGTGAACTTACTTCTACGTAGCGACTGTTATCTTCAGTTAGGAAAATAATGGCAAAGGGAATTTATAACTGAGAAAGCAACTAAGTCGAATTTTACCATTCTATATTTGACAAGAAACTGATAGCGGTTACTCATGTACGATTGGCATTTATATTTTCTGCTGAAACGGTCAAAACAACTCTTTAGCAAGAAGGGGCACAGCAAAGGGGGGGGAGGGAAATGCATGGGAAATATCTGTAAATTAATATGAAAAATGTGGGCATTTTACACTCCTCGCCACTACCGCTGAGGATTTCAGTCGGGGTACACAACTAAGACTGAAATTCTCAACGTCCCTACTGGGGCTTTGACTTTTGTCAGGGGGGGACAACATAAACATTCCTCCTCTTACAGTATGTAAAAGAAACTTAATTACTAACATATTATATGGATATAATCAAATAAAATACAAGACAAACAAAACAAAGCGTATAGCACTTAGTTCACTGTGTGGACTTAATGTATTCACACTTCTCAATGCTGTTCGCTCTCCACATGGAGGCCATTGTCTGCACCCATCTGTTGAGAAATTGTTTTTTTTTTTTTTTTTATTTTTTTCTCACCACTAAAGTCCGTGCTTCAGTTAACAGTTTCCCTGGTTTAAATAAGTGAGCATTTTGAAGCACAACAGAAAACAGATCTGGACTTACAGGCTGAGGTTGTCAGGCAGTAAAAGAAAAGTTCTTCTGTAGTCCATGATTCGGTGAGGTTATTCTTCAGCAGGCTGGAGACACACAAAAGGAGCTTATCCCTCCAAGGAATGTTCTGGGCACTGCTTTTGTTCATAGTCCTTACTTGGCTCACAGGCACGACATAAAACATAAACAATCACACAATTAGTAACTGTCCTTAGGTCATGGACACAAAGCATCTGAAGTTAATTAAGCAAGTACATTATAATTGTATACATGTAACTAAACATCACAATAACATAGACATGAACTAATAACTAAAATGGAACACTGCAACATACATAAAAGAAATATCATATATGTAAAGCTGATAAAAATATTAAAGTTAGGTCTATAAAATATATATATATATATATATATATATATAAATTTTCTTTTGAATATTGTAGACCTTAGCAATCTCCTTACACAGAAATGAATGGAATTACAATCTCTTCTGTCTCCACGTTTGGCCTTGTCTTTCTCGGCTGTTAACACATGGCCTTGTGGTAAACCACTTTCACTATTCAGTTCTCAGGAAGAGCTTTTCTTGCCTTCACTAGACCGATGAATTCCAGCCACTGGGTGCAAAGGTTCACTGTGCGGACTGCACAGTGGTCCGCCGGGTGGTTCCAGGGACAATGAAAGGGATTGTTTCTTGCATCAGGCAAGAATTCTGGATCGGAACAGGAGAAGACTTTAGCATCCACCACAGTCCAGAAGGGAAGGGCCTCTTCCAGGCTTTGTGCCTTTCTTCCTCCCAAAGTTATGATCGTTTGGTATGGCTTCGTAAGGATGCTTAACCATGATCCGAAATGCCGAGATGCAAACGCTCCTGCCTTTGGGGTTGATGCAATATACTGATGGTCCCAACTTACTAGGGCAATCTCCTCTACTTTGAGTGCACTTTCTTGGTTACTGGCAAATAGAAAATCAATGACGATCCACTTCGAGAAAGGAGGAAGTGATCCAAGGGGGTGTGTCGTTGGTGACCGGGGAAGGGCAGGGTGCACCAGGTTGGGCGGACAAAGCGATCCACCATCCCAAGTCTATGTTTTGAAACCTGCACCTCACCTTTCCAATTTAGGAAACTTCTCGTGCCATGGTTCTCATAGTGGCAGGGAAAACGCATTTCCAGGGCTGCCTTAAGTTTCCTCCTCATGGGTTGAGACCGCCTTACTTCCTTTTGTTTCCGCTCTTGCTGGGAAAGCTGCTGCGGGGTTAGAATCAGCTCAGCTCCAGAAGACTCCTGACAAGGACTTATGGATTGATTAGGTGCTGGGATCTCCATTTCTGTGGGGGTCGCCCTCTGTATCCAACATAAAGGTGCTAGGAGGAAGGTCAGCATTCTAGCGATGAGGCATCGTATAGACTTGTGAAACACCACCATCGTGACTATGAGCAAGGGGGTGATTAAATAAAACTAGTTAGTGAAGAAATACTTTTATTCCTGCTTTCCTTCCATTCCTCTCTTCTATACTAAAGATTCGCTCCACTTACACATGTTTTCCTCCTTATACTTTCGAATCCGGGTGAGGGAGTACCACATTTACACCTTTCATTCATCCTTCCTGTTTCTCACTCACAACCTCAAATGTCACTTTCTTGATTTCCTTGCATACCTCTCCGAAGACGAATTACTCAATTCATTTGCGAAATCAAACATGCCATGCATGGAAAAAAAATAATATCCCCATCAGAAAACAAAAACTTTAGAAATCATTCTCTTATTTTAAAATAGCCCTTGATTCTCCTAATTAGCACAATGTTTTGTTTATCAGCAGTCTGGATTTTTGAAGGTACGAACATGAGTACACTACTTCAGCAATCTTGTTTCTGTTTTTTTTTTCTTAAAATAGTCAATATTACCTATGTGTTTGTTCTATATTGACCTTCTTACATTAATGTAATATCACTCACTACCTACTTTCATACATGATGAAGTTCTCATTAGTAGGTAAACTTTATTCAAAAAGAAATTATTGACGGAATTAGAATTCTGATTAATATTGTTTTGAGGATTTCTTTCCACAGTAAATTTTTTTTTTTTTTTTTTTAATATATATTATTTATATATATGTAGTACAAGAAGATGGATCCCAAGTCTAGATCTTGAAGTTCAGAAGTTACCTCCTATTCACTTAAATTTTTTTTTCTCTGGAAAGTGATAAAAACAACTAGTGACTGGGAGGAACCAGCCGTCCCCAGGCCAATTGCCCTATCCTCTCTCCAAAAGAAACCAAATATTATCTCCCTCTTGTTCTCCCTTTTTTTTTTAGGATCCTCTCTCTTGACTTTTGGATTTCGATGTGCAATGAGAGAGAGGGAAAACAAAAAGTGACTAGGGGATTTCCGGACATTCCCTCAGCCACCTGCATCCTTCCTCTCTCCATTTTTATACCGCATAATTTCATAAAGTCTAGATATATTTGGTGGAGAAAGGTGTTTGCTTTAATAGTATTAGCTCAATGGTCATATTTGAATAGAATTCGGATATAAAATCTCTGGTTTTTTTTTCAAGGTTCATTGGAGTGGTTCGTGCTTCTGCGTGAGATTTATAAAGATAAATTAATTCTATTTTCCTACTTGTGCCATGTCATTCAATTTGCCATCCATTTATCTGGCTGCTGATAAAACACACTGCCAGAATCCAACAAAACTGATCAATTTCTTCACCTCTGTGGTCAGTTATGTACTTTGATCCTTTTCTTATCATAACTTCGCTTATCCCCTCTCTCTTTCTCTTGAAATAACTCAAGTGTTTTTTTTTCACATTAGTACAGGAAGATGATCTACTTATCTAAAATCTTGATCTCCTGATGTCATAAATTTTTTTTTTTGTACTGGTAAAGTGATATGTAAATTAAAAAGAAACCTTTTCTCAATGGTCCTACCACAGTTTAAGCAGAAATGCAAATTAAATTCCCAATCATTCCTCATTCTCTCCTCAAAAAAAAAGACTTGTGCTTGCTCTTCACATCTGCTCCTATAGTTCTCAGTATTCTCTGTCCCTTTCATCTCATGCATTATTATGCAGGGGATGTGTATACAGGTGTATATCCCTTCCTCCTTCTCCTATTTAGCTATTTGATACAGATTCGGAATCGAACCTTTTGTACATTGAATGCCTTACAAGAATGCTAAAAAGATTTTTTTTTTTTTTTTTTTTTTGAATTTTCTGGTACTGGTTCTCAAACTGGTCGTTCGGTGTACACAACTGTCTTGCCAAAGCATTCACTTTGCTAGCAACTGCAATTATGGCTTGTTTCTCCTTGAAATCGATACCCTTCGCTATCCTCACTTTAGTCTCTCCAGGCATCTCTCAGAATACCTGCCAGATCAGAACTACTGCCATCGCTTGGTCGAAGGTATCTCTCAGCAAGATGTGGACCCAATATCCACTGAACTGCTCTTTCTATCCTATCTGGTGGCTCGCTTTGGCTTGTGTTTGCTTGAGTGTTGTTACTCTGATCTGGGGTGACACCTCTTTCTGCTTCAGCTACATTGCTGGAAGTATCAACCACTGTATCTGCTCTTTCCACTGAAGCTGTCTCTGGTACTAATTCCTCAGTTTGTGACTGGGACACCACAATTTCCTTTGGTGGGGCATGAGTTACTCGGTCGCGACTACGTAAATTATATCCGTGGGTCTGAGTAGGTGCTTGCACAGCTCCTTCTGGTCTTACTAACTGATCTGTCCTTGGTTGGCCCTCCTGATTTCTTGGTGGGAGGGATGACAACGGGATTGATACGGGTAAGCTGGTCGGCCTGGACATAGTTGGACGGGGAATTATAGGTGGGATAAGATCACAATCCTCCACTAAAGGTTCATCAAAGATCCATGTCTCTTTGGGCACTGATGCAGTGCTTGTTTGGTCTGGTGAATTGATATCTTCTGATTCCTCTGACTCCTCTACTCTCAATTCGGGAAACACTTTCCTGTCAATAACCTTTGTCAATCTGTCCACGTGCACAATTTGTTTATCTTTAAGGTTATACAGGTGCTGTATTTCATAATTCACTAATGATGGCTGACTGATCACACGGTAGGGACCTGTGCTCAATCGAGCCAATTTCTTTGTAGTGCCCACTTTTATTTTAGGGGTAAAAAGATAAACAAGGCTTCCTACACGGATGTTTTTGTCTACTGCAACAGATGCTCTACGATCCTCTTGCCTCTGCACTGCCTCTTCCAGGTGCTGAGAGACGATTTCATAGGATCTGCGAAGGCGTGCACACAATAGTTCTGCATAGTTTTCCAAAGACGCATATGAATGTCTCTCTTTGGAATGCCATAAGTCGGAAGGCAACACCAAATCTCTGCCATACATTAAAAAGTTTGGCGATTCCTGTGTGGAACTATGGGTTGCCGCGTGGTACGCAGCGATTGCTAGTGGGGCCATGACATCCCAGTCCGTTTGAGACTCGTTCACTACATGAGACAGGATGTTTGCCAAGGTGCGGTTTAGACGTTCGACCTTTGCATTGGCTTGGGGGTGGAAGGAACTCGTATGAAGCTGATGAATATCTAGCTTTTTACACACCTGTCGTAACAGTGATGACATGAAGTTAGTGCCCTGATCTGTTAGGATGTATTTAGGAATCCCATGTCTCGAGATCACATTGTTTATGAAAGCTGTGGCCACTTCCTCAGCCTTCTGGGTATAAAGCGGGCTTACTTCTGCGTAACGGGTAAAATTGTCTATTGCCATCAGTAAATATTTGTGCCCTTTCAAAGTCATTGGAAGGGGTCCCAAAATGTCCAAGGACACTCGGACCCAAGGTGAGTTCTCATTAGGAACTCTCATCAGGGCTGCTTTTGCCTTAGGGTTATACCCTCTACGCTCCAAACACGATGGACAAGTCTCCACATAATTCTTGACGTCGCCAAAAAGGCCTAGCCAGAAAAAGTGTTTTCTAACCTTCTCTAACGTCTTGTGTAGGGCCAGGTGGCCCCCGCTGAGTAAACCGTCATGACAGGACTTCAACACTTCTGCTTTCAAGCTAGTTGGAACTACTAACTGTTCACAGGGCTCTGAGCGAGTAGCTCCATGGTCAGGTAAAGTGTAGTGATACAGAATCCTGTCCTCACTCAGATAGAAGGAGTCTGGGATTTTACTTGTTGCCTGGAGTGCTCCTTCTAATTGCTCAATTAACTCCTGCAAATTAGGGTCCTCTCTTTGGAGATTCCTAATCAAAGTTCTGGTTTGTTGTTGCGGCATGACCAGTGACTCTATGGTGGGATTTGCTGCTATAGGAGCAACTAATTCAGCAGTTTTGGATTTCTTAAGCCCCTTTTGTCTTTCCTCTTCCTCTAACACTGGCCTTGAAAGGAAATCGGCATTTGAGTGAAGTCGACCCGGCCTGTATATGATTTTGAAATTGTATTCTTGTAGAAGCATACTCCAGCGAGCTAATCTGGGGGATGGATTCTTTAAGTGAAGAAGATAGCTTAATGGTTGGTGGTCTGTTATTAGTGTGAAACTGGAGGCTATTAAGAATGGTCTGAACTGTGATACCGCAAAGACTATTGCCAAAGCTTCCTTTTCTGTGGTACTATACATAGTCTCTGCTTTCTTTAGTAGTCTGGAGGCGTAAGCGATTGGCTGTCTTTGATTTTCGTCAACTTGTTGCTCTAGCACAGCCGAGATTGCATAATTAGATGCGTCAGAGGACACAAAAAATGGTTTAGAAAAGTCAGGGTAAATCAATAGGGGTGGTGTGGTCAAAGCGACCTTCAGCTTGTCGAAGGCCTCTTGGGCGGCACTGTTCCAGAAAAAGGGGGTGTTCTTTTTTGTAAGTTGGGTTAGCGGCCTGACTATCTCTGCGTACTCTGGGACAAACTTTCTGTAAAATCCTGTCATCCCAAGAAACGATCGCACTTGCTTCATTGTTCTTGGCTCTCGACACTCTCGAACGGCCTTCACGTTCGCTGGATCGGGACGGACACCGTCCTTATCAATGAGATGACCTAAGTATTTTATTTGCTCTTTTAGGAACTCACACTTCTTTGGTTTCAGCTTCAGATCGTACTTTCTCAGGCGCTGGAAAACTTTCTCAAGCTTCGAAAGGTGTGAGGACCAAGATTTCCACACTATGATTATGTCATCTAAGTAAGCGAAAATGGAATCTCGTTGTAAATTATGCAAGACAAGCCCCATTGCTCTCACAAAACTAGATGGCGCGTTTTTTAACCCAAAAGGCATGCGCCGGTATTGTAGCAGCGATTCCCCTGTAGTAAAAGCTGTCTTGTGGCGGTCCGCAGGGTGCACTTCAATCTGGTGGAATCCGGCTTCGAGGTCCAAAGAGCTGAAGTAGCGCGCGCCTCCCAGAAGTTCAAGTATCTCACTCATGTAAGGGATCGGGTATGCGTCGGAGATCGTCTTGGCATTAAGTTTCCTAAAATCAATACATAACCTGTATCCCCCACCTCGCTTCTTCACCAGAACAATGGGCGCGGCATACGGAGAACAGCTGGGTTCAATGATGTTTGAATCTAGGAGTTCTTGGACCTGGTTGCGAATCTCATCCTTTAGTAAAAAGGGGGTTCTGTAAGCATTCTGTCTAACAGGAATGTTGTCTGTCAATTTAATTCTGTGTTGGATAACTTTTGAGTTGCCTAGTTGGGCTGGTGATTTGGCAAACACATCCCAGTATTTGCGTAACAGGTCTGATAATTGGTGTCTTTGATCGGCAGTCAGGTGATCAAGCTTAAAGTCCTCTATGGTTACTGGAGAAACTTCCCTTTTGCCTCTTTCCTGGCTCTTAGGGTTAATTGATTGAGGATTCAGGTTCTCCAGACACGCAATACCCATGCCTTTTGGAAGATGCAGCGGTTCCGCTGTTAAATTGGCGACGAGCACAGATATTTTCCCACTTTCGTCTACCTGGTCTACCGAATATTTCACTGCTAAATCATCCCGGCTTAAGTTTGAATTTGGCCCTGCTAATACTAGTTGTTTGGGAGGAGCAGCAAGCTGGTCACAAGATACTGTTACCACCTGTTCTGTGCTTGCTGGGAGCACATGTTTACATGTAAGCTTAGCAACTGTGGGTGTGGAATCCACCAATTGTTGCCGAATATCCTCTTCCCTCAGGCAAATCCCTAATGGAACTGATCGTATGATCCCTTTACCTAAGTCTAGGCTGAATGAAAACTTCCTTAATATGTTCAAGCCGAGGATGATATCATATTTGCCACTAAAATTTTTTGAAGTAACCAGAATTTTCTCCCTAAAAGTTGCCTTATCTAATTTAATATTAGCAGTTACTGTAGTGTGTATTGGCACAATATTTCCCGAAACTCCGGTTACAGTTAATTCTGGAGGTCTGAAATCTAACGATGTATCATTTTTAATTTTATTAAATAAATCTGCACTCATTAAAGAAACGCCAGCACCTGTGTCTAAAAGAAATCTAGTTTTAATGTTTTGTACAGAACCCAATACCACAGGTAGTTTAGTATTATCCTCCAGAATGTAAATGCCATGTTGTGTTCTGATGTCTCTGACTTCTGGCTTACTAACTTTACTAAAGTTAGGGGTTGGCAAAAGGGTTTTATTACATCGCGAATCCTTCCTATTAAGTTTAGAACCCCTTTTTAGTCATAAATTTCTATCTCTATCTCGCCTGTAGCTTCCAGTATTTGTATAATTATTTTGCCTGCCCTGAAATGTTTTTGGCCGAATTTGCCCCTGAATATGCTCATTCCTATATGTTCCTCTCCTTATCCTAGAATAAGAGTCTATATTACTCCTATTATGATCATCATAATACATTCTATTGGCGACTTGATCCCGATTTTCATAAAAATTACAAAATCGGTGGTTAGCATAGGACGTCCTAACTTTTGGGGATGCAGTGTACACATCCGTTTCGTAATTCGTGCACGGGCGGCTGCGGAACAGTTGGGTGGGTTGATGGAAGCTCGGACGACCGTCAAAAATGCGTCTTTCCCTTCGTTCGCGATTTTTTACCATATTTCTGGATGCCTGCTGCCGGCCGTAGTATGGCAAGATTATGCGTCTTTCCGGGCGGTCAACGACCTCTGGTCTGAAGGTCACGTTAGCGTCGGTTAGCGGATCTACTGCGCTGTCCGAGTGGAGGTAGGTAGCGCCTAATGCTGCTTGACCGTGGGGAGGGGAAAATTTGCCCACCTTCATAGTTTGCATCTGCTGACTCAGGGCGGCTATTTGTGTCTCTAAATTGTTGATTGTTGCGTGATTTACTGATAATGAACTTAACGATTGTTGTAAGTCGCGTATTTGATCTTGAATGGGTTCAAGAATGTGTTTGGGATTGTTTTCCTGTCGCTCCCGTTCATTCTCGGCCCTTACAGGACTATTAATAACATGTACAGGGACAGTTTTTGTGTGAGTAAGTTGGTCATTAATTTCCTCTCTTTTCGAAATCTCAATTGCCTGTGAAAAAGTTAAAGGATTGTGTGTGAGCACCATTTTTCTAATTTTTCCCGATATGCCCCTAAGGAATTGGGCCAGCATTGCCTGGTCTAAAATGTTTAATACTTCAGGTGTCTCTCCCTGAATTTTGAAAGCTGCCCTTGCCAAATTCCTCACGCGCGCGCTATAACTCGCAATGGTTTCCGAAGGTTCTTGCACAGCACTGGCGAACTGCTGGAGGGAAGTGATAATTGGTTCCGTTTTTTCGAACTGAGCTAAAAAAGCATTCTTAAATATGTTGTAATTCTTTTCCCCGCGTAATTCAAAGGATTGGGCTAAAAAGTCGGCTGCCGAAGCGCGAAGTTTAGATTTCGAGACTGCCAAAAGTTCTCTGTGTCCCCAGAGTGCTAATTCTCCAACACTCTCCAAAGTTTCGAAAAACAATTGGACTGAAGGGCCTTCATCATTTTTGCCAAAGAATAATGGCACAAGACTTAAAAATCCTGCGATATTCGCTGAATGCGGTCTGTCTGGTTCTGGGGTGGGTGGTGGCTGTTGTGTTTGAGGTAGGGGGGATGATATTCCTGTTGTTTGAGGAATTTGATCCTCCATTTTTTTTTTTTTTAAATTTACTAGGAATTGGGAAATTTAATTGCTAATTTTGGGCCCCTGTCTTCCAAAATAATGTGACTTACCTGTTGCTGAAACAAAATTATGATGTTAGTAATCACTTATTTAAAACAAGAGTGTGTTATAGCATGTAGTCATTTGTTTATTAAATCTAATTATAAAAATAGCAATAATTTATTAATTAGTGTAGATGTCCTGTGTTGTTGCAAAGGAGTAATGCCTCCTACCTATTCTCTTAGTGCACGAAATCAACAATCTTACTACTTATCAGTAATCCCTTTAGATTCTTTCTCTTTGTGACTTCTTCTTCTGTGTAGACAGTTTTCATCCCGCAAAATATTTAATCCTGGACACAATTGGCACAGTGTTATACTGGGGTGTTTATACTTATTATACTTCTTGCTTGCTTATTAATTACTTACTTTCGTTCGTTCGGACTTCTCTGGACAACACATCTGTAGGGCGGGACACTTTCCTTCCTTAATCATTTGTTCAATGATAACCCCAGTATACTCATGTGATTGTCTAGTGGTTTTTCATATTAGGACAATGATCTCGGCCCTCGGTAAACTATTCAAGGGAATAGGAACTGCAGCTTCGATCAGGCGTTGTGAAAATACTCAAACTCTTTCCAATTATAGGTAGAAATTCGAGTACCCGCGGTATCAGTTCTATTATATAATTCTTTGCTTACTCATTCGTGTGAATAGAGGATAGGCCTGAGGCATATGTTTAAAACAAAATATAGTTTAATATACTCCACTATAGAATTGATACATGTATGAAAACTACTGCCCTAGCGGCAGTGACAAGCAAATCCTAAATCATTTGGTTACAATAATATAAACTGACTTTATGGAAGTATTTAAGAGTTCTTAGCATTTATTGATGTTTTGGAAATTAATGGGTTCTTCACATAGGTGTTCTTCGTGTGGATACTTCATCTCAGGCAAGGACTAGCATATGACATAATGGTTGTACAAACATGATGGGGTCAATACTAAAAATACTGCACTATTTAGGATAGCATGCTTAAGATACATCATTTATTGTTAATTTGTGAAACTGACAATCTAAGTGATGCGCTATTTAAGATAGCAGTATTAAGACATTTTACAATTTATCAATGCTAACATAATTAATTATATTATTGAGGAGTAAGGTTTATGCATAGCTGTGGGATAACTTACCTAAGTAAGGATGACTCATTCTACGGGGGGCGGAACTCGGTGAGGGGATTCCGTGCTTTCGCAGCCTTCCTTCAGGTTCTCCTATCTTCGCTCGCTCATTCTGTATCTTCTTGCGCTGTTCTTCAAGCTTCTCTCTGTACAGTCATTCTGTAACGTAATTCCCGTTTCCAAAAACTTACTGTATTTTTTCACTCTCTCTCATACAGACTAACTAACCGACTGCTTCTACCAAAAGCCACCACAAAACAACAACCTTTCGCTCATCGTCCACCAGGGTATATGCTCCTTATCGCATGAACTTTCGCCTCACACCAAGCTTGAACTAGCGTGGGACACTTTTCTCACGCGGTCAACATCAGACACACTGACCAGTATTTGTCAGGGAGAGCGAAGCTCGTATTTTCGTGGACTAGTGAACTTACTTCTACGTAGCGACTGTTATCTTCAGTTAGGAAAATAATGGCAAAGGGAATTTATAACTGAGAAAGCAACTAAGTCGAATTTTACCATTCTATATTTGACAAGAAACTGATAGCGGTTACTCATGTACGATTGGCATTTATATTTTCTGCTGAAACGGTCAAAACAACTCTTTAGCAAGAAGGGGCACAGCAAAGGGGGGGGGGAGGGAAATGCATGGGAAATATCTGTAAATTAATATGAAAAATGTGGGCATTTTACAATATATATATCCAGAGGTCTTTATGACTGGTGGCTAGGGGTATTGGAGACCCTCCAATTATACCTTGAATGAGAGTAGGTTAGTTTTTCAGAGAGAATACTATTACAAATGATTTGTCTGGATTGAGGTGTAGGGCGAAGTTGTGAAGAAACTTGACGGAGAAAACTTTACGGAGAACTTTATATGTATCTGTTTTACACTCCCCATGTCTCTTCCTCTATCGTTTTGAATTCAACCCCTCCATGTGTATAAATTACTTTGGTGTTGTTATTTCCAAAGTCTAAACTGCATTTTTCAGTATTAAAACGTAATTATCACTTATCTGACCTTTCCTGAAGTCTCTATCTAATCGTAATGAAGAATCACTGTGTGACATTGATCATTAACCATTTTCCAAATATTTGCATCGTCTTCAAATTTTGACAACACGCCTTTTATCCCTTCGTCAATGTCATTTAAGAAGATCTAAGACAAGAGTGGCCTCAGTATTGATGATTGAGTTCCCTAACTTCTAACCGTAGCTCATTATGAAGAAGAAACATCAACTACAACCCCTTTGCTTCCTGTCGTGCAATTATCCGTATTCCCTCTAAGAGCCTTACCAATGATCCCGATGTGTTCCTGCTTATATGACAATTTTTTGCGAGGGAATGAGTCAAATGCTTTGCTAGAATCCACATAAACAATCTGCCACTATCAATAAAGTCTATGATTATGTCATATTTTAATATGACAGCCATGCACTTTAGTTAAAGTGGGCGTCTACTGCTTCTGCAACATTAACTTTTCATTCAAAGATATATTTCGTAAATTTATCGTTATGTGGAGGAAAAGGCCCAATTTTTGCGCATAGGCAAACCTTCCTTAGGATACACAATAAAGTGTGTACGATACGCCGATATCCAAAGCCCAAAAAGAGATATACGTTCTAATATAGATGTGAGAGTTATTATTGAAGGATCGGGAGGTTTTCCCTTGCGATTTTAACCTCCATCTTTTAAACTCGATTTTCCGCTCTTGCCATTACTAGAAGTAATCTCAGCACGTCCCATTACCCTCGTAGTGATTGCTAATTTAACATTATCTTCAAGAGATCTTGACGTCGTTATTTTGCTCACCCTTTATAAAGTATACTTTTATTTATTTATTTCAGTCCCATTTATTCCCAACGTTAACGTTATCTGAAGAGATAAGCCATTTTCGAATTTTATGTGCTTCTTTTAACAAAAGAATAAAGTCCTTTACTAGCAATATGAAGAAGAATTTCTGCTAATGTCGTAAAACAACCCATAAATAGAAGGAAAAATGGCACGCCACATTAAAAACAACCTGGATGCAAGCAGTAAAAAGCAGTAATGAAAGCAGTAATGCATAATTTGTTGTTCTGCTTAAGAGTTTGTATTCGGGCAAAGCTAAGGGTCACTTTGACAATCGCATGAAAGGTGATACGAACGAATTCGAAAAACAAAGGAAGATAATGGTGTACTTGGAGTCAGCTGAAGCATTTAAAACACATTACGTAGTTAATGACTTAAGTATAGATGATTGTACATGAATATTAAATTTAAAAAAAAATAAATAAATAAAAATTGCTTGTTCCTGAAGGTTTGGTTACTTGGATTTGGAGTTTGGATTTTCGGGTTTGGTTACTTGGAGCAGTACAAAGACACAGATCATCAGAAGTCAACATCGTTTCTGTAAATCAGGTGATTTCTAAGGCTGGTTTCTGGGGGAAAAAATCCTGAACTCTTTCACTGCTAATGAAACTAGCCAATATGAATACGACAACGAAATACATCTTAGACATCTTAGTTTAATAGTTAAAAAATGGAAATTTATTTAAACACCTTTTTATTTTTATCTAAAGATGAAGTGGGCTGGAAATCAGTGCATACGTTTTAGTATAGATGTTTGTCGAGTCATCATTAGCATGATAAATCCTTACAAATCCCAAGTGTCAAGCGAATCCCTTGCATTCATCATATATTATGTTTTCTTCTATTTATGAAGAATTTTGTTCGAATTTGTAATGCTCCTCTTTAATTCTTTGGAAAGCGAAAGTAAACTAAGAGTAAGAAGTGTTTACACTCAAAGAAATTTAAATGAGTCAGCTGATTTAGCCTGCCTGGGTCTCAAGAACCTTTTATTTTTCTTCCATTAAAGCAAACATAGAATAACGTTTGATTGTATTCTCATTCAATACTCCGTTTATTTAAGCTGCATCTTGTAGCATGCTTTTTGACACCTAGTGATGTCATTATGATGTGCACTCCTAGAGGACAGCGCTTTTACTTTTCTTGTTCTTTTTTATTTGCAGATCAAAAGGTCGTTTTCTTCGATAGGCACAGAAAGAAAGAGGGGGTGATCTTTCTATGCAAAGTCAGCAAACAACGCACAGGAGCCTTTGACAATTGATTTGCAAAAATCAGCTTTTATCAAACATCCCTGAATAATGCATCGTATTACTGATCAAGGAATGATGTGGTCTAGTCTAAAATTAGAGAAAATCGAAATGTTACACTAGAATGGATCTGTTCCCCATCCAATACATTTTCAAAGGCTGAAACGTCAATTGAACGTTCAGAACGTACATTTAAATAATGAAAGTTTCGGTAAAAAAAGTGTTCTTATTTCAAAGAACACTTAATATTGGGAAACCTTTAATCTATACTGCTATGAGTTGCCTTGTGCTGTGGAAAACGGTTTATACGTTTCTTAAAAGAGAACCTCTTAAACATTTTTTCAAAACCGAATTCTGCTTGTGAGAAACTCTTTAGCTAGGAAATAAGGAAGTTTCATCCAGACAAGCTTTCATTAGTTAGCTTTCATGGCGCATAGGTAAAAATATTACAGTGGAAAGAAAAATAATTCCATTTCTATTTATTTCATAATTTGAATCCTATATCCAAATACCACGCTGCAAAATAAAACGCGCACTCCATTTTTCGAGATTCTTACGTACTGTACTGGTACAAATGGGTTCCTAGCACAAACGTTGAATATTTTAGTGATTATCTGAGATGTTTGCTTTCGAATTTTGCAGATATGGCTAGCTAAAGTGCATCCTATTCTCACCGCTGCTCTTTTCCAACAGAACCCGTTGAATGAAGACCCTAGACAGTGTCTGCGTTGATACATGAGTCAACTCCACCATTGCGCGTGACGGTGTTCCTTCTGCACTTGCGTCTATTATCATGCAATTGGTGAGGTTGCTGATATCGTTTGCAGTTTCCTTGATGCATCTTTGATTACTGCAGCTCTTACAAGTATGTTATAGGTGACCCAGAATATCCTGAGCGATTTTATTTGCATTTGTTCCAAGGCCGATCCTTTGGGAATGAAGGGGAAATTAATATTTCATTGCTTAAAATGTAAGTTCAAAAATAGAGCATTTCTAGGTATATAATGTAAAAATACCTAATGGAAAAAATCAAGAATTTATTTTTCTGCAAAAAACGTGTGTGTGTTGAAATCTTAAAAAACGGGCTTTACTAGTTATATTGACGCAGAGATTATCTTAGGATATTATGGTATGATTAATTTGTACAAAACCTTTTAGGAGATACGTGAGAAGACTTTGAACGAAGGAATAGAAAATTTATATTTGTTGGAGGGACTGTTAGGATCAAATCGGCAATTTACAAAAATCAAACAACTATTTAGTAATTCGAAAAACGTCTGTAGAACTTCAAAAGGAAGTATAAGTAAATAAAATTTAGATACCATCATCTGCAGAGTGCTCGGATTGGTCCGGAACAGCATTTGGTAATTTAATACGTGTTCCGGTGGTGGTTATTTTGTTTCCAGTACTGGAGTATTATAGTAATTATTTATATTCAATCCGTGCACTCCACCGCAGCTTTACAAATCAAAGTAGTTCAAAATATGTGTATAAAATATACACCTTAAAGAGATACGAAATTGATACGAACGCAGTGGCTTGCGTACTGCCTAATATCTAATCTTTATAGGTCAAACTCTAGCTGTATAGTTTCTGGTGCGTGAGTGAAAAAAAACATCGGTGCTGCTTTAATTTGATGTCACGGTTAATACAAAACAGGCCCTATTATTGCAACGGACCTTGATAGCAACGATAACCCAGTTAGAAGCAAAGCACCGCATCTTGTTAATTTTCTTAGTTGTTAGATAACGGCTATAGCGTTAATTGGATTGCAACCAATGTGTTTAGAGAGAGAGAGAGAGAGATTGTCATTTTGGGAGATGAAATATTTGTAAGCGAATCCACCACGAAAATATTACTTTTGTTTATTGTTCTTTAATTGTTGAAGATCCATTTCTACTTGTTTAGAAGTTGCTTAATTTTCCCTTTTTATATCAATAATTTTATTTCATCCAGGAGGCCTTCGAATTACTTAAAAGTAATGGAACACAAACGAAATTAATGCGACATAAATGTATGCCAAACGCTTAATTTTTTTCGTTTACATCAATATTTAATTTCCTCCAGGCGGCGCTACTTGTAGTTATTCAAAGAAATATTAAATAATATGAAATTATAGAAATTGAATACATTATATATAAAGTGCAATGAAATATAAAATGAAATATATAAAGTGCAATGAAATTTAAAATGAAATATGTAAAGTGCAATGAAATTTAAAATGAAATATGTAAAGACAACTTAATGCATCATCTGAATACTCAATAAATATATGCGTAATTTTATATTTAAATTACGCATAAGTAATTTGATCCAGGCGGCGCCACTGGCAACTTATGTTAAATGATATGAAATTATAGAAATTGAATACATTATATATAAAGTGCAATGAAATATAAAATGAAATATAAAAAGTGCAATGAAATATAAAATGAAATACATAAAGTGCAATGAAATTTAAAATGAAATATGTAAAGACAATGTAATTTAAAATGAAATGTATAAAGTGCAATGAAATATAAAATGGAATATATATAAAATGAGTTTTAAGAAGCCGTTCTTTGTATTTAATGAATCTCTTCATTGCCATTATTAAAGACCTCTATTAACTCTATTAAACTAGGAACAAATTTTATAAAGACTATTTTCTAGCAACTGAGGACAATGCTTTTACTTAGTGGATTCAGTTCATAGTATTTGGTATGTTTGTTACTAGATAAAAATTTCATTACGGTTGAATCGTTATTTTCTCCCAAGAGTAACTGCCAAAAAGTTTTCAAACTTCCATTACACAGTTATATGGTTAGAAAAGAAATACACCGTGCTTGATGGTATGCATGTAATGGAACCTGACAAGCTACGCGGTGTGTGGTTTCCTTCCGGTAATATACGTCAGGTGTGGATGTCAAGTTGGACAGTAGTTGAGAACTTAGGGCCGTCGAGACTGAGTTGATAACGAGTTTACCCGCGTTGTGGAAAACTGTGAGTTCGAGTCCATGAACGAGGATTTTCTTTAAAACTCTGTAAAACAGATTTTATTTATAAAAAGATTCACAGGTGTCTCGTTCCTCAAAAATCAGACTGCATATTTTATAGATACAAGACATCGTGCTCTGAGATTTATTTTCATTATTATGACGAACTCAACTCGGAAATGTTTTACAATCAATATTTTGTTGGTCGTTGCAAAAATTTGATTCGTGGAAAGAGAATAAAATCTCTCTCTCTCATGAAATTTTCAAATTTTAGGAAAATGGGATTTAATTCATTTATACGGTCCTTTTAATATTTCTGGACTGCAAACTGAAGAAATGGAAATAATTTTTTCCAACTTTCTGAGGACGTCATTCTCCTTCTGCGTACATCTTCTCTTTATAGATTATTAGTTAAATATTAAATAAAAGATTATGCCGTATCATTTGAAATAATACTAATGGGGTGGGTCTCTCGATTAGTATTGTCTTATCGGCTGTATAAAGTTTGGTAACGTAGAAGGGTATTAATTATCTATTAGAGGGTATTAGAGGGTATTAGAAGGGTATTAGAGGCCACCGTAGCCTAGTGGTCAGGCGCGCGGGTGCATAAGTACACGTGCCTTGAATGGCCGGGGTTCAAGCCCGTGACTACTGAATACGGTGCTGTTTCTTGTATTCTGTCTATCTTGTGAACTCCTCTGACCGTTTGGTCGTCCCGGAGTATAAACAGAATATTTATTTATTATTATCTCTAAAATCTTTCCATCATTCTGACTTTCCAATATTTTATTTATTTTTAATTAAATTTAATATATGAAAATACTAATTCCTTGTACAAAATACACTGATGTCCAAAAGTTAAATTTTTCGAATCTTTTTATGGAACTGTACGGCTCTAAGATTAATTATATTGAATATGTAAGAGGAGCTATCTGACTATCATTTCTGATCACAGTAATTGTTTTGTTTTCCGTAAAAATAGTAATTTTATTAAAAAATCACTAAATTTATTTATTGTTATATCATAAATCACGCTAGTTATAAATAAAAGCCATCTAGCGCTCTGCAAACGCTCTTCATGAATAAAATCGATCTAGCGCTCTCCATGCTCAATAAAAATTCTACTTCTATTCTAAAAAAATAATAATTTCTTCCATTGATATTGGATTAACAATAATAGCCATATGTCTTTAAGGAAACCATAACAATTCCTTAAACAGATCAACGAAATATTAATTCAGTGCCGGATTCGATTAAAATTCGCGTGGTATGCATGACATGAATATGAACAACAAAACACATTTAGAAATGATAGCCATCGATTTTTTCCACCGTGTCGGTTATCATGAGAAGACAGGTGATGCCGGCAATGTCAAGAAGCTCACTGAGAATGAAGTCTGATGACTTCGGGAAAATTGCTTCTGTAGTAGGAATAGTAAAACAGGGTGAAACGTTGCTTATGTTTGTCACGTTTTGTGCCCTACATAGACAGAGTTTTTTCCTGTATCGGTTGTAATTTTATGTTTTGTTGTTAAAAATCTTGGAAATGATCGGAATAGTTATCATCGAGTTTATAGTTACTGCTTTGACTAATATGGTTAGAAATGATTTCTTTAAATTAATCTGCGAATATGTTAACGATCTCTTGGGGATTAGTGGCAATTTGTTGTTTGTACAGGAGTTGAGGAAATGAGAATAGGTCGATTGAGTCTGCTGGGATTTATGCATGTCTCAAATGCTTTCATATTGTTGTTTTTGGAAAGATTTTCTATTAAATATGGTGTATAAGTTTTGCGAGATACCGTTATTCAATGGACTATTATTGTAAAGAAGATTCCATTTAAACTGAGGTAACTGTTTATTTAAATTTGGCCAGTCAGCCTTTCGAAAGTTTATCTAGACTTGGTTAATACGTATTGTTTTTATCAGCTACTATAGTATATATGTAATAGCCTTAAGACCAGATATAAACAAGCCACCTGCAACGTTAGTTTTTAATGTAATAGTTGAAAACACACCGTCTAATTAGAATCGCCGTCGTCCCCACACAGGGTGAAAAAGACCTGAGTTCGAGTCCCGTCGATGACGTGAAGAATTTTTATGGGCCTTTTTCACAACGTGGCTGAGTTAGTCGGTCTCAGGTGATGGTAGCGTGGCTTTTTCTCCCGGAAACCCGGGCTTTTCGTTCAGCAAACAAAAAATCGGCCACAGAACACACGCAATTTACAAACAATATACACGTATGACCTTAGTCGCTAATGCTCCTAAAACCGTACAACAACAACAACCAAGTCTATTATATTGTTTTTTTTTTTTTTTTTTTCCCTAGTAGAATTACATACCTGTTTCAGAGGGAGAAAGTGCTCATAATATCTACTACTTTATTAGTTAAATTACCTATTACGGCATTAAGCCTTGACAACGTTGGGAAGGTTGAAATCTAAAACAACAACAGTGACCGGGAATTTTTTATGTTCTCAAGGTTATTTTCCAATTCGTAAATAGAGGAGTAAGTTATCGTTGGATAGATAAGGACTTGTACAAAGAAACTGTAAAGACCTTCCATGATGGTGAAGAATCGAAGGATCCATAATTCATACAATTCACCAAGAATTTGTCCAGTTCTTCCTAGAATTTATTCGAACTATTCACTTCCACAACAGATGGAAGCCTATGTCATCTCATGTGTGTAGTCTCAGCAAGAGGAAGAATTCTCATTCAGCTTAATCAATACATTCAAGGCCTTAAACACATCAATCAGATCACTACAAAAGTGTCCAGTCTCCAGACGCTGCAATTTACAGAACGGAAGCCTTTCTAGGTAAGATCACTCTTTTGTTCCCTTCACCAATCTGGTTGCCCTTCTCTGCACCAATCTCAGATCTACATCCTTCCTAAAGTGATTCTTCCAGAGCTCTGTATAATATTCTAGATGCGGCTTCATGGCTTTGTACAAACTAAGAATTAACTAAGAATATAAAGGGATAATCACCTCCTTATTCCTACTAGCAAAGTTTCTGTATATCATTGACAAAACCCCAATCCTGGCCTGGGGTTTTGTCAATGATATACAGAATGTCAATGAAATCTTGGACTGCACAATTAATACAAGGACGCTTTCACTTTCTACTACCCTTATTAGTTCCACACAGTTGATAAGTCACTCCAAGATTGCTGCTACCGGTATGCAATACCTTGCATTTGTAAAGGCTAAACTTCAAATGCCATTTCTCAACCCATATCGACCCAATTTTCCTAGATCTTGCTGCAGTAACTCACCCTGATGATTGTCGTTAACAACTTTGGTAACCTTTATCATCTGCAAACTTAGACATTAAGCCTTATATATCCTTAAAGTTCTTGTTGCTTCCTTTCAATAAATGGGTGTTTTGATGAGAAATTTTTAGAATCAGCGTCTATAATTGGATTTTGATTCCAGCGATAATTTCTTAAAGTATTTTATGTTGGTACAGGTAGCATTTATCGTTGCAGTACTCTCATAGCAGGCAACGTAAGTACCCACTTCCAATGAAGGCAATGAGCAAGTCGCGGTAGCTGCCATTGTCTAAGAACCAAATTTATTTATTTATTATTATTTTAAATAAATAAACGTTATGTTTTAACGTAATTTATTGTACTGGAAAGCATTCTTAGGCCTAAGAGCAACTTTTGTGAGAGAATCTCCATATATCTTTTGAAACAAGAACTGAATGTTTGGAGCTCTTTGATTGTAGAACGAACACATCTATCTTACGTGTTACTGAAGAGTAGATAACATGCAGTATGATTAATACCAATGCCAAATACAGTTGCAACAAACAGACCAAAATAAATCACCGAAAAATCCATTCATGCAAAACAGGAATCCAAAAACATCTCATGCAAGTTTTTCTTTCTCAGTTTTGATTTTTAAATAAAATATATCAAGGTTTCCATAAACCGATTACATACTGTGAGCCTTCCAATAAATACAAAAGATGTACTATGTGTATGTCTTATAAAATCAATTCCTACAAGCAGAATGCAATCACCAAGATCCCCGATCTTCTTTTGGTCTTCAGAGACAATAATCGATCTTAGTTTGCTGAATATGTGATTGATGAGAAGTAACGTCTGGAATTTGTCTATACAGAACGATGAAAGTAGGGTAAGCCAAGATTTGTTTATAAATTCTGAATATGCAGATAAACTTTTAGAACCTACATTAAAATAGTTATAATAATGTAAGTTCCTTATTTTTCGCAGATTTATTGATATTTTTTAATAAAATTTAGATAGTTCTTTAACAGTATCGTTCAGAAAGTTAGTCCTTTTTGACACAATAATGAAATGCACTCTGGCCCACCAAAATATAACGGAATGCAAAATTAATAGTGACTTCCATAATCTGTATCTCGATTTGTATCTGACTTTTCAAACTCAAATGCAAATTGAGGCTGAGGGCCCAAAGTTTCCCGAGTTCTTCTTTCATTCTTCCCGTTCTTGTTATGTCCCTTTTCAAGATCAAACGAATGACACTGGATCGTTGTACTTGCGGACACAGATCAATTTTATTTGTTAAATTACACTTTCTGCTTTTTTGTAAGGGTTAGTGAGGTACCAATTTCAGGTCTTGCCCTTTATTTTCAGCCTTCTATCCACAAATCCAAGTGAATCTTTCCTGCTTCACAGATGGTCCTTCTCGTTTATTAATAAACTACGATACGTCATTGTACAGAGAATCCCTCCACTTCTTTTTCAGCAAAAGTATTGTTTTCAAATAATAGTGTTTTCTTGTTTTTTTTGGCAAATCTTCCCATTCAGTTTAAGAGGTTCTTGAACGTGCCAGGAGAAATATTGTACGAGGAAGTCAGCAGAATTTCTTGTAATTGTTACAGAGATGTAGAAAAAGACGCTCCAGTGAACTTCAGAGGCCCACACTATTATAAAAAAATGAATTTTCTGTTTATACTCCAGGACGGACACATGGCCAGAGGAGTTTATGCCTCCAGCAGTCTATAATGTTTGTATACAGCTGGTGTGGTCCACTGTTTCATGCGGTTTCTTTCATACTTGAACTATTCCATCGCTTCAGAATATTATAAAGAGATATTCATCAGACCACTCGGTCTCTATTCATCCTGAGTCCGTTATCTTCGCTCTTGACACAACTGTAGCCTCCTTCTGAGACCACAGTGCGAAACTGTACTGTTGTTTGGACACGATCTGCCTTAACGACCCATTCGAAACGAAGCATACCTCGTTCTGTCACTTTAAACATTTGGACACACCTGCCTGTATTGGTGTCTTGATTTGCCTGTTTTGATTGAATTTATTTTCCACCAAAAAAATACGAAATTATAAAGGAGTAGAATCAACACTAAGATCCTGGTGCTTCACCTTACCTTTAATGGCGCTTTTGTAACATTTTAAAACTATATATGAAAAGCCAGATATTTGAATTGAAGTTAGTAGTCTTCATCTACGCTATACTAAAGCTCAGAATTTCCTATTCGACTCACTTTTGGAAGTCATCCCAAAATATTGGATTGCTGGATGGTGTTGTAGAGACCGTACCGACACCAACGCCAACAGAGTTGAATTACATTTAAACCTTTTGTATGCGATAATGAATTCTGGAATCTAAATGTGAAATGCTCGCTAAATTCGAATAGCGCGTATTGTAAACTGAGTAGTACTCGGCAAAGTGTTCAGTAATGGCCTGCTTCACACTAATTCCACAGCCTACAAACCGTTTTGATTACGTTTAAGAGTTTGTTACAACTATCGCTAGAGTGAATTAACTATACTCTCTTTAACTAGAAGCTCGTGGGAGTATTTCAATTAGCAATTTAACAGAATGGAAAAGGAACAGCGTGACTTTACAATCAAACCTTGCGCTATTGTATGACCCAAGGGGAACTTTAAATTGAAATCTCTGCAAGAATCGAAATGAGTTTTGTTCTGCGCAATTTTTTATAGATTAACATTAAGAGAAGCTATCAAGTAAAGGGTTTCGAGGTTTATTACACGTTTATGTACTCGATTTCTGTCACGAAAATTTGTAAACTGCGCAGAAATACACGAAGAAAAAATAAATTAACCAAAAAATAAAAAAAAATCAAATAAATTGGTACAAAAAAGTTAAATATATTTATTTATATTCTCCAAGATTATGAATAACTGATGCCCATTTAGGGGTTATTAGTCCTTTGTGGTTCTGTAAAATGGAACTCATCCGGGTATTCCTTTTAAGAACACTAAAACTGCGTATTCAATATGACACGCGATTGATCTTTTTTTTTTTAAATATTACAAGTCAAATTAAGAGTACAAAAACGTAAACATTAAATAAAATAATTTATGTACAAATTATTGACTTTAAGTTCACGTCACTCGCGATCAATGAAAAATTAATTTCTTCCTCTTGACCCTTTGACCCTCATGGGTCAAAGGGTCAAGAGGATTTCACGCAGGCGGAAAAGGCCTGAGATCGAATCCCGTCAGTGATACCAGGACGTTTTGTGCTTTTCTACAACATGGCTGAGTTAGTCGGTCTCAGACTAGGATTGTATGGTTTTTCTGTAATAAACTCCGGTTTTTTTAAAAACCACGAGGCGTCAGTATTTGTCGTACTGCACTGTTGTTCGACAAATACTGACGCCTCATAGCCTAATGTGCTTTGGAACTTAAGACAATCAATCAGTGGCAGTCCCGATGTGGACCGCTGTGCACTAATTGGTGGCTGTTAGATTAATGGAAGCAACTGTTCGCAGGACTCATGACGGGGTTAGCAGATACACCTGCGATTTCGAATATTACTAGGCGCCAAAACTTGGCAGGCTGAGAACAATGTTGTACCTGATATACACTGCTCTACCATTAATATCCGGACACCCCTCATGGGAGGGGGGAACAGGTCCTATGCAGGCAACATGTCACAGAGTCTGCTATAAATATGCATTTTGGACTTCTAACAGACAATTGCAAAAGTGGGTATGCAAGCTGACACGTTCAACAGGTTGATCACCTCAACAAATGCTAGACGCCGATTAACATGGTGTAAGGAGAGCGAATCCTGGACTGTAGAGCTGTGGAAAACAGTCCTATGGACAGACGAGTCCAGGATCGCACTTCAGTCTGATGGCCGTTCCTGGGTGTGGCGAATGCCAGTGGAACAGTTCCTTCCTGATTGTATCTTCCCAACAATGAAGTTTGGTGGAGTCAGTGTCATGGTATGTGGCTCCTTTAATGATTTGGCTTGGGCCATTAATTGGGGAAGAGGTGGTCCTCAGTAGGAGATATGGCCACCCTTAATGTCGATGTAGGCTTTGCACCACCTGTCTATATTTAGAACAATGTTGTTGACAAGTTCTTGTGGTAATATTGTCCATTCCTCTGTCAGCCCCATCTTCAACTGATGAATATCTTCTGGTGGTTGTGGATGTGCCGCTAGGCGTCTCCCTAGAGCGTCCCATATGTTTAGATCGGTGGAACGGGCAGGGCGATCCATACGAACAATGCCCTCACTTTCCAAAAGAATATCAACAGCTGCAGTGCGATGGGGTGTGGCGTTATCATCCATAATCACGAACTCGGGGCCAATAGCACCTCGGAACATACGCACATGGGGAAGGATTACCTCAGTACAGTAGCGTGCACCGGTCACAGTACCGCCTTCCAGTATCTGGAGTTATGTACGTCCATACAAGATAACGCCTCCCCAGACGAGAACACCTCGACCGCCATATCGATCCCTCTCAGTGATGTTTGCGGGGTGATACCGTGTGCCTACCTCTCACCAGATTAGCTGACGTCCAGAATCGCTGCTCAGACTGAGTCTACTCTGATCAGTAAAGAGTGCCTTACCCCATTGCGCTGTTGTCCAGTCCCTGTGTTCAATGCACCACTGTAAACGGTGTCGCCGATGGGCAGGTGTTAAAGATTGATGAATAGCAGCACCATGCAGTTTTTTTGACTGGATAAAGTAATTAAATCAAATGTGTGCATGAGGATTTTCTCTAGCCCATATGCCACCATTTCTGCTGATTTATAGAATCATTAGGTACTCGTAAAAACAGATTTCATTCTTCCACGGGACAGTCGTTAGTTAGTCTCCATTTTGAGCAAATTTGTTAATCATCCATTCGGCATAATGAAATAACGTAGCGGGAAAAATTTGTTGGAAGCCTTCCAGCCTGGGTTTCGATTCAACCCGGCTTGTACACCAAGTACAGGCTACATTTAACCGAGAGGTTCTTCTCTATCCAAATTCTCCACCAGGTGCAAGCCACAACATGAAGGAATTTCGTGCTCATTCCGGTGCGTATTCATAGAGCAGTCTCCATTTCTTGCTCAGGACTTCACAAAGAATTTTGTTAAGAAGGATTTTGGGGTTTGTGTTGGAGTACGGGCAAACACGAATACCCAATGGGTACATTGCAATAAAAACTATGGTAAAGATAAATATTTTTTGGAATTTTAGCAGTAAAAAAATACAAATACAAACATAAATACCCTTAGCTTAAGTACATTCAAATATTTCAAATAAAAATTATTAATATTGATGACCGTCTGGCTGTTTTGGTGATTCTTTTTAGACTTCAGTAAAACTCCCCGCTTACTTTTGTAAAATACAATCTTTGAAAAACAAAAAGGAGAAAGACCATTTATTTTTCGGAGTACTCTTTGGAACCACAGTCGGTCTTCTTTTGTTGAGCCAATGACGTAAATCAATTCTTCTTTGATGTTCTGCAAATAACTCCTGCTGTTATCAATATCGAAGTTCATCTTATTAGATACAACAAGACCAGTTTTCCTTTTCCAGATGACTGAACCACAACCTCATCGCCAAGATCACGAAAAAAGAATCGTCAGCATAATATCTACAGTTCGATCGGCTCCCAGGAGATGGAAACTGTGTTCTCAAAACTTGGTAAAAAATGAGTGAGGTTAAAAAATGAGTATGCTGCATATAAATTCTATGAAAACACTCTCTTGAGAGAAGATAAAACGGTTTTCTGAAATTTATAAAGATAATGCGTATCAATAATACTTCTTCATTTCGATTTAATGCTTCTGTAGGTCTAATGGAACCGTCCGCAAAAGAAAAAACTCCAAGTACGCTGCAGAGTTTCTCCAATAATATGAAATTGTATAAAGTTATGGAATCGAACAAGGATAGCGAATAAATATACATCTATCTCTCTTTACACGAGACACCATGTTCACGAGTCAATACTGCATTAAAATTACATTTAATTTCAGAATTTCTTTTTTTAAACGAAAATTGTAAGAAAGAAATAATAATTGCCGGATTTATATTTGTCCGATTTTAATTAAATTTGGGATGGGTACACAAATCTTCGAGCCAAATATAAAATTTCGTGAAAATACATCTACTAAGAGTCTAGTTACATGCGGGCAGACAAACGGACGATCATGATAAAGATAATAGGCGCTTATACACGTCTGCTTACACGCATAAAAAACAGGAGAAAGAAAAGTTATTTCAGTATTGATATTTTTAAAGGCTTTTATTACTAATGAAGTAGCACAGAGTGTTAATTTGTCTATCAGAATACTACACAGCCACACTCTTGAGCAAAAGTACAGGAAGCATTGGTGAAATGGCATCGCCCTTATAACCCTGCCATAATGAAATTACTGCAGTTTTAATATCATGTAATCTGTGAGAGTGCGGTGTTTATGTTTGTTAAGAATTTTAGAAGGCTTAATTGAATTCTGAGAAGGATTCAAATTAAATAGCTTCGAAAGAGGCCCCTCCTGGCGATGTCACAAATTTTAAAATGCGCGGTTTATCTCAGTTGGACATTAGAACAAGCCTTTTGAGGGGCCCCGAATGTTTCCCGTGATCGAATTGGAGTAATGCTCCAAAGTTTATTTGATTTCAGCATCTGCGTGATTTATCTCTCTGGAGTCTTATAGTATCTGATTGGAGGATGCTCAGTGAGTTTTACGGCATGGTTTCCTACGCAAAGCTCATAGTTGTGTTTTACTACATTATAATTAAGCATTCATTTGGCGAATTAAACATTAGTTAGTGTTACATAAGCAATCGGTGTATGTTACATTTCAATGGCACAGAAGATCTCTAGGTCGAATACTGGTGATGTGATCTGCAAATGAAAACGGACTGACGCTGAAACCGTTCACAGGAAACCCTTCAAAGAATTATCCTCTGGGAACACAGGTCAGCGTTGTCGCAGCACACAGAGGTCCACAGTGAGACGACTGAAACACATTTCAGTGCTAGAACAGTGCACAGGACGCACGATTAGGCTATTCTACAGACGTGCAGCTGCCCACAAAGCCACTATTCACCCTGTCTAATGCCAGACACCTTCAAGCTTGATTTAAAGTCTGCCGTTCTTGGACAGTAGACAAAGGGTAAGCGACTTTACAAGGAAGCGTCACGGTACATGGTCTATGATTCTGATGGTACTTCCTGGATGTGGCGAATGCCCGAGGATAGCAACCTGCCAGACTGTATCCTCCCGACAATGAAGTTTAGTGTGATGTTCTGGGGCTACTTTTCATAATTTGTCCTGGGACCATTTGCTGTTTTGCACAAAACCACGAATTCTATTTAGACTATAATGCGTTACCTACGTTGTGACACGTCGGGGATGGCCCGTGTCTGTATCAGCAGGACGACGCTCTGTCATATCATACTGCTTCAAATGTGAAGGACTGGTTTGAAAACATACTTCGAAATGTTGGCGTGGCCAGCACAGAGTCCTAAGCCAAAAATTGAACTACTCGCCGCTTTGAAGGCCAAATCGCACAAAATATTTATGACAGCTCTCTCTCTCTCTTTAGTTTATTGGCATGCGAAGGTAAATTGATACAATTACATCCAAATAGTCTCAATAAGTACATGGAGGATTCTCCCTTATTGGGTTTTTTAACGTATACGTAATACAGTACAGTTTGGTTCTTATTAATTCTCTTTCTTTAACCGTACCTTAGATTCGCTCAAGCCTGCAGGATATCGTGTTCCTCTTCCAAACCAAATAATCATTTAATTTTTTTTCGAAATATTCTTTTTTTTAAGTCAGATGAAACGTCAATAATATTGAGGATGAGTAGTACACTTTTGTTTCTGCAGCAGAAATACAGTTTCTTGTTTATTTTCTTATTTATTTTGTTCGTGTTGTAATAGTTGAAGCATTAAGTCTTGTTACACTTCAAGAATTCCATAGGAACTTCATCTCGATCCCTGTAAGGAACCGTCTACAACGAGAGTTGCGTCGTTCCATCTTGTCGTCTCGATGAACTTTAACTTCGGAAGTGAAAAATAGTCCGGATGTCCGTAATTGAAAGTACACGAGACGCCAAGAACAACGCGTAAGAAAGAAGCACATTCGTGACTTAATATTTGATCTTATAGAAGAATGGAATAACTTAAATCAGAAGACATCATCTCGATTTATATGTATGAGATGGTTTTCCATTACACAAACTTTCAGTATGATATTTTTAGCCAAAGTTATTTTTGTCTATTCCCACTTTACTGTGAGTAAATATTTCTGTCACATTCTGTGTCAAATACATCTTGTATCCATCATTGGTTTCCAGAAAAAGGTCTCACTTCTCTCTCTAAGATTTGGTGACAAAAGTAAGTTTGGATGAAGACCATTTTTTATGGTATGTCAGGAATACATCCAAAAAAGATCCAGGTAAATGCCAGAAGAAAGTATCTGCATACTGGATGAAGACCTGTTGGAACTATGGAGGACTTTGCTCTATTTATAGAGTAGGAGAAGACGGAAGACGTCATACTTAAAATATATTTATATTGCAAAACATAAAAGTTTTTCTTTGATTAGATGCAGTGTAAAGAGATATTTAATACATTAAGGATTACACTACCTTCCAGAAAGTATGCGGACACATGTCGGTTTAACACTGACGTCACTGCCACTCATTTCAATGGCGTGTCGATGCTCACTTGCTCCTACAATACACTATGGTAGAAAACCTGTCCAGGAGGATAGGCTTTCCACCAATGAACAATTAACTACAACAGGTATTATTCTCTATTCCTTCTTCAGAATAGTGGGAAATTGAACTACCAATTTGGAACATGTTGGTCAGGCGCTCACCAGACCTTTCAGGTTATCTCATATATGTTCCATAGGGTTCAAATCGTGATGCCTCTCAGATTTATACCTCAATCCCAACGACTCGCTTGAATTACTGCTAAATACGGTCGATCTGCCAACCTGCACTGGACCAGCGTGAGAGATTATGGTCAATTTCCCTAAACATGAATCGCTGAGGAGGCTTCCATTCTGCAGTGGATTGATAATGGCTGCAATTTACGTCGATCAGGTAGGTAGCCCTTTCATTCTTGTCGATGAGCGTTGTGTCTGGTCTGCTTTGTGGGATCGTATTGTTCGTTATGATGGCACGTTCCCATTATAGTTCGTGACTAGGGGTCTACGCACCATGGCCGTACTAGGGGTCCTAGTACGGCCATGGTGCGTACTTGTAATATACTGTGCACTTTCTTTGATCAGCTGGTATTTTTGTCCTAGCTTCTCATGTATTGTCCCTGCGACCTGGTTATATACTATGAGTGAACTCTGTCTGAGTGATCATCTTGCATCCGGCGGTGGTATGCTGGATTGTTTTTGAGGCTAGGTGGCATCGACGACATGTGTTATCTGTCACTCTGAGATCCTTATATTTCCTAAAGTTCCTGGTGTTGAACGGCGAGCATGAATCCTTTGTTCTCAGGGAAGAGCTTGCTGCTCGTGAGCCATGCGTTAGAAGCCATCTTATCTATGTAGCCTTGATGGAGGTCATTGTAGTGTAGCGAAACAATTTAGTGAATGACAGTTGGTTACCACAATTCAGTGTTTTCTTTGGAAGAATTTAGTGTATGGCAAAGACAGAAAATGCAAACTTTTAACACGTCGTGCTGTGAATGCTGAATTTAGTGATCATTATACCGTTATTGATATGTTATATTTGTAATGGAGCATTCTATCCAACTTCGTTTTTTTAATGCACGTTTTACTTTTTTTTAGAAGATCCTAATAAAAAATGCCATGACACAGTAAAGCCTGGAATACAAGAGAATCTTGTTCGTGCTTTATTTTCACTTCTGTAAGTTGTAATTTTTAGGAAATACTCGTGGTGGATGGTTGTTCAAGAGACCAAAAGTAGAGATCATTAATGGGTGTCGACTGGGTAATGCGCATCTTCGACGTTCGGTTTGCAACCCCCGCTATAGTTTTTATTGAAAGAAGTTAGTAGTAGGCCAGTACACTGGATGGTTTATGCGGTGGCCAAGCTTCCCTGGAGATTGTGTAGGGATTGGAATTGGAATTCGATTCTTCTACATGAAAAAGCTTGTTTTTACTACCAAAACCCGTGGCTTTTCTCGACGATCCTGACTAAGGTATGGTATGTCAAAAAACACTTAGTTAGCATGGAGGACAGTAGTTAAAAGTGTTTGTTTTTTGCTCCAAACAGCTTAAGTCGTGAGACGTCTGTATACAATGTCTTCGAATTATACATATTTTGTATTGTTGGTTTACCTTGTTCGCTTCATAAAAACCCGAGGTAGGGAAGGGAACCAAGCACCCACCTATAAAAATTCCTCTTTTCTGATGGGATTCGAATCACGGCATTTTCCACACGGCATAGATCCTAACAACAGTTATACCTAAAAGGCACGAGACAAGATGTAAAGAAATACTTTTAAAATACTTTTTTTTCGGGGGGGGGGAGTTTGGAAGTTCATGTTTTTGAAGTAGTAGCTAAGATTGGCTGGTTTCAGATTGAGAAGGATGAGGAAGAAATTTATGAACACAAATTAGAACAAAGGGAAAAAAAATCTAAATTTCTGCATTCCTCTTTTCTAAGTCCCCAAACTTTCTTTCTCCTGAATTTGTTAATTTCTGATCTCCGTGTGATACACCAAATTGTCGTACTCTCCGAATTTTCGTACCCACCAGTTGTCTTTCATCACATACACCAAATTGTCTCGTGCACTGAACTGTCATCCACTGAATTGGCTGAAGCGAACACGTCTCCATCACGCTAGGAGACTGGCATAATATGATAATGACAGCAGTAATAATGATAAATCATCGCGAAAGTCGCTTCAGCGAACCTAATTCCCCCAGGAATCCTATGGAGAGTCACAGACCACCTTAATCGTCAAATAACACCACATTACCTCGACAACAACGGTGCAATACCAGAGGCCATCCACACAGCTGTGTACTGTGCTGCCATAGCAGCCACTAGGATTAATGGAAGAGAAACGAGAGACCAGCAGCAGCAGAAGAACCGAAAAGACAAGGAACAGTTAGCGTGGAAAAGAAGACTTCAGCAGAAGATAGAAGAATTACGAATCAAGATAGGCCAATTGACCCAGGGTCAACGGTGTAATAGGAGACAAATTTATTGGAAAAGAGAAGAGCATCCTCAAGAGGGAAAAAATTCACAACGAACACGAGATCAAAAATCAGAGAATACTTAGACTGAAGCAGAATCTCCTCTCACTTAGCAAGAGAGACTTGAAAACAAAGAGCCTTCTGCAGGAGTATGGGACAAGACGGGAAACACGGAAACGGACTCACAGAGCAGAAGACCATCGAAAAGCTCTGGGCAACATATGGAGCAGTGAAGTAAGACATAACAGCAGACCCCCACTGGATAGAAATGGAATGGAAGAAAACTAAGGGCGTACAAGAGATGAGAGAATGGGAGATTCAGGAGGAAGAAGTACAACAGTCGATCAGGAAATCGCACAATTGGCGATCACCAGAAATAGATAACTTCCACAACTATTGGTACAAGCAGCTCACATGCACACAGGCACCTAGCAGAGCAGTCCACCCGAAGGACAACTTACTTAGAGACACAAACCTGAAGGCTAAAGATGAAGATACAAGAAACTCGGCGAAGTATAGGCTGATCAGCGGTCTCCCAACGATGTGCAAGGTCCTGACTAGCTGCATAACCGAGAAGATATCAGACTAATTGGAGATCCAGAACACAATGGCCGAACAGCAGAAAGGATGCAAGGAGCAATTAGCCATTGATGCTTCAGTTATAGAGCAAGCCTTCAAGAACAGCTACAACCTGTACATGACCTACATCGATTACCGCAAGGTCTTCGACTCTGTGCCTCATAGCTCGCTAATAGAGACGCTGAAGATTTACAAACTCTGTATGACAGTGATGAACTTCCTAGAAGCAACCATGGTGAAATGGAATACCACTGTCAAGGTCGAGAACATCGCAACCAGACCGTTCCGCATTAGAAAAAGAATCTTTTAAGGAGATGCCACAAGGCTTTCTACTTCGAAATACCTGAGTCCACTGTGGTTCTGTCTAGCACTCAACCTGCTGTCCACCATTCTCAACAACAGTAAGTATGGATATGGATATAACCTCAAAGAAGGACGGAAAAACCTGTACATCCTCCCTCGCCAGATGTACATGGATGACATTAATGTATACTCGGCAACGGAGAAACTACTCCGGAACACAGAAGAATTCAGCAATGATATCAAGATGGAATTTATTCTAGACAAATGCAAAACCCACGGATTATTATTACTATTAGTTTTATTAACCACAAGAAACTGTGGGTCATCCCGGGACGGCAACATGCCAGGAGGGTGTGAAATTTGATTTGCATACTGAGGTGCGAGGAATCACATGTACAATGTATAAGAGTACATGCCTGCTCTACTGAGATATTTAAAAAATTCAACTTACAAAAGCTCGAAACAACAAAAAAAAACACAAAGTTTGCAATAAAAGACAACAAGGCAGAAGTAAATGAAACTTAAATGCAGCAGGCAGAAAAGTCCAGGTGCAGGTGATCGTCACAGATTCAATAGCTGGTAATTTCTTAAGGCTTTCCTTTCTGTAGAGCTTGTCCTCGCAGAACTTATCAGGGTGGATGCCCAGTTTATTGTAGATCGGGAGCTAGTTGGCCAGAAACATGTCCATAAAGGAATCAATGTTTGTAAGCGTAAGTGGCAGAAGGAGGCAGGAGTAGGGGTGTTTTCTTGTCTGCTTTGGCACACAGATTCATGGAGATATAGATGGAGCATCAATTCGGCTGGTGATAAGCCGTGCTAACATGAGTACATTTCTTTTCGTGATGAGAAGTCTCCAGGGAGTGGTGCCTAGATTAACTTGGAGGATGGATCTAGAGATAGCAAAAGGGTGGCCCACCACCCTATTCATACAGCTGAGCAACCAATATTCCAGATTGAAGTATTTGTTTAGGTGGGAGGCAGGAGCAGATGATCAAATTTCAGAATCATAAAGAGGGATTAGGGTAAGGCACCTCAGGATGTACCGACAAAGCAGGGCTGGGTGATGCACACACTAACGTGCTCCTAACGCAACGGCCACCCTATCTGCTTGTAAGGAGTGTTAAGAGCCACAAGATCAAGCTGTCTCTCCTCCGATAGCATTTGTTTCAGTAAGACAAATGATATCAAACTCGTCAAGAAAAAGGAGGGCTGCAGGTAGTAAAGCTTATTTTTTTATGCTGCGTATATTCTGCATGAATCAAGGAGCTTTCCATCGTGCGAACCTGGTTGTATGTGTCTCTTTTGTTGCTATGCCCATATGTCATGTCCTACCTGGGTCCGTCGTAAGCGATCGGCCCACTCCTCTCTTGAAACGGCTTAATGAGGGTGCCCACGAGAGAGCAGTTAGAATCCAGGATGATATGCTTCGTATTCGCTGGGCAGGAGGTGATAAAGGAAGAGTATGTTGGATATCTCGTTTTGATAGCCTTTGCATCGATCTTAATCCCATGCTTATGGACAAAGAGTGCCTTGATAATTACTGCTTGCGTTGATGGACCCAGTCTTGAAACGAAAATTCTTTCTCTGGTCTGTACAGCTGATATATTATAAATCTCCTCCAAGCTTCTCGACGGAGTGATTGAGACCGGTTGGTATTGGGCAAAAACTTTTGTCTCCTGTATTGGTGATCTGTTCCAGTTGTGGTTCCACTGTCAAAACGACTTGGGTGGTAATAGCCATTTGGGGGGTTACGCTAAAAGGTTCTGCTTGAGAGTCTAATTGATCAGGATGACTCAAGGCAACCATCTGAGCAATGGGACACCCAGGGATGTAGTGGAGGGTATACGTGGATAAATACCGTATAACATCTGGATTTTTTTAGGTGAATAGCGCATACCTTCTTGTTTTTGAAAGACTTGAAAGAACATGTACACCGCATACGTATTCTCTGCATACGTAACATTCACAAAGTATACCTTCTGCTAATTTTACGACTATAGCACTGGGTCCGCGACTCCCTGTTTTGCCGTTGGGGTTCTCACATCTTCTTCATGTTGTAACCGTGGTGGGGCAGGTTCAGAACCTGGCCACCATGCTTATTCTGTTGTATTTTTCAAGGTTGGTAGGGGTTAGGTTCAACCTGATTCGGGCACTGATCTTGGGGATGGGGACTCTCGACAACCAAGGGCAGGCCACTTTCGCCGACTGGGCTAGCCGGGTGGGTAAAGTGCCTGCCTGGCAACCCAAAGGTTGCGGGTTCGAATCCCGCTTCGAGCTTGGATCAGAGTAGAAAATGCAAACCCTTGGGATGTGCAATATGGCCACAGAAGCCGATTCGCCAACGACTAACAAGAAAAAAAAAGGCCACTCTCAACGGAGCAAGAGTGCGAGGGATGCGTACGCAGTGGGTTCAACTCCATGGTCGGAGCGAAAATCTGCTGAATCAACCTGTCTGCAACTAGAGGTGAACTCTTTAAATTTTTTGGATCGGTTGTTCCTTGCTGGGATCGACCAGTTTGGGCTGAGGGTCGAGGAGGAGCCTCATCAGGTAAGTGCTCCTGAAGTTCCCGATGGTCCATTACTAACGTCTGACTGGAGGGAAAACAGCATTCATTAACAAAGATTTTCAGATCGCTGAGTTGCGCTGATCATTCAGCAGAAACAATAAATCCAGGATTTCTTTATTTTTGGCTCTAAAATAAAGAAATCCTTCTATTCTCAGCATTGAGAATTGAGAATAGAAGGCTTAGAGAATCCATTCAAGAGAATCCATTATTGGAGAGAGAACCTCCTCTAAGCTGATCTTGAAATCCTCAGGGAGGACATTGAGTGTAGACGTCCTGTCAAACGTAAAACATTTTTAATTTCCAAAATTTCTAAGAGTATATTAACTCGGGAGTCCATCATGGATATGGCAGGAGCGAAATCGTATTCCCATTCCAAAAGGCATCATCTGTTCCAATACGTAAGCTTGCATCACGAGACGTTCTCGGCGCAGGCGATGATGTAGTGCTCCCGACATTCGAACCGCGCTCCTCAAACAGCCCACAGGACGCGAATGGAGTTGTCTCAGTGGGGGTGATAGAAGGTACTTCTTCCTCCAAGATATCCGCCTGTTTTTAGTTACTTGCACAGAGGTGGCAAAGTCATTTTCTTCTCCTTTGATTGTTCAGTCGCTTAACTTTAGGTGTCTGTAAATTACGGCAGAAAACTCTCCCACACGAAAAGCAACGTATTACCGGGGCCTCCGATTTACTCCCATAATCGGCACAGGACATTTCCTGAACAGCTGTTCTATCCTTCATTGTATCACGTGAATTGGAAATGAAGTTGCAGGCTTAAGAAGAGACGAAGGGTATTACTAGGTAGGCAATAATCAGGGAAGTAAAAGGCTGGGCGAAACGCAGGCTTGATGCAATTAGCCGACCTAGCATGAAGAGCAGTATAAATTCCGAGAACGCACTGAATTAATAGGCTTGCAAAACTGGTCTGTTGAGTGTTGTCCAGGCAAAAAGCTGATTGCATCGGGGAAATTAGTCAGCCGAAATTACCAGCTGCAGACTGGTAAAAAGATCGAAGCCATGACAGGGGAATAGACATACAAATACCTGTAGACGATGTACGCTCAGCAGTTAGAGCACAAGGAGATCAAGGCCTGCTTGACCGAAAAATACCACAAGAGACTCAGAAGCCTGCTCAAAGCAAAGTTGAAGGAAGGGAACACAATTAAAGACATAAACACCTATGCAGTCCTAGTCCTAACATACTCCTTCGGGGTCATAGATTGGAGTAACACCAAACTGGAGGATATCATGAGAAAGACAAGGACAATGATGATCAAAAGCCGTCAACACCAGCCGAATCAGTCGTGCAGAGAATGACAATAGCTCGGAAAGAAGGAGGGTGGGGAGGTTGATAGACCACATCGAGCAATAGAAGGCAGCTTGGACAGAACAAACGAAAGTAGAAAGATGAGAAAAGAAGACACTCCATGGTAGACACTACAATGACCTCCATCAAGATCACATAGATAAAATGATGTCAAATGCATGCTGATGAGCGGGATGCTCTTCCCCGGGACTGAACGATTCATGCTCGCCATTCAAGAACAGGTAATCAACACCAGAAATATAGAAAATACATCATCAAGGAGCAAGAAGTATCAGATGATGCATGATGTCGACGATGCCACCTGGCCCCAGACATTTCAGGACAGCGATTAGCGGATCATCCTCACTTGATAGCGCCTGCAATCTTGAAAAAAATGAAGCAAATCGTGAGCGGCCAACTAGAAAGAAGAACAAGGAATATGTACATGGAGGAGGAAGAGCAAGAAGGAATACAACCCAGAGCATTGGAAGTGGAAAGAGACGAAGTCGCTGGATGCAAGGTGATCATCAGAAGCTAGCGAGCAAATACCAGTTGATCAAAGAAAGTGTACCGTGCTATAAGTACGAACCCCAGGCAGTACTAGAGATCTCAACCCACAAGTTGTACTGGGACTGCGCCATAATAACGGACAAGACAATCCCGGACATCAGACTGGGTATAACCGTTGTCGACGAGAAGGAAAAAGGTTACCTATCTGATTGACACAGGGGTGCCCAACTTTAGCAACCTCAGAAAACACACAATGAAAAGATCAGGAAGTACACGGACATAAGGCAGGAGATCAAATAAATTAGACATACGCAATAAGTCCCGATTGGTTTGTCAACCACCGGTATGGTGCCAAAGACCCTATATAACAGCCTAGCAGCATTAGGTCGCCTAGAGATCACATACAAGGAACTCCAGAAAGTCGAAATCCTGAACACCTGTAAGATAGTCAGAGGGTTCCTCGACCCTCATCAACACCAGACATAACAACCATCCTGTGAAATTGGTACCAGTACCCTTCACGGGGTGGAACTCCCATCAGGAAGAAATAATACAAGAACAACAACAATAATAATGTTTATAGGTGGCCGCGTTCCCGTATATGCATACCATTGGTTCGCCACCTGTGGTTTAGGTGATTCGATCTCCACTTATTGCTTTATTTGGAAATTATGATTGTATTGAATTGCGTTGTATTTTTATTACTTAGGAACAACTTTTTACAACAAGATAGCACTAGTAGGTACTATCGCTGTTGTGGGTATTATTGCATTAGGCAATCATGTATCCAATCACTGCCTGCAATAAAGATATTAATGTGTGAATTTTCAAAGATTTCTCAATTCTTCTAACATTTCGAGACACGCATGAAACACAAGCACATATACAAACTTATATACAAACTAAATCTGCTGGTAAAGACTATAAAATGGTAAAAAGCTGTTGAAATTATGGTTGGATCGTTCAGTTTCTCTTGTATATTGAATATAATACCTTTTTGCCAGTTAAACTTTCATATCAAAACAAGCGGCTTTTAAAAAATCATTCATCATGCATGCCTATCGGTGGAGAGAAAGAAAAAGTGAAAGACCAATTTTAGTGCCGCGTTAGATGGAACAGATTCCTCACTCACATTCTCTGTGAGGTCTGTTCCATTCTCAAAAGTCCCGCATGGGCTGTGGTGCTTACCGAAAACATTCTGCAAAAATATTTACAAAGTTATCCCAATCCCAGAGGCTGTTCTCAAGTTTAAAATTTTATTGCAAACTAGATAAACATTTACTTTGCGTTTACTTAGAATGTTTAGAAAGATACGCGTTCCTTCCAAAGAAACATTCGGCATTCATCAAGTGCAGTGGATTTACTTTTGGTAAAATCGAAGACTGGAAAGGAATCGGTCAACAGCGGACGACATGTTTTCAAACGATGAGATGGGTTTCTTAGAGAGGTTTAAGAAGGCAGTGGAAAAGTTATGAATTATTTATTTGACAAGGCCGTTCCTCTCCGATCAACAGAGCGTGACCTCAGCGACTTCCATCACCTATTAGGCTATCAAATATTATCGATAACCCTACACTAACATCTTAATATTATCATTGAATTTGATATCTAGTGACATTTTTGGTTCTTTCCTCGTATATCAAGTGCTTTAAATACGATTAGCGTGGAATAATAGGAAAAGTATAATTTGAAGAGGGCATTTGCCTTGATATCTTTGGCTATCATGTGTATGAAATATTTTTCGAACGTTGTTGAATGTTTATGGATTCTCAGAATTGTGTTTATTTACTGCACGTTCTTCAGACAGCCAATTAATTCCCGCAGTAAAAAAACAAACGGAATGTTAAATTAAAACGCTTGAAGATGTTGGTACTTTCTTTAACTTGGAAATTTTCAGAATTTTTTACTTCGTTTCATCAACTGGCAACTTGATTTGATTTCGGTAAGGGCGTAACTATCGTACTCCAAAATCTCATAAGACGGATTGAGATTCATTGCCCAAAGAGGACTAAATCATTCATGGATCCAAAACCTATGGTATTTAAAATCAATTTTAGATATTTGTTCGGCGAATTCGCTGGATCTGAATCCCACAGAACATTTCTGGGATTACGTGGATCGACAGAGCCGGCATTTGGATCCTCCACCACGGTCTGTCGCTGATCTTCGGGATACATTCCTAGAGACATGGCACAACGTGCCTCCTACATCCTTCAGAATCCTTATAGACTCCATGCCTCGCCGTGTGACTGCGGTACTGGCGACAAGGGAAACACATATCCACTATTCGATAGGTGGTCATAATGTTTTGACTGGACAATGTACACTGAGTGATCACTGAATTATGACCACCTGCCTAATACTTCGTGGTCCTCCTTTTTCCGCCAGTACAGCAACTATCCGAAGTGGCATTGATTCAACAAGATGTCGGAAGCGTTCGGGAGGTATGGCCAACCACCAAGCTGTGTGGAATGCAGTCAGCAATGCAGGTGTGATGGTGATTGGTGTATCCAGATGCCTGTTATGCCTAGCCATAGTGTCCCACAAGGGTTCTATGGGATTGATATCGGGGGGAGTACGGAGGCCAATCGATACGCTGGAAGTAAGAACTGTGTTCCTCAAACCATTCCTGCACAACAAGTGCCCGATGGTTCGGCGCATTGTCGTCTTGGAAGACACCATCGCCATTCGGGAAAAGTTTAACATGGCGGGGTGTACACAGTCAGCAAGCAGTTGACGATAGCGGGGACCAGTGATACGTTGTTCCACATGCACCAGGGATCCAAGTTCCTGCCAGTAAAACATGCTCCACACTATACAACCGCCTCCACCGCCCTGCACTTTTGATACAATGCATGATGGATCAAGAGACTAGGGCTTACAATACTGAGATTCCGGGATTCCGGTCATTTTTTTCCGGTATTTAAATCCCGGTATTGATACAAATATACCGGTTTTTCGGTACTAACTTAGAAAATAATTATCCACATGAAGGTTATAAAATCGACAACAATAAATCATCAATACTGCTGAATTTGCAAATGAGGGATTGGTATACACAATACAAATGCAACGGAAACCTGAAAACATCATGAAACTGAAAGACATAAAATCTTACAAATATATTTATCTTAGTAAGTATAGTGTGTGTGAAAGTAAAGCACTTAAGGAATAACGAAAACATCATTACGGAAATATTTCCATTAGTGGCAGTAGGCCTGGTAGTGCAATTAGGGAATATGGCGGGTGCGGAAGGGTTAAAATTAAAAGCTTCTGAACAAAACAATAGTTTAATCCCTCTATTACACCGTTATTTGAAGACCAGGCACTTAGTGCATTTTACTAGTCGGACGTGCTGATCAACGCTAAAGAAAAATGTGCTTAAATATGCGTTTTAATTATAGTTATTGCCATAAAAAGTGTTCTCAACTAAAGAAGTCAACTAGTGGACTCTCACGGTAAGAAATTTTTTAAATTTCAACTGGGAATATAGCAGGCTATTTGCGTTTTCATCTATATCCTTTGTTTGCGAGACCGCAGTGGTCACCATGTGGCTGGCAGCAAGGATATAGAGAGGCGCCAATATAAAGCGGCGGCCACGTAAATACCCTGCATTTGACTGGGGAGGTGCCCCAACTTGTGCTAAACCCGAGCTGCAAGAGCGTTCCATCATCTGTGCTGAATTACCGTTACTGTGCTAGTGAAACATGTATTTTTTGTCTTCCCCCCTCTGCAATAGACATACCGTGAACAGAATGGATCTTAGCAAATATACGTGTAGTGCAAAAACTGATGTCACCACTGTTATCGGCGCCAAGAAAAACCCCCAGAGAAATTAACCCCGTTTTCCTAGGGCCACTTATATACTAGGCTGTTCCCCCCCCCCCTATACTGCCAGTGGGGGAGAGCCCGAATCTTCGCCTGCAGATCACACGGCAACAAATATACCCACGGACTAGTGGTTTATATCCTCCAACAGCTCTCAGAGCCCTCAAACAAAATAACGCGTCTAGACCTCACTAATCCGGATAACTTCGAAAATCCGAAATAAATACAAACATGATGGGAGAACCACACGAAAAAGATTATGACTCTGACTGTGAACAAGTTAACCCTGAACACCAATTCCATACTGAAGAAGTTAAACCGACACCTTTGGCTAAAAGAAAAAATAAAAATCAAATAGTCTCTAATTCGGACAGAGCAACTAGAAGCCAGAGCCAACCAAAGGACGCTCATGATGATCCTGGCTCCCTACAACCAGGAAAACAAGTTGAAACCAAGCCGAAGGATTCCCCCCTGGACTCTGCACTCCCAGAGGGATCCCCCTTGGATCAAGCACGCACTCTCAAGACAGCCCTAGAAGACCTATTTAGGGACCAGAGCAACAGAATCTCAGCAGGTCTCAGAGGCCAAATTGCTACTTTATGGAATAAAATGGAGTCCGTTTTATTCCAAACATACTTAGAATCTGAAATAGCCACAGCTAAACTGCAGGCTTATAAGGAAGGAGAAGCAAAAAATATGCCACAGCGCACTCCCTCCTATGCAGATGCGCTGAGGATACCGGCTCAGTGTGACCACACAGCCACCCAACCAATACAAGCCAAGGAGAAATCCACCACTCGGCGACCTAACATTGTAGTGTTGAGACCCTTTAATAAAGTGGACAAACATTCTAGTGAAGGCATTAAGCAGGCAATAATTAATAAACTCTCCGATGACCTAAGGACCACGAAAATAAAATCGGTACGAAAGACAAGGAATCCAGGTGTAGTCATCGAAACAGAGACCACAGAGGAAATAAACGAAATAATAGCCAACCCCAAGATAGCAACCCTGGGACTCAGAGCGGAACCCCCAAGAAGGAAGGGGCCCTCCATCCTTATATACGACCTTGATAAGGATATCAAACCCGAGGAGGTCGCAAGAGAATTGTTTGATAGAAATCTGTCCAAACATTTGCCAGATCAAAACCTAAATGATCATGTGATACCCAAGCACACCATCAAGACCAAGTCCTCGAGCACAGTCAACTGGTCGGTAGAACTGAGCCCGCTGGCCTGGCAAATACTTATAAATCAGACTAGAGTCTATATATATTGGAGCGGCCACCGATTCCGCGAACATGTGGCTATCATCAAATGCTACAACTGCTGCAAGTTCGGACACACATCGCACACATGCTCCCAGGCTGTGCGAACCTGCGGCCACTGCGCTGGCAAGGGCCACAACTTCACCGACTGCCCAAATAAGAGCACAGACGCCGTTTGTGCAAACTGCAAAAGTCAGAAAATGGATGCCTCCCATTCCCTCAGAGACAGCATGTGTCCCATATACCAAAAATACAAGAGCTTGACCCAATCCAGAACAGATTATGGCACCACACCATAAACAATTCAACACTAAAGTAATCAAATTCTTCCAGCTAAACGCTCATAGAACCAGGGCAGTGGCCGACCAGGTCAGGATGAAAGCCGACGACGAAAATATAGATATCATCATACTCCAAGAACCATACGCAGCCGCCAATCAAATAAGGGGATACCCCCTACAATACAAGATCATACAACCTGAAAATGAAATCCCCTCGGCCGCTATTGTGGTCAGAAACCCAGATATAACAGCTACCAGGATCACTCACCTCTGCACGGCCTGGGCAGTCTGTGCGCATCTTATCTCAGCACTGGGAGCCTTCTACGTCGTAGCCCTTTATTGCCGCCCTGGAGAGGACATAACGATGGCTACAAGGTACCTAGAACATGTAACAAATATCCTCCCTGACCAGAAACTAATAATAGGAGCGGACGTGAACTGCAGGTCACCAGCTTGGTACAGCCATACCCCGGACAGGCAGGGGACAAGGAATGGGCAGCGCCTGGAGGAATTCCTAGCAACATCAACGATAACAGTGCTAAACCAACCTAATCAACTACCGACTTACTGCAACCTACGATGGGAATCAACCATCGATGTCTCCCTAGCCACTAGAAACATTGCTGGCAATATAACAGACTGGACGGTTCAGGATGCCTGGACAACGTCCGACCACAGGGTCCTGACCTTCCAACTCAACAGAGACCATCAGAGACAATATCCTGAGAGAAAAATGCTGCAGAGATATGCGGTGAACACTGCAAACTGGAACCAATTCAGAGACACCCTAATAGCAGAAAAAGATACACAGCAAGCTGCAATTCAAACAATCCAAGACCCTGACCAACTCCAAAAAATAGTCACAGCGATCATTACTAAAGCAGCGAATGCTGCCATAAAACGAAGAAAACCTGTCTCAGGTGCTGTACCATGGTGGAGTCCAGAGCTCCAGAGGCTCCGAAGAGAAGTCCATGTCAAACGAAAAGCATTCCAGAGAGCCAGACGCTCCTGGCCTGCCCCTGAAGTGGATGCACTACGGGAAATCTACAAAGAGGCCAGAAACCAGTACACCTCGCTCATACGCAGAAATAAACAACTCTCGTGGGAAAATCTGGTCGCAACCACTGGCAACACTGACCCCTGGGGGGTGGTCTACAAAGTAACCACTAATAAACTTCCCAGGGGAGAGGTAATTTCAACCACCATAACACCACAGGGAGATGCTACCAATTCTTGGGAGGCATCTGTTAACAATATTTTGGATGCAACCTTCCACCCTCATGTAGACCCACAGACACCCCAACAAATCAAGATGTGCACAGAGAATGACGACTACCGAACAGAAGACAGGGAACCGGATTTCACAATAGAGGAACTACAAGCGGCTGCGCACCTTATTAAAAGTAAGAAATGTCCGGGTCCGGACCTCTTGGAGCCCGAAATCATCAGGAAGGTGGTGGAGATAGCCCCTGACATGCTACTGAACCTCTTCAATCTATGTCTCCAAACTGGAACCTATCCGAAGGACTGGAAAAAAGCAAATATTAAACTCATAATTAAAAACCCGACAAAACCACCAGACCAACCAACTTCCTACAGACCAATAGCCCTACTAACAGTCTGCAGTAAACTCTTGGAACGACTCCTGTTAACCAGAATACAGGCTCACTACCTACAGGCAAACCTAATGTCCCGAAACCAGTACGGCTTTAGACCGGGAACGTCGACTGTAGATGCCCTGAAGAACGTCCTTGCACGTGCAGCTGCCACAGAAAACAAATATTTCCTGGCTATCTCTATCGACTTTGCTGGGGCGTTCGACACCCTTTGGTGGCCGAGCATCCTGGCCCGGCTCCGGGGGAGTGGGATGCCAGGCAACCTCTATCGAGTAATCCAAAGCTACCTCTCCAGTAGACTCATCATGGTGAATGCTCCATATAAAATACTCACCAGAAAAATCAACAGAGGCTGTCCTCAAGGCTCCGTTTTAGGACCTACGTTATGGAACATCGTTTTGGATGAATTCCTAAATACCGATATTGGAGAGGCGTCTTCACAAGCCTTTGCAGACGACCTCATCCTGATGATAGAGGGAAACAACAGAATCCAGCTGGAAAGAAAGGCAAATCATGCCCTTAAAATCCTACAAGAATGGACCAATATCCACTTCCTTAGGATCTCAGCAACCAAAACGGACTCCATTCTCCCCAAGGGTGCCCTAGATTACAGGAGACCCCCCCACAGATTAAGATTGATGGTATCACATTACGACTGTCCAAGGAACTTAGATACCTGGGAGTAATACTGGACTCCACTCTCTGCTTCCAGGCACACTTGAAATACATCCGTAAGAAGATACGGGGCTATACAGCCCTTGTTACCAGAGTCGCAAAAAGGGATTGGGGATTGAAAAAGAAGACCCTCAAGCTGTTTTACAAAGCCGCCTTCCTGCCGATAGCTACCTATGCTTCCGGAGCTTGGTACCCCAAAGTCACCATGGCTGTAAATCGCAGAATCCTCGACTCTATCCATAGAGCCATGCTGCTCGCTATAACCCGGGCCTGCAGAACAGTTAGCACCCACGCGCTGCAGGTGCTGGCGGGAACCCTACCTTTAGACCTCGAAGTAGCTAAATGTGGAGTATTATATGAACTCTCCAAGGGAAGAGCCTGCACCTTCGCCGGCTTCGACGCAGATCCTACCACAAATCGTTTGACTGAGAAAAAGAGACTTGCAAATCATCTCATGCAAACCTGGCAAACCAGATGGGAGAATTCCCCAAAGGGAGAAGTCACCAAACGATTCTTCCCCAACGTTGGAAAACTCTATCCAATGGCTCCAGCATGGTTCACGCCGGGACTCCACGCGACCTTCCTGCTAACAGGACATGGTGCCTTTAAGGCTAAACTTACAGCCCTGGGCATTACAGATGACCCTACTTGCTGCTGTGGAGAGCTGGAGAGCTGGCACCACCTCATGCATGAATGCCAGCTTTATGATGACCTCCGCTGCCAACTCATCACTCGGATCACTTTTTGCCCAGAGATAGAGAACAACACCTCCTGGATGGGAGACAGGAATATATTGCCTTCTCAAAGTTCGCTGAAGCCCTGTACAGAAGAAGACGGGACCTGAATGCACATTAGCCACATAATGGCTAGAAGCCAAAATGTGCATAACACCAAAGATGGACTACTAAGCAACCATGAAGATAGACAAAAAATCTGAATGAAGGACGAATAGCAGCTGTTCTGGCGGCCTGAGCCAAGTACTAGCCTGACTCTCCTTTAATATCCCTTCCTGGCAGGAGGACGAGATGACCAGTCGCCTCGCCCCCTGCTACCCCACCTTTCCTTCTGGTGAGGCATGGGCATGCCTCACTGACCACCTGGGGGAATCTCTTCTGTGTCCCCCATACTTCTGCCTTTTCCCCCCAACCTTCTTCCTCCCCTCCCCCACTCTATCTATACACAACGCGAGCGCCCTACACACTAAATTTAATCTAGCAAAAAAATAATCTTCGCCCAGTCTCGGCCTAATTATCCTACGCAATGCCCTACTCCTGCCATATGAATGCATGCACACGTGCTGTATGCAAACATCCAAAGTAATTACGATTGCATGGATGCGTATATATTATGTATCACTGTTGTGTATATGTGCATATATGTGTATGTGTACATAAGTTTTTTTTTTTTTTTTTTTTTAGGTCCTAGCTGCCGAAATCTCAGGAAATTAAGCGGCAGGACCTGCCAGAGTAAATCTTAGTCTACTGGTGTTTCCTGGTCTGCCTCCACGGGACGAAGGTGGGGCAACGCTGGGCTCCAGCAGGGGTCCAGCGGCTAAATGACCAGATGAACAACGGTACACGACATTACACAGGTACAATACCCACACACTTTTAAACCTCTGGCATTCCCAGGAAACTGGTACACCCACAAAGAAAGCAACGCGGAGATGGGGGAAACCCCTGGGGACGCATGACAACAATATACCTTACACCTTACACCTTACACCTTAGTGCATTTTGGGGAAGGGCGTCTGCATGGAGAAGTTCAAAGTTATGGTCAGCAGGGGATGTAGAGGTAAAAGATGAAAGCGTTTCGTTGTGTGGGAAAATATTCTGTTTTTCCCACCAAAGGAAGAAGAGTGAGTTTAAAAAATAACACCGTGATTGGGTCAGGTTTAAATTAGATAAAGGGAGATACTTAAATGCGTGCAAACCCCTCTGGGGTTTGCACATAAACTTGCGTATAAAAAAGTAGTACAAGGGGCGATTGTAACTTTTGCAATCAATTCAATAAATAAATAAATGAGACGGAAATAAATAAGGTGCTCGCATCAAAAGAGGGGTTTGTGGTTGTTGTTCGGGGGGGGGGGGTTGCAGACTTCCAGTGGTAGTTTTGGGTCCAGTTCTGGAAGTGTCCAGCTATATAGTGAAGGATTCCCCAAGGCATGTTCCTGTGCTAGAAGTTAATCCAGAAGTTGAATAACAAGCCAGTCAGATAGTGCCCTGGCTTCTACTACTGCTGTGGTAATTTCCCTCAGTATTAACAGAGAACTGTTCTCGAAATAAGACAGTACTGGAAGAGATATACAGCAGAGTTCATCTAAGAAGAGAGAGAGAGAGACAGAGACATACCCAAAAAAAGGAATCCCATCGTGAAAGAGAAGGAAGGTAAGTCCTCTGAACTGTGTTGTTTGGGAAATGGTACTTAGATAAAGTGGGAGATTAGTATTGTATTGAGTATTGAGTTGGATGAAGTTATAAAGAAAATTTATACTACTAAATTAAGAGAGGTTAGCATTAAGTTAGCGGCTTATGGATTGCTGTTATGAGGAAGTGATTAAGATTGAATTAGTTTAGTGTTTGAAACTGTAGAGAGATTTGAGATTGTTAATTGAGAGAAGTGTTATGAAAATGATAGCATGTATTAACAGATTAAATGAGAAAAATTAATAGATTAGATGTAAATGAACACCAGTAGGTATTCTAAGTATATTAAGGTGGTCCTTGAGGTTGTCACAGACATTCTCTCAGATATGCCAGACAAGCTGTACTTGCTACCTAGGAGTCTTAAACGCTGATGGAACTGATATTCGGGTGACACTCAAGACAAGTGGACCCAATTTCGGTTTCCGAAATTGGGTCCACTTTGGGACCAGTTCCAAAAAGGAAATATTTTTTATTTTTGATAAAAATGAAATAAGCTTTTTTGAAGATGAGGGAATAAGGGGTGGGGGTTAACCTGTCACTCGTCTACGACTATCTCGGTACAAAGCACCAACCAGCACAGAATCCAAAAAGACGTTTTCTGCCTCTAATTAAATATGTATCAAAATTAGATCCAGTTTAAACGATAACACTATTGAGGTTTTTAAGAGCTCACTTTATTCGGCAGGCAGTGTGGATGCTTTGTTTTTAGAATAACTGTATGTTTAATAATTTTTGCTATAATATTTATTATTGTAATAAAAGTTTGATTTAAAAATTAATTCAGATAATTACTTGTTTTTTCCTTACTTTATTTCACCTAATTGTCAGTGATATACGTAAATTCTTAAAATGTAAAAATTCTGAGCAAAAATTCCACGCTAGAGTTTAATAGCGTGTACTTTATATGTAAGAGCAAATGGACCCGAATGGGCGCTTTTGTAATGGTCTTGGCAATCAAAATAGAACCGTATCGTGTACCAAGAATTGGCATAGTTGAAATAAATGACGTGGCCTTTGCTAAACTTCGATTTATTTATTTAATGAGATAAAAAATAAATGGAATATTAGCCTTTTTTTTCTGCTCCTTTTCACAAAGTTCCAATAAAACTTTTAAACTTAATTTAAAACTTTTAAAGTTCTAAACGTTTAATTTTTTTATTTAAAAAAATAATTAATTGTAAAATTAATTATTTTAAAATAATAAATTTTTATTAATTTATTTAAAATTTAATTAATTCATTTAAAATTTTTAAAAAATTAATTAATTTTTTTTGAAATTTTAAAGCGTTAAAATTTTAAATTTACGAAATTTATGAATGTTCTTTAGCGAAAACTGCGGATAAACAAAACTGGAAGTTGTTGAGCATACAAATATTGTCACAAAAAATGTTATATATTATATAACATTTTCTGTGGCAATATTTATAGATTAAACAAATCAATTAGCAGCATTAACAAACTCTATCCACAGTTATTTCACATTCCTCTTATGTCGTGGATTTCTTTAATGCAGCATCGAGTTTACTGAATTCTATCGAGCAAAATTTCTTATACCTATCTGTCATAACTGCAAAAAAAGGTTTTTTTTTTCTCCTGTTGCAGGATTATCTTCTTCACAACTTCGGAGTATAATCTTCGGATGTGCAGTACTTAGTGAAGAACATGCATCTCGTCAGAGGATTAGCGAATCTATTTCGAAATAGTTGTCGTGGACAGTTGTATTCCAAACCCACATTAGATTACACTCTAAGGAACTTCTTATCACACAGAAGATCAAAAAAAAAGGGAAGAAAAAGTCAGCTGCTGGACTATAAGATGAAGCTTCGCATGGCATACTGATTCCGATAAGGCGCTTTTCTCCCAAGTAGTTTCCTAGTGGAATCGAAAGCGCACGTGCACCAATAACGGAAGATAGTATTTCGAACTTTTATGCTTCATGCCATGTGCCTATACCCAGAGGTTTGTGACTTAAAGCTCGGATACTGTAGCAGTCTGAAAATTCTCCATTTGAAAGAGACAGACTTCCTAATTTGAAGGGAGTTTTACAGGAAACAGATAAAGTTCTTTTATCTTCGCCTTCTTTCAGAATGGTACTGCGTTTTGAACGTAATAAGGTACGCATTCAAAGCCAAAGAGTTTTAGTTTGAAATGCAAATGCATCACGGAGTATGACCAAACACGCGTGAATTATTCAAAGTATAAATACAACTGCGCATGTCGTCTCTCTGAAGTTTATTTCTTTGAAAAGTAGAGAGCAGAAACGTGAAAAAATAGCATTATTCAGTTTATAGGACAGGCCATCGATAAACAGATTGACAGACATGATTCAATGATTCATGACTCATCCGTCACACGTCGAAAAATTGAGGGAACCCCCCTATAGAAGTGCCAACAGCTGCTGTTTTCGATAGATTGAGCTTTTCAAGAAACTTTCGATGGAGTTTGCTTTTGTTATTGTATTCTTTTCGATGGCAATCAAGTTGGCATACTGGGTTCATTTTTTATACAGAACATCTCTGAAGATCAATTTGAAAAATTTAATTCTCAGTACAATCGCAATCATCTTAAATTCTCTATTATTCGGACAAGATTTTTGAAATAATATAAGAAAAAACCTCAGCGAAAGAAACAAATTTTTCGATGAAATGAAAAAAAATATTTAATTTTTATTTTCGATTACATAAAAAAGTTCTTCACTTTCACCGCGATATTTTTGTTATATTTTGTTATAAATAACACTCACAGGTATTCAGTTGAATGAAAATCAAGGAGCGCTAGTCAGTAAAGGATTATTGTCTAAGTTCCCTTTCAGTCACTACATAAAAGGTTACTCTTGGGCGTTTAATATAGACCAGGGGCGGCCAGGGTTTTCCTAGGCCAGCTGAATGACCAGCCGAATCTCCAAATAAACACGTGCCTGTGGAAATATCTTACAATTACCAACACAGTTGTGAATTGGACAAGTAATGCTGACCACTGTGAATGAGTCCACACACGTTTTTCCAATTCGCCAAGCAATGGTTTTCTAAGATTCAGATAACAGCTTTAAGATGCAAGGTTACACCACGGTTGGGATACTGTAGACTTTGTCCATGCGTTTTCTAAGTTGGTTGTGTATCGGAGTTCTTCCACCTGATGAAACTGCGTACAGGAAGTCCTCTTTGTCGTTTTTTTTGCTCGTTCCGGTTCTAGTACGAAAAACGAGGACTTCCTGTATATCGAGATTTGTTTGACCAGTCAATTCTTTGCAAATTCTGCAGCCACTTTCAGTGATGGAAATTATTAATTATTTTATTGATTTTTTCTTAGTTAACTGATGCTGTATTACCGTTATTAGGGCCGAAATAAAATTCACTCCATTTAAAATTGAATATAAATTAAAATGACTGTTAATTAATCCTGAAAATGAATAAACATACCAGAACTAAACTATCTTTAGCAATAGTTCTCTGCTGATAACACGAGATAAGTTGGTAGGAACCTTAAACAAGAAAGTACCATTAAGAAGATTACTGACGTACCGTAATGACACGAGCAAAATATGAAAACGAATCATACGACAGAATAGGTTCTCTATAATGGGCGTCTTCATCTTCGTGCAAAAATATAAATAAAAAAAAAAAGAAAAGAAAAATTAAACCTAAACTATACAAAAACTTGAAAATTAGTTTTCTCCATTCCACATCTAAAATAAGAATCTTGTCTCAGATTTTCTTTCATTTTTCAATGGAGCATGAAACTAATTTAAAAACCGATTTCATCTTTCTTCAATCAAAATTCCTGTTTCATTTTTCTACTTCGACTGTTACACGCTCATTCGAGCGAAAAAACTTGAAACGTAGAATTACATCAGGCGCTATTGTAACTGTTTGATAAGGACACTAGCCTTTCCAAAAAAAAAACCGTAATAAGACAATAAATAAATAAACAAACCGCAAAGATAACGAAATGTTACTAAATAAAACATTCATATCCCACTAAAAATTAAATAAATAAAAATTATAATAAAATAAATGCAAAATAAAAACGTAGAACTATTTTTAATTAAATGTAAATTATTTAGGAACAGCCCAAAAAAAAAGTGTATTTTATTTGTTAATAATACTAAAGAAGTTATATACAATTATGTATAAAATAAATTCGGCTTGTCTACTGCTTGAGCGATACTACTTTTAGTAATTGTTTTTATTTTTTGAGGAAATATTAATAAAAAACACTAATAATTATGCCAGTTGAAATTAAACTGAATCTAGTTAGATATACTTCTAGAACAGACCATTCATCGTGGAATCTTTGGAAGGAATTAACTCCTAGGTCATCATCATCATCATCAGCAGCAGCAATTTTCAATCCACTGCAGGATGAGGGCCTCTCCAGCAACTTTCCAGTTCGTTCTGTTTTGTGCAATGGCCATCCATTTACTACCCACAGACTCATGAATTTCATCTATCCATTTCCGCCTTTGTTTTCCAGGTTTTCTTCTAGCTCCTCTTGGGTACCATTCTGTTATTTTCTTAGTCCAAATGTCATCATGTCTTCGAGCTATGTCTCCTGCCCAAGACTATCTTAGTTCTTTAGTTTTGATAAGAATGTCCTTTACTTGAGTTTGCTGCCTAATCCATGTGTTTCTCTTCTTACCTAACAGTCTGATTCCCAATATAACTCGTTCCATTCTTCGCTGTGTAGTTCTCAGCTTCTTTTCCATTCTTTTGGTGAGTGCCCAAGTTTCACTTCCATAAGTCATGGTGGGGAGTGTACATTGGTTCATTATTTTACGTTTCAGGCAAACTGGGATATTGCTCTTCAGTATGTGACTATATTTCCTGAATGCTATCCATCCAAAATTTATCCTTCTCTTGACTTCCAGCCATTTATCATTGTTACAGCTGATGTCCCTGATAAGTACATGAGTCCACCTTTTAAATTACTGCTGCTTCAATCATTATATCCCTTTCCGTGGCATATTTGTTCATCATTACTTTTGTTTTAGCCATATTCATCTTTAGTCCAAAATCCTTACTAACTGCATAACTGATTAAGATTTTCCTCTAATTCTTTGGGATCGTGGATTATGACCACAATGTCATCTGCAAATCGTAAATGGCTTAAGTACTCTCCGTTCACATTGACTCCTTTCTGCGACCAGTCTAATCTTCTGAAAGCTTTCTCAAGGGCAGCAGTAAACAACTTCGGAGATATAGTGTCTGCTTGTCGAACTCCTTTCTTAATTTTAAATTTGCTGCTTTTTTGTCTAGTCTAATAAAGGAGGTAGCACTCTCATATATTTTCTTCAAAATCATAATATATGGGATATCTGTGCCTTGTCTTTCCAGTGCCCGAAACATTGCCTTATTCTGTATGGAGTCAAATGCCTTTTCATAATCCACAAATGCCAAGCATAATGGTGTTTTATATTCATTTTCTTTTTCCATTAGCTGTGACATTACGTGAAGGTGATCCATGGTTAAGAATCCTGTCCTAAAGTCAGCTTGCTCTTTCGGTTGATTCTCATCAAGTATTCTTTCTAATCTGTTAGTAATGACCCTTGTGAACAACTTGTAGATGTGGGATAACAAGCTAATTGGTCTATAATTTCCAATTTCTGATTTATCTCCTTTCTTATGCAGCAAAACTATGATTGCATTATTCCACTGCTTAGGCGTCACACCTTTCCTAATGCATTTTGTGAAGAGCCTCACCAGTTTTGTGTTATGTCTCTTCTTCCCAATTTTAACAACTCTACAGTAACTTCATCGTCCCCCGGTGCTTTCTGATTCTTCATTTTCTTCAACACATGTTCTAACTTAACAGGAAGAATATCGGGTATGTCGTATGTGTTGCTACTTTGCAATCCATCTTCCCCACTGCTGGTATCATTCCCTCGCTCCTTGTATAATTCTCTATAGTAGTCTTCTGCTATTTGAATTATGCCTTCTCTGCTGTTTATAAGTACACCATCGCTATTCTTCAGTTTCGGTATCATTTGCCTTTCTGTATTACACCTCATGGCTGATTTAAATCCTTTGTTTTCCCTTAATGCTTGTTCTACTTTTCTTGTGTTAAATCTTCTTATGTCCTCTCTGAGTCTCTTTCTAATGACTTTGCATAACTCAGTATACTCAATTATCTCCTTGTCAATGTTTATCTTGCTCTTCATTTGTCGTCTTCGATTCATCATAACAAGTGTTTCTTGACTATTTTTTTCTTCTTTGGATTTCTTCTTCCTTATAGGTTTCTTGGGCTTTATCACTTTCAGAAAGTTGTAATATTCCTCGTCGACATCTTGGTCCTGAGCAGTCTGCAGAAGCTCAAACTTGTTCTTGAGTTCCAATACATACTGCTTTTTCTCCTCCTCTGTTATCTCAAAGACCTTTGTATTATTTACTTGAGTCAGTTTTTTCCTTTCCTTTCCTACATCTATATCAAGTGTGCATCTTGCCATTCTGTGATCACTTCCAACATTTACCTTGTTCAGGACGGTAACATCAGTCACAATATATCTTCTGTTAGTGAGGATGAAGTCGATTTCATTAGTTGTTAATCCATTTGGGCTCTTCCATGTCCACTTTCTGTCTGTTCACCCTTTTCTTGAAAAAAGTGTTTATTACTGACAATCCTTGAGATTCTGCAAATTCCACAAGTCTTTCACCTCTATCATTTCTTTCACCAATTCCAAAATTTCCTATAGTTCATCTTTCTGCGCTTTTTTGCCTTTTTCCAACCTTAGCATTGAAGTCCCCCATAATAATAGTGTAGTGGGCTTTCTGCTCATCTAGAAGACTCTCAATTTCGGTGTACATTTCTTCAACCTCTTCATCATCATGGTTCGATGTTGGTGCATAAATCATTATAACCTTTAGCTTGTACCTCTTAGAAATCTTGAGTATTAGTCTTGACACCCTTTGTGATGTATTCCTGAATTCCAAAATGTTGTTTTTTATATCTTTATGGACCAGAAACCCAACTCCACCTTCACTCCTTTCACTGTTTCCATTGGTGTACAGCAGATTTCCACTTGATAAACTTATAAGTGATTCATGTCTTCTTCTTGTTTCAGCCAAACCGATGATATTCCAATTCACATTTTCTAATTCCTTTTCCAGCTCTAATATCCTGTTTTCACCGATGAGCGATCTTACGTTGTAACAGGCCAAGTTCAGTTTCCGTGAATGGCAGCCTGGTCGTACCCAGAGATTCTTAGCACCCTCTGCTTCCACTCTGATCCTCTCGCTGCCGTAAGAGGGGGAGTGAAAGCCGCTGGGGACTGAGGGTCATTTGTTTCGTCGTGCTGTCATATGCTGGAGCGTTTGGTCTTTTCCTCTTCACGCTGACCACGCGTCTTGAAGAGAACCACTCTACACATTCGTTGCCACCTAAGTGATGTAACAGGGCTTACCATCGAGAAGGTGTGCATGAGTGGATTTTAGGGAGGCAGGCCAACCGGACTTCTCCTAAATCTTCAGAAATAGAAAGATATTGGATCCATCAGTGTTTTAGACTGAGTGTCTGATAACACACAGAATACCTGTTCCTCTCTAAACTCCTAGGTAGAGGAAGTTATCAGAAGAGTTCCAAAACTAGCCACCAGGTTACAAGTTGAATCTAGAATGTTACTAAGCTAAAAACAAATAAACAAAATATTTCTGAATGTGTTCTTAAATTCCATACAATAAACAAGATCTGTTAGAATTCTTTTTCTAGTCATACTAATAAATAGTTTAGTTTTTAAGTTAATCGTAAATAATGAAAATAATTAACTTTGCTTTTTATTTATTGGTTATTAAGGTAAATTTATTTATACACCTTTCTTTATTTTATGAGAGAGCACTTTTAAGAGACGTATTGGAATTACTTCTGTGGTATTTTTCAGTTTTACGGTTAAAATTACTGTGAAATTGTTGTGAAAAATCAATCAAGCTAAGGTGTTGCATATGATCCTAGCTTTTATCAGTTTATTCCTGTAATATGTAAAATGGATAATTTGCATAAGTCCATTTTTATAATTGGTACCTATATTTTACCAGTGCGTACATAATGGCTGGATATCCTATCTTTATTCTACGCTTATAATTCAAATTTTCAACGTAAAAGCGAAGTACTTTCTATAATGGAAAGATGTACGACACGAAGTACTCATATGCAACATCACAGAGAGTTGCCTCGGTATCGTACTACTGTACTTCAAATAAACAGCAACTGGACTTTTCATATAGTCATTTTATCGACTAACGTATAACGTATTTTGGTACCGAGGCAAGTCGTTGTAAAGGTGGTAGTGTGCTGTATGAGAGATAGGAATATCTCGATAACGTTGGTCAACAAATTTTCAATATATATTTTTTGTTCCTTTGACGAAAGTATTTTTTCCGCATTGTTTTGTTCAAGTTCTCACACTTGATTCACATTTTACGCTTCTTCTTCACTTGTCGTTCGTACCCCCACGTTTGGTATATCACACTCCTGTCACCCTTCTGTTGCTACATACCATCCGGGAGAGCCTTCGCTCACCTCGAGCATCAATGAGTAGTCGTCCAACACCTCGCTGGCAGTTCGTAGGTTTCCCTCCTCGGACCACTTTCGGTAAGTACTAACCACGGCTGACCGTGAGCATCCCACCAGCCATGCCGTTTCGGATATGCTCAGTCCCAGTCGTCTAGCCATTACAATTTGGCCTTTGTCAAACTCAAGTCCGCTGAGTTTCCCATCTGAAGAACAAGAGTAACACTGATTAACGGAGCTCAGTATCAGCTGTTTTTATACCATGTCCGGATACGCCACCGCACGCGCCGCAGTTGCTTCGATTTGCATAACGACTCGCTAGTCATAATGTTTTGGCTCATCGGTGTAGGTAACTTATTCCAGTAATTTATAACTCGCTGTCTAAAAAAAAAACTCCCTACAATCCAGTTTAAACATCTTCCCCCCATAACTTGAATTTATGTCCCCTAGTTCTAGAATCATTTATAACCGTGAAAATTTCGTCCTCATTCATTTTACTTTTGCCTCTCAGAGCCTTAAACACCTCAATTAAGTATCCTCCAAGGTGCCTAGTTTCCAAGCTCTGCAATCCACATAATCGAAGTCTTTCCTCATAAAGACGCCCTTTTGCCGCTCTCACCAGGCGAGTTACCCGTCTTTGCACCCTTTCAAGAAGCTCGATGTCTTTCTTTAGGTGCGGTCTCCATACTTGAACACAGTATTCCAAGTGTGGTCTAACATAAGCCTTATATAATGGGATCATCACGTCCCTATCTCTACTTGCAAAAGTTCGATAGATCATCGCTAGGACCCCATGGGCCTTCCTTGCAACCTGTTTACAATGCTCAGAGAATTTCATGTCTGACCGTATCGTAACACCCAACTCCCTTTCCTCCAGTACTGGGTTTAGCTGAACTCCACCAAGTGAATAAGTTATTTTGGGATTACTGTTTCCCAGGTGTAATACCTTACGCTTTGTTGGATTAAAGCATAGCTGCCATTTTTCTGACCATCTCTGAAGTCTATCTAGGACACTCTGAAGAAGCTTTGCTTGACAGTGATCATTAACTACTCTACTAATCTTTACATCATCTGCAAGTTTAGACATCAACCCTTCCATCCCTTCATCGATGGCATTTAGTATAAATTTATATCTGAAAGGAGACTTTCCATCACACTGATATTTCATATTTATCCTTTTTGTTCCAACCAATGATTTTATCTCCCTAAAATTATGTTAAAATTTAACAAAGATTTCCTTCCACTCTTCAGTTTTGTTGGTGAATGCTAGAATGTTATACGTAAGGTGCTGATTGATTAGGTTTAACACCAACGTAGATTCCTCCATCCGAAATGTTTTGAGATGGTGGAATCTACGCTGCAACGCGTATAGGATGTCATTAGTTGACGTCGAAAGGCGCTTCCTCTTGCAGAGAGACACCATTTTTTCCCCCTATTCAGTTTGTTCACTCGCTGATCGTGGTATCATAGTTAATATTATAAAGTACCACACACACACATACACAAACGCACGAGCGCACATTGCTTGTATAGTCCGAAAGAGATTATGAACATGCTGACCTGACGCAACCGACTGTTTAAACGTGGGAGTGGAGAAGTACACGTGTTTCAGTTGACCGTGGTTAAAGCCCACGTAATGTCTGAAAATACAGTACAGTTCCCTACCTTGTAAACTCTTCTGACGATATGTGTCCGTCCAGGATTATAAACAGAACAGAGAACAATAGGAAGGTATCGGTTATCAATTAATCTGTGGTGATCCTTTCTACGAGCTGTTTCGAGAGAAAGGTTTACTGGAAGCCCTAAGAGAATTAATCCTTTTGACTAATTGGAATAGTGGATATTCTCGTATGGCTCTTCGAACGAAGTGTGTCTGTCTGTAAACCACACGTTCTCGATGATATAAGGGCAGCGTGTGAAGCAGCTTTCACTAAATTAATGAAGTCAGATGAAGGAGTCGGACACGATAAATGTATGACGTCACCAAATATAAATGTGAAATCCTTCTGTTCCTTTGCCCTATGGTTTTCTGTTATTGTCTCGCAAAGTGTACTGACAGCTGTGCTATGTAGGAGTTGACGACAGGAGGAGTATTTGGTAGTTAAATCTACTTATGTTATGCACGTAGCGTGGATATTGGATATGGCATGATAGAAAGAAAAAGAGAGAAAGAAAAAGAGGCAGACAGATAAAAACACCAAGCTAGAGCTAGAGAGAATGTGAAGGAGAGGATAAAAAAACAGAAAGACTGAGAAAGAGGCAGACAGAAAAACAAAGAGAAAGAGACAGACAGAAAAACAAAGAGAAAGAGAAAATCAAAGAGAGATAGAAAAATGTGTACAAAAATAGAAAGAATGAGACAGATAGGCACAGATAGACAGACAGAAACACGAAGAGAGAGAGAGAGAGAGAGAGAGAGAGTTGCATAAATCCTTTAATTCTTCCTGCACAGTGTACACCACGAAAACACTCGAGATTTGTCACCCTCTCGTCTACATGGATAGAAATAAGTTTGTGTTTTTTCCACCGACTTTTCATTTAATTTAAAATAAACCAATTTAGTAACATAAAATACGATGCGATTAACTTATGGATGTTGGAAGATTAATGGGAAATTGACTACGTTCAACTGAGACAAACACAGAATACCAATTCGCTGCTCTTCAGCTTGACCTAAGACGTGTAGTTTACATTTGAACAACAAATGCGATTTACCTTCCTGTCCATAAACAACTTATTGCGTTTCTCTAATTGTAAGTTGCTTATCGCAGCGTAACTGTTAGAATGAATGAGGGGGGAATTAGAAGTTCTGCACGATGGCAAATTAGCTATTAGTTAATTGCCAGGAATTAATTACGAAATTTATCGAATGCCATTTCCTTGTATTCAAGCTATGCTAGAGGGGGAACGCAATTTACACCGCGAGATCGACCATGGTGGCTCTTTGGAAACAAAATTAATTTTAGCTCTCTGAAGTGGAAATTCAGATTTACTGCATTATTGAGCAGTTGTACGACTCGTTCTCCGATTGAAGTAGGTATCCATTTCAGCACGAAATGGAAAGCAACCCCTTTCGCATGAATGATTCGTTTAAGGCCGTTTGATGTCAGCATAGTGAGACCAACCAATGGTACATTTGGGTTATTATATTATTACATCCATTGCTGCGGAAGATCCATTTTTAGCACGAAAATACAGCCAATGCCCAACATCACAACGACCTGCTGCGTGCTTTTCCTATATGACAATACTCTTTCGCATTCTGTCAATTGTGAATGCTAACGAGCGTTAGTTATGGTTTCCCAATCCTGATAGAGGTATTTGCCATCAACGATATCACAAATGGGAAGCAAAATACTTCCTTCCACTCCTCTGATATATTTCTTAAGATTACAATCTTCTTGGATCACTCAAGAATCATCTTGAAAGTCGCCAGTTCTAAAAGAGGGTGAGATATATCGTCATGGCACAATGCAACTCCTCCAAAGAAGAACCAGTGTTCTCAAAGTATCAGGTGGTGAAAACCGGAATTTGCTTTGATATCATTTAAAGATGAAATATTTGATATGTATAAAACGACTTGTTAATACCTAGCTGACCTCCTTTGAATAAATTCAAGATTATCGAATGAATGCTTTTAATAAAGTACTCCAGTTTGGTAGAAAGCATGATATACACTGCCCTACCATTAATTATATTCGGATACCTGCCTTTAGACAAAAAAAAAGGCTTTTATTGTGTCATTTAATATTTTGTGCTGAAACCTTTTGTTTTTTGTGACGGCCTTCAATCGTCGCGGCATACTCTCTCAACCAGCGTTTTATAAATGTCAGGTGATATGTTCCTCCACTCGGTCTTTAACGCAGTCACCAGTTCGGCCTTTTTCTTTGGGCAATCTCGACTTGCACATACCCGACAATCCAATACATTCCAACGATGCTCGATAGGGTTCAGATCAGTACTCTGGGCTAGCCAATCCAACGTTTCCACACCCATATCCTCAAACCACTCTGTTACGACCGAGCAGTATGGCATGGCACGTTGTCTTGCTGATATGGGCCTTCCTCGAAGTATTGCCATAATGTTGAAAGTGCATAATTGTCCTGGTACTGCACAACATTCATGGTGTTGTCCATAACGACTAATGATCCAAAGCCAGACCATGAAAGGAGCCGCATACCATGACACTGCCTCCACCAAACTTCATTGTTGAGAGGATTTAATCAGGAAGGAACTGTCCCCCTAACATTCGCCACACCCAGGAACGGCCAGACTGGTAGAGTGAAAACCTCGACTCGTGTGTCCATAGGACTGTTTTCCACTGCTCTACAGTCCAGGATTTGCGCTCCTTACACCATGTTATTCGGCGTGTAGCATTTGTTGAGGTAATCAATTCTGTTGAACTGTTGAAGTAATTCTGTTGAACGTGTCGTGTCATCTTGCATGCCCACTTTTGCAATTGTCTGTTCGAAGGCCAGTGTGCATTTTTATAGCAGGTTCTGTGACGTCCTATGCATGCAACACGTGGAGAGTGTCCGGATATTAATGGTAGGGCTGTGTATATAGTAAAGTTACCTATTACGAAATCAGTAATCATGAGAGTTGCATATTTTTATATTCAATTTGTTGTTTATGCATATGTGCCTTCATTCAAAACTATTACAATTCTAAAAATTTTTACTAATTTCTGGTCAGTAAATGACTAGTCTTCTTCTATGATGTCATCACGTGAATGGCAAAAGGAATTTAATTCTGTACGTGTACTGCTTCGAATCATAACGTAAGCAATTATTCACTGTTTTCAAGCGTAAGACAAACACGCCATTTTAAAACGTCAACTTCAAGGCAAACGAAAGCAATTTTTATAATCTCAGTTGTGTCGTTACAAAACTAAAAATAATCCTCTAGAACTAGATAAAACTCCAAATGTCGGCATTCCTTACAATTACGCAACCTTAGAGAGCATAAACCTTTGAACTTTTCAAGAGAGATCTTTTATCTCGAAGGTTTTGAACTCATCATTAGCGTAACATAGAAGGTAGAATTTCATGGCGATTATGTAAGAGTATTTGATTTCGATAGGAACACGTTACTCTTCAGTGAATTCAGAAATGTGATTTCACCACTCAGAATATAGAAATCAGTTTATCGGAAGCAATTTCTTATTAATCATAAAGACTATCCGTTAATTGGATTACTGTTGCGATATGACTCTAATGATTATATCATAATGACCATTACATGGGCAAATAGATTCGTTTAACTCCTTTGTATCGACCGATATTGTTTGTCTTGCTGGTAAGTTGATTAATTGCATTAAAAGCAATCGCTAAACCTTTAGGTAAAATTTCTCTTTCTCTCTGTCTCTCAGAAGACATGAAAATGGACTCGTGGCAGCGAAGTGTTCATTAGAAAGCACCCTAGTTTGGAACTGAGGCTTTCGTAGCAAAATAGAGAACTAGACCATCGATTATTCATGTCAGGTTGTGTTGGGATGAATTTAAAGGTAAAGAAGGGGTCATCGACCTTTAAATGACGTATCGCTTACAATAGTTGGTCATTCATGGATCGCTCGTAGCTGCAATATCTAAGGAGGATATTCAAAACGTAAAACAAGGGTTTTTTTTTTACCATTCTAGAAGAGAGTAGAGTGGAGACTAAGCCCCATAAAATTAATTGGTAATGAATTTTGAATTGAGAAACCAAATGATAAAAATGTGGTTAAAAGTAATATTAAACATGGTCCCAGAAGTTTTAATGATATCAGCAATCTTGGGAACTTTCTACAAGGTTTTGTTGTCTGGACACTGGAACCTTATTCCAAGTTGCAGCTAGTTCTGGATCTCAGTTGTTATTCTCAGTTGTTAAATAGGATTCACTGCTTTGACTGGATTGGGTTGAATAATCGCAATAAGCACTGCGGTTACAATCATCGTCCGTTCCACGCCGGATGGAAAAGGCCCTGGTTCGAATTAACTTTTATGGACTTTTTTTCATTCTGTGGCTGATTTAATCAATCCAGCCAGGGACAGCAAGGTTTTCTGCCTGACACTAACTAACTCAACCATGTTATGAAAAAAAGCTAATAAAAATTCTTTGCCTCATTGACAGGATTCGAACTCAGACTTTTTCCATCCAGTGTATAAGAACGGTGATTATAACCATTTTGCTACCAGCGAGGGTACTCATTCAAGGCATGTCTCAAAATTCTCCAACTGGCTCAAAAGTTCTATTTCTTCGCGATACTAAAATGAAATGTCTGCTAAAAGTGATTTAAGAGAATTATGATCGCTATGATAATCGTCGAATTTTCATCCTTATAGTTTAGGAGTTGAATAGAAGAAACGTGCATTGCAACAATATTTGAAATAATTGACTAAATTTCTAAAATTTTAATATTTGAGTTGAGCTATTAATTCATTTACACAGGTGATCATTTCAATTGCAGGCAGCGCGACAATACAACCACTCAAGATTCAAAAAACTGCCTTTAGATGGTAGGAGCATATGTCCAAGAATGCACTGATACAGTTTCAAGTTCTGACAGGCTGTCTGATATTTACAAAGTGGCCTATAGAGACTGTCACTTGAAGAGAAATATCGCAGGTTTATGGAGAAAAGTATTTCAAAAAGAAAAAAAAAAAAGACACTACAATTTTCAAGTGGCACTTTTACAAATGTCGAGAATCTGTGGATGACCCGTAGTCTAGACAGCCAGGAACTTTTACCACTGCAAAGCAAATTCCATAGGCAAGGTCCAGGGTATTTTGGATGAAGATAGCAGAAGAACACTCAATCAGCTAAGCAGCAGAATGTCAATCCCATACGATAGTACACACGCGACTGTGTGTAACTTAATTCTTCAACTCATAAAACGGGTCACACTTACAGCACGTAATTTAGCGCCACTGGTAATTACTAGACATGTGCCTTCGTGGTGAAGCACAGTTGGTAGCATTGCCGTCCTCCTCCCACCTAGTGGAAAAGACCTGAGTTCGAGTCCCGTCGATGAAGAATGGAATTTTTATGGGCATTTTTCGCAACGTGGCTCAGTTAGTCGGTTTCAGACGAGGGTAACATGGTTTTTCCTCCCGGAAAATTGAGTTTTCCGTCCAGCAAACAGAAAATCGATCTTAGCATGGCCTTAATCGCTAATGCTACTAAAATTCTACAACAACCAGATATGTCAGAACTTGCAATTTTGTCAGCGTATTCTTGGACATGTATTCTCCTGTCATCTGCTGAGATCTCGCCGAAACTTGAGTGATTGTACGATGGCATGGCCATTCTGGGAATTAAAGAATTAGTCTGTGTATTTCTCTTATACAATAAATTTTTTTCACTAAGTTAAAAGCTGAAGAGTGGGTGCGCTTTTAGCATTCTGGATCTTCTGAACTTGGCGTTAATCTCAAGCATAATTTCTAAACGAAAGGCAAAATCTGTGGCAATGTAAGTAGGATTTGTAACGGATTTTTATCAGCTGCATTGGATTTTGAGGGTCAGCGAACTGTAAATATCAGGAGACTTAGTGTTGGAACAGCTGTTGCAAAAGTCCAATGATCATTTATAAAAAAAAAAAGTTGTTTGAAATCTCTGACGGATTACCATGAAAACATTAGATATTATGGCTATTATTTTATTTAAAATAATCAACAAATATTAGCAATTTTTATATAAAGTTTGTCGCTATAACGGATCATGACTATACTGAGTGCCACTTTATTAGGTATGAGTTTCAATAACAACATAATGTGTGAAATTGGAGAAAAATTTATTTCAAAAACAGCAGATACACTTTTGAAATATGGCACACCATTTAAGACAGTCAGTAATAATGAGAAACATTTCAAGATGGTGGGGAAAACAAAGTTTACGAGCGAACATAACCCACCCGAAAATTAGCGTGTTCAAAAACTGTTGAACAGTAGAAACTAAGAAGATTGACTGGATGTCGGATGGGTATCACCTTGGGAAAGAACAGCCTACATTCTCATTTCCGTGGGTTTATTGTTATTGTGGTTGAGTTTCAGGAGCATCAGCAACCAAGGCCATATTGCTCCGTATATAATGTCCGTAAATTGCATGTGTTCTGAAGTCGATTGTCTGTTTTTTTGGATGAAAAACCCCAGTTTCCGTGAGATAAAACCATGCTACCCTCGCCTGAGATCGACTACCTCAGCCGCATTGTAAAACATTCCTCCCGTCGTCGACGGGACTTGAACTCAAGTCTTTTCCAACCGTTGTGGAAAGGACGGCGGTCCTACCAACTCCGTTACCCACGAAGGCCCGTGAGTGTATTTTAAGACCGAATTAGTTAAGGTAAGAAGTAAGTGTCACAATAGGGCCACCAAGAACAAATTCAACTGTCCATGTGTAATATGTTTGTAAAATGTGTGTGTTCTCTGATCGATATGCCTGGTTTACTGGACAAAAAACCCGAGGTTCTGGCGACAGGGAGAACCTTGCTGTCCACTCCTGAGACTAACTAATTCAACTACTTCAGCACGCATGTACTCTTGTACATTGTACATGTGGTTCCTCGCACCTCAGTATGTAAGTCTCACACCCTCCTGGCATACTGCCGTCTCGGGGTGATCCACAGTTTCTTGTGGTTAATTAACGTATAATAATAATAATAATAATAAATTAATTCCGTGTGATTCTCTAATTATTTAATCAGCAAAATAGTTTCATTTAACATTAACAAATAATACAAGGACGAAGTACAGTATTCGTTGTAAAATCTACTCACTTTCACTGAGCAATTTAATTAATTTTAATGGTGTTTTTTGCAGACAAAATCAAACAGAATAAATCCATATTTAAATAATCATTTCATTCTAATAGTTGTACTTGAGTGCTTTTTATTGAGTCAGTTTACATCGAGTCGACATTTGGTTGTTATCGAGTGCTGCACTGATTGGATGTCCAGCCTTCTGCCGATGAGATGACAATAATTACTGAAACAGTCCTCTTTAAAACTGTACTTCATTTTTGTAAAAGGTCTACGTGGCTTGTAGGACGATTTTGTTACTTGAATAAAGCGAAGCTTATTCTCCAAACTTTTCTGAGTTAATTAATTAAATTGTCAAAAATAAAGTAGCAATATGGGCTTTTGTTAAAATGTAAACAATATCAAAGCTGACCCACAAATGATAATCATATTTAATGGAAGCCTTTAATCTGTAAATTTAAGTTTCTTTGTGATATACTCGATTTAATTATTGCAAAAATTGTACAAATAACATTAACCGCTTATAATACTTAACATTTAACTGTGGCATGGAAATGGAAAAAATATTCTTGTATGTGTTAGGATATTAACTCATTGTGTGTACAATATTATTATAAACACTGGGGGAGGACGGTGACAAGCTTGCATTAGCAACACCTACCTAATATCTCGGGTTACCATTTTCCCATAATACAGTCCGTGCACATCTTGGAATGGACTCCACAAAGAGTTCCTATGGTAGTGCCACCCATGTGTTACCCAGTTTCCAGTAATGCCTGCACATTGTCAGGGGGATGGTCATATCAGCGAATAACCTTTTCCAGTAGTTCGAAAAAATTGGGTAGCCTTGTGGCATGGCACATTGCCTTGTTGATAGATGCCAGAGTTTTCTGAATATACTATTACCTTGAAGGGGCTTATCAGCGAATAACCTTTTCCAGTAGGTCGAAAGAATTGGGTTGAGATCAGAGGACCCAAGGCATGACAAGAAACACTCTCCAAACCATAACACTGCCGCCTCAGACTGTTGCTGAACGCCAACAGTACATTAAGGAGCCATGGCCTCATGTTGCTTTCTCCAAATGCGGATACGCCCATCAGCGTGACAGAATTGGAAACGAGATTCTTCAGATCAGGCGACAGATTTCCCACATGTCGGCGGTCCCGTGTTGGTGTTGACGTGCCCGTGCAAGGCACTTTCTTGTATTTCACAGTGAGATGGATACCCGTGATGACTATCGACAGCCATAGCTTATAAGAGCTAATTTCCGGCGCATAGTTCATGTGCATAAACAGGATTACGTCTGCTATTTGCATAAACGTTATCGACATTTGATCTAAGTTAGAGACGGTTGTGCACAGAAGATTGGAGTCACCTGCTCTTTAATTGTGCAATCTATGACGATTTTAGGGTGAAGCTCCAAACTTATGTTTCAGATCTCTCTCTCTCTCCAGGGAGGGAGGAATTGCTTCTGCAGAATAAGAACCATCTTGATGCAAGGAAACCTCAGGCTTCCTTGCACCATATGGCTAATAATATTAATAATAATAAAATAATTAAGCATAATTGCACCAAAATTAACTGTATTTTCTTCTGTGGTTCGTATACGCAAGAATTATCATTGCACTGATCCTAAAGGTCACCAGTTCGACTTCTGGATTATCCTGGCTACAAAAGTACTTATTGAAGAGTACTTTTCTTCTTTTTATTTATTTATTTATTATTTATTTTATATATTTTTAAAATTTTATTATATGCCAACTAGTACCAACGTTGTTTTTTCTTTTTTTTTTCTCTTCTAACCAACACTACTGGCTTTTATTTTTATTTATATTTTTTTTATTCTACTATATTATATTTATTTTATTCTCATTTCTTTCATAACCAGCACCACGGGTTCGTTTTTTTTTTCTCTCTTTTCTTTTCCTCTGGAATGGGCCCCAGAGGATCCTGCCTCACCTTTTGGCAACAGTGGATCAGAGTCTCATTTGAGACAGTACGTGTTCTCCTGGAACTGGCCCACCTTCCCGTGGTGTGGATGAGTACCCAGAATCATCTCTCCAGGTGACTGAGGTTTCTGGGTAGCCAAGAGGCCAGAACAAAACACACAGAATACATACAAACCTATACCAACATATTTCTGGCCCTTTTGCAGTTGACTCTGTTCTTCACAGAGACACGAGGCGGAGTTGAACAGACGTTCCAGGTACCGCCCTATAAATATACACATGTCCACTTGTCAACCTTCATGTCGATAATGAGAAATCGACCTGTTATTGGAAGAGGGGAACAAACAAAATTAAAATGCTACAACGCCACTGCCCTTTTGCCGAGGCGCTGAGGGCACCGCCAGCTGACGTTCCATTATTAACAAATAACCAAGTGAAAAAAAATGTTGTCATAAGGCCTAGTGAAGATGCGCCCCTAGAATTCAGTGAGGCGGTGAAGAAACTATCATATCTAAACTTAAGAAACAATTCCTCGAAATTAGAATAAAAACCATAAGAAAGACAAGGAACCCTAGAGTAATTGTAGAGACGGTCGCTAGGGAGAAGGCTAAATTTATTATAGAAAACCCAGCTATTACAAACATTGGCCTGAAGCTGAACCACCCAAGAGCTGAACTTGAAGATGAACAACCCATCCAGTGTCCTGTTTAATGCGGAGAAAATCTGCCACCGGAAGACTTACTGGGAGGAAATTTACTTGTACAACCTTCAGAACTATATGGAAAGGGAAGAACTCCAACGCGAGGTCATCCCAAAATATTTCCCCAAGGCTAAATCCAAATCCACTTGCAACTGGATCATAGAATTCTGCCACAAAGTCAAGGATATCTTGAAGGCAGAAGACCGTGCCTATTTGGGATGGAATTGTCACCGCTATCGGGAACATTTCCTGTCCCGAAATGCTTGAAATGTATTAATTTGGGCATCTGACTTGTACACAAACAAAGTCTACTTGTGGCCATTGTGTGCAGAAAGGGCATGAGTACAGGGAGTGTCCAAATCGAAACCAGAACTCACTTTGTGCAAGGTGGGTTCTGGTTCAAGTTCTGGTCCAAGGTGGAATAAAGTTCAAAGCTATCTCAGTAGATATGTGGTACGTTCTAGCACATTTGCATATAGGCTACAGGGCCTCCTTCAAGCTATAGGACCTCCATAACAGGACCTGTTTATTACATTAGAAGGGTATTTTTTAATTTTTTATTTAATTTTGCATTTCTCAATGAGAGAGAGAGAACACATTCAAAGGAAGAAGAAGAACATTATTACAATGAAATTTATAACTGGTTGAAAGAGAAACACTCATTATAGATTCGTAAAAGGAAATGAGGAGCAAAAAATGTTAACTGAATAGCGGTGCCCATTCTCCAAAAGGTTATGAACATTGAATTATATTGAGATTGTTGACAATCGAAACTGACTGGAAGTGTGGGTTGGATAGAGGAGTCAAAAGTGTGAGAATCCATTTCCAAGCCCTTGAAAATAAGTGTTGTTTTAGTTACCCGCTTAAAAATGATTCGTTCATCGAGCGAAGCAGTTGTTGAACAGTAGTTCGAGTTAAAAGTTTTTTGTAATTTGATTTATTTTTTGAATTGTATTAATTTTCAGAGGAATCAAATCATAGTTCCAGGGACTTAATGATACATTCCAGTGCGATTTCTCAGAACATGTCTGGGTAAGACGGATTAAAAGCAAAAACATTCAAATCTATTTTCAAAGAAGAAACTCCCTTTTGCATTAATACTAACCAAAAGGAACAATTTACTTCTGCTCCTCTCTGAGCTTTATTATTTTCTCTTAATTTTATTTATTACTCAAAGAGATCTGAAAACAAAGTTGCAAGGGTAGAATGCTTCATTTGTATGCTGAAAGAAAGGATTTTTAAGTGTATTTCTTATTCTTAAAGTCATATATCTATTTTTAACTGAGGTGAAAGAAATTTGAAGATAATAATAGTGGTTACCATAAACTCTCCAAGGGCTTTGTAAACCCTACCATTACGATGCCATTAAAGATGGAAGTCTATTTATGTGGCATGTTCGTTGTTGGAATTAGAATATATATATATATTCTGATAATATGAATCTGGAAGATATTCTGTTAGGCAATCTGGAAGAACTTAGAACTTTTAGAAGTTTTACACCATTTAGAACTTATTCACGTATTTTACTAAATCATTTCAATTTCTACTCAAATTATGGAGAATGAATCTAGTTCAACGATTCATAGGGGAAAGGACGTGGAAAGTAATTTTTGGTTACATCGGAACGTATCAAAAGAAGCGCTAATGAAATTCCCTAAATTAATGTGTGCGGACGTTATGCGACGTCTTGGTTAATACGATATTAATTACTTTCAAGTAAAGCCAGATCTCCTGTCTGTGATCTCGAGACAACTGATATAAGAGTTAATTTCTGAAACCACGCAATTCTCCTTAAGTTTTCGAACTGTGCAAGGAGAAGAGAGAAAGAGAGAAGCGATGCTACTCTACTTTAAAATGAAAACTGACCAATGTTAAGTATTCTTTAAATTCACTTCCACTTTACACTATAATGCGAGCTAAACGAAACAGTTAGAAATACCTTACAAATTCGTAGAATTTTAAGTTAGGTTATATTGCTTCTTGTATCTTCAAAAGTACTAATGGCTAAATACATGCAGGTTTACTGGAATTGCAAGTTACTTTCGATTTCCTTTTTCTCGGTGCATTTCTAATCCAATGCCTTCTATTCAACGAAAACGGCCATCTAAATACATGCTTTTAACAGTGAATAAGGTTGTTTGGGTAGGATTAAATAAGTTTTCAAGTTACTAATGAAATCGATGAAGGTATGTCAGACTTAATGTCCAAGTTTGCAGAAGATACGAAGGTTGGCTAGGTTGTTAAAGACAGTAGTGACAGTACACTACTGCAACAGGATCTAGAAAAGACAGGCTGAGAGGTGGCAACTGAAGTTTAACATTGACAAATGCAAAGTACTGCGTATGGATAGAAGTAACCCCAGAGTAACGTACCGATTATCTGGTACTATACTCAGGGTAGTGGAGAATGAAGAGGACCTGGGGGTAATTGTGCAGTCAGATGTGAAATTTTCTGAAATTGCATACTGGCTGCAAGAGTAGCTCATGGTGTCTTGTCAGTGATGTACAAGAATTTTGGTAGCAGGGAAAAGGAAGTGATTGTCCCCTTCTATAAGACAATGTTCATAACGATTTGCGTATCGATTTGCATAACGACTCGCTGGTCATAATGTTTTTGCTCATCGGTATATTTTCTTCTGCGTACCGCTAGTGGTAAGCATGCCACTGGTTCGACGTCCCTATACTTTGACAACCAAAGTGTGCTCTTCCACCCATGAGGTTTACGAATAGTGCACCAAACAGAATTCTTTGGGAGGTGCTTAGGCATCCTGCCTATGGTATAGAATTGTCTACATGTGATTACCACAGCTTTGATTCAAGCCATATAAAATCACGAATTACTCGTGAAACTTTGAGACCAATATCGAAACACGTAAGTGATTTTAGATAATGTTTTACAACTCATAGTAAGACATGTATAAGTATTTTCCATATTTCGTGAAACGTTCGAAGCTTGACAACTTCCCCTGAACTCTCGCATCAATGTCATTAATGAAGATCAGAAACGGGAGTGGTGCAACACTGATCCCTGTGTGATTCCTGTGTGATCAGTGTCGAGCCACTTCCGTTTCTGATCCACTTGCTACGCTGGTTCACCCTGAGGTATGACTGCTCTCAGTCTCTCACCCATTTATGACTGTTCCTGTTTCCCATCTTTTAGTCCTCGATCTCAACTGCTCCAGTTTATATAACTAGCCTTTCATGAGAAATCATATCAATCCGTATCAAAAGCTAAATGTAAATAATACCAAAGTGCATCTAACTGTTTTGGGACTTCATCATAAAAATTAACTAGATTGGTCAAGCAAGAGTTTTCTCCATCACTAACCCATGCTGCGATCCATTAAGGATACCATTCAAATCGTCATGATCCAGCATTGTATTCTTAATCAGAGACTCCATGATCTTGCCTACCACTGAAGTCAAACTTAATGGTTTCTAGTTGCTCATCAGGTCTTTCATACCTCCTTTATTGACAAGTGAGACAGCGATTCCGAAGTCCAGGGGTATCTACCGGAGTCTAAAGATGATCTCATTAACATCCATAAGGGGGTAATGCACCCCACATTTAGGTTTTTTAGTATAACAGGATGTATACCATCTATTCCTGGAGACTTTCCTTCGCTCAGCTTCAATTTATAGTAGTCTGACTCTTGGTTATTGATATCTCGTGATACGAATGGTCTGTAATTACCATTGAAAATTACTTCTACGACTCGTCTGCCAATTCTGCTGGATTTCTTACGACTTTTCTAGAGTTTTTTTTTTATTTTTTCGACCTTCCATGGCTTACGGTATGGAATCCAACAGTTGTTTCTCTTTGAAACTCCATAAGTATTTTACCGATTTGGAGCGATATTTAAATAATTTTTTGAAATATAGTTCACATCATTATCAACCTACTGTGATTTTCTTCAAGTCGCAGATTCGATTGGCGAAAGTCCATAAAAGCGTTACCTTTGTATAGATGGACGCGTACTTTACTCCCACAGAGTAAACAGGAAATAAAATTGATGATTTCGAAGAAAATTATTTTTTACAGACCACAGTTTATCTTTGATAATTAAAGGGACAAACAGGAAGTAACTTTTTTTTTTGTACAGTATATCAATTCGTGACTAACCCTTTAAGAGGACATATCATCGGGGTATAAGAAAACCAGAAAGAACAACGGATTCTGTTCGGCAATTTTAAATCATCAGACTGTTTGTCATTGTCACTCTGGAAACGGTCTAACGTTTTTGACGAGTTTTCTAAGTGTGCAATAACTGTTGCTGTATCAAAAGTGCAACCGAATAACTTTCGTGATCGATGGAAAAAGAAAAATGGCTGCTGCCTTCCTCTCTTCTTCCATCGATCCGAATAAATCGACTGACGGTCCTTCAAGGCACTAGAAAGAATACTCGGCTTTCACTGTTGTCCAAACTTCTATTTCCTGAGTAGACTCTAAGAAGAAAACACACAAATTCTTGTTACTGGGAGAAGACTCAAGTTACGATGCTACCCTTCACTGAAATATTAAATTAGATTTCAGCACGCAGTGAAAACAACTGAATATAAGGGTATCCATCATATTTCTTTTCTATTTGGGTTATTCTGTAAAATTATATTGGCATTTGCCTCATAAAGCAGTCTGATATCGATATCAAGGAATTAAAAATGCATGCGTCAAGAAAATAATCAGGATTTTTTTGTAATTAGCTATGATAATGTAAGGCTCCTCTAATACCAAAGAATTTGGTGTTACAGGAAGCTTGTTAGAACCATCAACCTCATCCTTACACCAGGACAGCTCATAACCAGCCATAAATCCATTAAATTTAGGAAATTTGCAATATGATCAGTTCTACAGCCTCTAGTCCAATGACGGATACTAGGTGTAGCACATCTCCAGCCTGCTACAGCTTTGATGTTGCAATGACGAATAACACCTGGTATTGCATGTGATTTATCATCTCTGAGCTGTGCTGCTATTTTCTTTTATATTATTTTCTGCGTGGTATCATTTTACAGCGCTAATGAAGTTACCAACTTAGACTTCTCGTTTTAGCTGACCGAACTTCCAATAATTAAATTTTAAATAATGAACCACAGCCACGAACAGACATTTTGGAAAGATAACGCATTAAATTTATTTACATCGAAACGATACACTAATGATTTGGTGAAAATAAAATTTATTGCACATTTGCAGCAGACCAGTTTCAGATATTCTCATTGCTAGCGCAGCGGATGCAAATTATAATAATCTAATCATTAGCAAAGTTAAATTTCCATCTGAGTGAATGTGATTAATCTGTAGTGCGAAATATCAACTGAAACCTCTCCAATATATTTTGAAAATTAAAATTAATTATAAAGTTGACATTCAGATGGTTTATATCCGAATTTACTAAAATTTTAAAAAACGTTTCAAGCGTAATTCGTTCATGTATTTACAGTAGAAAATTGTTTAAACCTCTGTAAGGCTCGACAGGAATATTCATACCTTTTACGTCATGGACACATGCTATTGATAATTCCATTTACTGGAATCCTATAAATTATAAGCCATTGGCATTGCATAAATTAGAGCGTCTTTAGAAAAACTGTTCAAAACTATTGATTGAATAATTCTTTCCATTGAACTGTTCTTCCACATACAGGCAACAGTATATTTACAGTATAAAGAGAGTAACGCAAAATGTACCTTTAATAAGAGAATGTAAACATCTTAACTAGTCCGGGTGCAAAGTACCCAAACTGACTAAGGATTTTTATGGGCTCTATGCGGTTTATTATCTATTTTCCCCTTTGATTTTCTCGCCTGTCTTTGCCCTATCTATTCTCACATGTGTTGCTCGGGTAGTACCGTTGTCATAATCACTGTCCTCCCACCATGGGTAGAGAAGATCGGGGTCAGAATCCTGTTAATGACGCAGGAACTTTGTTGTTGTTTTTTTTTCACTCCACGGCTGACTTGGTAGATCTACTCCATCTATCTGAGAGAGGCAAACTCATCTCCGATTGAAGAAGCCTTTGAAAATTTCTTGAAGTTAGAGCAGGACTCGAACCGAGACTTTTCTAAAGCAGTGACAAATGGCAAAATACTGTCAAGGAGCACAGGTGTTATACTAGAACAACTTATTATCTTTGTTTGTAAAAGAGCAGTAATTGGAGAACGGCTTTAACAATGCTCACTGGCCAAAATATTAGAAACCTTTATTCAATATTTAATAGGGCCACCTTATTTCCGAGCTCACTCACGTCGTGTCATGGATTCCACTAAGTGTCTGTGTGATCTAGCTACAGACAGACCATTCTTCCATATTTATCAACTGCTGCACTGTGGTCGGTGGAGACCTGGAAAGCCGAACCACCTTTTCCAACATATCCCAGACATTCTCATTTGAATTCAGATCTGGAGAATTAGGCGGCCTAAGGTAGATGTTGTAAATCTTTTGGGAATGTTCCTCCAACCATTCAGAGACAATGTTTGCACGGTGGATTGTCGCCTTGAAAGATTCTATCGCAATCTGGATAAAAATGAAGCATTTCAGGGTGAACTTGGTCCGATGAGACAGAAAGATGTTCATTGGAGGTAACATGACCTACTAACGTTATGAGCGGACCTCATAACGTTAGTAGGTCATGTTACCAACGTACCAACGGAACATATTGAACATCATGATACCACCTCCAGCTGACTGAGTGGTGAATACGACACAGTCTGGATGCCCTGTACTTGGTTAACGCCACATTTTCCATACTATTGGCGCTAAATAAGTGTAAAGCAAGTGGCGTCAAACCACATGATTTTTTTCCAATGTTCTACAGTCCAGTCTTACGTTGGCGGCACCACTCTAGTGGAAGATTACGATTTCCTTTTGAAGAAAGAAGAAAGAAGTGGCTTTTGTATAAGCACACGACTTCTAAATCCAGGATTCTTCAACTGCTGCCACAACTTCGATTGGAAATGGGTCCTCCTTTGTCTAAATTGAATTTTTATATATTTTTTGAGCACTGCACCTTCTATTGTAATCCACAGTTCACTTTAAATTTCTGCGGTCTCCTCCTTGGAATATCTACTTTCTTCCGCATTCTCCTTTTGTTTTCCACGCATTGTATACCACTTGTTATTACTTTTAAGATAGTCGCCTTCGATACATCAGTGATTTCCTTTGTTTTTCTCAATTGCGGCTTTTGCTAAACGTGCTCCAACAATAACAACTTTCTGAATATCGGCCACATCACCTGTCTTCCCCATGACGGGATCGACTAAGAATTTTCAGGAAAGCATACGGTATTTGTCTGATACCAAGGAAGTTATGATCATGCAATTTGACAAGTGCCATTTGTATATTTACCTGTTGATGCCAATTGCAAAAGGTTTTTAATTTTTTGGGCAGTGAGTTTATGGTAGAGGACTTGGAAAAACGGAGTACACAAAGAAACTGCCAGTAAAAGGAAATGGACGAATTAGAAAATTCTGGCATTGGAAGAGCAGACAAATTCGGAAGATAACGCGTTTCAATACCAAAGGCAGTAATCACTTTGCCCTATTTGCTCTGAAAACAGATGCTTGCTCTGAAAGTTTGTAAAAAGGATAGGTGGAATAGGACCAGGGTATGTCTGCCAGGGGCAAAGGTTGATGACGTTGTAGAGCGGATATCATCTTTTAAGGGCACAAAAGGTGATATAGTTGTACACGTTGGCACTAATGATATTAAGAGTAGGAGACCGGCGGAATTACTTAGCAAGTACAGGTCACTGTTGAAAAAAAGCCGTGAATTAGGGTTGAACTTGAAAGTGTCTGCAATTCTGCCCAGACACGATAGGAGGGAGTATATGATGAGAGCCTTGTCGATCAATTCGGCCCTGGAGGGATTGTGCAAGGCTCAAGGGGTAGAATTTTTTTCAGCCTGGACTGTACTTGTTAACAGAAGAGATTGCTTCTACAGGGATGGGATACACTTAAATAGAAAGGGTGCAAGAATTTTTGCTGATGCTGTCGAGGCAGTGTTAGGTGGGTCGGAAAACTGCTAGTTGGGGGGGATACAAGGACTAATAGATTAACAGTAGCCAGTGGCAGAGGTGGAAGTGATTCTTGCACTGCTTCTATTGAAATGAGCAGAAGTCTGAAAAACAGGATGCAGGATATTTCAGAGACTGCTGGTAGTCATTGCGGTACAAGTAAACACATGGGTTGTGTTAGGGTAGCTAAGAATAGAAACAGGTGCATGTATACCTGCGTGTACACCAATGCTAGGAGTTTGGTAAATAAATTTGATGAATTTGAGGTATTGCTCAAAACATCAAAGGCAGATATTGTTGGGATATCAGAGACGTGGTGTCACACAGATATAAGTAATGCGGAACTGGAATTTGGGGAATACAATGTGTATAGAAAGGATAGACAGGACAGGAGGGGAGGAGGGGTCATGCTATTAATTAAGAAACACATAAAGTCCAAGGAAGTGAAGCCAGTCGACATCGATGGACAGGGCAGCGTCGAGTCAGTTTGGTGTGACATAAGCATAGGGAAATCAAAATTGAGAGTAGGAGTGTGCTATAGGCCTAATGACTCTGATGAGTATAATAAGATATTGTACAGGGAAATAGAGTGGGCCAGTAAATCAGAGAGTCTTATAATGGGGGATTTTAATTTCCCAGATATTGACTGGAATTTGTGGGTTGGTCACTCGCACACTAGCAAGGCTTTTGTGGATTTATTGGATGATTGTTTTCTACATCAGCATGTTCGTGAGGCAACAAGAGGGAGCAATACTCTTGATCTGATTATCAGTAGTGATTCTTCATGCATTAAGAACCTGCAGATAAATGAACCACTAGGTGGCAGTGATCACAGTGTGTTGAAGTGGGATTTACTCAAGGAGGTAACTACCATCAGAGGTAAAGGGAAGGGTTTTTGTTTTCGTAAAGGCGACTATGATGGTCTGAGACAGTATTTAAATTCTATACAGTGGGACCAACTGATGATGTTACCAACAGCAAACTCAAAATGGGAAGCATTCAAGGAACTAATCTTGGAGGCTACCAGGCTTTACATACCAACTAAGAAATATTGTTCAAGGTTTAGGCCTAAATGGTTGTCAGATGAACTAATGAGACATGTGGCAGAGAAGAAAAATGCATGGGATACATACAAATTAAAGGGTGACATGGAAGCCTATGATAGATATAAGTTGGTCTGTAACCAAGTCACAAAGGAGATTAGGCAGGCAAAGGCAGACTATGAAAAATCCTTGGCAAAGGATGCAAAGAAAAACAGAAAAGAGTTCTTTACATACTTGAACTCGAAAAGGAAAGGGATGAATCAGATTGGTCCACTGGATATTGATGGTTCAACAGTTGAGGATCCTGCTCAGGTGGCTAACAATCTAAACGAGTATTTTGCATCTACATTCACGCATGAGGAGTTATTCAGGAAGGAGAATGATGTAGGTAAAGTAAACATTGGCAGTGAGCTGGATGATTTTGTAATAACTGAGAGGAAAGTGGAGGAGAGATTGTTGAGGATAAACATAAAAAAGGCACCTGGGGTGGATGGGATCTATCCAGTTATATTAAAGGAGGCAGCAAAGGAAGTAAGCAAACCCTTAGCCATAATTATGAGAGCTTCCTTGGACTCAGGGGAGGTACCTATGGACTGGAGATGTGCAAATGTGACCCCAATTCACAAAGGAGGTTCAAAGGCTGACACAAGTAATTATAGACCTGTTAGTTTAACTTCTGTTCCAGGTAAATTAATGGAGGCACTGGTTAAAGAAGCACTGCAGGATCATCTAGACAAGAATTCAGTTATAGCTCAGACGCAGCATGGTTTTGTTAAGGGCAGGTCTTGCCTGACCAATTTGATTGGATACTATGATGTAGTCACAAAAGAACTGGATGCAGGGAATAACTTTGATATTATATATTTGGATCTTAGAAAGGCTTTTGATACTGTTGCACATGGAAGACTGCTGCACAAATTGGAGCAGTGTGGCATTGGAGGCAAATTGCTGCTATGGATAAGGGGATGGTTGAGTGGCAGAAGACAGAGAGTGGTAATCAATGGACACTGCTCAACGTGGACTAATGTTATTAGTGGAGTTCCTCAAGGTTCAGTGTTGGGTCCGTTGTTGTTTTCGGTGTTTATGAATGATATTGATGATGGGATATCAAGTTTAATGTCCAAGTTTGCAGATGATACAAAGGTTGGCAGGGTCGTTAAGGACAATACTGACGCTATGCTGCTGCAACAGGATCTGGACAGGTTGAACAGATGGGCTGAGAGGTGGCAAATGAGGTTTAACATCGACAAATGTAAAGTGCTGCATATGGGAAACAGTAACCCCAGATCAACGTATCAACTCTGCGGTACTACACTGACAGTGGTGGAGAATGAAAAGGACCTGGGGGTAATTGTGCAGGCAGATATGAAGTTCTCTGAGCAGTGCAGACGAGCTGCAAGAGTAGCTCATGGTGTCTTGTCAATGATAAAGAGGAATTTTTCTAGCAGGGATAAGGAGGTGATTATTCCCTTGTATAAGGCAATGGTAAGGCCACATCTTGAGTACTGTATACAGGTCTGGAGGCCTCATTTCAAGAAGGATGTAGAGCTGCTGGAACGGGTACAGAGAAGGGCAACAAGATTAGTAAATGGAACAAAGAGTTGCTCTTACGAAGAAAGGCTTAAGTTTTGCAAATTACAGAGTCTGGAGACTAGGCACCGGCGAGGTGATCTGATAGAGGTGTATAAGGCTTTGAATGGTTTGAGCATGCTCAATGCCAATGGGATTCTTCATCTTTCTCAGAATAATCACCTCAGAGGGCATAAATTCAAATTGAGGAAGGACGGATGTCGGATAGATGTGCGGAAATTTGCCTTTGGCCAGCGGGTGGTTGGTTGGTGGAACCGACTTCCATCACTGGTTGTTGAAGTTGATAGCCTAAACAAATTTAAAGCTCAACTGGACAGGTATTTCGAACGAACGGAGGGGTGAAATGGGAGTGGGTTTTTTTTTTTTTTTTTTTGTTTTTTTTTTGGCTGATGCTGAATAAGCTTGCTTTCTTGCATCATATGCCTCTACTAATGCTAATGCTAATGCTAAGTCTAATCAAAGAGTGGAGAAAAATGATGAAATTAATAACTGGATCAGAAACAACTGACAGCATGACCAGAAACAACTGACAGCATGATCAGAAACAACTCACTGCATGATAAATGTCATGCAGTGAGTAAATTAATCTAACATGTAGAATTTAAACTCGCGATTTGCGTTCTTTGTTTGGTTGTTTACTTTAGAAAAGCTCTGCTTTGGAGCGACGTCATGGTACATGGTGTAGCAGTTTCGCGGTGGTGCGTGGGTATGACGATAACCAAAGAAAGCTACCTGCTGAACTATATAGTCCCAACAATGAAGTGTAATGGAGGCAGAGTGATGGTCTGGGGCTGATTTTCATGATTTGGCCAGGGACCATTGATTATTTTGGACAAAAGCATGGATGTTGAAGTCTATCTAAATGTCGTGGACAGTAATACTTTACCTATGTTGTGACGGATTGGTTTGAGTATATGACCATTGAAACGTTTGACTGGCCAGACCAGGGCTCTTATCTCAATTCTTTAGAGAACCTTTGCCACGGATTGGATCTTTTGGTGCGTGTGAGGAGAGCCTGCCCAAAAAAGAGAACTTAACTGCTAACCGCTTTGAAAACGAATTGTGGAAAATATCGGAGGATATTTACAAAAACTGGTGGAGAGTATTCCACGGAGACTAAAGATTAAATTATACTTTATTAGCTTTCCTTCTAATAAAGGTTATTTGTAGATATGTACACGTGTCCGGAAATTGATGGTAGAGTAGTGTATATGCATTGGAGGAGGGACCAGACATCGAATCAAATTTTGGTCGAATAATATCATTGATTTTACTTGTAAGTGGACTTGTCCACCATCCTGCTCTATAATTACGTACTTCCATTTGCAGCAATAACAATCAAATATGTATATAAAAAAAGTCTCGAGCCATCACAACAGATATCACTTTGAGAAGAAATAGCACTCAGAAACATTAACAGTTCAGACAAATAATTTAGCAGTTACTTTATTTTTATTGGATTTTTTTCCCTCTATGGCAAAAAAAGTACGCGTTCATTTGAAGAATTCAGCATTTCAGTCACAAAAGACACTGACAGTGATCGATTGTCATGAGGCAATTACAACGACCGATACAGCACAAATGTTGTGTGCCCAGGCCGGCCATCCAAGCGAAAGAAAATGTACTTATCGCACCATGTCGTATCGGAGGCTGCCACGTTAGAAACATGCCGATGAGCTTAAAAAATAAATAAATAAAATCAGATAAGAGACATCCTAACGACATTAAAGATTAAATTATGTCCTTCAACCAGTCTCACGGTCCTCTTCTTTATATTAATAAAATTGCGAAAAAAAAATCATAATACGTTGAGTTCCACAATTAATTAAGTTAAACATACCTGATAAAAGAAGCATTCCTCTCAAAGTACCAATCCAAAGACTATTGCTATTAAAGAAATCAATATCATATCTTTGCCATTTCTCTGGAAACCTCTAATCATTAGTTGAAAGCTATTGCAATACTCAACGAGCGAGTTCATGTTGCTGGGCAACGTACACGTTGTCTAGCAACATACAAACAGAAATTTGTTCACAGTATTTCACAATTTTAAATTTTCCGATAGTTTTTCGGCAGCAACCAGAATCCGAAAGAGATGAACATCTTACATCCAGCAGTGTTTCACAAGGAATTTACTTTTATAAGTTTCTAAAATCCACTTCTAACCTGCAAGGGCATATTCGGTTTCAAAAAGCACAAAATATTAAATTTTTTCGCAATTTTCGGACATTTATGTCACTTTTTTGTTACCAAGAAATCAATAACCACTTCAAGAAAGTTCTGATAACACTCTAGACATTAATAATTTCTCATTAATCTTGTTAATGAGATCCCTTAAAGCTTTATTTTTTTTTGAAAGCTCTAAAAACTGCCTTATCTTTAAAATTATTATCAAGTAATTGATAAACACCTGGTTTGATTATAAAACGAAAATTATTATTATTGTATTTTAAGTGACAGCCGGAACTTCTATAAAACAACTTAAAAATTCTTTTATGTTGTTTCAGCACTGCTAAAATTACTAATTTTGGTCACCTCCAAATTAGGTTATGTTTCTTTATCAAAATCAAATAAATATTTTTATCAAGTACGAAACAATCATATTCCAGCCGAGTCGCATCTGTTGGCAAGTTAGTATTGTGAAGGACTGAACCCAACAAAAAATATATATCCATAGTATGTTAGATTCAAGATGGTTCAGCAAGTACATTACTAAGACAAGGGCAAAAGCCTTAAGCTATGAAAGCTATAATAAATTCATAGTACATGTCAGGCATAGCTTTTTACTTTATACAGCTGATAGCGAAGAACAGCAGTGCAATACCAAGGCGACTCGTCTCAAATTACCTGCCCATTGTAAGGGCCATGCAACAAGCTACATGTGTCAACGCCCATATAATATGTGAAGATTTCAACCTTTCACCACAGCTCAATAACCTGCTGGACACTATGGTAAATAGGCTGCAGCCATGTTCCATCTCTCTTATCAATGACCAACCCATAAGAGATGAAAATAGACTGTGCCTGATTCTGTCTTCTGGTAAATGTCTAATTGATGTACCGCCAGAAACATTCTTTCTATCCGATCACAGTCCAGTCGCTGTCCTCATAATGCTACCCCTATATTGACTTCAATGTTAAGGATAAATGCAAGAGCCAGCTTGTGACTTCGCCAGCCTTTCTGGACCCGAATAAATATTTACACCCTGCTAGCTGTATCCTATGGAATTGTCTACTCACATGCGATGCGTTACTTCCAACATCTCTCTCTTAATCTGTTGGATCAACTTTGCTGCAGAATTTGCGGCTTCCAAACTTGTAAGGATCTCATCAAGGTCGAGAACCTGGTGGAACACGAGACTAACTGTCCTGTTTAAACTAAAACAAACTCTGCAGAGAAAAATGGAAATGTCAAACAATACACAAGACAGAATTAACTATTCATTGGCTACAGCAACATTTAATAGAGAAAAATCTAAAGCAATCAACCACTATATGAAAGATATAATTGGCAGGGGAAAGCTACCCCGATGTAGGTATAGGAATGACACATATCAGCGAAATGAGGGTGAAGAAAATCATAGGTCATGGAGTTTAAATGGGTTCCGCTGGTTGATAATGAGCTGGAGCCTGTTATTATCACCAAAGAAGCGCTGATATAGAGTATCAACTCCTTCAGGGCCACTAAGGTAGCCGGAGTTCATCGGGTTGCTCACCTCATAGTAAAGTATCTCAGCCCATATGTAATTGAACCACTTCAAGCTATTTATAACTCTATCCTTGCTAATACAGTATTCTCTGAAAACTGGAATAAGTATGCTGTAATCCCTATGCCAAAAATTACAAACCCTAATCTCATGGAACACTATAGGGCTATACCTATGGCATCTACATTGAAAATACTGGAGAAAGCCCTATTGGCAAAGTTGATGGAACACATCCTGGCCCGTCAGCTTCATCAAATTCATTATGCAATATCGAACTGATCAATAATTATCAATCCCCTTACGGCTCAAACCGCGATACTGAACTCTTTTCAAGCCGGAAATGAAGTTGCATTAATATATGCTGACATAAAGGGTGCCTTCGTTAGTCTGAATGTACATACCCTTCTACGTCCAAATAAAAGGAAACTTGCTGAAGTTTCTGCAGTCCCTATTAACTTTCCGTTCCATTTACTTCTGTACAGACAGTTTGATCCTCCAACGACTAGTCCATGCAGGAGTTCCACAAGGTGGCGTCTTATCCGGACTCCTCTTTACCGCAATGATTATCCCGTTCTGCTAGGGCAGGGACGATGTATACACGTACGCAGATGACATTAAGATTTTAACGATCGTCCAACCGTCTTTCTCTAATAGTGCATTCTGTGATCAGATCAATCATAAGCTTATGGATTATTCATGTACTTAGATAAATTTTATCTGGCCCTAAATCCACAGAAAAGACTGTAATGATGGTGTACCTTTGAAAAAATCGCTACGCTCGTACATCCAAAACTAAATAGAATGCCTATCCCAATTGTTACAACTCTTAGAGATCTGGGGATAATATTTGACACCAAACTTACGTTCATGTCGCATATTGATTTACTTGTAAAGAGATCAATTCGAGTTTAACAGGCCCGTTTTCAACTTTATTGCTGAAAATTAGTTGGTGGGAACCCCTGCCAGTAAGTTTACTCTGCTTTCTGGATGTTATTTGTTTTGGGTTTGCTGACCGCACATTCTTCTAAGATGGGATTTAGATGATATACCAATTCGTCCAAGCGGGTAGCACTGCAGTTATAATAATCGTCCGCCGAGTGAAGGGCTGGGTTCGAACCCATCGATGACATGAGGAACTTTTATGTGCTTTTTCATTTCGAGGTTAAGTTAGTCGGTTTTACCCCTCTCCGAAAATGAGGGTTTCCGTCCAGCAAAACAGTCAAACCGACAAGAAAGCACACGAAGTTTGTGGACATAATACATATTGGTGGACGAGGTTGTTCTCTAGTAAATCTAATATTTTTTTTTTGTACCAAAATACATATAGACAGAAATATAACCAGTGCATCCACAGCAGCCGAATTGCAGGGTACATTAGTACACGAGCTCGAGTTGACCGCTTCCATCCAGTTTGAGTGCCAACAAGTTGATGTTCTTTTATGCTCTTTTTATTGTGTGCACTTCTCTTATCAATGTGGCCATCCCGAATATATAAAAAGAATATTTATTTATTTATTTTTGGTCCGCTAGGCGGTGACGAACCATAGCTGTGTACTCATGTATTTCTGAGTGATCATTAAAATTAATATCATTATGTCTAAGTTTATAGGATGATCTTAGTATTGTATTCCTAGTGACACTGAAGAAGGTGGACACCCATTGTACTGCAACCATGGCATCCAAGTCTTCATTATTTACAGGTTTTTCCGTATTGCAGAAACTGAGAAGACACGATCAATAAGCTGTTTAACGTTCACAATTGACCTGCAACACCTACCGCTTCGGCACTGGTCAAAGTCGGTGTTAGGGGTTAGTACTTGCGGTCAGTTGGCCCTGACACGCGTCAGTTCTTTAGCAATTACCTGCGCCTCCGGAAACAGATTAATGGCATACCATCAGTTAAGCTTGTTCGTATACATTTCCCAGCGAATAATCAAACATGAGCGAGATAAATGAAACCTTTGCCATGGGTAAGTGTAAATTATGCAAATTGAACATTGAACCACGCAATTCGTATGTCACATGCCTCGGTATTTGTGAACTGAGATTTAATATTGATTTAAAAATGACGAACGGGCAACTCAAACGCAATTTTTTCCTGTTCTTCATACAATAAAGTATTTAATAATGAGCCCAACAATTCCGAGCCTACTGACCCTTCCCCGCATAATGATGAATCTGTATACCATCCGCACACGAAGAAAAGCCCACCCTATCGGAGCCAGTGGAATATCCACACCAGAAAACGCTGATCAGTTGGTAGAAATCACCGATGACAACAATCGACTTGAGTCGCTCAACGATTGCCCACAAATGATAGTAAAACCTCCACTTTACTGTTGTCATACTTGGAAAGTCTCAGCGAGTAGCACAGTGGTTATAATCAGTGCCCTCCATACACTGGGTTGGAATCCCGTCAATCAATTGTTGCTGAGTTAGTCAGTCTCGGTAGAGGATAGCAATGTTTATTTCTCCCAGAAATTTGAATTTTTCATCCAGATAAACAGGCAAACCGACCACGCAATTTATGGATATAATACATACGGATGGTTGAGGATGTTCTCGGGTATCCATAATACGAGAGGTTTATTTTATTTATTTTTTTTTGTCCTACTCGGAAGTCTTAGGCCGCCCCTGAAGGAGGCATATACGGTATGACCAATTCAACCACAAAATACAGTATGTCCCAACAGTGCACTCCTACTAAATGTTAACCTTGCCATACTATCAAGAAAAAAACTGCCACCAAAAGAAATATAGCAAACAGCTCATTCCATCGAGATAAGTTATTTGCTGTTGGCAGAAGAACTATCTGAACAAGGAATCATGCTGATTGTATATCTAAAATAACCATTTCCTGCTTCAGGCTTCCCAAATTACTCTCCCTTCCCTCTGTAGAACCAAGGGGAAATTTTGACACTGATAACTGACTCAGCTAAGTACAAGCAGTCACGCAGCATCCAACCTTACAACGATCACAACTAATTATCCACGTAGATGAACATAAATGGTCAACGACCCAACCTCTTTTCACAAAGTCAGTTTGGTTAATACAAGAGGTGCCCAAAAAGCTTACCTCCCTCCGTCTTAAAAAAAAAAAAAAAAAAAAACAGCCTAAGCATATCCAACCGAGTCAAAACAGTCATCTAAGCTAACGTACTGGAGACCATATATAATATAACATCCATTCAAACAATTCGAGAATCTTAATATCGAGACTGGGCTATCCACCAACCATCACAAAAACTGTCATATTAGGGTTACCCAAGAAGAACCTTATCCACCTATGCATCTATATTAGGACCATAAATTGCATGCGCTGATCGATCAATTTTGATCGATCAGCTTTTTCTGATCGATCAATTTTGCTGGACGAACAATCCTTAGTATACGGGGGGGGGGGAATGCTTTCTAATGGAAACTGCAATGCCAGTGGAAATTCTCCAGTGTCCAGGACAGTTGCTCTCATTTGGCACTCTCTTAGAGAAAAATGGAAGGGAATTCGCAGAAACAACATGATATTCACCTCTTATAAAACGACTTGTATTTTCACCTATATTTGGGGCACATCCATATTTTGTTATATATATTTATATATCTTCTTTAGATGTTCTGGTCGAATACTGTGGAACTAATTTCAATACATTAAAATAACCAACGGGCCTAACAATCAATGCAGAAAACAAATATTTTCAACTCTCTGCGTGGTTAACGAATAACTTTCCACATCTCGATATCGTTCACGAAAAAGGAAGAAAAATTTTAATGCTTTTTTGATCTTTATGTTTTTATTCAATTTTATCCGTGAAACATGAAGAGAATCTGCATTCCAGGCATTTTAGAATGCCAAATCCAGAAGAGCCGTCACTCTAATCCCACACGTTTACTGTTTACAAGATTTATCATAAATCCATTCCATTAGAGAAACGTCCGAGAAAGATCAGACAGCTTGGACAACGAATATATGAAAAGTATAAACATTTACTGACAAGCGAATGAGCTGATGCATAAATTCGCAGAATTTAAATGTACCATGCCTCGAGCCAACTAGGTGATGATAATCGACCACTCATATGCCCATTCTACTTAAAACACAAAGATGGATTCGAAAAATGTTACTGGTGTACAAACACGTGGACAATTATCGATTAATAGATTCGATTTGGTTAATTATAAACCTGAAATTAAAACTTTCTTTTGTTCCAAATTATTTTTGGAACAAAAAAAAGAAAGATTAATATTATTAATATTATTAAATTTCATCTTAACGGTTGGGCCCATACAATCAGCTGAAGTGGCACAATAACCATCCTGTATTAAATATAAGATTTCGAAAAATATGGTTCTCATTTTTGCCCTTGTAATAAATATTTGACATCGGTGCAATGGGCCACGTTTATTGCTAGATAAAGAATAAGGACAGTTCAAAGTATAAGATAATTACGCTGTTCTTCGGTTTGAAAAGCGTGTATACTCAAAAACTGAAGAGGTTTAAAATGAAAAATGAAACGTTTAGTGCTAGGAAAGTGGAGATTCAACATTGAGAAGTGATGCGGACTTTTAAAAGATATTGGTATCTCTTTTGAAGCAGAAAATCTGAACGAACTTCAGCTATGCAATTTAAAGGAAGAAATTTCATTTAGGGTTTGCATCTCTTCAGATATTAGGTAAAATTTAAATATAATTTAAGATTTAATTGGATTAATAGCATTTCTGTATGAAAATACATTTTGTGACTATTATTAAAATCAAATGACATCATTTTGTAGAGGCAATAAAATATTATCCTTTTATTAGATGCTGGAGAACTAATAAAAGAATGAAACACGTGTATTGGATAATGAAGCTGATTCAGAACTCATCATATAATCTTTTTATTTATTTGCCCGATTAATTTTGAAATACTTTTTTTCCTATAATGAAATGCAGACTGGGGATATAAATAAAACCTAGAGACAATTTTGGAAAAGTTAAGAAAAAAATATTTAAAAATGTTAAAAAATGATGATGTATTAGGGAAAAAACTTAGGAAAGTTTAACACCATTCTGGTGCAATTTTCTTTGGTACCGATAGAAACATACTTTTGGAAGAACAGAAGTTTTAATGAACATTTGAAAGGCAAAGAAGCAAAATAATTCAAGAGGAGATAAAAGCTGTGTATGAGAAGGACTTACCACTTGAGCCCCACATCTGGACGATATGGGACTCGAGTGGAATAACCAGACTGGAATAGACTTGAAGACAGACAAGTGACTATAAATTTTATAAAGCCTAATCTCGGCAGAAAGCCTAATCTCGTCAGCTACTGCCTGGAATCGCTGCCCGTTTATCTGCATAATCCTCAGACGCCCTCTTGCAACCAGTCTACAATGCTCGGAGAACTTCGTCTCTGACCATATCGTAATACCCAAGTCCCTTTCCTCCACAACCGGCTTTAGTTCAACTCCGCCAAGTGTATAAGTTATTTTGGGGTTACTGTTCCCCAGGTGCAATACCTTACATTTTGCTGGATTAAAGCATAGCTGCCATTTTTCTGACCATCCCTGAAGTCTATCTAGGTCATTCTGAAGAAGCCCTGCTTGGCTGCAATCATTAACTACTCTACCAATATTTACATCAGCTGCAAATTTAGACATCACGCCCCCTATCCCTTCAAAAACCAACAATGGTCCTAATGCTGATCCTTGGGGAACCCCACTTCCTGCATCAACTCAATCTGAGGAATAACCATTTATCACAACCCTCTGCATCCTGCTCTGAAGCCATCCAGCTATCCATCTAGAGATTTTCCCTGTGATTTCATCCTGTTCCAGCTCATAAAATAACCGCTCATGTGGGACTGAGTCAAACGCTTTGCTGAAATCCAATTAAACAACGTCGAAATTATTCCCTAAGTTCAGCTCTTGAGTGACCCTGTCAAAATAGCTAACCAGATTATTAAACATGATTTTCCCTTTACAAAACCATGCTGAGTATCTAAATGATCCTGATTTCCAACTTTGATCATTGTCTCCATGATTTTCCCTACTACTGAAGTTAGACTAACCGGCCAATAATTTCCTACTTCACTCTTAGAACCGCCCTTATGCATTGGAGATACATTGGCACGTTTCCAGTACAACGGAATCACTCCCGAGTCCAGTGATGCTCTCATAATTAGCCTCAGTGGTTCAATGCACTCACTTGCCGCCTCCCTTAAGATTATAGGGTAAATGCTATCAACCCCAGGAGCCTTATGGCCTGTAGGCTCGAAAGGTTTTTCATTAAATAAACATGTGAAATGTCAACATCATTAATTACATTTACAGATGATGTGCTTATATTGAAAACATTTACTTACAGATAGATCATTATTTTTGAGTATTACCAGGATATGTTCTCTACTTATTTATGCATTTACAACAGGCTGGAATTGCATACAGTTTTGGGTATAGAAATTTTAGTTCAGTTTAGGGATATTTTCGGGAATAAACGCGATCTGTCTTACAGCAGCAGTTACGAAAACTTGTAAATGTAATTACAGTATTACAACTGTACTAATATGAATAAAATATCATCATAATATCGTTTACACCGTGCAGAAAATCCATATTGCAAAGCGTGTGAATGTTTAAGTCCCTTATTAATGGTCCTAAATCGTGTACCATTTTATAAATGCTGCTGTCAGTATTGATCGTGATTTCCCAAAATGATCTCCAACAACCAATAATTGCAGGATGAAAGTAACGTTAATAATAGGCCAATTCGAACTGTTCAGACGTTTTTCAGAAAAAGAAAACTTAAATATTCAGTTAATACATTATTATTTTTTTTTTCGGAAATCAGCATAGGAAACATGTGACTTTTGATTATAGTTATTGTTTTAAAAGGAATGTTAGTAATTCCATATTTTTTCCTTTGTTGTATAGCAGAAGGGAGAAGTCCACTAGAGTAGCAGAATTCCACGGACATAACACATTGCAATGAAATTGCACTGACCTCGAACATATTGTGCTATCCATTATTGACCTCTGGCAATAGAGAAGAAAAACACGAAGCATCACCAAAACACATTCATCAACATTGCAGCGATGCATTTGATGCTCGACTGGGTCCATGAATGGCGAAAAAAGAGGAAGGTCTTTGCCCAGAAATTTTACATCAGGCAAAATATATTTATTTGTTCATTAACTGGACTTTAACAAGAGACACAGAGAGAGAGAGAGAGAGAGAGAGAGAGAGAACGAAGTTTTCCACGTAGTTAATAGTGAACTTGGTTATTTACTATAACTGTAACCTTTTTCAATTGACATTAACACATAATTAAACTTACCATATGTCAAAGTAGGGGGTGGGGTTTAGGAGCATCAGCGACTAAGGCCATATTGCTCGGTGTATATACTGTCTGTAAATTTCGTGTGTTCTGTGGTCGATTTTCAGTTTGTTGGACGAAAAACCCTAGTTTCCGAGAGAAAATACCATGTTACCCTCGCCTGAGACAGACTAACTCAGCCACGTTGTGAAAAAAGGAGATATCGGGCTGCAATTTGGCCTAGACAAATGCAATACCCATGGATTGCATCAAGGACATCTAGTCGGACGAAACTACCAGCTGAAAACTGATGAAGAGATTGAAGCAATGACAGAGGGAGAAATTTACAAATATCTGGGAATAATGCAGAATCCTCGTTTAGAAGACAAGGAAATCAAGACCCGCACTGACTGAGAAATACTATAAAAGACTGAATGGTGGGAACATGGTCAAAGCTATAAACACTTATGCAGTCCCGGTACTGACCTACCCCTTCGGGATCATAGATTGGTCCAACACTGTGCCGGAGAAGATTATGAAATGACCAGGATAGTTATGAAGAGCAGCCATTGAGAGACTGATCATAACCCAGAAAGAAGGATAGAGGGGACTGACTGATTTCATTGAACAAGCCATAAGAAAGATAGACAAGCGGAACACAAAATTCAACTTAGCAAGGAGACACCACTCATACAGATAGAAGAAACAAAGACAGAAAAATGGACGAAGAAGGCACGCCATGAACTGACACTGCAGTGACCTTTATCAAGTCTACATTATATAAGATGGCTTACATCGCATGCCTCACGAATGGAAGCTCTTCTCCGAGACCGAATGATTCATGATCGCTATCCAAGATCAGGTATTCAACACCAGGAACTAGAGGAAATGCATTGCCATGGATCCCGGAGTCAGAGATGACAAATGTTGACGATGCTACCTAGTCTCAGAAACAATTCAGCACATCATCGCGGGATGCAGGGTTATCAGGGTTATCACCGAGACGGAGTACACTCAGAGACACGGGTTAATACATCAGAAACTAGCTAAAAATATCAGTTGATCAAAGAAAGTGCACTGGATTACAAGTATGAACCCCAGGCCGTACTAGAGACCCCTAACCACAAACTATATGGGTACCTTGGCATAATAATGGACAAGGTGATCTCACACAACAGACTCTCATCGAGAAGGAAGAAAGTGCTACATAATAAGGGACATAGCGGTGCCCAACACTAGTAACCTACAGAAAACCTAGGAGGAAAAGATCATGAGTTACACATACCTAAGACAGGAAGAACTTGGTACCAGTATCCGTCAAGGGGAGGAAAGAAAACCTTTTTATTTATTATTTTTAATAAACTATGACTACCGAAACCTTGAATGTATATTTTGCTTTACATTAGAACATTGAGTTTTCTCTAAAATAGTTATATTTTGTGTGCAGCATCACACTTAGTTACACACACCCACTCTTCAAGATGACAACATGCCATTCCATTAGTTTTCCATAATTCAATTTGGTGTACTGCACATACTGTGTTGCAAGGTCCGAGCAAATTCAAAAGTCATTTGATACGTGGGTGTTGGGCTTTCTTACTGCGTACTCAACTTGATCTGCATCTCCTTTAATACTATCTTCTTTTTCTTTTAGGCCTTTGAAGATATCCTGAATTCGAAACGTTCGTTTCATATTCGTTTGGAACAGTTTCTGTAGCCGAACTAAGGAGACAAACATGTCGTACGAATTTTAAATTATGCTTTACAGTTTTTGTCAATCTTGCTTGATTACTTAATGAAATTTGAAAGTTTAGGAAATTTGTCCAACATAATTGAGCAGTGGATCTTTATAAGAGGTCAACTTAGGTCTTATACAATGAGTAATTTCGCCGGCAATGTATTTGTTTTTGACTCAATCTTCCGATAGATCTTTAAAGTTTACCTTTCTACAACTAAGTGGTATTCAAAGTGCATGAAAAGTATATAACGAAGTATCATTTGACATTTTGCATTAGCAAGTAATACGAGTTGCATTCAGACCAAGTCGATTACTAGGGAACTTTTATCCAATGTCATGTCAGACTTATTTGTTTATAAATTCGGCTATTTAGAATCTATAGAATTAACTTGTTAAGATGAGCGATGCCACATTTTAGTACTCAATCATCGGTTGTTTATACATTATGACGGCTTTGGCAGACATCGGTCGTGTGAACAGTGTATTATGCCGACAAGTTTCAGAAAGGGTTCTTTGAAGTGATCGATGTTTTTAAGAGAATTCGATGCGAAGTGTCAGCTTTTAATCATTCCCATTAGTAGATGAGAGATATCAATACGAATGATGAAGTTAATTCGGATTATTTTAGCCAATAGCAAGGTCACAACTGAGATTCTAATTATGTGAAAGTCAGCCGAGCTGAAGTCACAAAAACCAAAAGGATTAAGATTAAAAAAAAAGTCTCGTTATAGTTCTAAATAAGAAATGTACAAAATTAACAGAACAAAATGTTTTTCATGAATATTTTATTGTGAACAGTGTCGATGAAGACGAATATTTGATATGATATCCTGGAGTGCAAATTCCGAGTATCGAATAGAAAGGCATTTACCGCCTTACACAGCCGAGCATTATGCAAATTATTCATGCCTATGAAAACACGGGTTACGACAACATCACTTCATTCCTGGTTCTTGGCTTTCTCAGTGAGACAACCACATTTCCAGTATTCAGGATGGCAAGTCATCTCCTTAAGATGATTCTTTAAGATGGCGAGCCGTCGAGCGACTTGAAGCCAGGCAGTCGCAGGCGAAGGTGGCACCTTGGCTTAATGTGTTATGCAATTTCGTCTGGGCACTATGGAAGCAGTTTCAGTAGACAGGAACCATTACAAGAAGAGCTGGCTAAAGTCGCTCGAGGGCTACGTCAACTAGAACAGACCACTATCTGGTTCTAACAGCAAGACAGAACCTACGATGTCATGTCAGCGACTACCTCTTGAGTTTGCTACAGCCACAGGTGAAAGCATTTCCAACCGGACTGTGTTAAGAAGGCTCAGTTCAAGTGGATTCTATGCAAGGAAGCCGGTGGTTTGAATCCCATTAACCCCCAAACCACTGCAGAGCTCGTCGATACTAGTTCCATAGACATGTGGCTTGGAGTCCTGACAAATAGGAAATAGTTCTGTTCTGTGATGAGTCCCGTTTTAGCCTATAAACAGATTCTAGACGTTATTTCATCTAGAAACAACAAGGAATACGGTATCCCACCAACATCAGAAAAAGACATTTACGATGGAGGCGACGTTCTCGTGTGTGGTAGAATAATGTTAAATGGATGCATCCCTCTTCATGTTTTTGATAGGGGTATCGTAACTGCATAGAGGTACCAAGAACAAATCCTCAAACCCTATGTGCTACTTTTTAGGGGTGCGGGTGGCTCAAATTTTTTTCATGCACCAGAACGCCACTGCACATAGAGCACAAGTGGCGAAGGACTGTCTTGAAACGGAAGATATCCAGCGAATACCGTGGCCAGCACGATCAGCAGACTTAAATCCGATCGAACATAGGTGGGACGCCCTTGGGCATCGCATTGCATTGCATTGCACGCAGACAGCGAACTCCTCTGTCACTTGGTGAGCTAAGGTGTACGCTGGTGGAAGAGTGGGATTTGTTGCCATAGAATCTTATAAACGCCCTTATATTGAGAATGGCTTACTCCTGTCAGGCCTGTTTAGCCGTTGGAGGGAATCATATGCCGTACTGATATCATATGACCATATTTTCGAACATTTCATATCGACTTCTGTAATGTGACCTTTTTGGTAATTCCTATGGAACCCCTATAAAAGACCCATATGCCTGTCCGAAGTTTCTTGTTGTCTCCTCATTTCATCGTTATTCTATGGTATACCACCATGCCAAATTTTGACCCGCTTCATCGCTAGCTGCAGGAGTTACACTACGTTTTCTACGCGCTCTGTTAAATATTTTCCATCGGTGTATTATAGCAAATACTCCTCCAAAAAGATTAAAGCGATATCTCCTTTGGTCTTACAAACACGTATCTGTTCTCAGAGGCAAACTAGAGTGATCTACACACCAGGAACAACCAAGATAGGGTATCTGTAAGAAAACATTATTTTGAACGCTGTAAGGAAAATTTATTGCTATAGAATGTGCTGGAAAAGTCAATTTTTTTTTGAATGAATAGAATCTTCGTCCAAGATAATCGTATCAAATACCCAATTGGATTTCTTACTGTTAACTTATCGCCATTTCCTTGTTCAAAGAGGGTAAAAAACCAAAGGGAAAAGAAAACAGAAATCACTTTTCTGTTTTCTTTGATTTATACTGGCTTATCCATACAGTATTTTTTAAAGTCGATATCTAGATTTATCAATTTTTATTACTTTGGAAAGCACATTTCTCGCAGACCTGTTTATTGTTTTTATCTTGTATACAGATACTTCGTTGACCTTTTTAAGTCTTTGCCTGTATATGGTACTGTCAAGTGTGGATATCCAGGCGATAGTAAAATCAGATAGTAAAATGATATATGAGCGATGCAAGGTTTTATTGATCCAACTTGGAGCTAATATTCCGAGACGTACTTGTTTTTCTTTTCTTTGTTTTTCCCAAAAGTATGAAAGAGGTCGAAGACCCCGACTTCGATGGATTTCCCTTTTGCATTTCTGGCTGCAAGAAGAAGCTTAATAATCGCTTCGACGATAAAGAATTGTCATGTTCATTCAAACAGAATTTTTAAAATAACAGTATTTCTTTTTTCCAAATATTTTGAGCTAATTGAAGCTAGAATTTGTTGAATGCTGTAGATTGTTTCAAAACAAACACGAGAGTTAAGGAAAATATTTAAGAAGCGCAATTCTCTCAAAGAATTTGCTCAAGGCATTATATGTTTGCAGCATTTCCTCCTTTTAGAGCTGCATTTTCCTTCCATCTTCCATTCATTGTATACTATTGACATAGTTGCTTTCGGTATACTAGTGATTTCCTTTGTTTTCTTAATTGTGACTCTTGGGAAATGTGCTCAAACAATAACACCTTTCTGCAAATCGGAAAACTCATCTGTCTTTCCCATGACCAGATAGACTAAGAAGCTCCTGAAAAGCGTACAATATTTATTTGATACCAAGGGACTTGCAATCATCCTACTGGCAAATTAATACTTGCTTCTTGATCAGCATTTGGAAATAAACATCATAATTTCAACGCTTATATTACAATTATTATTCATGCTGTCGAAATGTCCTACTAGTTTGTCAATGGAGAATGTTCTGAACTATTTTGTTTGTACGAATGACGAATTTTTGTTGTTGCTTTTGAATAATGTCCTGGGAAAGTGCCATTTACTGAATAGAACGAGTAGGTGTAAACATCTTCAATGGTTGCTAATTCTACTTCTTCTTTTTGTTTTCTTTTGGAAACTGATGGAAGTACTTTTCATCTTCCATAAATAAGCTGTAGCCTGTCGCAACTTCGCGTCATAAATGATGTGAGGTGATGTCGCGAGACCTTAGATTTAAACATGTTAAATAACATTTCTCGTAGTAGTACAAGAATTTCAAGATGACAGCAAATCACGAAAACTGTTCCAGTGCCATTAATGACAGGAAAAATTGCTTTACGAAAATCACTGGCCGATCATAAACATTGCGAAATTTATGTTCCAACTGAATGAAGTTGTCTGCATTATAACTTTATTTTGTTTATAAAAGTATTAAAATAAAAAAGGAACACTTTTAATCTAACTAATGAACATTTTGCTGAAAATAAAATAACCATTAAAAAATCGTATGCATTGTTGACTGTATATAAGCATAGACGAACATGGCACCGTTCAAAATAATATTTGCGTAAATTTCTTTTTTTAATTCTTAATTAAAAGATAATGTTCACTTAATCAAAAGACCTTTAAAGACTCGCACTTGATTTAACAAAATATGTGTTATATTTATAATAATCAATTATTAAGTAAAAATAGTCACAATTAATTACATAATTTATATTGAAATTACGATAAATATTTAATTAACGTAAATATGTTTGAATAATTTACAGGAATCTTGTGTGGACTGAATATTTTCAGATTGTATAATTTGTGTAGACGAACTATGGAGTCATACAACTTTATATTTCCAAATTCTTAACTTAAATTTTAAGCAGTTTTTTCGTATATATATTACTTTTAATTCATTATTCGATATTATTCCAAATAAATCGTGTATTATCATTATTAGAGCGAATTCAATTTGGATGATCGAAGTTCTATTAAACTTCAAAACATTTCTTTTTTTCGGATAAGCATTGACAAACACTTTACTTTTTATTAGTTTCGTCTTAAAATGATTCTCATCGTTACCTTCAATGTTTAAACTATTCATTAACTGTTTATTTTTGAGAAAATTGCTTAAAGAATAGAAGTGTATTTTAAGTTAGTAATTTCAGCGGATTCGTTTATTTTTTTCCCTCCGGACTCTTCTCTACTATATGTACGTGATGATAATTGTATCATATTGATTGGAAGTTCTGCGGCATTCCTTGAAAAACGCCAAGACTTATTCGATATCACAGTGATAATTTTACGGTAGAAGTCTTCACAAGGAACCAATCACGGAAACGTTAATCAAAGGCTATTTTCAGCTTATAGAATGTTGTAGGAGGTGGAGAGGAATTGACCAAAAAATTTCACAAGCCCGTATAATAAACCTGATTGGATTGCGAGGGAATTGGTTTTAGTTTCTTTGATCTTACTATAATTTCTAGGCGCAGCATGATTTCTGTAGACGTGCTGAGAAAACAGCATGTAGGAGGCAAGGAACGGATGCAACTGAAAATTAAGAATGAAACAGGACAGCCTAATTTGACTTCCGCGCTAAGGATCTGTACACTGCCCTTACCGTAGACCCTGGTTGATCGTTGAAGAACGGAACTTGTATTTATGGTTTTTGGTTTACCATACCTTAGAAGCCATAGCCATACGATTCCGTGCTGTAATGTACCACAATCTGAACTTGCAATCTCTTGTATAATGGTTATCTGAATGTTGAAAATTAGTTTGTTTCTGTAGAAATCGAGACTGGAAGGTAATAACCCTGGACATAAAAATTTTCACTGATATTCAGTGATTTCTTAAAACAAATCAGAAGAGAGCCCACTAGTTCGAAGTGAATTTGTTGAACAGAGTTTCAACAAGCTCCTATCACCACAGGATTAGCCTCTTAGAAATTCACTAGCGTAAAAATCGAATTTACTGTACAAAAAGAACTTCCTGTATCCATTTATCTTTAGCTTTTTAATAAATCATAATATTCTGTGCGTTATTGACAGTACATTTTGATGGGTTACTGAATTATAAAATAGAAATTGAAGGAACTGAAAAGTAAAAAAATAGTCGTAATAAAGAGAAGTCCATAACGAATGAGTCCAGCTAAATAAATCAAACAAGTTCTCTCTTTAGTTTGTCAGTCCACATAAATCCTGTGTATAAAGTGAAATCTTGCGTTTTTAACTTTTTTTTGGTACCTTTAAAATATTCATATAAAAATAACATAATAAGTTTCAAGTTTAGAAAATATTTAAATTTATTTGCTTAGTGCGCATTTTTGTTTAGATCGGTGTCTCCAGTGTGTGCTCAGTCTACCCAAAATTACTTTTTTTTTCAAATATAAAAAAAACAAAAAACAAACTAAACTATACTGATTAACTTCATTTATCTCTCTCTCGATGTACTAAAGATTATCTACCCTATTTCTATATATTTGTAGAAATATTAAATAATATAATTTGTTTAAAATTTCAGATTTTCTTTTGACCAAGAAGGCGCTATACGTTTTTAATCTATATATTTTTATTTTCATCCACGCAATGCTCAGTTGAGTTCTTTTCCTCTGAAAGTGCAATCTGCATGTCAATTCCAGACAAAATAAAGTTTTCACTAACTTCGTATCGATTTTTTCAACAGATATATATATATAAATGAAGTTTTCTTCTCGTTTAATCAAAAATACGACACTAGTGGAGAAAGTTAGCGGATGAAGATAGCTGACTTGATTAAGAGGCAGCCCATGCAAACAGGATTACCTTCCTTCGTGCTTTAGCGCTTCTTTTAGAGCTTCAACTAAGGCTGGCTGCTAATTTGCACACCGGTTGGCTATTTTCAAATACACAGAATCTGAACTTCGTGGCTGGCAAATTCCGCAACGAAATATCTTTATGGAATCCATTTGTATACACCTCCTCAATAATACAATTATTTATTTTCGTAGGTTATTATTGGTGCAGATAAATGAGTTTTTTTCTGCTTGAATAGCCTCTTCCACGAAAGTTCATTAACGCTTATTTTTGGGCTATTTTCAATTTCAGTTTGATTTTCTAGGTGGAAGGACGGAAAACTTAGTTAACTTCGTTTCCGCTTAATTTAGCTCTTAGCAATTTACCACACAGTCTGCTTAATTTCTTCGCCAGTTGTTCATGAACCAAGCACGATATTTTCCTCTTTCGGTGATGTAGCACTCCGAATTAAAACTCGCCAGCTTTTTCACGACGAGAAGGTGTAGAAAAAAGTTAAACTATTATTTAACGTTTAAAGTCATCGTTTAAAGTTCACTCAGATTACTAGTCGATCCACTTGTGATCTATTCGGATCACATATCATTAGCAACTAGGGCCATTTTTCTCCGTGTATACTGTCTGTAAATTGCCTATGTTCTGCGGTCGATTTTCTGTTTGCTGGACCAAAAACCCAAGTTTCCGGGAGAAAAAACCATGGAATCCTTGGCTGAGACCGACTAACTGAACAACGTTGTGAAAACGGCCTATAAAATTCCTCACGTCATCGGCGGGACTTGAACTCAACTCAAGTCTTTTACACCTGGTGGACCAATTGTGCTACCCACAAAGGCTTCCATATGTTTAAGCTGATGTTGAATCGGTGATTCCCAACTTCCTTTGTTTCGGGCCAAATGCAAGTAAAGAAGAGTAAAAGAGGGGGGGGGGGAGGATGTGAGGATAAGGCGTTTTTTCATGTTGGCTTTGTATCTTCTGTTACTGTTTATATTTTACATCTGAAATCTCCATCTATCTTTTTTTTTTCTAAAGTTTCCCTGCTTGTATATATTTCTCTTCTCATAACAGAATTTTGTTATATTCCATTTTATCTTGTCTTTCATTCGTTCTTTCTTTTCTCGCTACTTTCTGTGCATCTACCAGTTCTATTCTTTGTCCCTTAATGTGGTACCCAATTTTCTTCTACTCTCCTAGATTTCAGAGAAAAAAAAAAGAAGTTCAAAAAAGAGCACATTAATATAATGAAGCCTCTTTTCTACCTTCGAGAAAACGGATGACATAGTGGACGACTTTCTCTTAATGTGTACCACAAGATCACGTGTCCATGGTGCGCTCTCTCTCTCTCTTTCTCTGTCCAGCCTTTTAGTAATACAACAGGATGCCATTACGGTTCTGGAAAAGCAATCTGAGAACAACGATGCTAATATTTGCCCAATTCCCTCTTCACACATCATAGGGTCATCGCATACAGTAATTCTAGAGTTGGCTGAATAAATGCATGCTCGATTACTACGACATCAAAACATAATTTGCGATATGAATGTACGTAACTTCACGTTATGAGAATCTTAGAAAGGAAAAATAAACAAGTCCCATCGGTCTGGGAATTCTCTTCTGCCTGTCTCCTTGTCTTGCAGGACAAAAGCTGCATGAAGAAAACGAAATAACAAACAAAAAATCTCGTTTCGGTGTCGCTTTAGAGGTGCTGCATGAAGAGCAAAGCAAATGCAGACTGATGACGAGTGAGGAGAGCTCTATGACACGATATCCCCCGAGAAAACATCCCGGAAAAGCGAAAGAATGCGAGTATAAGGAGACGTTCTACCTTTAAAAGTAATGTCCGTCCAGCTTGTTTTTCTTCATACGGATAAGTTAACTGCTGGTGCAAGTCCATGAGTTTCTTAGTTCTTTCCTTAGGGAGAAGCGTGATTCATGTTTTAGGAAAACTTTTATTCTTCATTTTTCGCCTTAGTATTATTTCTTGATGTACTTTTCTGCACACTTGAATTAAGGTCGTATCATCTTATTTTTTCAAAACAGTAGGTTACGAAGGACAACGTTTTTCATCACAGGCTGTCGTAGAAGTACACAATTTTTTCTCCGAAGTTTAAATCTGAGGTTGTCTTCTTTGCTATTGACAGCCTCGTTTGAAGTTGGACAGTAAATGGATAGAGAGAGAGAGAGAGAGAGAGAGAGAGAGAGAGAGAGAGAGAGAGAGAGAGAGAGAGAGAGATTAGAAGTCATATTCAAGACGTTGAATTTTTTTGTGGCAAGATTTCTCAAACTGGAAGGTGGAATGTAATATGCTATGATCACAAAACTGTGGATAAGATTTCCAGTCAATGTAAGGAGGCCATTGCAAGAGACGGATCGTTAATTAATAATTATTAATTAATTAATAATCGGCACATTGGCGATCATTGATCAGATGGAAGGTACTGAGATAATTAAGAAGTTCGCTGTTAATGAATTTCTCCATTATTTTGCAATGAGTAGATGTAAGGGACGATAATTCGATGAATGGGATTTATCACTGTTTTTATAAACCTACTAGATACGAGCAATACAGGCAGAAGGGAAAATTCCATGGAACAGGAAAGTGTAAAAAGGCAGCACAGAGCAGGAATAAGCTTAGAAGCATAGGTGTTGAAAACAAGCGAGAAATACCAGCAGGACCTGGAGCTTTCTTGTCTTGTTGTTGTTGTTCTGTGGTTTTGGGAACATCAGCGACTAAGGCTATATTGTTCCGTGTATACAGTACTCTCTATAAATTACGTGTGTTCTGAGGTCGATTTTCTGTTTGCTAGACGAAACAACCCAGTTTCCGGGAGGAAAAACCATGTTATAATCGCCTGGATCGACTAGCCTTTCTTGTCATTAAGATTTTTCAAATTCTTCTGACACAAGTCTACAGAATGTATTGAGTAGAGTATACTGGGAAAGGTAGGATGTAGTTTACCGCGATTAGGAGTTAGAAGAAAAGTAAGATCCTGGTAATTCTGCGTATCTTTAGCTGAGGAGATAACATAATAGGTTAACAGAATTCGGAGTATAGATGGTCAAAATTGGTCACTAATTTTGGCAAGGAATCAGAATGCTCGACTACCGTTTGTACAAGGAGCGAGTTTTCCTACACTTAGCCTGTTAAAAATCCAGTTTGTATTGATTAACAGTTTGTATTAATCAATACAAACTGGCTTTACAATTGTGAGCTTTAATGTAGGAACAAAATGAACTTGGAGATGGATGTGAGCCAATGCCGACATGCAGCATTCGTAACTTGAAGAGTCTTAGCACATTTATTGGAAAGTCAAGGGCAGTACAACCAATTTAGCATTCTTATGATGACATACACTACGAGGTTTTGAGTGGCCACAAGAGAAAGGTTGCCACTGGGAGCAGACTATTTGTAATCACCACTACTACTACTAATAATAATAAAAAACCTGCCTGAAAGGCTATCCGCTAGCCAAATTTGATAGGATATCTTTATAAAGTAATTGCTGAATTAGCTTTTCAGCTAGATTCAAACATATTTGCCTCAAAATGCAAGGGTAATTTTATTTATTTTCTACCATTATACTACTTAGGAAATTACAAAAAAACACGAGTACGCATATGCTATCTAAAGGTTCCGGAGTAAACCTGGAAAGATGGCAACTTTAGGAATGATTCAACATCACTTTCTGAAACATAAAAATATAAAATTACATGAAAATCCTGTCAGGATTCAAGTTATTGCACTACATGTTGTCGGACAGTATGGTGAATACAACAGGTGCTTTACATATTTGCAAAGTGCCTAAAAATGAATTAGCAATTTATGTACATATTGAAAGTTAATGCGTTTGATTGATTTATTTTTCAAAATCTGGTTATGAACTTGTTCCCTGAACTGCACGCAAAACAGAAGGGGATTTATGTGTGGGGTCTTTTGCTATATCGCCATTTTATAAAAATTTTCCATATGCAATGACACTATTCTTCAGTCACTTCGAATTGAAGAATTAGTGACTGAAGAATTAGCGATGCAAATGTAAAAGAAATGAGCATATTTCAAAATCCATTTAACTGTGCTGTTGAGGAGCTTCCACCAAAACTTCAATTGGAAGTGATGAATCTGCAATTTTCATCACTTCCAGTTCATTAATAATAAAAACGAGTGTATTAAAATATCTAAAACTATTTTTAGAATTTTAAATTTCTTTAAATATCTAAAGTTACATTTAAATTGATAAGAAAATTTAAAAAAAAAATTAATAAATGTACAAATTATTGATTTACCAGCTGGTCGCAAAGGATAAGATCCGACAGATGTCGAGGAGGATTAGTAGTAATCATCTTTCTACGTTTCTTGATTATGTTTTTGTTTCGGATTCCATTTAATCCTTGTTTAATTGACTATAGAGTCCGATATGTTTTCCTTTTCATGCTTATGATATGGTCTTTGAAGGACAAATATTTATCCAACGTTAACCCTAGATCTATGTGCAATGCTATCATCTGCATTGGATTTCCATTGATGCTAAAGTTTGGGTTATTCACCAGATGGGGAATAACTTGCATGCAACTAAGAAAAGCATGGCCAACAGGACCACCTCCTATGATACTCTTTCAAGATACTTGCAAGTAAATCTGAGAGGTTTAGAATGTCGTATACAACTTTCTGTATCTTCCCCATTGGTCTTTCGGTTCTCAAGTCTTCCCTTAACCTGTCCTAGATATTATCCTAGGTTTCTAATATATTTATCTCTTGTATCTTGAGGTTGCCTCTCTCTCTCTCTCTCTCTCTCTCTCTCTCTCTCTTTGCGCCTTTCAAACATCTCAAGCAGTTCTTTCTTCCTACTATCTAGTCGCTCACCTTAATCTTATTTTACTCTTGTTTGGGGATAAATATCTGTTCTTTCTAGAGATGCAGTGCTTCTATAAAATGTATAAACTAGAATTCAATAATTCTCGTTGTTATGGACTTCTCCCTTGGCTTTGATCTTTCAGCATCATCCTGTAAATAAGAACGTCAGCATAATATCAAGATCAAATGAACTTGTGTAATCTTATCTTGGAAACTTTTGGCAAGTGTTTGACAGCAGAAGTCAGGAGTTAACATGAAAGGTTACTATGGAAAGAGTATAGCTGTGAGCTCATTAAGCAGCTAAAATTTTTCTCAGAATCCTGAGCCCTGCAATTTACAGAACCTGGAAGCGAATTGGATTATATTAGCGTTTCTTAAAGATTTCACAAGATTTTCCATTGACCTACATATATTTGTTTTTGAAATTCTAAAGAATCAAATGGAAATTGGCATCGAATTGTTCTGCCTCAATCACTCCAGTTGGCGAACTCGAGATCTTTTTCATCGAGAACTTTGAAAATTCTGTGAAAAAGACGTATTTCTGAATCGATACAAATGATATAAGACAAGAAAGAAATTTCAAGATTTCAAGTTTCACAGAACCTTCGATCAGAAAGAGCTTCTTGAGAAGATGGCGCAGAAGAGAATGTGAGATAGCGTTCTAAAGAACTATAAAGTTTTTTACTGATATATTGCAATGCCTGCGAAGGTAAATTGTCTTCAATTACCGAATAATCACTCGAAGAGGATTTAGCCATTTTATTTTTGACTTTGATACACTAATTAATAAACATAAATCATAGCAGCCTAATATCTTGTACATAGTACCTTTAAAACAGAAAAGGTGTCTAAATAACTTCCGATATAATAATAAATAAAATGAAAAAAATGTAAAGATTTAATTTTTTATATATAATTCATTATTTAAAATTAATTTATATAAGTAAAAATGTTTATGAGACTCTTTATTGAAAGATAGCGATATTTTTTATTATCGATATTGTTTATCAGGATACACATTTAGTCTCGAATCAAAATGGCCTGAAATACGATACAAAAACGTTAATAACGGAGTGCCTCGGTGAATATAGTCCGTTTACTAAGAAATGTAATTGCAGAGGTTCAAATGACCTGCTTCGAGCAATCATATCGCCATAAGCACCATCGTTATTACTGCGTGGGGTATTCTCCTTATTATTGAGGATGGTACCTGTCAGCTGATGAGAGAACGCAACGCCAACCGTTTGTATCGAATGGCTAGAAGGAAATTCGAAGTCTGTAGAATGCTCAGAGACAGTGACGAATTACGGAAAAGGATGGCCTAGTTTTGTGACAAGCGTTGATGGGTACGTGCGTGATTTAGAAGTTGCATAAAGACCTTTATTCGGTGATCACTGATGGAAACAGGAAATACTCCGTACGTGGAAAGGGATGACGCGAACGGAGATTACCGTTGAAGTAATCAACAGAAGAACACGTGAGGCATGCATCCACTCAGTGGATAATAGCAGGCGCAAGTACCGACAGCTGGATTGATGTCGCAAAGCATTAAACAGCTGTTCGTTGCTTCCGCAAACATTAACATCCACTGTAACACCAAATGCGATGATTACTTCGAGACAGTTAAATGAGATCGAAGAACCCTTTTGGTGTTAAATGCCGAAATTTATGGTTTTCATTAACTCTAAAAGTAAACTGAAAAAAGTTTTCTTCATTTCGTGGAACAGTACAAGGAAGGAGAAATTAAGTGCAAATAATCAGTAATCCATGCGCAATAACACAAGACAAAATCAGCTTTAGATTTCCTCTCTTGGTTTATAACATTACGTGAGAATCTCGAGAGTGGATGATAGAATTTGAAGATAAATTCCAATGCACAAAATGGAACCCGAAATATTCTTAGATACACACACACACACACGTGTGTGTGTGTATCTTTTATAGGACGAAGAAAACTTAATTAACTTCAATCCTTCTAAAATTCAGTGCTCTATTATTTCTCACAAAAGATACTTGCAGACAAAGTCCGATATCTCCAATATTACTTCAAGTCTCTCTTGATATCGGTTTTATATTTCTTTTAAACAACTTCTGTACAAATCTTAAATCCGTTCTAGCAGGAAATATATATACATGTATATTATTCAGTAATCTTATTTATATTTAATGCTTCAGTAACGGTGTCAATTTAGATTCCTTATTTGTGTGGTAGTTCCTGCTATTCTTAATTTATCGAATTGTCAAGTTCCGTGTTATATTTGTCTTTCCTTTTCAGTTTTTGTTCTTTTGACAACATATCCTAATTAGTACAAGACTCGTGGAGCTCTCTGAGTAGCTACGTTATGTTTGTTGTTAATCCCAGGCCCTGTATTTCACAATTATTCTGTATAGAGCTGCTCTACTTAATTAAATGTCTTATATGTGAATGGAAAAAGTACAGTAATGAAAAGAACGGGCAGAAGGAATCGAAAGTTTAATCATAACCAAAAATGATAAAAGTCTTAGACAAAATTAAAAGCAGCATTTAGAAGGAAAAACGTAGGCCCATCACATTATTTATTTAGTAATCAAAAATGAAAAGAGAGCTTAGAATATACAATATAAACCAACACGCAAAGTTCTTATTTTTGAATATAAAATTCTAATCCTTTGTTTAAGATATTTAACATGGGGCAAAAATGTCAGTCTCTAATCCATAATTACCCCTAAGTATTTCACCACCTGAGCATATTTCAGGGATCCGGTAGGAGTTTGTACCACTGGAACTCTGTTTATACTCAGCTTCCTCTTCAGCAGCACAACGCGAGTCTTTGCCATAGATAATTGTAGTTTATTTTCTTCTCTCCATTTATAAATTCAATCCATTATTTTTATAGCCTTTTCTTCCAAATATTTTCTACAATTTACGCTAATTAAAATAGCAAGGTCATCCGCATAGGCGCTAGTTCAGACTCGCCCCAATCTTGACTTAATAATTCATACATTACTATATTCAATAGATAAGGTCTCACAGTAGCCTACCCTAGTTACCCATATCTTGTTCTCACCACTGTTTTTCTATTACTTAGGTAACTTCTCATAACTTTATATAACTGCGCTTCTAATTCCACGATTCTGAGTCTCCAATTAAAAGCTTAATTTGAAATTGGAGTTCTGACAAACACTGACTGTCGGTTAATACGCTCTTTTAAAAGCAAGGAGTCCTAGAGGGTGCCTTAGAAACGCCCCCGAAGCGAAGCAAATGAAGATTAACAGTTTCCTACATAAACAGGCTTTAAAATGCACTAAAATTAGTCACAATACATCTTCCGCTAAAGTAATAAATAATTTATTATCCCTGATTGCGGATTACAAATTATAATCTGAGAGTGCCTGTCATGTAGCATAATAATTAAGTTATAAATAGGATTAAATATGAGTATTATGATAAAATATTAAAACTGTGTTAATTATTTATAGAATAACCGACAAAAGTAAAGATTAATAACGAAATAAAATAAAATCTAAACATATACAATAAACAGAATGTTACGAAAGAATTATATAAATTATGGAAAATTAAAGAAATGGTAAAATCAGTCTTTAGAGAGCTCATACGATGAGGTAAAATGCAATTCTACAATAAGAGTGTGTGTACCTTTTATGCAGTTACAATCTACATTCAGAATGAAGAAGATTCTGATGTGTCAGGAAAATCATCTGCTGAAGGACACCTACTTTGAGTGGTTACCTGCAAGGGATTGGCAAAGTCATCAGGCTGATTCGGTTGAACTTCCAACGTTTCCTCGAAAGTCATTGTACCAAATTGATATTTGAATTTAGAACATTGGCTTCGCTCATCTAAAATAGATATTGAAACACTACGGTGGCCTAAACAAATTAAAAAAAATTCTGTATACTGCTGGATGATGCAAAATGTTTTTATAAAAATTATAAAAATAATTAAATTAACAATAAATCCTCATATTCAAAATGAACACTTCGGAGTCTTTTCTAGCGGAATGTGTATGAGTCAACAGGAAGAGTATTCATTTTATTTCTAGATGGTACATCAATAGTATCGGGACACCAAGAAACCTTCATAAGTAACTAAAAACACAATTTTAATATGATGCCAGACCACCTCTGGCTATCAATACAGCAAATAGAACAAAAGGAAAACTTTTAACCAATTTTTGTCACGTTTCACTGGAAATATTTTGCCATTCTTCGCCGAGGTTCTCTTTTAATGCTGCTTTTGCAATTGGCCCCAGTGATTCGTTTCACACAGGCCGCTTTAATTCTTATAAAAGTGAGGGTTATGATAGGTATTCAGAGTCGGCCATTCTAGTGATAGCACGTCTCTTCGAATCAGATGACCACGCAACATTTCATTTTATGGCAGGAAGACAAAATAAGCAATCGGTCGCCGCTATTCAACTTTGGTATCTCCTTTCGTCTTCCATTTCATCATGGTCTTCAGAGTTCGGAAATCCGTGTGCTCCTAACTCACCCGAGTTCGAACTGAGATCTTTTCATGTGACATTTCCCTTTAAATCGAACTGGATGACTTATACACCCAAAATTATTCAAAGCGGAACCCTACTCCTCCATCGTAGATCATATAACTACAGACTTGATTCAAGAGGGCTTAGAAATTCAACACCGTCGATCGGACACAGACCTTTCAAACGAGTTAAACGGGCTGACCAAGACGGGCGAAGATATACGGTGTTATCTTACATTTTAGTTTCAGGCCTTGCACGCATGTCGAGTCAGGTATGACCATGAAGCAGAACACTGCTTCAGCTGAACTACGTAACAGCTACTTTCAAAGTCATTTGAGAGAAGAGTATCGCAAGTATCCTGTTCGAAAAAAAATAACTGAACCCATAGAAAAGGTGGTGTAAATCGTACAGTTTGCGATGAAGCTGGACAAAATTTGGTATGATGGTGTACCACAGAATAACGATGAAATGAGATGAGGAGACAGTGAGAAACTTCGGCCAGGTGTAAAGAACATTTATAGGGGTTCTACAAGAATTACCAAAAAGATAATATGATAGGAATCAATAAAAGATACTCAAAAATATGGTCACATGAGATCAGTATGGCGTATGATCCCCTCCAATGGCTAAATGGGTCTGACAGCGGTGAATCATGTTCCACATAGCGTGTTTATAAGATTCTGTGGCAACACATCCCATTCTTCTACCAGCGTAGACCTTAGTTCACCAAGTTACCGAAGAGTTGACTGTCGGAATGCAAAGCGATGACCAAGGGAGTCCCACACAAGTTCAATTGGATTTAAGTTTGGTGATCGTACGGTCAACAGCAGTCGTTGATTATCTTCAGTTTCAACACATCCTTAACCACTTGAGCTCGATATGCGGTGGCGTTGTCATGCATGAAAAGGAAATCTGGGCCAACAGCATTCCTAAAAAGTCGCACAAAGGGTTCGAGGATGTGTTCTTGGTACCTCTACGCACTTACGGTACCCCTATGAAAAACATGAAGGGGAGTGTGGCAGTACATCGTTAATCCACATGATAACACCACCTCCACCGAAAGTGTCCCTTTCTCTGATGTTGGGGGAATGGTACCGCATTTCTCGTTTTCTTCAGATGAAATAACGTCTAGAATCTGTTTGTAGACTAAAACGGGACTCACCAGAAAACAGAAGCAGAACCCCCTTTGTCAGGGCTATAAGTCACATGTTCATGGCACTAGTTTTGACGAGCTCTGAGGTGGTTTGGGGTTAATGGGATACAAACCACCGGCTTCCTTTCGTAGAGTCTACTTGAATTGAACCTTCTTAACATAGTGCGGTTGGAAATATTTTGATCTGTAGCCACAGCAACCTCAAGGAACAGTTGATGATAGTACATCGTAGGGTTCCATCTTGCTCTTAGATCCAGAGAGCGGTGTGTTCTGGTTGACGTAGCCTTCGGGCGACCTTGGCCAGCGCTTGTTGTAATGGTTCCTGTCTCCTGAAGCTGCTTCCACAGTGCCGAGACGACAGTGCGTGACACATTAAGCCAAGGTGTCACCCAAGCCTGCGACTGTCTGGCTTCAAGTCGTCCTACGGCCCGTCATCTCCAAGAATCATCTAAATAATGATGACTTGCCATCCTGAGTACTGGAGATGTGGCTGTCCCACTGAGCAAAGAACCAAAAAAAACGGGAATGAAGTGATGTGGTCGCAACCTGTGTTTTTATAGGCATGAATAATCTGCGTAATGTCGGATGTCTAAGGTGGTAGATTGATTTCTATTGGATACCCAGAAGTTGCATTCCAGGATGCCTATTATATCAAATATTCGCCCTTTGGCGACATTGTTCACAATAAAATGTTCATGAAAAACATTTTCCTCTGTTAATTTTGTCGACAGTGTAGTTCGCACGCAGTCGATAGTGCTGGTGTTATTCAAGGACCAATCATTGTGTCAAGTGATGGAACAAAAAGCGAACATTATTTTATTTATCTATCGTTCTTTCAAATGCAGCAAAACCTACCAACCGTAGGTTTCAGTGCTGCATTACAACACTAGGCTACATTCTGATTTGATTATCGAAAAGTTTTTTGGACAAAGGGTGGAACTGTGGAGATAAAAGCACTTCTCGTATCCTGATTTATCACTCCCGTTCTAATCCACGCTGAAAGGACCACGATTTTACCGCGTTGGGGATTTTAAAAGGAAAATGACAAAGGAAATAGCAGCGGTTCTGAATGAATGATTAATTCTGAATGATTAATTTTGTTAATTTTTCACCCTAAAGTCTGTTTTCTTAAATTGACTGTGTTCAGAAACTTAGTTAGAACACTTTGCATGCCAAGAAACTTTACAATAATTTGTAAAGCAAATTCTATCGTTTTACAGTTAATAGCGAACCAACTTTCTTAAGTTCTTCTTTTTAAATTTTCTTTTGTTAAATAAACATACATCGCAATCGCCAAATGGAATGTGTTCTGAGTTCCTTATTAAAGCATTAAATTAACTGGTTTAAAGAAGGAATTACCAAACCAAATCGCGAATCAGTTCATGCATTCCAGATGGCCTGAAGATGGCTATACTTGGAACGAATTAGAACGTAAGAAAGTATCTCGCACATTTTGATATTGATCTGGGATATCATAAAAATTTTACTGAGACTTTAAACTACATCCGTCAGTGATTACATGATTCAGTTATTGATTGAACATTTGCGTATTTGCCCATCGCTGGCACTTTATTTCAACGAGGTGCACCTCCTTTGATATTAGCGTGCAGAAAGCAATTGAATTCACGTTCGTGGCAAATATTCTTGGATATAAAGCAAATATTACAGAAATTACGTTTTTATATTATCTTAATACGAAGTCAGGTTGGAAAATTAAGAATTTAAACATCGATTTTATGTTCAAGTGGATGTTTGAAAGTTCTGTACTTGCTTAGAACATGGCGAATCGATTTTAATTCAGGTGAGTCTGTGTGTTAGTTTGATGCTGAGCTCTCTTTCATCCTAGCACGAAAATATCGATGAAAGAAATCATATAAAATATGAATGTGATAGGCGAACAATCACACAATCAAACAGTTCTCTACGTTACTGTCAAAAGGATACAGTTTGTATATTCTATATCACTAGGTTGAAAACATGTTTACAACTTCCACAGTCTTAATTTATTCTCTTTTTCTTTTTTCTTTTTTTTTTGTGAAGAACGATGGTTGGATGGAAACTGAATTCATTCTATTTGCGATCTGTATAAATAAGTGAAGCGGAGAGAATTTGATATATATAAGTGAATTTGTATAAATAAGTGAAGCGGAGAGAAACTAAACCAACACCTCCCTCCTTCCCTCTCTCGAATCCCATTGGGAGAAGGTTGCTTGATTGGTTGGCTGTTGTAAGGCTTTAAGCGCATCAGAAACTTAGGCCATATTGCCTCTATGTAAGGTGTTTAAAGTTGCATGTGTTCTGTGGTTGATTTGTTGTTTGATGGAAGAAACCCGAGTTTCCTGGAGAAAAAAACATGCTGCCCTCGTCTGAGACCGACTGACTCAGCCACGTTATAAGAAAAGCCCATAAATTCCTTGCATCATTGACTGGATTCGGATATTTTCTACCTAGTGTTGGGAGGCCTGTGATAATACCCCACAGTGCTACCCACAAGGACCCATCTAGAAAAAAAGAAATTTTCTATACTGCCCTACCATTCACATCCAGACTCCTGCATGTTTATAAATATTCTTTATAAAGTAAACCATTAGCCTTCATGACAGTTCCAGTATCTGTATAAAACTCTCCATCAGTTGTTTTTTTTTCTCTGTAAATTCTTTTCCAATTCGGCATTCAAATCGCGATCAGTTCAGCTCTGTTTTCTGGGCAATCTCTCCTCATACGCAGCAGACGCTCCAATTCATCCTAGAGGTTTTCTCTAGAATTATGGTCAGTACAACTTTTCGACGCGTATGTTCCAAACAATCCATCTCAAACGCAAACAGCATAACACGGATTGTAGTTCTACTGATATCGGTATTGACCTTCCTCAGCGTGTTGCCACAACGTAGGTAACGCATTATTGTCCAGGGCGTCTAGATAGACCTTCGCATTCATGGTTTTGTCGAAAACAGCCAATGGTACTAAACCAAACTATGAAAAATAGCCCGGGCCATCACGCTACCCTTGCCGAACTTCATTGTCCGGACGATAAAGTCCAGCAGGTAGCGTTTTCTGGGTATCTGCCACATCCGGTCACGACTCCGAGACTGGTAGACCATGTACTTTGATATGTCACTTTAAAGGAGAACTTTCCATTAGTCTACGATCCAAGAACAGCCGGCTTTACAAAGTCTACCTACGTTCCGAGCAGACAAGTCTTCGTTTGACTTTCCTGTCACATTCCATCAGCGTCAAAGGCCTTCCAAATTTTTCCGTGAGTATTAGCACCAGTCCGCTTCCAGTTGCAGGTCACAATAGCAATAATCGAACTAGGGATCTTCATTGCTGCTGAAACGTTATGTACAGATCGAATCCTCATGTGTCATCGTATTATCATTCGGCACTGGAAGTCTGTTTGTTAACTTCATCGATTGCTGCATCTTTTGCATTTCCAATTTTATCTCGAAGGCCTACGGGCATATTCATAATTGTGTCTGACCTATGATTCTTGAGTAGAATGTGAAAATCAACCGAGGGGTGGCTAGATATGAATGGAATCGTATATGGACATTTTGTTTTTCAATCATAACTAAATTATTCCGTTTTGGCCAAGAGTTTCATGGCTTTTGGGAACATGGGCTTTTCTTCTCAAAAACAGGCAGACCAACCATAGCATACACGCGATATATATATACACAGTTGTTACTAAAAGAATTGACCCTCGAGAATTGGATTTCTTTAAAAAGATAGAAGAAATCAGACAATTTTCCGCTACCACCCTTTATGTTGTTGTTATTGTTGTTGTTGTATGGTTTAAGGGGCATCAGCGACTAAGACCATATTGCTCCTATATATTGTCTGTAAATTGGGTGTGTTCTGAAGTCGATTTTATGTTTGCTGGACAAAAACCCGAGTTTCCGGGAGAAAAAAACCACGCTACCCGCGTCTCAGATCAACTAATTCTGTCACATTGCAAAAGAGACCCATAAAAGTTCCTCCCATCATCAACGGGACTCGGATCTTTTCCGCTCGGTGTGGAGAGGATAGAGATCCAACTGTGCTACCCATGAGGGTACACTTTCTGCAATAAACTCATAAACAACGTGCTGGAAGTATCATCTTCCTATACAATACATTACAAATTGATCTGGAGTTGGTTTCTATTGACACATCTAATTTTACGTCATTTGGAATTATCTCAATTCGCTCATGCTGTGCCGAATTGAGCCATCTCAGAATACATTGCTCAATTTCCTACCTCAGCATTCTCATCCCTTTAAATTAATGTATAATGAAGTATATATCCTGCCATAAAACTCAGTCCCCAGACTCTTCTAGTATGAGAAATTATCGATCGCCTTCTTTTGTACTTCCTCAACTGGATAATTGCGATTTGCCCATCTTCCTACTGGTCACACTCACTGTCACCAACACAGCAATATAACTTATGCAGTTTTAAGCTAAAAGTTTGGATACAACCAACAGTAACTCAATTCGCAATTTTAAATTAATTATATGAGATTTTCTGAGCTGTTTCTACAGTATTATTTAGCGTTTCGTTTCATATAAATCCCCCTTATAAAAAAATTCAACTTTTTTTCATCTTGTATACCAATTTACATTCTGGTTATTTTTTTCCCATCCTGTGAAAACGCAGAAAAAAAAAGAGAAACAGGATTAAACCCCGTTTCTCCACTTTTATCAGTTTTTCGGTTGCTTTGCCTGTACACGCCATTTCTCATCGTGGTATCTCTCCTATTCACTTTAAATCTCTCTCTTTCTACCCTTTCTTTCTTTTTCTCGTAGTATTTTTTTGTTATCGTGATATCCATCTCTATTACCTGTTTAATTTTCTTCATATCTCACCTTTCTTCTCTCAACTTCTTCCCTTCTCAACGGTTCTTAATCTCTGTCTATCTATCAGTCAACATCCTCGATATTTCACGTCTTGAAATTCTTTTCTTGCCATTCCCATTGCTACTCAGTGTTCCTAGTGGACTATTTCATTTGTTTGTATTCTATCGGTAGCAAAGAACGTCTCACTACCTCAGTGGAGGCTTTCAGTAGCTTTCGAGCAGACTTAGATGGATGCAGTAACCTCCATCACTTAATCAACAGGCTAATCCTTCAGCCGGACAAGTATCCTTTGGGGAAATGCGTTAGGAAATGGAAGAACTGAATTATGTGAATCGCTGAGCTATTTGTTTTGTGCCCGGAACGAATTCTTTTAGTCTTATACTCTAAACATCTGACCGAAACATCCAAACTGGCATTTTAGAGAATTAAGAATGGAAATTCAACTTTGTTTCATTCTGTACAGACAGAACAGGAGATAGGTAGGTCGAAGTCCGCATAAATTTAACATATCAACGTCAGAACATGGAAGGTCCATTTAATAGAATGGTGGATCGATCTGAACTTTTTTCTACTCCTATTTCATCCCTTTACTTAGAGACTTCTTGTCTGTTGATCTGAATGTTATATTTGGACCGTGTGTGTGTGTGCAGGTTTTAATTAATTAGCAATTTTCCGCTTTTTTGTTCCTTTTTCAAACGTAAAAAACAAAATGGCGGTCGCAAAAGAGAATCAGGTATATAATGCTTTATGAATTTAAAAAAAAAATCAACTCGTCGTTCAATCAGACCTTGAAATCATCCTGTCCACATTCTTCGCTTCGGAGCCAAAGGAACTTTATAAACACGGCAAATAATGTTTGTAGGAAGATTTGAAAAAGCAGTAGAACACAAAGAAAAAAATATACAGTACTAAATTATGGACCCATTCTTCCTGGAAATCAGCGGCGTTCAATGACTCTCAAGTGAAAGGTTATTAAAAGATAAACAGCCACGGCTGAGGTGAAAATGGATGTTTTTCAATATAATTCTAATTTAGTACCAGTCTTCAAATACAATTATCCTGGGACAGTTCCATAGAACGTTCGTTGAAATGAGCACTGAAATAATTATTTCAGTTTCTAATTTTTGCACTGAAATACTTATTTCAAAAGCGGAACAGCTTTGTACACTAGAGCAATGGTAATTTGCATCTGGTCGTGCAAGTCAAAGTGAAAAAGCAGCAGATATGGGACGTGGTAAAGATAATATGGAGTTTCAAAAGGGCATGAGTGTGGGAACTCGTGCGTCGTGTGCTTCCATATGGAAACGGCATGTCTTGTAGGTTGCTCACGGCCCACCGTGGTTAAGGTTTACAAAGAATGGTGTCCAACTGGGCAATCCACCTCCCATTGACAGAACGGTAAAGGATTACGCAAGGTGGATGTTTGAGGTGAGCGAACGGTGCAGAGCGTTCTACGTGCTCAACGACAGGTCACTGTGCAACCGTTGACATCGCAGTAAATATGAGAAATGTAAGAACAATGTCCCAAATGACGATGCGCCGCACACTCAGACGTATGGGATTCCACAGCAGACGACGGCGAAAGGTCTGGTGTCAACAACACGCTGGTTGGACACTGGAGGACTGAAACGAGTGTGCTTGTCGGTTGAGTCCAAATACCTGGTGCAACCAAATACCGGTTGAGTCCAAATACAAGCCCCCTCAACATGAATTGTTGAGGAGGCTTCCATCCTGCAGTGGGTTGATAATGGCTGCACTTTACTTACTTTACTTACCTGGTGCAACCTGCCGACTGACGCCTTCGTGTGTGGCGCAAGCAAAACGAGTTGATGGACCCATCGTTCATGGTACCCACTATCCAGACAGATGGAGCTGGTTGCTTAATATGGAGCATGTTTTGCTGGTAAGAACTGAGATCCTTGGTGCTTACGGACCAGCGTTTAATTTCGGAGGTCTATCGACAGTTCTTAAGAGATTATTTGCCATATGCGCCCTACTATGTTGCATTTTTATCCAAACGGAAACAAGATCTCCCGTTATCTGCAATCAATTTGAATTAGTGCGATTTCAATTGTATTTTATGCATTTCGTCACATTTTGAAAGTATGGATTTTATTGAGCAGCGAATTTAAGATTTTATTTCAGATTAGAGAAAAGAGCAAAAGAAACCGAAAATGTTAAGAACAGTTTGGGAGGGTAAAAAAAAGGTCATATTAAGAACACTGGGAATAATCTCATCGACCCATGAATACTATACCCATAATTTGCCTGTTTTGCTGTGAAACTTGAGTTTCCGAGGAAAAAATCATTGCTATCCATGCCGGAGACCTACCAACTCAGCCAGAAGTGAAAAAATCCCATTAAAGTTCCTCGCCTCATTGACAGGATTCGAATATGGGTCTTTTCGACTACATAGGAGGATGATTTCTTTATGTTTATTGTATTATATTATTTGACGCACCGGCGCATTGTTCGTTATGAATTTGTCTCGCGTGGTCAAACACTAAACTAGGAATACTATAAAACGGTTGACTTTGCTCATTATGACTTTGGCTGCCAATGCCCCATTAAACAGAAAACCAAACAAGATGGTTCATACCAATAAGAAACAAAATGTTTCTTATTGGTATCAATTTGTGTATATAACATACTGTAATAAATCTATTTCCAAAAATTATATTTAAAGAAAAAACTTTGGTTTTTAATCAGGTTTTAACAATAACAAAAAACTCTTTGACATCGCATTTAAAATAAAATTTGGGATTAAAATAAACTTTCTGTTTATTATTAATATCAATTTATTTCCGAAGAAATGTCCCTTTTATACTCCAGGATGACAGCATAAGGGAGGCGTTCGCGAGATGGAGAGAATTCAAGAATATCTCCGTATTTAGGAGTCATGGGGGCTTGACCTAAGGCGCCGAGAAGCGTGTACTTCAGCACTCTCGTGCTTGGTCACTGGACTGGCTTTGGATTCATGGATTCAATTGTTAACCAGGCATATTACCTGGTTAACAATTGAATTGTTAAAAGATTGACTCCTATTTGCTCCTCAAACCATGAGGAGCAAATAGGAGTCAATCTAGATTCTCTCGATCAACTATTTCCAATCTTGATTCTAAAGATGGCCACCTAGCAGTATGCGTAGTAAGAATACCTTTGAATGGGCTTGTCACGAAGGGACAAGTCTGTTGAATAATTGTTTCTGTAGACATTGTCATCGCACATTAGCTCAATGCCAATGTGATGTTCAGATTTGTGTGCTCTGTGGGAAATGCCATTTAAGGCTCTTGAGTCTGGTTGCACGGGACTGGAGAGGCGATTTATTACTTTTTAGTATTCTAAGGTTCATTGGGCGTGATAACATCATATCATCTAGCGAGAGTAATATGTTTCTTTCTGATGAGATGAAACTACCAAGGAGTCCATCCTAGAGAAGTGTAGAGAATGATGCTGGAAATGGTAAAAGGCTTTCCTAGAATTCAGATGAGACACTGTAGTATCTAGTACTGGATGCCAATGATTCGTCATGCTGATTCGTCATCAGATGGAAAATGGTTTCTAGAGAAAACAGTCCAAAGCAGATAGCTTTAAGATATTACAACCAACTTTGAAATATCGGATTTCGTATACCTCCCTGGTGGCACACATCGAACAACTTCTTTACAATTGTTTTGTCTGTGTGTTGCCACTACAAACTATCTGTTATCTAATGAGGGACAAGTTCTAAAGCAGTCAAAGCATTCTCAACGCAAAGGTGTTCTGTTTGAAAGTAGTAAATGCTTGGCAACTCGTTGAAAAACGTTTTCTCTATCGTGAGTTTTTTTCTATTGTGAGAATTAGACCATTACATTGTCTATTCATTTCATTTTCAATTGGTTTTACTAACAGCAAGATTTAAAGAACAAAAAATGCGTGCGTCTTATAAAGAGAGAAATTTCACCCTTATTTTGCGAGGATTTTTACAGATAAATATGATCTTTGATAAAAGTTTACTGTATTTAAGTTTTTTTGTGTTGAGGATTTAGTTGCTGGGAATAAAATTCATTTTTCAAGGATATAAAGAAAAACATTAATTTGTTTCTTGTTGAAAGTAGAAAACTGTCAACAAGAGACCAGAATTCGTGAACAGAATAAATGCCATTGGTATAGATTAAAAGACTACAAAGAAGTAAAGACTGTAAAGAAATTTATAGAGAATAAATTGAATATTTGTTCTTCGCAAATATTCTGTTTCCTAAGTACATAAAAAAGGAACTATAGAAGGCTCACGGCCGTACAAACATTGAAAAGGTCTGTATTCGCAGGAGTCAATGTGCAGAAGTCAAAGAGAGAGAGAGAGAGAGAGTCTTGGAGCAGGCATTGCACATCAAACTTGAATCAAGTGATGAAATGAAAATATTGCCATTTGTATTGTTTGTTAGATTTAAATCATTATAATGCCAATTTCCCAAACAAACGCGATTGGGTCCTTGTGATTAAAACTCTTGAAAATTAAATGTTTTTATATTTCATTACTTGTAGTAGTAGCAGTAGCAGTAATGGCAAATGATGAAAGAAAAAGCTTAAATGGCATCGGCTGAAAAAAACATTCAGTTCGCCCATTTGTATTTTACAAGAATTTGTCTAGTTCTCCTTTGAATTTATTCAACCCCTCCTCTTCCACAACAGGAACAGATGGAAGCCGGTTCCAAAAATCAACCACCCACTGGCTGAAGGCAAAACGTCCGCACATCTATCCTGCAATCACCCTTCCTCAACTTGAGTTTATGCCCCCTCATGTGTGTAGTCTCAGCAAGTGGAAGAATACCATTGACATTCAGACTACTCAATCCTTCAAGGCTTTATTATTTTATTATTATTATTAAAATCCGTTTTTTAAAAAGCAAGTGTTTGCTTTCACCCCTTATACACAGCCGACCGGCTAGAAGGGTGTACAAAATGCATGAATTGCAATTATATACAATATAAGAAGGGTGTACAAAAAGCAAAAATTACAATTATTTACAGTATTTACAATATAAGAAGAGTGTACAAAAATGCACGATTACAATTATTTACAATATTTACACAAGTGCGTATATTTACAATATTGTTTACAAGTTCACTCATTGTCAAGATTATAGTTGAAGTAAGCAGTGCGCTTCTGAGATGCTCTTCACTCTGTACTGCTTGCTTTCGGAGTATTTCACAGAGTCTATTGTCAATGAGTTGAAAAGGTTCACTGCGTTGTTTGGGAAGAAGTTCTTCAGACAGCACAGGTTGGATAGTTTAGAATGCAAAGGTAAGTAGGGACTGTCATTACTGCGTCCAGCACGTGGAGTAGAGATAAGTCCTCGAAGACTGGGGGCGTCAATCACACCGGTAAGCATCTGAGAAAGAAGAAGAATATTCCTGGATGCAATGTGAACTCTCCAGGGAGTCATATTTAAGTTGGTATATAACACAGCCCTGGAGATGGTGAAAGCATTGCCCGTGACCTTGTTCATCCATCGCATTACCCAGTACTCAACTGCGAGGAATCTATTTATGTACGATGTCGGGGCAGAAGACCAGATTGGTGATGCATACAATGCGATAGGTTGTAGGCATCGCTGAACGTATCCTCCGACTACATCTACGTTCAGTAACCCCGTCAGCTCTTGTCGAATTGCCCACATCGCCGAGAAAGTCTTAGTTTTCATGGTCGAGAAGTGGGTCTGAAAAGTGAGGCCCTCATCCCAAGTCAAGCCGAGGTCGGTGTGAGACTTCACTTTCCTTATCTGCAGTCCGTTGTGATAGGCTGTGATGTCATTTTTTATTCTCTTTTTTGTAAAGATAAGTTGAGCTGACTTTGATGCATTTATTTCCAGACCTATTTGCAGTAGATATGCTACAAGGCTGTCGATCAGGACGGAGACTCGCTGATTGGTCAGATGAGTTTGTTCAGCTTCTTTAGACGTTATGTATAATTTGAGGTCGTCTGCATACGATGAGAAATCAGTATACCTTGCGAGGAAGGGTTCAAGGGCAGCGGCGAACAGTACACAGGATAGGACACCTCCCTGTGGTACTCCTCTCGTTATACTGCACTCCTGTTGGAAGGATTTATAGCTGATGATGAGTTGTCTTGGTGTAAGGATGCGGTTGATGGTTTTTAGCAGGCTTCCAGTAATGCCAAAGTACTTTTCCAGAATGTTGATGAGAGCGGGAATTGAGAGCTTATCATAAGCAGATGAAATATCCAGGAAGATGACGTCTAGCTGAGATTTACTGTTGAGAGCAGTTTGAATTTTAAATAGGGTATCCAGTAGGTTTGTATATGTAGATCTTTTGGGGATCACGGTGTGCAGATGTTTCGGTCTATGAGAGAAGCATTGGGCGATCAGTGCTGATAAGATAGCTTTCTCAAACACTTTTAATAGAGAGCAACCCACTGAGATCGGTCTCAAGTCCTTAGGTTCCTTTGGGTTTCTTCTTTTGGGTATGGGTTGTACCCTGTAGTGATTCCACATTGTCGGGATTGATCCGGATTTCAATCCGGATCAATCCCGACAATGTGGAATTTTAAACACCTCAATAAGATCTCCCCAAAGGTGTTTGGTCTCGAGACGCTGCAATTTGCAGAACTGAAACCATTCTAAGTAAGAGCACCATTTTGTTCCCTTCACTAATCTGGTTGCTCTTCTCTGCACCCGTTAAAGCTGATGTGAATCTTTCCTAAAGTGGGGCCTCCAGATCTGTATAGAATTCTCAAGATGGGGCCTAACCGTGGCCTTATACAAAGGGATAATCACCTGGTTATAACTGTTAGCAAAATTCCCATAAATCATTGACAAAACTCCATGAGCTGTCCTGTCAGCAGGTCTGCACCACCCAGAGAATTCCATGTCTGACTGCACAATTATACCCCCAGTTCGTTTTCATTCTCCACTACCCTGACTGTAGTATCACTCAGTTGATAAGTTACTCTGGGATTACTGTTACCCATGTGCAGTACCTTGCATTTGTCAATGTTAAATTTCAAGTGGCATTTCTCAGCCCTTCTACCCAATTTTCCTAAATTGTGTTGCAATGGCTCTCCATGATGACTGCCATTAACCACTCTGCCAACCTTCGTATTTATATCAAACTTAGATGTTCTCGTGGGTAGCACAATTGGTAGAATTGCCATCCTCACCACACCGGCTGGAAGAGACCTGAGTTCGAGTCCTGTCGATGATATGAGGAATTTTTATGGGCCTTTTTCACAACTTAGCTGAGTTATTCGGTCACATGGTAGGGTAGCATGGTTTTTTACTCCAACTTGGGTTTTTCGACCAACAAACAGAAAATCGACCTCACGACACACTCAATTTACAGACAGTATACACGGAGCAACATGGCCTTAGTTGCTGATGCTCCTAACACCCTATTGTTGAATAAGAAACAACAACAGCAAACTAAACTTAGACATTAAGCCTAATGTGCCTTCATTAATACAATTTATAAATATTGAAAATGACAATGGACACAGCACTGAACCCTGGGGAGCTCCACTAATAACATTAGTCCACGAATAACATTAGTCCAGTACCCATCGATTACTACTCTTTTTCCGTAATTAATTTTTATGTATATGTTAAATTAGTTATAAATAATATATTAACTATTACCAGCGTACCTAAGTTCGAAAAATGCTCCTAAAAACCAAATGACAAAAAACAACAAACAAACAAGTTCGAAAAAACACAAAATATGATAAATTAACAGCCACTCCCCAACTTACGAACACGCGACTTAAAACAATCGTGTAATGTTTGTAAAAAAATTCCATAAAGTAAAATGTTTTCACCAATGAATGAACTGTTATTTTTTTGCGCTTTATTTTGTTTTCGCAAATGAACAACCGTCCAATATTTATCTATATTTTCCGTGATCAGTTAAAAAGAATAAAATTTGAATTATCGATGTTGAATAAGAAATTCAACATCGATAATTATAATGGAACTGCATTTATTAATAAGGGATCCACTCTGCTTTAAGGAAACGTCGACTAAACTCGGGTTGAAGAACAAATAGCGTCAGTATTTTTGCGAATAATGAAGCAAAGAAAACAGTAGGTAGGCATCAGCAGATTGATTTTTGGAAGCTCTATCTACACGCTAGTCGCATCAAATGTAAAAAGACACCCAGGGGGAAAATTTCTGCCTCTTGGAATTTTTATTGGCATCGAAACGCCTCGTAAGAACATCTCTTAACAAATAATACTTTTGGAATGAGTGTTTTCAGGATGGTTGGTTAATCAAGACACTGTCCCAAAGTAAACATTCCTTCCTTTCATTAGTACAATGGAATTAGACGCATTCCAATCTCAACGTTACTCAAGGTTTTTCTTCAATTACAATAGAGTTTCGCCATTTAATAAGAAAGAGAGGAACTGACCTGTGAAACTTGCGTTAATTTTCTGAAAACCGAATAAATTCGGAAATAACTACTTTAAAGGTAATTAAAAGATGAAAAACCTTTACGCCTCAAGAAATCTTTTAATTCCTCTTTTTAGAATTGAATTTTAGCTGAAACAAGAATAGAATAGGCACTTTAGAATATTCTTCAGTGTGTCATAAAATACGCAGAATAACTATGGTTAGCCTCCAGAGTATAAAGAAAAATCTGGTGGAGAGGATTTCAAAGAACAGGGGTTCGAGTTTGGAGAGGATAAAAGGTTCAAAGACAGGGGTTCGAGTTTGGAGAGGATAAAAGGTTCAAAGACAGGGGTTCGAGTTTGGAGAGGATAAAAGGTTCAAAGACAGGGGTTCGAGTTTGGAGAGGATAAAAGGTTCAAAGACAGGGGTTCGAGTTTGGAGAGGATAAAAGGTTCAAAGACAGGGGTTCGAGTTTGGAGAGGATAAAAGGTTCAAAGACAGGGGTTCGAGTTTGGAGAGGATAAAAGGTTCAAAGACAGGGGTTCGAGTTTGGAGAGGATAAAAGGTTCAAAGACAGGGGTTCGATTTTTGCTATCGGCTTCGTACGAATCATATTGAAGCTGCTCTTCTGTCCAAATTGATCGAGTTGAGAACTGTCAGACACTTAAAAGGAATCTCTTCTGTTCATTTACTTCCGAGCATGCTTTGAAGGTTCGATCAGCAAAAAATAAGATAATTTATGCCAGTCCCTCTCATGAATTGCAGCCCCTTATGAACTGTATGTCTGCAAATTAAATGAATAATACTTGTGTGATCATTTGAATATTTTAAAGGATGAAAATCCCGAGCGGATTGTGAGAGGAGAAATATTTCAGTAGCCACCAAGTGTGTATAGAATTTATTTATGATGGTCTGGTGGAACTTGTTTCTTGAGTGCTTTTATAACGTACAAATGCATACTCTATTCGGATTCTTTCAGATACAACTGGGAAGGATTTATTTTGGTAAAGTCTCGGATATGTTGTTCAGTATCTGAGCTCGACGTCAGCTCAATCTTTATTCTCAGCTAAGAATAGAAATATCACGCTGATGATGTGGAAAGGCAGCATATTCAGTTGCGAAATGTTTCCTTTCAACTCTGAAATCCCTCACTCCCACGTTATCTGAATATTTTCAGCTACCTTTTGATGCCAGTGCTCATACGGCGCCATCACACTGCTAGAAAATTCTCAATTCGTTGTCAAGTTTCTTCTTGGAACATTTTGTGAATTCCACTGAGAATATTGGCCACAGCAAATTGCGACGCTGATAAATTGTATGCGATGCTTTTAAGTTAAAAGAGGAGCTAATATTAAAGCCAAGGCTTACAACCGCATTTCAGAAAACGAATTTAACTCAGTGGAATTTTTACTCCAAGAACTTATATGTTGCTATATTTTTATTGCCATCAGTAGTACAGTTGTATGTTTTGTATTTTTCCAGCATATTACTTTTGATATGAAATCTGTTATTTTATATTAAAAGTAACGTGTAAAATTTACATTTAAAATAAAGATTTTAAATGTAAAATCTTTATTTTATATTCACCTTTTGATGCCATATTTAAAATAAACAAATGCTGGATAGATTGGTATTTTTTTAAATGTATTCGCAGCGTCAGGAAAATTGCTGCACCCTAGCATATTTAAATGAATTTCAGTATAAAAGAGGAAGGATAAAGGCAAATCAAACCAGCAGAACAAAAAGGCTATTTATGAAGGATGGTTAAAAAGTTGTGAATAGAGAGTATAAGAGACAAAAAAAGTTTCAGAAATAACGTCTAACATTGGCCAAAACAATACGAAGCTCTATTCAGAATCGAATTGAGCCACCTTTGTTTCGAATAACAGCAAGTGTGCTGTGCGGCTCGGATTCTATAAGGTGGTTTTGTGCAGTTTGGTCTAATTGTAACCATTCTTCTAGCAAAATATCTCGTAGATGCAAGTTGAAGGAAGAAGACTTCGTTGCCGAAGAGCTCTCCCAGAATATCCCATGCATTCTCAATAGAACAGTTATATAAATTCGAAATAATAAGCCTTTGCTAGAAAATTTGATGCTTCTAAATACGATTGAGATCAGGTGAATGTGGGGACAAGGGAAGACGTTGGAAATCCGTGTCATGATTCTGGCACGATGCGCTGCTGCATTGTCATCCATAAAGTGGCCATCACCGCCGAGATAAAAGTGAAACAGCAGCAGGGTGCAGTCAATCTGTCAAAAACGTCAGCTACTTCTCGGATGTCAGGGTCGTAATTTTTGACCAGTGTTTGTGTATATATATACTGTATATATAAAGGGACGATATCATCCATTTTCCAACTTGGGAAGATTCTATAGAAGGGACATAATTTGCCTTCGTAGTTGCTTATTTACACCTCATAGAAAATTTCAGGCATAATTGAAACGCAACCCGTGAGGTTTTACGATCTGTACCACTTTTAACTCCACTCCCCTTAGCTTGTATATAAGTAACTCCAAGATTTCTGCTTCCCAGGTGCAAATCTTTAGGGTTACTAAACTTCAATTGCCATTTCTATTCCAACCGGTTTAAGTCATACTGAAGGAAAATGGCCTTATTGTAGCCATTAACTATCCTTTCTACCTTTATATCATCAGCAAACTATGATGACTTCCTCGGCACTCCCTCATCCATGTACTGATATACACTGCCCTGCGATTAATATGCGACACCTCTCCATTGATAGTCGGTTTTAACTTCCCAGTATTGACTGGAATTGTGGGTTGGTCATTCATACACTAGCAAGACTTTTGTGGATTTATTGGATGCTTGTTTTTTACAGCAGCATGTTCTAGAGGCAAGAGGGCTTAATATTCTTGATCTGATTATCAGCAGTGATTTTCCAGCCATTAAAAATCTGCATACTAAGAAACCACCAGGTCACAGTGTACGGATGTGGAATTTAATTAAAGATTTAACGACCATCTGGGGTAAAGGAAAGGGATTTTGCTTTCGCAAGGGCGACAACAGTGGTCTCAGACGGTTTTTAAATTCTATACAGTGGGAATGGGACCAACTGATGATGTTATCAACAGCAAATTCTAAATGGGAGAGCATTCAAGGGAGCGACAAGGCTTTTGTTCCAACTAAGAAATACTGTTCAAGGTTTAGGCTTAAATCGTTGTCAGATAAACTAATGAGACTCGTGCCAGAGAAGACAATTGCATGGGATAAATATACATTATCTGACGACACAGGGGACTACGGTAGATATAAGCAAGTCTGTAATCAAGTCACAAATGAGGTTAGGCAGGGAAAGGCAGATTATGAGAAATCCTTGGCAAAGGATGCAAAGAGGAACAGCAAAGACTTTTATACTTATGTGAACTCTAGACGGAAGGGATGAATCAGAATGGGCAAATTGATATCGATCGTTTGAATGTTGATGATCCTGCTCAGGTAGCTGACAAATTGAATGAGTATTTTGCAAATACATTCACGCTTGAAGAGTTATTTAGGGACGGGAATTCCAGAAGTTTATTGAATTCTAAAAGGGAGCTAAAGGATTTTTCAATAACTGAGAGTAAAGTGAAGGAGAAATTGTTGAAGTTAAACAGAAGGAAGGCACCTGGGGTGGATGGGATCTATCCAGTTGTATTAAAGTAGGCAGCAAAGGAAGTAAGCAAACCGTTAGCCATTATCATGAAAGCATCTCTGGATTCATGGAATGTCCTCGTGGACTGGCGATGTGCAAATGTATTCCCAATTCACAAAGGGGGATCAAAGGGTGATACGAATAATTACAGACCTGTTAGTTTAACTTCTGTTCTGGAGAAACTAATGGAGTTACTGGTTAAAGAAGCATTGCACGATCATCTAAACAAGACTGCAGTTATAGCTCAGACACAACATGGGTTTGTTAAGGAGAAGTCTTGTCTGACCAATTTGGTTGAATACTACGATGTAGTCACAAAGTAACTGGATGCAAAAAATAATTTTGATATCATATATCTGTATTTCAAGATAGTTTTTGACACTGTTGCGAATGGAAGAGTACTGTACAAATTGGAGCAGTATGGCATTAAGGGCAAGTTGCAACAATGGATAAAAAGGTGGTTGAGTGGGAGAAGACAGAGAGTGGTAATCAATGGACACTGCTCATCGTGCATTTATATATTTGTGGAGTCCCCCAGTGTTGGCTGTTGGGCCCATTGTTGTTTTGTATATTTATCAATGATTTTGATGAAGGTTTATCAGGCCTAATGTCCAAGTTTGCAGATAATACTTAGGTTGGCAAGGCTGTTAATGACAAGATGCTATTGCAACAGGATCTAGAAAAGTTGGGCAGATGTGCTGAAGGTGGCAACTAAACGTAATCTACAGACCAGGTAATTGTGAAGATTATGACGGTTATTTAACACAACTAGATGACTGTTATTTGTATCAACATGTCAGGGAAAGTACTAGAGAAAAGAATATCCTAGACCTCATCATCACACATGAATCAGATGACATAACAGGGCTGACAGTAGAGGAACCAGTAGCAGGAAGTGATCACGGAGTTCTATGGTGGATGATGATGAGAGAGGTAGCAGCAGTAAAAGGCAAAGGAATGGGTTTTAATTTCAGAAAAGGAAATTACGATGCTTTAAAGTACTACATGGCCTCTATTAACTGTGTAGATATCGCGCAGAGAGTGAATACATTTGAACTGTGGTATGCTTTTAAAACATTAATCACAGATGCCTTGAATGCGTATATACCATTAAAAAATACTCCATGAGGAGGGTTCCAAGTTGAATGAATAGTGAACTTGCCACATTACTTGAGCAGAAAAAGGTGGCATGAAAAGGTTACAGAGCAATAAAAAGTACCGAAGCCTATAACAGCTACAGGATGATCTGTAATAGAGCCACAGAAAAGGTTTGACAGGCAAAGGCAGTTTATGGGAAATCGCTAGCAAACAGAGCAAAGAGGGGGGGGGATAAGGAATTCTTCACATATATAAATGCTAAGAAGAGGAGGACAAACCAGATCGGACCTTTACGTAAAGAAAGGGGATAGTATTAAATACACCAGCTGCTGTTGCAGATGAACTCAACAGTTATTTTGCATCGATGAAGAACCTTTCGTGGCAATGGGAAATTGTGCGAGGGAAGTTGAAAAATATGTAATTAATGATATTGAAATTTCGCAAGATTATTTAATGAAAAAACTTTCGAGCTTACAGGCCAGTAAGGCTCCTGGAGTTGATGGAATATACCCTATAATCTTAAGGGAGCTGCAAGTGAGTGCATTGAACCATTGAGGCTAATTACGCAAGCATCACTAGACTCTGGGGAGATTCCCTTGGATTGGAAAAGTGCAAATGTATCTCCCATACATAAGGGTGGCTCTAAAAGTGAAGTTGGAAATTATCGACCTGTCAGTCTGACTTCAGTAGTAGGGAAAATCATGGAGGCAATGATCAAGGGTGGAATTCAGCATCATTTGGATCGAATTGAAATTCTCAAGGATACTCAGCATGGTTTTGTAAAGGGAAAATCATGTTTAACAAATCTGGTTCGCTATTTCGAAAGGGTCCCTCACGAGCTGGATTTAGGGAATAATTTCGACATTGTTTATTTAGATTTCAGCAAAGCTTTTAACTCAGTCCCACATGAACGGTTGCTTTATAAGCTGGAACAGGTTGGAATCACTGGAAAAATCCTTAGATGGATAGCAGCATGGCTTCAGAGCAGGAGGCAGAGGGTTGTGATAAATGGCTATTCCTCAGATTGGGTTGATGTAAGAAGTGTGGTTCCCCAAGGATCAGTATTAGGACCACTGTTGTTTTTAATTTTCATAAACGACATCGATGAAGGGATAGAGGGTGTGATGTCTAAATTTGCAGATGATGTTAAATTGGTAGAGTAGTTAATGATCACTGTGAAGCTGAGCTTCTTCAGAGAGACCTAGATAGACTTCAGGAATGGTCAGAAAAATGGCAGCTGTGCTTTAATCCAACAAAGTGTAAGGTATTACACCTGGGAAACAGTAATCCCAAAAAAACGTATTCACTTGGTGGAGTTCAACTAAACCCAGTACTGGAGGAAAGGGACTTGGGTGTTACGATACGGTCAGACATGAAATTCTCTGAGCATTGTAAACAGGTTGCAAGGAAGGCCCATGGTGTCCTATCGATGATCTATCGAACTTTTGCAAATAGAGATAGGGACGGGATAATCCCATTATATCAGGCTTTTGTTAGACCACACTTGGAATACTGTGTTCAAGTATGGAGACCGCACCTAAAGAAAGACATCGAGCTTCTTGAAAGAGTGCAAAGACGGGTAACTCGCCTGGTGAGATCGGAAAAAGGGCGTCCTTATGAAGAAACACTTCGAATACGTGGGTTGCAGAGTTTGGAAACTAGACACCTTAGAGGAGATTTGATTGAGGTGTTTAAGGCTCTGAGAGGCATCAGCAAAATGAATGAGGACGAAATTTTCAAGATTATAAATGATGCTAGAACTAGGGGACATAAATTCAAGTTACGGGGGAAAATGTTTAGATTGGACTGCAGGAAGTTTTATTTCAGCCAGTGAGTTATAAATTACTGGAATAAGTTACTTACGTGGGTGATAGGTAGAGGCTGACAGTTTGGGGAAATTCCAAGGTCATCTTGATAGTACCTTCGGGTGAGGGAAACGCATAGGATGATAGGTTTAATTTCCTTTTCTTTTATTAATTATTCGTTTTTTTTTTTTTTTTTTGGCGAGCTTTCTTGCATCATATGCTTCTGATAATGCTAATGTAGACGTCTGGATATTGATGGTAGGGAAGGGAATGTACTGGGTGCGATAAATTGCTGGTATCGCAATGTCATACGAATGATATAATATAATTATTACTCCCGAGAACCTCTCTGATGCCTCGTGAAAGTAGCAATTGAATTCGTTGTAAAGACAAAAGCTTTATTTGCTACTCTGAGCATAACATATATTTCATTAAAGCTACGAAGCTTGGAATTACGTGTTTATTCGTAATTCAAGTTTTACTTGCTTTTAGACTGTCCCTAGTTATATTTAATGTAAGTTTAAACTTTTGAAGGTGACATTTATTTGAAAGCAATGCAACTGGTTCGCATTCAAATATTTAAAATAATAATTATTATTTTAAATTATATTTAAGGAATACAGTTTCGTTTTATAAAAGTTGTCGATTAACTTCTAGCAAGAGGAATTCAAACAGAAGAGAAGAGAGCACACACGCACCCATATATTTACATATGTAAATGAGATTTTAGCAGAATTTGTTTGCTTTGACGAAAACCGTGGCCAATACCTTATCCCGGATATTGATCCGTGGCATCTTATATCGTGTTCTTCGATCTAATTTAGTAAAGTATAGTAGAGCTACTAAAATAAGCCGACTGCTTCCTTTGATTGCTGTAAATTATCCGACATTGGAGGAAACGCGGTTAATGCAATGGCATCACTTCCTTGAGCAGAATGTTAAACAGAACTGTCAATGGACTTTGAAAGATGAGACGCGTTTTCATTACAACATGTTCTACCAAGTGGCTACCAAGTCATTTCCAAACCAATCAAAAGGTAGTATTCGGAACTTCAATTAAATCGATACCAAACTACTTTTTTCAAGAACGAGACAGTTCTTGGGAAATTAAGAATGTGTTTTTATATAATTTAGAATAGAATATATTCTTAATAAATTTTAAGAATGTACCATAGCTTTAAAATTGAACTGTTGACAGAGGAGCTCGTCTCCTTTGAAAGCTTCTGTGTTTTATTTCTTTTAACTTCATAATTTAATCACTTATTTTTATCAGCGTGTCATATTTTTTATTAAATATACAGTTTAATTCTACCTCCTTTCCTGTGTATATCTTTTCATTAAAGAACTTTTATTATGAATACTCGTGAGTTTTGAATGCCTTCTACATAAACCAGTATATAATATTCGTACGAAAAGTTTATGCGCATTCGGTAGCTATGGTAACAGAGCACACGGCGTATTGTAGTGAGATATTTTTAGACAAATGGCAGAAGACAGTTTCACTGTTATTTGTAAATACCACAACTCATATTTAAGAACGGTACCTCATTTATTATTGCGGTGCATAAAATGGGTTTTTCTTGAGAAGAATTAATGCGTTCTTGTTTGTTGAAAGTATCCCTTCCGGATTTTTGTTTGTGAGAGGAGCACTCAACAATAAGGCTGTCAAATAGCCCACACACACACTCTAGTAAACTGAAGAAAAACACGAGTTTCCTCGAGAGAGGGACACGCAACCCACGCCTGAGACTCGGAAGAGGGTTTCACATTAACTGTCACGATATTCCATTGCCTTGCTACCTTAGCTATCCCTGCGCTCTTTGTAAACAACCAACAAAATCCTTTCTAATACTTCATTTCAGTTTCCCATTCTCATTTCCATTTTCTCATAGTGTAGCGACTTTGTTAAACAGCTAGCGATAAATTCACCTCCCCAAGTTGCTTCTTTGATTCTCTGTTTCCTTCTGAGGCAATATTAACTTGTCAGACCGATATCCTGCAGCAGTATATAGTGGTGGAAGCAGCTTATGTGATTCTACCACTTTGCGGCAAGTGTGCGAATTCAAGCGTTCCACAAGACGCTGTCTAAAGATAAACTTCATAAGATGTTACAGCTGTGCCTTCTGAATGACAACGCAATCTCTTCAAAAGAGACAGACTCCTGACTCGAAATGGTCAGGACTGTTGGAATACGTAATGCGACCCGTGTAGTTTGTTATTTAAGATCACAAGAAATAAAATATACGTCTCAGAAAACTTCAATACAGTTCATACAGACATCAGAGAAACAAAAGGCTGGTCCGACACTATGATTGCCACACTGGATAGCCACTTCACTATTGACGATATTACTGCTGATGAACCTATGCACACCTCTATCAGACAAGATAACTCCAACTCGCACCTGATATTTCATATTCGCCTTTTACAGGCAAGAAACTCAACACGATAATATCAAACGCCGACATCACCAAGTGACCAGGAATCTATGCTAGAGAGTGCATTTATTGTAAGGATGCACAAAATCGTGCCACTTGTTTCTCCGATCCTGTTTAATAAATGCTTGTTAAACTGTCATCTCCCCATCCTCTGGAAGGCGGTCGTACTCAAAATCAGTCCGAAACTGAACAAACCAGTATTCGACCCCAAGTGCTACTGCCCAATTTGCACTGCTTGCAAATCTAGGCAAACTTTTGGAACTCCTGATTGCCCTCCTGATATGGGATCTCTTTGAAGTTCACTAGCCCTTCTCTAACCGATAATATGGCTTCTCCCAGGAAGGCCCTGTAAAGATGTCGAAGTAGTGTTCCTTTTGCATTCGATTCCCCGGCTGCAAAATACATGTTAAGCGTTTTTGTTGATTTTGAGGGCGCTTTCGATTCCGTCTGCTGCTCTGGAACTACGGGATACTGGTATCAGCATTTACGATCTCGTCCTCAGTAATTTCAAAGATCGGTCAGTTATAATTAAAGCTAAACATCTGCACATACAGAGAAGTGAATAGGAGTAACGCAAGGCTCTATTTTGGCACTCGTCGGTAGCATAATTAGTATAATCACAGTCACCCCCTACCAGACCAGGTAGTAAAAAGCTCGGTTTTATGAGCTTCTTTCATAATATGACTGAGTTGGCCTCAGGCGAGAGTAGCTTGGATTTTTCGCCCAGCAAATAGGCACATAAACCACACAGAACCCACCCAATTTACAGACGTACATATTGTGTACACGTCGCAATATGGTCTCAGCGGCGGACGTGCCTAAAACCCTATAACAACAACATCTCTATTTTCGAGCTTCTCATCTGGAATGTTTTCATCAACAATTGACACCGTCACAAGTTTAAAGATTCATCATAGCGTATGCAGATGACCTAGCCTTAGTCCTGGTGGCAGATTCAGACTTGAAGCACACGCAACATGTACTCCAGAGACCTACTCGCCCGAACAAAAAACAACAAATTCGAGATAAACCCTATCAAAATGAAAACTATGCTATTAAAAGAAAAATGGAATTACAAGCCACCGCACTTGTAATTCCATCCCCACCACTCTTGGTGGAAAAGACTTGAGTTCGAATCCCGTCTGTGACGTGAGGAATTTTTATGGGCCTCTTTCACAAAGTGGTTGAGTTAGTCGGTCTCGGGCGAGGGCAGGGTTTTTTACTACGGTAAACTCCGGTTTTTTGTCCAGCAAACAGAAAATCGACCACGCGGTTAACAGACAGTATATACGGAGCAATATGGGCTTAGTCGCTGATTCTTCCAAAACTCTACAACAACAACAACCTCGACAAATTAAGATTCAAAATTCTCGACTGCCCATAGTTCCAGAAATAAAATATCTTGGTATCACTTTGGATGACAAACTAAACGTCAGTGCCCAACTGACCTACCTCTCCAAGAAAGTTAAAAACTTCACCCGATCATTCATGAGAATATCCAGCCAAGACCGGAGACTTTTTAGAAGAACCCTGGCCCCATGTGCGTCTGCAGGATATTTTGCAAGGTGGTGCATATGGGAATAAATCACCACCTTTGGATTTCACCATGCTGCCGGCGCCCATGCCTGGCCCTATATTACGCAGCAGTCTTTATCCCCATGGTTACTTTCAATTCAGGCGCATGGTTTCACAGAACCAGTAGCAAAAACTTCCAAGAGAAACTCAGGACTGTTTCTTCGGCAGCCCTACAGGTTGTAGCCAAAACTATGCCTATAGGATCTCCATATGGCCTACAGAGGTTTATTTAGTTGCCTTAAGAAAAGAATACTCACATAATTTCCAGGAATTAGGCAAAACATAAAAAAAAAAAACCTTATGACGTGAATATTAAACATTATAGCGTGAAAAGAAAGAAAATAGTAAACTGAAATGAACTCATTAATGGTTGGCAAACAAGATGAGACACCTCAACAACAACTGCTACAACTGTTCAATACAGGCACCTTCCCAGAAGACTGAAAGACAGCAAACGTAAAGTTGATCATCAAAAACCCAACGAAAGCACCAGAGAAACCATTTTTTTTTTTTTTTTTTGGTTTCCCTGCTTACCGTGGCCAGCAATCTTCTAGAGAGGTTGCTACATAAAAGAATTCAACACCACTACAATGCGGCCTGACTCTCAAGCTCGAACCAATTTGGCTTCAAGCCTGGACCTCGATCATTGATGCGCTGAAGACCCTTCTGGACGCTGCTGCAGTGTGTGATAGGAAATACTTCCTAGTCATCTCAATCGATTTTGCGGGGGCGTTTGACACCATATGGTGGCCAAGCGTCCTCGCCAGACTCAGGAAAGCATCCATACCAATGAATCTATACAGCATAATGAAAACTTACCTGTCCAGAAGAAGAATACAAGTAAATGCACCATACAGGAGTCTAGATAGACCTGTCTGCAGGGGTTGTCCCCAAGGATCTGTCCTGGGGCCGCTCCTGTGGAATGTGGTATTGGATGAGTTCCTGGCCATGGAATTGGGAGAAGCTCGCACCCAGGCCTTCGCGGATGACCTTATTGTGACAATAACTGCAGACTCCAGGACCCAACTAGAAGCCACTGCAACTCCAGCTTTGACAATACTAGAGGAATAGGCCTTAACCCACTGCCTGCAGATCTCTCTCTCCGCAAAGACCTGCACAATGCTCCTGAAAGGAAAACTACAAACCCGAAGCCAGCCATAGATCAAGATTGGCAACACAACTCTCAAACTTTACACCCAGCTCAAATATCTGGGGATCATCCTAGACCATCCAACCTCTCATTTCAACCCCACTTGTAACACATAAGGAGCAAAATAGGGGAATTACTCAGCCCTCGTCGCCAGAGTTACCAGGAGGGACTGAGGGCTCAAAAAACTCATCCCAATCCTATACTATAAAACCACCTTTCTTCCCATAATCATGTATGCCTCACCAATCAGGTATAAGAAAGCCACAACTGCAGTCAACAGAAGAACGCTTGATACTATCCACAGATCTGTTCTCCTTTTGCTTACCCGTGCCTGCCGCACAGTGAGTTCGCACATCCTCCAGGTGCTGGCGGGTGCTCTCCTGCTGGATCTTGAAGCTGCTAGAACAGCGATGCTATATTACCTTGCCAAAGGAGTACAAATAACCAATGTAGGAAACACCACCAACCCCGCAAGCAACCATAAGATGGAGAAAACCAAGCTGATTAAACACCTGCGGTAAGCATGGCAGAGTAGATGGGTCCACTCCACCACACCACACCAAGGGAGAAGTCACAAGAAAATTCATTTCAGACATTGACAGGGCGTACCCCTCAGTCCCCTCCCTGGTTCCTCCCAGGAATGAACACAACCTATCTGATAACAGGACATGGCCCTTTCAATGCCAAATTGACAGCCTTTGGTCTGGTCGATAACCTCTCTGCTTCTGTGGAGAGGCAGAGACTTGGCATCATTTGATGCATATGCGAATACTACGAGGATCTACGATGCCACCTAATTACCAGGATTAGACATTCACTGCAGAACCAGGAGCTATATCTCCTAAACGCGGAGGAGGAATATAGGGCACTTTCGCGATTTTTCCAGGACTTGTTCTTCAGAAGAACAACACTACAAGCGATTCCCGGACCAGACTAATTAAACAAGATGATGAACACCTTATAACTTAGATGCTAGGCTGACTTCATCCTTAGACTCCCCACGACTTGACTAAGGCTACAGTTCTGCTGCCAACACCAAAGAACCAAGAACATCATCTCCTGGACACAGAAGATAAGCATACACTCTTCAGCCGAAATGGGCAAAATGCCTACAGCTGAAGAAGAATTGAACTTGCCTTCCACCACAACCGACAAACCAGGACATTGACTTGATCTGACCAAAACTGAAAGGAACAGGAGAAAACTCAAATTCATGAGGAAAACATACCCACTTAAATGGACCAAGAACGAGTGAGAGTGAAAACCCACTAGGACAATAGTGAAAGGAGGATATCCCCAAATGATGATGGACGGAGTGCAAACTGCAACCTTCCGATTGCATTCTGGGATGCAGGGTTCGACTCGGGCTCATATCTAGAACTGAGATAACCAGACTTGATCCTGAAACCGATTGAAATAACCTTTGAGAAAACGAAACATAAGCCAACTAAGTGGACTGGAAACCCAAACATCACAACTGAACTGAACAGTAGCAATTGCTGCCACATGCCCTATTGGCGATTTCTGCTGGGCCCAACGCAGTTTCGCTCCCTTCCCTGGCGGGGGAGAGGCGACAGTGTTCCTGTCCCCCTCCTCTCCTCGCAACCCCTATTTCTAGGTCATATTTCTAGGTCATATCTCTAGGTTATATCCCCTATTTCTAGGTCATATCTCTCCGAGAGACGCATCATCGTGGAAGCACCTTATGGTAGAGTGAATCGTGATGTTCGCAGTGGCTGTCCCCAGGGTTCTGTTCTGGGGCCGCTCCTGTGGAATATGGTTCTGGACGAGTTCTTGGCTTTGCACTCGGTGATGTGCGCTCCCAGGCCTTTGCTGATGATTTGGTCCTCACCATTGCTGCAGATAGCAGGGCCCAGCTAGAGGAAAAGGCCAATCAGGCAATGCTGATATTGCAAAACTGGACCAGAACGCACTGCCTGACGATATCAACAACAAAGACGTCCTCCATCCTGCTAAAAGGCAAGCTTGATATACGCAGACCGCCACAAATAAAGGTGGGACCTACCACAATAAAATTAGTGACCCAGTTAAAATATTTAGGGGTTATACTGGATGGTAATCTTACCTTTAAACACCATCTAACGTATATCAGAGCCAAAATTAAAAGATACTCTGGATTGGTTGGCTAGGATCGCCAGGCGGGACTGGGGGTTAAACCAACGCACCCTGTCATTGTTTTATAAAACAACCTTCCTACCCATCATCACTTACGCCTCAGCAATATGGTTTCCCAAAACAGCAACTGTAGCAAACCGACGCATCCTTGATGCAACGCAAAGAACCATCCTACTGACAGTTACACGTGCTTGTAGGACAACCAGTACCCACGCACTGCAGGTCTTGGCCGGAGCTCTCCCCCTTGACTTAGAGATCACGCGCAGGGGAATGAACTACCACATAGAGAAAGGAATACCTTGTACACACCATGACTATACTGTGGACGTTAATGCACCACAAAAAAATGAAAAGACAAGACTGCAAAAACACCTGATGCAAGTTTGGCAGGAGCGCTGGGCCAACTCAAATAAGGGAAATATCACCAGGAAATTCATTCCGAACATCGACAGGATGTACCCCAGTCCCCCAACTTGGTTTCAACCTGGCTTATACACCACCTATTTATTGACTGGTCACGGGTCCTTTAAAGCCAAGCTGGCAGCGCTGGGGATTGAGGTGGATCCGAGCTGTGCCTGTGGGGAGCTTGAGTGCTGGGAGCACATTATGTACGATTGCACCCATTATGAGGACCTCAGGTGCAGACTGATCAATGCAATACACTACCTCCCCAAGAACTTGGAATCACATCTATTGGACTCACTAGAGGAATACAGGGAGCTAAAGGAATATGCCCAAAAACTATTTGGTAGGCGTAAAACACTGATAGCCATCTACAGAAGATAAAAAATAAAAAATAATAAAATAAAATAAATAAAAAGAGACACAGAACACGCGTGGAGAGGACTCAAGAAGAACCTCCCTCAGGAACCTGCTCACTACTAATAATCTAAAACCAGCGATCGCAAGAATAACCCCATGGAGATGCGGATCTTCCCATGATGAAGAGAACCACAGCCATTGCTAACAGACTAACAACGGACCTGACCAGTGTTCATAGCTGAGGACAAATCTGGATACCAAACGCTACCAATGACAGAGAAGACCGACGAAGACAGAGAAACTCCAAGTTGCTGCCTCAACGGAGCCATATTGGCTCAAGGCTCTGCACTCTCTTGTGCAGTGCAATTCTTTTACTCCCACACCCGGCAGGGGAGGGAGGTGACGGCTTGCTTTCTCCTCTCTTCCCTGCCACACCATTCCTTCCCTCTGGTGGGGCATAGGCATGGGCATGCCTCACTGAATAATTGGGGGTCACCTACCCTATCGACCCTCTTCTTCCTATTTCACCCCCCAGCCTTCACTCTCCCCTCCCAGCACTTTCTCTTGCACAGTGTATAGCCCTACACGTCCAAATTTAAAATACACCAAAAATATTTCGCCCAACCTTTTAGGCACTTCAGAAACAGGCCTTCAGCGTCAAACCCCATATTAGCGCTTTAATGTAAGTGAATTAAAATCAACCGCGGTCGTTCCAATTTTATTTTAGGTCCTAGCCACTAAAATCCCAGGAAAGTAAGTGGCAGGACCTGCCAGAGTACAATTGACTCAATGGTAACACCCGGCTAGCCTCCACGTGGCGAGGTATGGGCAACGTCGGGTCCCATTAGGGGCCTGGCGGCCAATAAGCCGGATAAACAGTGGGCACAACATATAACACTACTCATGACCCACACACTTCTAAATCTCTGGCTTTGACAGGGTACTGTCACCGATACATAGAACATTCGCGGAGATGGGAGAAATCCCAGGAGCCGCTAGACCCTCAATATACCTCATACCTCATACCCCTATTTCGTCTCCTGGTGGGGCATAGGCATGCCCCATTTTTCTGATATGTGAGTGTCTTCCCACCCTCTCGAGGGCCCTCTTCTTCCACTTTCCGTTAGGTGTGAGAAATCCCACCCAACCTGCGGAGGATGCCTTCCCTTACATCCTCCGTCACTCTGTCTATACCTCCTTTCCTTTACTCTCTCCGGTACATCCGTACCCTATATCTATATATATATATTTTTTTTACTTGGTCACTTTCCAGGAAGCTCAGGCGACATGGAGGAGACTAGCCAGAGAATTATGGGCAGCCTGGCTACTTCCTAGTGGTGTGTCCGGGAAACGTGGGGTCCCACCAGGAGCCCTGCGGCCAAAAGAAGCCCGGACACCCAACAGAACCCAGCAAAATACTTCATTTACAACACACAACACTTTCTGGCTTTCACAATGATGCTGTTTTGTCTCCACAGAGTTTATATGGCGCAGATGTGGGAAACCACCGGAGGTGCCTTTCCCACAACGCTATGTACACTATATTCTGCCTTAGGGTCGCCTTCTCTATCGTCTCCATACTTCTGTTATTCCCCCCCATTCTTCAGCCTCCTTTCCCACTCTGCCTATATCGCCTCGCCAGCGAACGCCCCACAATGAAAATTTTTTAAAAGTGTCCAAATTCACACTGCATACGTGAACCTCCTTCGAGCTAACTATATTCTAGCGTCCATCATCCCCCCCCCTTTTTTCCATAGGCCCTAGCCACTGAAATCTCAGGAAACTAAGTGGCAGGGCCTGCCAGAGTAAATAATTTCTCAATATTGGTGTACCTTTTCTGCCTCCACGGGGCAAAGTGTGGGCAACGTTGGGCTCCAGCAGGGGTCTAGGAACTAAATGGCCAGAAGAACAACGATAAACAATACTACACTCATACAATATCCATACACTTTAAATCTCTGGCCTTCCCAGTGAACTGGTACACCTACAATGAAAGCAACGCGAGATGGGGGAATCTTCTGGTGCCGTTTGACACTGAATACACTTTATATTTGACTTTACACTTAACCTCAACTACAGGCCAGGTAAACAGACTCTTCATTCCAGAAGTCACATTTCTTTTTGAGAAAGAATAGGAAAAAAATGGTTCTCAATGGGACTATACACTTCGTGTACACTAATAAGACATGTTTCCATAAACGAAAAATGGCATTCCTTAGGGCTCCATCGCACTGAGCGGCAGCAAAGAAAACTGAGTTACATACTTCACAGTTGCAGACTATATGATGACTTAGGAACCAGCTTAAGGTCTGCAACACTAAACTTCGCTCCTGAAAAGCAATATATCTATCATCTACTACAAGACAATGCTTCTAATGTTTTTAATAGAGGAGATCATCGGCGACCACATCGTCGAGGCAAGGAAGCTTCTATCCAAACGAAACCTACTGGTCTATATCGTATGAAGGACTGAAAGAACCCAAGACCACAAAATAGGACAAGAGTCACAGTACTCATTAACTTGGATGATACTTCTCCGTTATTAATTTCGCTCACTAACTTTAGCCTCTACTATTTTATCTGTACTCCTTATTTTTATCTGTCTCTAATGCTACTGCTACTCTTTTGTTGCTGGTATCCGTTAATTGCACATCCTGGACACGGGATGTTTCTGACAGCCACTGGTATTGCACTATCTCTCCAAGGTGTGGAATCAAGTGCTTTATGAGACAGACAGTATAAGATTAGAACTGGCCCACTTGCACACAGTTGTAGATGGGTAGAAGGGGCTTTCCAGGTGATCGTAACTTCTGCATAGGAATGAGGCTGAAAACAACAGAACGTCATCCTCACACTATGCACACACAAACAACATTACACTACACTCTGTCCATTTTAAACAGAACAGGAGTTCAACAAACGTTCCTGGAGCCGCCTATCATAAAAACAAAAATACATTCATATGCCCTTTGGTTTTTGTCTCATTCACCAGTGAAAATGTCACTTCCTCATTCATTTTACTAACCCGCTCCGGGGTTTTTACTTTTTTTAATCAAATCTCCCCCCACTAAGATGTCTAGTTGCTTAACTCTGCAGACTACACCCTCTAAGCGTTCTCTTCTTTGCACTTTCTGTTTAGGAGTTTTATATCTTGGTTTAGATGCAGTCTCCAGAGCTTGATACAATATTCCAACTGTGGTTGCATCATTGTCTTAAAAGAGGGACAGTCACCTCCTTTTTACTTGCAAAAACCCAATGAATCAGAGATAGAATTTTCACCATGTGATCTTCTTGCCACTATTTACACTGTGTGTTCAATTTCATGTCTTTCTGCATGGAAATCCCAAGTTTTTCTAATTCTGCGCATCCTTTATTCCTCTCTCCTGGATTCCTGTCTCCAATTGCAATAACTTACACTTGGTGGAGCTAGTTAAACTCCAGCTGCCATTTTTCAGAAAATATTTACAGTCGGTCGAAATCGTTCTGAAGGAGCATGGCGTGCCTCTGATCGTTAACCACCCCCCTTCCTTTTAAGTCGAATATTTTGTCTTCACTGGCAAACTTTTCAGACCACAGAACTTTATATATTTTAACAATCTAAACAAAAAGATTTCTAGAATGCGTTTGCCTTGAAGTGTTTGGGATTTGTTCTGGCCATTATTTATGTTCGCAATTGTTTTAGACTTTTAAGTTATGGCGACAGACATTCACTTTTTATTGCCACTTCATTGAAGTCAACCTACTAGTTTGCCGAGTCAATATTTATGGAAAACAGAATTGATTTTATTAAAAACTCTTGCTCAACTTTCTTGATGCTTCCTCTTTAATTAAGCTGTCTCTTCGCCAAGGGACTGCAATTCGTTTTTTGTTTTGTTTTTTTTATTAAAGACTAGAATTTATACCTCACATTATGAATTTGCGTTGAAAGACCAAAGTTCTAGATGACTGCATCCGTCTGCAGACGAAGAAACGAAAGCGGTGTGTCAGAAGAAAATAATTTATCGCGTAATTTGTAAGATAAAGATGGCATTTGCGAACTTTTGTATTGGTAAATACGTCGATGGAGAAATGTACGGGCTGCGTTTCTTTGAATCCTTCTCAATTTTTAACGGTAGAAGCAAGAATTAACTTAAATCACACTCCTGCCACTGTTGTTTTCGTCAACAATCCTATTGAAGAGGAGTCGTGCAGGCACATTTGTTAAATAATTCAACATTTCACGAAAATGTTGAAATTAGAGATCAACCAGTTCATCATCTGATACAAGAACTTGAATACGTCTTCAAGACCAACAACTGAGCCCTCACGTGTAGAGCAGTTGGTAGAACCGGCGTCCTCCCCACACCGGGTAGAAAAGACCTGAATTCGATTCCCGTCAATGACGTTAGGAATTTTTAATGATCGTTTTCACAATGGCCGAGTTAGTCGGTTTCAGGCAAAGTCAGCATGATTTTTCTCCCGAAAACTCTGGTTTTTTATACAGGAAACAACAACTGACCCACAGAACGCACGACATATTATATACAGCGTATGGCCAAAGTCGCTCATGTATCTAAGCTCTACAACAACCCAAAATTGCATATCCCTCCTGTCTTCCATATGTTCATATCGTAGCATTCGAATTCTAATATATACACTGCCCTACAATTAATATTCGGACAACTGCCTTAATATTTTCTGCTGAAACCTATTGCTTTTATGACGGCCGTCAACCTTCGCGGCATACTCTCAACCAGCTTTTTATAAATGTTACATGATATGTTCCTCTAATTCGGCCTTTAACGTAGGCACCAGTTCGGCCTTATTCTTTGGGTAATCTCGTCGTGCACATACCCAAAGATCCAATACATCCCAAAGACGTTCGATAGGGTTCAGATCATTACTCTGGGCTGGGCTGACCAATCCAACTTTTCCACTCCCATATCATCAAACCACTCTGTTACGATCCAAGCAGTATGGCATGGCGCGTTGTCTTGCTGATACCGGCATGAGCCTTCCCCGAAGTATTGCCATAATGTTGGAAGTGCATAATTGTCCATGGTGTCCTGGAATTGCAGCATTCATGGTTTTGTCGATAACGACTAATGGGCCCAAGCTAAACCATGAAAGGAGCGCCATACCATCACACTGTCTCCACCACACTTCATTGTTGGGAGGATACAATCAGAAAAGAACTGTTCCCTTGGCATTCGATACCCCCAGGAACGGCCATCAGACTGGTAGAATGCGAATTTCGACTCATCTGTCCATAGGACTGTTTTCCACTGCTCTACAATCCAGGATTCGCGCTCCTTACACCGTTAATCGGCATCTAGCATTTGTTGAGGTGAACAATTCCGTTGAACTCTTGAGGTAATTCTGTTGAACGTGTCATCTTGCATGCCCACCTTTGCAATTGTCTGTTCGAAGCCCAGTGTGCATATTCTGTGACGTGTTGCATGCATAGGACCTGTTTCTCCATCCATGGAGGAGTGTCCGGATATTAATGGTAGGGCACTGAACATGACATCCATTCACATTCTGATTTTCCATTAAATAAAACGACAAAGAAAGCCCTAGCTTTGTACCCCCCTCCCTTCCCCCACAAAGAACAATTTGTGATTCTCATTGCCTCCATGTCCATAGGGACGTGGCTGACGTCTCAAATTAATCCTTTGCAGTCATTATTCGTTTAGGATTAAATAAGCAAAAGTGCTGCGCAAAACTTTTCTAAGATAAATCCATCTATTCAATTATAGAATGCGAAAGAGAACAAATTGCATTTTCTAAAATTTATGACCACCTGCCAACTAAACTGAAACATGCCAAATGTGAGTTGCTGCAAACAAATCGGCTTGAAAATGCATTAAAAGCCACGAACTACTACTTGTAATCAAACGACTGCAGTCAAATAATTATAGGGTGACATGCCATAAGTTGTAGCCACGCAAGAGCATATTGCAGTTTCGCCTCTGAAGACTGTCACTTAATATCCTTAACAATATCGAGCATTCCTAAAATCGTTAAACTTAAGTTGGAATCAATAGGCTGCTAATCGATTCACGGTACATATGTTTTTTCTCCTTTAAAGAACTTCTTAGAGAATCCAAACTATTCATTATTCTTGTATTTTTAATACTAGAAGAAGTTTTTAAAATTTCTTTCTACAATTCACGTTTTTTAAGGCGCGTTATCATATCCATAAAACTCCTATTATCTTCAATATGGCTGTATGTCCGTCCGCATGTAATAATTAGACTTTCAGAGTACGGATTTTCATTAAATTTTATATTTGGGCCTTTTAGAAACACTTTGAGCAGAAACACCTTTTAGAAACAATTGAGCAGTCTCACTTCACAAGAAGTGAGACTGCTCAATTCAGCTGTTTTTGAGCAGTCTCACTTCTTGTGAAGTGAGACTGCTCAAAAACAACTGAATTGACAGCTTCTTTGAAGGCCGAATATTGGAAAATATCGAAAGACATTTACTAAAAACTGTTTGAGAACGTTTCACGGACTAGAGGTTGTCAAAAAGGCTTCAACTCACGTTATTTAGCTTTTTGTTTTATTGAATTATAGGTCACAAGTGTTCTGACAAGTCTTCTGACCATTACTCTCATTATTAAAACTGTTATTCAAGACTTCTTTCGGATCTAATGTAGTAACCTTTTTTCGGGTAATTGAGGTATCCTTGCAGCCTGCTGGCATTCAAATGAAATGATATAAAAGATATTTGTATTGCCAGCTTTGTAGCCCATATTTACCCTATTCAATAAAGACCTTTCGAAATTTCAGTAGAGAAACTGGTAAAAAATACCATTGTGATTATCCCAGATAAAAGAGCCTGATTTTCCAATGAAATCAGAGCGACTTAGCAAAAAAGAGAGGAGTTTAAAAATGACCTCAATTATTTTTGATCCCCATCAATTACATATGAATATATAATTTTTAACTTTGCTACAATGAGCGAAAACATCGCTCATTGTAAGACCCGCTTATTGAATGCACTTTGTTAAAACTCAGGAAGCTGTACGCTTACACCAATGTTTAATGTCACAAATGAGTTCCATATAATTCTCAAACACCTTACCACGCAGGTATGCCTTCAGTCTACCGAATAAAAAAAATCTAATGGGGCGAGGTCAGGCCATAGGGTGGATGAGGCATTATGCTCTACCTCAGCTGGGTAATCTTTGAAAGTGACATCTGTGCTTTTGCGGCCTTGTGTTAGCCTGATGAAACTTGATGTCTTGCTGATTCAGTTCAGGCTTTTGTTTAATAACTGAATAATAACTGCATTACAATTGTAAAGCAGTTATTATTCAGTCCAAACTAGATTTTGAACAGATTAAGAGTAGAAAACTTGCTTATTGCCTTAATGGCAGACAAGCATTCTGGTCTCTTGCCAAAGCTATTGGCCGCGACTTTTGCCCATCTCTGCCAAAACCAGATAGTTCTGTTGTCACATCAGCCAAGGGTAAAGCTGACCTGCTAGCAACCCATTTTTCTTCGAGCTCATGTATTAATGATCTTGATAAAACGCCTCCCACCATTCCCAACACGCTCCATTCAATGCCTCCTGTGGTCTTCCGTCAAAAGGATGTCAGAAGGATTTTAACGAAACTTGATGCTCAGAAAGCGCCAGGTCCTGATGGTATTTCTCCACTTGTTCTCAAGACCTGTGCTCCTGAACTTACTCCTGTTCTTTGCCGCCTTTTTTCTCTTTCTTATTCCAAAGGTGTTTTTCCTTCTGCTTGGAAATTTGCTCATATCCAGCCAGTTCCTTAAAAGGGTGACCAATCCCCCCCATCCAATTGCAAGTACTTCCACTCTTTCTAAAGTAAGGGAGAAATCAATTAACCGCCAACTCTTAAACTATCTAGAAACCTTCCGTCCGATCAACGATCGCCAGTATGGATTCCGTCAGTGTCGATCCACTGGTGACATTCTGGCTTATGTTACTCATTTATGGACTAATTCAATGGAAAAGTTCGGTGAAACACAAGCAGTTGCTCTTGACATCTCAAAGGCTTTCGATTATTTGTCATAAACGTCTTCTAAACAAGCTTCCATCTCATCTTATGGTTTGCCACCTGTTTTTTGTAATTGGTTATCCAGTTTTTTCTCTGATCGCCCACTGAACATGATGGTAGATGGCTCTCTGTCTTCTAACTTCTCCACTAATGCGAGTGTCCCCCAAGGTTCAGTTCTTCCCCCCACTCTTTTTCTCTTGTATATTAATGACCTTCTTCCATTGACCGGAAATCCTATCCATAGTTTTGCTGATGATAGCACATTGCATTCCACTTTCCATTTTGAGAAACCTTGCCCTGTTCAATCAGCTTCAACTTCTCGAAAATCTGCTACCAATCCTTAAATGCCGATCTCCAGGGCAGTTAAGTTAATTAATGATTCATCTCTAACAGAATCTCTCCACTCGCTTTCTCATAGACGTACTGTTTCTGCTGCATGCCTCTTCTACAGATACTTCCATGGGCACTGTTCTTCTGAATTGGCTTCTATAATTCCTGCTCGCTCTCTTTCGAAACAGTCCGAACACGAGGGGCTACCAGCCAACATCCATTTACTGTCCAAGTTCAAACTCACAGAACTAACTTTTCATCTTCCTCGTTTATTCATTCAACTGCCGTTTTCTGGAACAACCTTCCTTCATACGTATTTCCTGAAAATTCCAGTCTACAGAAGTTCAAGTCCAATGTCAACAAATATCTTCTTTCGTCTTCTCAACCTCCATCCCAAGCACGGTACTAAGTGCTATAAGTTCTAATACCTCTCGTGTTTGGGGTGTTCATAATAATAATAATAAAAAACTTAGAATTTCTTTTCTAGAACTGATCTCACCAAACTCCTTCCATTCGTCATTTACGCCTTCAGCTCTCACCCTGTTGATTAACTTATGTACAGATTTTTCTTCATTTTTTTCTTTCACAGTTGAGACTTTGAGTTTTTCTCAATTTAATCTGTTTTTTCATTTCCTTTCCTAATATTTTTCAACCTTGTTTTAAGAGTAGCTGTTAATAAGTTATGATTGTAATCAGCGTCCGCACTTGAGTAAGTTTTAGTTCCCTTGAAACTATTCCTAAAACGCTTATTAATCAATATGAAATTAATCAGGTTTCTAACTATAGTCCCTGGTTTGTCTTGGGGGGATTTCAAAGATTAGAGACGCCTAAGCCATGAATTTGAAGTGAAGCAAATACTTAAGGACTCCTTAAAAAATCAAGAGTGAAGCAAATATTAACCGAAATTTACTTTTAAAAGATTAGCAGGCAGGTATATAGATCATTATTTTTTAGGGTCTTCATCCTATCCGTCTGTGTACCCATTGGAAAGGTGTTTATTGGAAACGGTCAGTTGTAACAAATAGGTAGTTCAAAGTCACCTTGAGTGTCACAACTTTGGTTGAAAATTTCCTTCACTCTGGAAAGATATTGAAGATAGAAAAGTTAAAGAAAACGCAAATATTTACCAAACCTGCCCACTTTCTGCTTCGTCGAGAAAATGAACGTGGAATTCGTCCGAAGTCGAATAGACATTCGAAATGAGGAAGCGTTAAATTAATCTCTGTTGTTTTTTAAAATATCTGTCATCTTAACTCCATGTGCATTTACTTGTTTGGTCATCGACATCATTTCTGAGATCAATTCAGACGATAAGTCTTTATAAGGGCAGACGATGTACATGTCTGTAGTTTGAAACTATCTTTTGGTAGCCTTTCTTTTAACATATTATTCGTTTAGAGTTGTTAGATTTCTTTCCGATAAGCGTACTGACTTCACGCTTTTCGGAAAGGCTACCAAATAGTGCTACCAAATGTACACTGAAACGACAGAATTTATGGGATACCTGTTTCCTGAGCAACACAACGTTGTCACCCCTCTCAGTAGTGGGCAAACCCACTGCTTGGCAGGTTTATAGATACACTCCATCACTGCATTCACGTAGAGGCTAATTCGATTTCAGTATGTATAAACGTCGTGAGTTATTCGACTTTGAAAGAAGAATGATAGTGGGTACCCGACGTGTGAGTCATTCTATCGCGGAGGTGGTACAGAAATTTCACTATCCCCGTTCGATAGTATCAGTGTATTGGGAATACGCCATTTCCGGAATAACATCTCACCATGGACAGCGCTGTGAGCGGAGAAGGGTGGTGGATAAAGATGGACGTCGACATCTGTCTCGTTTTGTTTCAGCCAGCTAGAGAGCGACAGTGGCACAAATCACCGCTGACTTCAATGATGGAGGTGCCAGAAACGTCTCCACCAGTATCACAGGGCGATCATTAGCTGCAATAGGTTATGGGAGTCTCCGACACACCAGAGTCACCACTACACACGACTCTACGCCTCAACTGTGCGAAAGAACATCGGCACTGGACCTTGGATGATTGGAGACGGGGTCCAATGAGTCCGTTTCCAGTTATTTCGAGTGGATGGGAGGGTTCATATCTGTCGGAAACCGCACGAACTATGCACCTGACATATCAACAAGGAACTCTTCAAGCAGGTGGATGGTCAGTAATGGTCTGGGGCGTGTTCATCTGGCACATGGTGGGACCTCTGGTACGTCTAGACGCATCTCTGAACATTCCAGGTTACGTGTCCATCCTTGTAGCCCATCTGCATCCCTTCATGGTTATCGTGCATCTATAGAGCAATGGACTCTTCCAGCAGGCAAATATGCCTTCCCACAGACTCGTGGTGACTAGAACATGGTTCGAAGAGCATTCCGCAGATTTTGTCACCATACAATGGCTTCCTCCTTCACCAGATATGAACCATGTGGAGCATCTTTGGGATGCTATGAAAGGTCCGTTCGAGCTTTGGATCCTCGACCCAGGAATGCGATGGAACTATGGACAGCAGTGAGCAAGCACAGATGGAAATACCTGTGGAATGCTTTCATGAACTAGTGAGCTCAATGTCTTGCTGTGTGACTGCCCTTATCCGGGCGAAAGGTGGGTCTATGCGGTACTAAGTAAGTATCCAATGATTTCTGTTCAATCAGTGTACAATTTCTGCAAAACATTCCACATCGAAAAGTATTTCGTGATTAATCTTGGTCTCGAAAAAATCCCTTCGATGGCGTTACAATATTTTATAAAAGAAATGTTTGACATACTGGAATTTATTAGACGTGATACCAATTAGCCTAATGCTGACAATCAATGATCTTCGCGTTTTTTTCTCAGTCTGTTGTCCATTTAAGCATAATATCGACGTCGTGCTGAACAAGAGGCACAAGATGATAGCTGTAATCAAAAGACAGTCAGAAATTATGAATTTTACGGGAAGAAATAAAGTATTTATCGTACTTAGGGTACACGGATGCTGTGTGGTATTTCACTAAATTATATTAACTTCCCAATAGGCGATCAGTTCGAAAAAATATTTCTTAATCATAGTCCCCAAATGATATTTCCTGAAGTCCAACATGTGTGTGTGTGTGTGTGTGTGTGTGTGTGGGTGTTAAGCTCCAAAGCAACTAAAACTATGAGGGAACAGCATATTTTGGTTTAATTTCTGTCTTCTGTGCTCGATTTGCTTGTTTCTTGTACGGAAAGTTAGAGTTTCCGGGAGAAAAACCGTGTAGCCTTCGCCAATCAAATCCCTCACTCTCTCTCGCTGACACACACAGAAACAAATTTCCATGATGATAAACAAGGCCATCCTTATCCCAAGGATACGGTACTACAGATGTTAAAGGAGCCCTGATTTCATACTGGAAACTGCAAAACTGGTAATTACTATGATGGATGGCAATGATTTCTTTTCGTACTTCGACTCAATTAGAGATACAATAAAAAATTAATGAAATGCTAATTGCACATGCGACACTCACAGGAGGCACTACTTTGTTGGTAATTTCGAAATATTCAGCTACAGTGTTAATTTTTTGTAAACAACAGCGTACTATCGTTGTCTAGACTATCAAATGATATTTAGAATACGAAACAAAATGCAAACTGCTTTACCCAATGTGCAGATGATTACAGGTTAGACCTTGTTGCTCGCCACACTTTATATTTTTCATAATTAGTATGCAGTTACTTGTTCCGTTGATAGCTTGAAGAAGCAGAGTATATCCGAGAAAAAGCTCCTTTTTGTCATGGCATGGAGGAGTGTACCTCTCTGTTCTTTCTTTTAAAAATTTACATTACCACAGTTCATTATTTTACATAACAGTGCGTGCCTCGATTCTGAAAGAGTTTTCAGAAGTTCCTACCCTTCGACTCTGCTTAGCTTTAATATACAGCACTTATTTGTTCAAAAGAACTGTTACAATTACGTCCTTCTGAAGAGAACTCTGGTTTTAGTTTCTGATATATTTTATTCGTGTCAGGTTTTGTTACTTTGTATTGTACCAATGAGATAAGCTTCGTTTAAAACCATCTCACGGGCGCCAAAATTTCCTTATAACTGACAAACAACTTGGGAAAAGGTATGCCATCTTAAAACCTTAATATCGGCATGAAACAGAAAATCGAACTCAGAACATACACAATTTACAGAAAACTTCGTTCATCGTTTTCTCTTTTGCGGATAACCCAGTGGATCTTTCTCACGGTGAAATTGGTCTGGACTCGATTCCCATCACGGATCGAAGTTGAGAAATAATTCTCGTTGGATGGGAGGAACTTTATGGGCTTTCCTCACCCATGATCAAGTTAGTAAAGCCAAAAGATTATATGCTTTGTTTCTCCTGGAAACTTGAGTTTTTCATCCTAAAAGACAAGATGCAAACATAGTACCACGCTTCTTGGAATTAATTACCTCGGTAAGGATACTCTTACCAAAAAGTAATTAATAATTAAACAACGGAAGAGATGGAAAATAGTGTTATATTAAAAAGAGTTTTTTTAAAGTTAGTAAATAATACAGCAAAACAGGTCGAGGAAAGAAACAAACATAATTTGATAATTTACTCCCGATCACCGGGATTTAAAGTGAGACACATCGAATCAAGGACAAAGTATAGTGCAGCCAGTAGAGAAGAAAAGGCTCTGCGATTTCACAGTGCTCAACTTGACCAATTGGACGGAGGAGTAGGCCATCACTTGAAGAAAGGTGGAAGAGGTCAGAGAATTGGAGTTTAGCGAGCGGAAAGAACGAAAATTTTGTATAAAACTTCTGAAGAAGATAATTGATGAGTTATTGTTATTATTATTATTATACTTATTACCTTAGCATTGTCCTAGTCAATTTGTTCAGGTAGCACAGTGGTTATGATCATCATCCGATTGGTCCTTGAGGCTTGTCACAGACATCTTCTCACGTATGACAAGCTAGGGCTGGCTACTTGGGAGTTTAAACGATGATGGAACTCATTGTAGTTTGAGTCAAGGACTTCGGTGATATTGGAATCAAGGACCGGACTTCGCTTGAGGCTGAAGCCTCGGGAAAATTCATTCCAGGATCAAATAAATGGACCCAGAGAAAAATACCTACGAAAAAATACATTAGAACAAAAAATCTGTTTTTGGTTTCACCGATATCAGATACCTAATTTTTGATGAAAGTACTGAAGAGTTCTAATAACTATTTCTCAGATAGTTCAACAACTGGTGAGTGTTTAGGAGGCGACGGAATTATATTTTTAAGTGGCTGATAATGAACATTTAAATTAATAAAAACAGTAATTATAATTATCTTAATAACAATAATAATTTTATTATTTCAAAACGAGTTTTCTGTTCTACCTTTCTTAAAAAACTATAAACTTCATCCGAAAAACTACTAATTTATTGATAACACAGTTAATGTTTTAAAACATGAGATTTATCTTTTAATCTGAATTTAGGTGTTGAGCTTTTCTCTGTAACCAGTTCTTCACAAATTGCCTCGTTAGTACAACTTTAAAAGTTATTGCTAAACTTGCATTCCCTGCTTTTTGTTATGAAGTCAGCTGTAAAAGATAGCCAGTAATACGACACATCGTAAACAATTTTAGAATTTCATTTTTTCTTGACGATTTAAAAGACAGATGCGCATGGAAAATGAGCGTTTTGTATCTGATGCTCTCATAACATTAAACTCGTTTTTGTCTGTAATGGGAAGAAGGAGAGCATTTTATCAATTTTTCTTATTTTCTGAAGACACTAATCATTAATAAAGCACAATGGGCAGATATTCACAGCAGGAAACACATAAAGCATGTCGATTGTAATTACCATATCGCAATGATAAGGCTCGAAGTAATCAGTTTTAAATCTTTCGCAAGAGTGAAAAATAAATCCATTTTTTATATTCTTAGGCCTAGTTTAATATATTTTCTTTTAAAAGGAATGTGTTCAGTTTATGGTTAATTACAAGGGTATTTGAGAAATATTATTTAAAATATAACTTTGTAAAGAACTTGTGGTGAAGTTTAAAAGACCAGAATATTTAAAAGATAAATTTTTACGATGTTTCTAGTAAAAGAAACTTTGAAAAACAAGAACTGAAAATCGAAGGTTTGTTATTTAAGTAATGTCAGCTGCAGAAGGTAAATCAAAAATTCAATTTAGACTAGTGCTGCAGATTGCTTTTAGAAAGTTTTCAAAGAACGATGAGCATTTTTTAAAATAAAAACTACTTATATAAAACTTTCAAAAACATTGCAGTTAGCTATTATCTGATATCATCATAGCAGTTAGAAGAATTCACTGAATTAAAAAAAAAACAAAAAAACACAAAGAAAAACACTGATAACAACAGGCTAAGTTTGCGGATTCCTGAGTCGAAGCCAAAAGCTAGAAATTAGGTCAAATCATTGTCCTCATGTTCGTGTTCCATGAAATGATAAAAAAAAAACTGACATAGACAGTCTATAAATGAAAATATTTGTAGGAATATTTTTAACTAGCCTCTAGGATGGTCTAAAAATCTTCAACAGAGTGATCAATCGCGTAATAGGCTTGACTTGGCTAAGCCCATTTTGAGTGGAACTTGGTTGAAGCCCATATGACTGCTCAATATGGTTCATCTATATATGGTTCATCTATAACAGCTACAAGGTGATGTGTAATAGAGCCACAGAAAAGGTTCGACAGGCAAAGGCAGTTTATGAGAAATCACTAGCAAACAGAGCAAAGAGGGGGGATAAAGAATTCTTCACATATATAAATGCCAAGAAGAGCAGGACAAACCAGATCGGACCTTTACGTAAGGGAAAGGGGATAGTAATAAATACACCAGCTGCCGTTGCAGATGAACTCAACAGTTATTTTGCATCGATATTTACAAATGAAAAGCCTTTTGTGGCAATGGGAAATTGTGGGAGCGAAGTTAAAAAATATGTAATTAATGATATTGAAATTTCGCAAGATTATTTAATGAAAAAACTTTCGAGCCTACAGACCAGTAAGGCTCCTGGAGTTGATGGAATATACCCTATAATCTTAAGAGAGGCGGCAAGCGAGTGCATTGAACCACTGAGGCTAATTATGCGAGCATCACTAGACACTGGGGAGATTCCCTTGGATTGGAAAAGTGCAAATGTATCTCCCATACATAAGGGTGGCTCTAAAAGTGAAGTGGGAAATTATCGACCTGTCAGTCTGACTTCAGTAGTAGGGAAAATCATGGAGGCAATGATCAAGGGTGGAATTCAGGATCATTTGGATCGAATTGAAATTCTCAAGGATACTCAGCATGGTTTTGTAAAGGGAAAATCATGTTTAACAAATCTGGTTCACTATTTCGAAAGGGTCACTCACCAGCTGGATTTAGGGAATAATTTCGACATTGTTTATTTAGATTTCAGCAAAGCTTTTGACTCAGTCCCACATGAGCGGTTGCTTTATAAGCTGGAACAGGTTGGAATCACTGGGAAAATCCTTAGATGGATAGAAGGATGGCTTCAGGGCAGGAGGCAGAGGGTTGTGATAAATGGCTATTCCTCAGATTGGGTTGATGTAAGAAGTGGGGTTCCCCAAGGATCAGTATTAGGACCATTGTTGTTTTTAATTTTCATAAACGACATTGATGAAGGGATAGAGGGCGTGATGTCTAAATTTGCAGATGATGTTAAAATTGGTAGAGTAGTTAATGATCACTGTCAAGCTGAGCTTCTTCAGAGAGACCTAGATAGACTTCAAGAATGGTCAGAAAAATGGCAGCTGTGCTTTAATCCAACAAAGTGTAAGGTATTACACCTGGGAAACAGTAATCCCAAAATAACTTATTCACTTGGTGGTGTTCAACTAAACCCAGTACTGGAGGAAAGGGACTTGGGTGTTACGATACGGTCAGACATGAAATTCTCTGAGCATTGTAAACAGGTTGCAAGGAAGGCCCATGGTGTCCTATCGATGATCTATCGAACTTTTGCAAGTAGAGATAGGGACGTGATAGTCCCATTATATAAGGCTTATGTTAGACCACACTTGGAATACTGTGTTCAAGTATGGAGACCGCACCTAAAGAAAGACATCGAGCTTCTTGAAAGGGTGCAAAGAAGGGTAACTCGCCTGGTGAGATCGGCAAAAGGGCGTCCTTGTGAAGAAAGACTTCGAATATGTGGGTTGCAGAGTTTGGAAACTAGACACCTTAGAGGAGATTTGATTGAGGTGTTTAAGGCTCTGAGAGGCATCAGTAAAATGAATGAGGACAAAATTTTCAAGATTATAAATGATGCTAGAACTAGGGGACATAAATTCAAGTTACGGGGGGAAATGTTTAGATTGGACTGCAGGAAGTTTTATTTTAGCCAGCGAGTTATAAATTACTGGAATAAGTTGCCTTCATGGGTGGTAGAGGCCGACAGTTTGGGGAAATTCAAAGGTCATCTGGATAGTACTTTCGGGTAAGGGAAGCGCATAGGATGATAGGATTTATTTCATTTTATTATTTATTATTATTATTATTTTTTTTTTAATTATTATTATTTAGTTATTTATTTTATTTATTTTTTGTTTTTATCATTGTTTTGTTCGGATTTTTTTTTTTTTTTTTTTTTGGCTGGTGCAGCATAAGCCATAGGCTTTCTTGCACCATACGGCCGTTACTAATACTAATACTAATACTAATATTTGTAAAATTATCGAATAAGAATTCTTCTGACATGGTTTATCGATCTGAAAGATAAATAGAACTTTTTGAATTATTCATATTTTATCCCTTTAGAAGTGGAGATCATAAAAGTCTGTTATAAAAGATTACTTTATATTTTATATTGTAAATAATACTTAAAATTATTCTCAAATTCTGTAGTATATTGAGGAAGACCAAAGATGAGGTGGATTGATGAAATTGTGAAATTTATTGGTGTATAAGCCTGCAGAAAGCACAAGACTGCAGTTGCTGAAAAGTGTAGAGGAAGCCTTTGGATCGACAATGGCTGAAGATGATGATGACTACAGTATATAAGAAATTTTCCTAAAAACATATCTCTGACCTTTAACATTCTGATATTTTCTTCTTACATTCCTTCTCTTACTGAAGAACATTCCTTTCTTTAATAAGGAACTTTAATAAGTTCCTTATTTATATAAGGAACTTTAATAAACTTACATAATTCCTTATATACAAAGTTCCTTATTTAATAAAGAGCTTTAATAAGTTTCTGGGAAGATACCGAATAACTTTCGAAATGTCATTATTCGAAAATAAAACGTGCACCTTTAAGAAATGTTATTACTAAGCGTGAGCACAAATTTCATTAGTTAAATACGGAATTTATTTCCAAAATTAGATCAAAGCGAAATTTCTAGTTTTTGTTAACGGAAAGTTGAAACTTCTTACTTAAAAATCCTGTTTTTACAAAAAAAAAATCCATTTACTCAAAGCCTTTATAATGTGTACATTTCTTTTGAAGCTCCTAGTGGAAGAAAAAGTAAAGATGACCATTAGCAGGATCACCGGATGCTCTCTGTTTCTATATCCTTTGATACAGATAGTAAATACGATTTACAGGTGCATTCTGCCTTGCTCAATCGAGCACCATATTTTGTACTGTCACAAACTTTAAAAACAATGCTTATCGAAGTTGAAAAATATATAGTCAAGGGATTTAATCTCTATACTGAACGAACTTTTCTGGCTGTTTTAAGATGAAAACATTGAAAAACTCATAAATATATTTATTAAGTCAATAATTAAGTTTTACAGAGCATTGTTACACATTGCTCGAAAAAATTAACAGAGCAAAATGTTTATCGTGAATGTTTTATTGTGAACAGCACAGGTTTCTACCACATCACTTCATTCCCGTTTTTTGGCTTCCTTGCTCAGTCTCTTCTTTGCTACACCTCCAGTACTCAGGATGGCAAGTCCTTGTCGTTTAAATGATTCTTTGAGATGGCGGGCCATTGGAGGACTTGAAACCTGGCAGGCGCAGGCGGAGGTGGCACATTGGCTTAATGTTTCATGCAGTGTCATCACGGCACTAAGGAAGCATTTTCAGGAACCTTTACAAGAAGAGCTGGCCAAGGTCGCCCGAGGACTACGTCAACCAGAACAGATTCTAAGCGAACTGTGTTACAAAGGCTCAATTCAAGTAGACTCTGCACAAGGAAGCCAGTGGTTTGTATTTTATTAACCCCAAAACACCGCCGAATTCGTCGAAACTGGTGCCATGAACATGTGACTTGGAGCCCAGACAAATGGAGTACATTTCTGTTCTCTGATGAGCCATTTTAGCCTGTGAACATATTCTAAACGTTATTGTGGAGGCATCGAGGAATGCGGAACCATCCCTTTCTCATCAGAGAAAGGGACACTTAAGGTGGAGTCAATGTTCTAGTGTGGGGCGGAATAATTATGCACGGCCTCGCCCCTCTTCATGTTTTGATAGCGGTACCATAACTGCGTAGAGGTACCGAGAACAGATTCTCGAACCTTGTGTGCAACGTTTTAGGGATGCGGTTGTCCCAGATTTTATTTTCATGCACTATAATTCCACCGCACATTGTATGATTTTTTAACCTTAAATTGTAGGGATTCATCATTGATATAGAATTTCCAGTCACACATAATTTCAAAGGGAAATAATTTCCAACCGAAACATCAAGAATAAAAAATAAGTGAACTAGATTGGAGCATAATGGAATAATTTCGATTTTAATTTGCACGGACTGACTTTTGTTGGAAAAAGTATCGGATTATGACTTGGAACTCGATGCACGCAATGGTCATAATAAATAAGCTAAGATACAATTTCCATTTTTAGTTCATTTTAAATGCAATGTCAGATTACTCATCTTAAAGTTTGGAAACAAAACTCGTTTAGAAATTCTTCGTCAAATTCCTGCCAAGAAATAATGTTTTCCATTAATGCAAATAACAGAAGCTGCTTATTTTTGTGACTTATCGATTGTATGACTTGGTATCTCCTATACTTGCACTCCTTCTTTCTGATGCGAGATTTTCACGTTATTACACCTTTATTATTATATTTAAATGTTCAGTTATAAATTTAAATCTAATAAGCTTCAAGTAACGGAAGGTATGTAGCAATAATGTAAGAATATGTTTTTTATCTTTTACGCAGTTGTATTTCAATACTGGATGTACACAAATTAGACTATCTTTTAAAGGTATTCAAGTTTATAATGTATCTCTGGATTTTCGGCTGCCCAATATCTAAAATTTTGTTTATGTACATACCGATTTAAATGAAAGTGGGCCTGGTCAATCACGATTAAACGATTGACTAAATCTTGACCTTTGTTTACCTCCTGTAGGAACAGACTAGAAATTCAAACGTGTATCCAAATTAAGAGCAAATAATTATTAAACCATTTTCATTTGATACGGATGGAACTTAAAATCACACGCGATTTTGTTTCAGACAGCTATTTTGGCTTTGTTTTCACCATTTCAAAACCAGTCTACTTGGCTAAGTAAGGTCAGGAACTGAGTGGGCTCAGATTATAGCTTACTCCAATGTGTGAACTGTGCTGCTAGTAAACTAAACCATATTGACTTTATGGTCATTTCCTTCGCGGGATATTTTCACTAAGAGATGACTATCAATTAATGCACACAAGTTTTTTCTCCCGGAAACTCGGGTTTTCGAACAGCAAATAGAAAATTAACCATATAGAACACATAGATGTGTTCTATATGGTTGATGTCCTTGAAAACCCTACTATAGTAACAACAATTCATATAAAACTACGAAGTAGTGCATTTTACCAAGTGACTTGAAGGAGTTCCCTATTGCGCTACTGTTAACAAAGGTAATAATCACAGTAGAATGCATTAATTGATGGTTATGCTTTAAGTAATCTACATTAAGGGGTTTGAATAGGGTTCAAGGACAGGTTGTAATGGTAATTGTCATTAAAAATGTAAATATAACGAAAAGCTTAATTGCAGCATTAATTTAATATTATCCAGTGGATTTAAAGGTGCATCTAGGGACCTTTAAATCCACATTTTGTGTATTTTAATGAGACTGAACCGGCGTTAACGTAATTTAAACTTTATTAGTTGTATCGTTTTTCACGCTCATGAAGGCTTTAATCGCAAGTGGTAGGAGATGATCAACCGGCGCAATACCACCGTTTTGTTCATTGGAGGCTTGAAGTGGTTGAACCCATGTTTAGTGTCCAGAGCAAAGATCAGGCAATCCCTGATCTCTTCCACCATACAGTATGATTGATGTATTTTGAGGTTGTGATGGACATCATGGCGAGATCCAGCCTTCCTTACATTTCGAGGGTACAGCTCTAAAACGGTGTTCGTAGGCCGCCGCGAGATAATCCACCCGACCGAACCTATGGATATCTCTCTAGGAGGCATCCGGATCAACTAGTATACAATATCGCTCCCTGATAGTGACTGGAGGGATTCCAAGTTCCATAGTGTGTATGTGAGGGCATTGTCGAAGGCACGTTATGTCAAGGAACTGGGTATATTCTTACCATGTGTACGCCAATCCAAAATTTTCATTACATTATACAGCATATCCTCGCCACCTTTTCTTACTTCTGAATACACTATGAATTGTTAAAATAATAGAACAAACTTACCTGCGACTTTTCGCACGAGGAAGTGTTTGGAAGGTTTAGATCTTTATCTAAACCTTCCAAAAACTTCCTCTTTCATTTCACAAATATTGGGACTGAGACGTGGTCTCAGTCCCAATCTCTCAATACTCTCCGTTTCCACTTACAGTCTGCCAAACCCCATGCACTTTTACTGAGAGAATCGTAGCCATCAGTTGATTCAACTACTGCTCATCTTAGGTGTCCGAATTATTCACTGTATGATTGCTTTCCCTTCAAAGGTGGCATTTGTGCATAAGTTCGTTCTGATATTCCCTGTATGATACTTAGTAATTTGAAATCTCATTTTTTCGATCTTCTCTGCCTTTAAATCTTACTACCACGTTCTACCAACTTCATCTGTTATCTCTATCTTTCTTCAAACTTCACTAATCACTTGAAATTCTTTGACTTACTCTTTTTTAAACTTGACTTTCTCCAGTCCAACTTTCCTAACAGTGAGGTAATCTTCATTGGTGATTTTAATGTTCACAACTCCAGCTGGCTTCCGTTTTCTAGTCACATTGATCCAGCTGGTCGAGATGCTGAGACTTTTGCAATTACTAATTATCTCACGCAAATTGTTCATTTACCTACCAAGAATATGAAACAATCCTAACGTTGCAGCCAACGCGCTTGACCTCTTTCTCACAAACAATCCTTCTAAGTACACGGTCGAGATGAGTGGTCCTCTAGGTGCTTCAGATCACAACTTGGTGATGGTGTCTTCTCCAACGAAGTGTTTTTCTCGTGGCCATTCTAAACTTCGTGTTGTTTGTCATTACAAGAATGCAAGTGGGATGATCTGCGAGATTTGTTTCTTCCTTTCCTTGATTGGATTACTGTTTCAAATCTTCTGTTTCAGCGTTTGCTCAGATCGTGTCAGTGAAATTATTCTTGTAGGGGTGGAATCCTCCATTCCACACACCACCTTTAAATCTAGTCCTTTATCTAAACCTTGGTTTTCCAATAAGTGTGTTAAGACTGTTCAAGAGAAGAATATTACATATCGTAATTGGCTTGTTTCCCAATGTCCAGATTTATTTTATATCTACACCAAAGCTCTCAACAATGGTAAAGCAGTAATTAAACAGTCAAAACTAGATTTCGAACAAGCTGAGAGTAGAAAACTTGCTTTTTGTCGGAATGATAATTGAGAATTCTGGTCTCTTGCCAAAGCTATAGGTCGTAACTTTTGCACATCTCTGTCCCCACCTCTTTCAAAACTAGATGGTTCTATTGCCACCTCACCTCAGCTAAGTAAGGGTAAAGCTGACCTGCTGGCATCCTACTCTTCTTGAATGAATTTGATGACCTGATTCTTGAACTTGATGATCTTGGTAAACCGCCTCCTACCATTTCCGATACATTCCATTCAATGTACTGTGGTATTTCGTCAAAAGAATATTAGAAGGATTTTGAAACTAAGAAAACTCTAGGTTCTGATTGTATTTCTTCACTTGTTCTTAAAACCAGTGCTCTTGAACTTACTACTGTTCTGTGTCGCCTTTTTTCACTTTCTTAATTCAAAGGTGTTTTCCTTTCTGCTTGGAAATTTGCACATATCCAGCCAGTTCCTAAAAAGGGTGACAAATCCCTCACATGCGATTATCGTCCGGTTGCACTTATTTCTGATCTTTCTAAAGCAACGGAGAAATCAATTAGCCACAAATTCTTAAGCTATCTAGAAACCTTCCATCTGATTAACGATCACCAGTATAGATTCAATCAGTGTCGATCCACCGATATTCTGGCGTACGTTACTCATCTATGGACAAGTTTAATGGAAAAGTTTGGTAAAACTCAAGCAGTTGCTCCTGTCATCTCAAAGGCTTTTAATCGTATTTTTCACAATAGCTCCTAAATATGCTTCCATATTATGGTTTGCCAAATAATTTTTGTAATTGTGTATCCAGTTTTCTCGCTGACCGCTCACTAACGGTAATGGTAGATCTCCTTTCTGTCTTCTAACTTCTCCACTAATGCTACTGTTCTCCAAGTTCAGCTATTTCTTCCACCCTTTTCCTCTGTCATATAAATAAGCTTCTTCCATTGACCGAAAAAAATCCTATCCATAGTTTTGCTGATGATTGCACATTGCATTCCACTTTCTATTTTGAGAAACCTCGCCCTGCTCAATCAGCTTCAACTTCTCAAATATCCGCTAGCAATTCCTTAAATGCCAATCTCCAGGTAATTCTCCAGTTGGGAAAAGACATTTTAGTTGATTTCAATCCTTCTAAAACTCAGTCTTGTCTTATATCTCGCAAAAAAGGATTCTTCTACTCCTATGCTTATCTTTGGTGACACTTCGATTTCTAGGCAAGATGATATATCTCTTTTGGGGATTACTCTGACTTCTAATCTCTCTTGGCACAAGCACATTACAAATATTGCTTCCTCTGCATTTAAAAAAACTTGGTTTTCTCTTTCGCTCACGGCGTTACGTTTCTTCCAAACAGCTGTTCGCTCTGTACAATCGCAAATCCGCCCTGCCACGGAATATTTTTCCCACATTTGGGGCGGTGGCCCCAAAACCTCTCTCACATTTCTAGATTCCATTCAGAAGAGGGCAGTTAGGCTAATTAATGCCCCATCTCTAACAAATTCTATTCACTCTCCGGTTCATAAATGCTCTGTTTCTGCTGCATGCCTTTTCTACAGATATTTCCATGGACACTGTTCTTCTGATTGGCTTCAATAATTCCCCATCTGTCTTCCGAAACAGTCCGAACACGTGCAGCTACCAGTTAACATCCTTTTGCTGTTCCAACTTCGTACTCACAGAACCAATTTTTCTTCTTCCTCATTAATTCATTGAGCTTCCATTTTGAATTACAACCTTCCTTCATACATATTTCCTAAAAATTGCAATCTAGAGAAGTTCAAGTCTAAAATCAGCAAGTATCTTCTTTCACCTTCTCAACCTTTAACCCATGCACGGTACTAAGTACTACAGCCTCTAATATCTCTCGTATTTGTGATTTTCATAAAAAAATAATAAAATAAAATCTTAAATATTTTTTATGCAAAAAAGCAAGTGAAAAAGTCTATTCAAGACAATAATTAGCGTTTAAGTATTCCAATATTACCTTTAAACACAGCATTCGCAACCAAAGCTCACTAAACATTATCTGATCATTGAAAAGAACCGTTAATGTTGAAATTCATAAGCACATATAATACTTATAATAGACCGACCCCATTATATTAACGACCCCATTACGCTGCTTTGTAAAATGCTGTGATCATTACCAGTCCTCTTTCCTTTTCTAATGATATCTGCATTAACATCCCATTTAACTAACAACATTTCTTCCATTAAGTGTATTCAAAATGCAACCTTTATTCTATAAGAAGGTACTTTTGATTGGAAGTAATGGAACTAAATGAAAAATTAAGTGATTATTACGAAAGATGATAAAAAGAGCTCTCATTTGGACCGAGAACTATTTAATATATCATCCAGAAATTTGAACTCTGTCTAATATAATCCTCTGCAGTACTAAATCTTATACTTATGTCTTAATCTTATACTTTGTATGCTTCTGCAGGAGCATTTGTGCGCGGAGGATAAATACACCCCGTTTGAGGGGACCGAGTTGCGTATACGTATATTTAGTAATATAAATTAAGTTTTGGCACAATCTGCTCCTTACACAAGGGGCAAGATGGGACGTGGTGTCCATTCTGCCCACAAGCACAATAATGTTTTAAATAACAAAGTTTACATTTTAAAAAGTTGAGTTCAAGTAAATCTTTAGCAGAAAGATTCTTACGCTACGTATATTTAAATCATTTGAAGAACGTGACTTATTTTAGGGAAAAAAATCGAAACGTGACTTATATTTGTATTTGAGATAAAACCCGACAGCGTTGTATCCATAATGAATACGCAGTGGAGTTCTCTACACGGATCTTCATATTTTTCACCACAAAATATACGGTGAAAACTGCATATTTTGTGGTGAAATTGATTTTCAAGAAGTGCAAAGATCAGAAGAGATCTTCTTGTTAGGCTTACATTTTGGTCTTCTTGTTAGGCTTACATTTTGGCTAAAACTACGATTACAGAAGCATTATTGTATGGTAATGTGACTTATAGTTGTGATCCAGATAATGCCTGCGCATTAACTTATCTACATTATCTATTTAAGTAAAGAATACGAAATGGAAAATGGGACAGTCCGATCCTACCTCAAGCTTGAAGAAGCACATCAACTTCATGTACTGTGTATTTTGAAGAGTATCATTCCTAACCGAACTGATATATTCATTATAGTAAACTGCAGCCATCATTAACCGACTGCAGGATGGACACCTCCTCAAAAATTCATGTTGAGGGAAATGGACTATAATCTGCCACGCTGGTGCAGTGCGGTTTGGCAGATCGACCGTATTTAGCAGTCAGGGGCTTGAATCCCGGTCTACTCAAAGAGCGTGTGCTACTGCACTCTGCTCTTGACTACTCGGCTACGGAGGCCTTTTTATTCATTATATTGCACATAATAATTAATTCACTTCCACAACAGAACATTATATTATTAAACCAAACTGTACTCACTAGCAAAAAAAAAATGATTCACTATCTAGTAGGGCGACCTCTTGTCCAAATTATATCCTGTAAACGTCGTCCCGTGGATTCCACTGGGTGTCTGAGGGAGTACAGCTCCAGATTTGACCATCTTCCATCAGGATATTATCAACTGGTCTGTTTCCAGAACTCTAGTCGAGGACGTACAAAATAAACGAAGGCCTCGACCCCTGCAAACACAACCTGCTAGAATAATATAGGACATGATATGACCCAGATCAACCAAACAAACATTAATTATTTTCAATTTCGAGTTACCCGATTAAGTAGATCATACCACCCATTTATATATATCTCTGCGTCTGCAAATTATGTGTTCTTTAGCCTGTTTGCATGTTGAACGAAAAAATTTAGTTTAGGGGAGAACAATTCCTTGTTACCCTCGCTCGAGACCCAATAAATCTACCACAGTGGGTGGGGGGGGGAAGCCCATAAGAGTTTCTGGTGTCATTGATAAGATTTCAACCTACTGTAGGTCTTTCCACACGGCATTGAAAAATCGGTGAATTATAGCCACGTGCTACCCGCGAGGGCTCTATGCCGGATCCATGGTCAGATCTAAATCAAGGACTCGCGGATAGCACAGTGAATATAATCATTATCCTCCTACTGAGTGAAAAAAAAACTTGAGTTCGAATCCTGTAGATTTTTAAGGGATTTCTATACAAAATGGCTGAGGTAATTGGTCTCAGGCGAATGTTGCACGGTTTATGTCGGGAAAGTTTTTTTTTAATTTTTTCTCTAGCAAATAGGAGATGGAGCGCAGAATACACCTATTGGCATACACAGTATGATGACCCCACATAGCTCTTGTGCGATCTCTACCCGGCTAGAGTTTGCTCAAAGATCTGATCCGACTTGGTGTTTGCCAGTACACGATTTTCTGCCTATGAGTTGTAAAAAGTTCCACATAATTAAGCAGCCACACTTTCTTGTCTATTAAATTTTCCTAAAGAGATTTTTTACTACCCTTGGCAGTTGTTTTTTATTCCTGTAACCTTATCACCCAACTATAAGTGGTCTCGCACCGCTCTGAATGAACTTTCACTGCACTTTATTAAATTCTTTAAAGGATCTGATTGCCTCCAAGTAGTTTTTGATAAGAAGCATCCCCCCCCTCCCAAAAGCCCATACTCTGCTACCCTCTGTATCTCACCTGTATACGTTGTATTTAGCATAATGACAGTTTTCTTCCCTTAACTCCGACTACAACATGTCACTGCCAATTCTACAATAGTTGATTGACCGGACCAGAAACTTAAAGACAAGTTACATTTTGTTTCAGTTACTACCGTGGCTGCATATCTTACCACTACTTCAGCAAGCTTTTCCCTGTGGCCTTTCTGCTGATGATTTAAACGCCAATTTCATTTTTCCCTTCGTGATTACGATAATTCGCAGTTGTGCACAAGAACTCTCAGTGCAAGTGCAATCTCAGTCCAATAACCAGTTAGTCAGCGAAACCCGAATTTAGTGATTCTGGATAAAGGAACTCTCGAGGCCTTACTAATGTTAAATGAAACTGGACTGGCAGCGATTTCTGAAATGTTAAATCTCTGAGAATATTAAAAGTATGGAAATTATAAGGAGTAAAGAATAGTGGCTATTTTAGATTACTTTAAACTCTTTCTCTTTCGTCTTTTCATTTTTTAACCTTCTTAATATTTTACCTTATACAGATTGAGCCAGGGAAACGGAAGATTTTAAGAATTGAATAATTAAATAAAGAATTCTATTTGCCAAATTACAAATATGCCTTTATTCTTTGAAGATAATATCCTCGAGTAACCTTCGTCTCTGAGCAGGCATTTTTCTTATTTCTACGCGTATTTTCCATGGTGAGGCATAACATCTCCAAAAGAACTCCGGTAACTTCTTCATGAATCCTTTCTTTCGACTCTTCAATATTTGGTGGGCGTTGAAAGTGCACCTTGCTCACACAGGTGCAAGGCGCACTTGCTGTCAGGTCTGGGAACCATGGAGGCCAAGAAATGCCACCATTCCTAGAGATTATGTGGTTATGAAAAAGCAAGACCGTGGTGGTCAAGCCCTATTACCAGTGCCTGTATCCGCTCCTGCTGATAGCTGCAATATTTTCTAGTGTAGTGGTGTAGATGGACATTGGGCAGGCTTTCCAGGTAATTGCCTTCTGGTGACTAAGTGGTCGAGAAAACTAAATAACCCAACAACACAATACTGACTTTTCAGAGTTCTGAATCAACATAGTGTTCCACAGAGTTGATTTAAAGTTCTGGAGAAGCCCTACATAAGCTATACATATCTACATGATGTAGAGGTGCTTCTTGTTCCACCCGGAGGCTTAATTTTGAGAGCAAAACCATTTTCTTCAAAATTATATAACCATATTTTAATAGCATGAGCAGACGGTCCAGGATCTTGATGCTTAAGCTTAAAGTGAAAACGCGAAATAAAAGTCTAGCAACCTCGCAACTGTCGTTGTTTTTGTAAAATGCCTTGAATGCGAAAGCAAGTTGGACACCACTCCACTATCCTATGGTTACTAAATAGTATAATGTGGACCAGAGTACGTCGAGAGACGCAATCCTACCTATCAAATCTATAAAGAGAAAACCTATTTTTAAAATCGCCTTTTTAACTGCTCAATCTTGAACTTTAAACACTAATATTTGCTAGAACAAGAAATATCTTTGTATTGAATATAACAGTAATATGAAGAAAAATGTTTTATGCTAAATGCGAATGTGTGTTTTTTTTTTTTTTTTTTTTTTTTTTTGCATAACCAACTTAGTGAGCGGTTAGAAGTTCTGTTCATATCCGATGACCCAATTCATTAAAGTTATGGGTTAAATCTGGATATATGTATCCGTACAAATTGCACAACTTATATAAATTTATGAAGTTTAAACCTGTTTACATTTCTGAAACAAATCTCTAGTTACAAAAAAAAGAGAAAATAATCAAGAATTTAGTTGAAAAATGTCATCGGATGAGGAAGAACTGATCGTATATTATTTTGAAGTGCTTTTAGGGAAAATCGTATAATAATCGCATAATCGCATAAGGGCGCCAACAATCTGGGAATACCGATATTCAAAATTTTATTATAATAATATTTAATAAAAGTATCTCACGGACGCAAAATACATTTCTGCCTAGGGATGCCAAAAAGCCTAGGGTTGTGCCTGTCTTAATGACCTAAAAATGTAATAATTGCGGGAGTAAGATGGCACGTGCCACTATTTTGAACAATAGCTAACGTATTTAAATGAACACGTTCTCTGGTGTCACAAGTCCACGGTGATTGGCCAGCCAGCGATCAAAAAACCAATCAAAAGTCACAAGTCGAACAGCCACTCGTGGTCGATCCCAAACGTGGATCGCTCTTCCATTTGTGACCATCGCTTAGTTGTTCGGTCACTGCGCAGAGATGCATGACAGTGGCCCCGAGAGTGTAGAGTGTAGAGTGTATTTAGTGTCAAGCGGCACCAGGGGTTTCCCCCATCTCCGCGTTGCTTTCATTGTAGGTGTGCCAGCTCACTGGAAAGGCCAGAGATTTAAAAGTGTGTGGATATTGTATATGTATAGTGCTATGTACCGTTGTTCTTCTGGCCATTAGTACAAGGTAGTGGTGTTTTAGTTTGGGGACTGTTTTCGTGGCATGCCCCTCCCACCAAATCCTCTGATTCCTGTTAATCAACGGCTCGATTGGAACGCCTACCTTTTTATCGTCACAAACCAATTACACACTTCGTGATGACAGTATATCCAGACAACTCCGGCATCCATCAACAAAGACAACGTGCCATTTCACAAGGCTTGGCAAGGTGCTAACTGGGTTCAGGAATATCGCAATAAATTCTTCTTCCATGTCTTCCCAACTCAGCCGATCTGAATCAAATTGAGCATGTTTGGAAACTGGTGGAAAAGGACATTCGATGATACGACCACTCTCCTGACAATATGTGGGCATTATTGGACTCATTGTGCAACGCATAGTGGCTAGCCGTACCACTCTGCAATACTTTGTGGAGTCCGTGTAGGCGCTGTATTATGAGCAAATGGTGGCCCACAAGATTCATAAAATAGTCAAATTATTTCACAATTTCAGGATCTCTGTTAACCTTCTTCGAGAACCTCCTTTCAGGGTGCAAAGAGTTCTTTAGTAGTTTCATCTGGCCTTATGAAAGAGTGGTACTCTTTCAAAATATTTTTCAGCAATTCCTGAACTATTTCTGTAAATTGATAAGAGCGTTCTAACTGACACAGATTAAATAACATTTTCTTTAAACGTCGCTCTCCTTGCTCAAAGGTTTCTTTTACTACTTTAAATGAGCTTTCAGACTACCTAAATTTTTTTAGGTACTCTGAAAACCCTTCAAAATCAAAATATCTTCAAATTACTTACAAAAATACTTCTCCTTGTGTTTGGAGTCGTCCTGTACCACGTTGAGTTCCTTTTGGTTACCTGGGATAAAAGACTTCATGGTTATCTATGATACAAAATTCAATTTTTCGGAGCACTGCAGCTACCTTGCAAACAAATTTGCCAAAACCAGCCGAATAACTTTGGCAAATTTGTTGTTTTAAAACAATAGCGTCAACATGTTAATTTGGCTGATGTCATCAATATATATGTCAGTAAATTTATAAAACGCAACATACTCTTGTGCTTCTCCAATTTGGTCTGAGGCTCCAACTCCAAAGGAGCAGAGACCAATATCGCTGGAATATAAAAACATTATGAAGGAAATAGTATTTTGAACGGAAGTACAGAAATTTTGTTAAAATAAAATTTAGGTGAAAAGGACGGAAGCCAAAAATATTTTAGAGAACCTAACAGAAGAGGGAAACAGGGAGTGAAATATAAATTTCAAGGGTAAAACTATTCATCAAAAGCCGGGGAACTCCAAAGCAGCAGAAATGGCAAAGGGAAGGAACTGGCTTAGAAAGAATCGTCTAGAAAATTTAATAACGCTCAAGGTGGCTGATAAATCGAAATAAAGAATTTTATCGGGCTACAGAAATATTATTACGAAACATCGAAGAATGTTGCAGTCAAAAGGAGAAATATCCCAATTTTAATCCTAAGGTGCGTAAAGAAAAAGGAAAAAATGTAAAAAGTGAATCTAATCTCGTCAGAAAGCTATTAGATGCATAACTGATCCATATCTTTGCTGTGCCCATAGGATTTTCTTTGATAGAATTACTTTTCAGTTTTTAGTCCGCACTAGTTAAGTTGGCTCAGTCCGAGCCTTGTCAAACGCAGTCTATATTAATTTCTTTTTGTTCACAGTCCATACATCACAGTGCTTACAATCAGTGTCCTCTACACACTGGGTGGAAAATGCTCGGGTTCGAATCTCGTCAATGACGAGAGTATTTATGGGCTTTTCTCACAACGTGGCTGATTTAGTCCGTCTTAGGCGAGGGTTGCATGGTGTATTCTCTAGGAAACTGGGTTTTTCATCCAGAGAACAGAAATCGACCACATAACACACAATTTATAGACATAATACATATGGCCCAATATGGTCTAAGTCACTGTTGCTCCTAAATTTCTACTACAGCAAGAGTTTCTACCAATCTTATTGGAATCCTTTTCTTTTCGTAGTATCTTAGTAGTAGATAAAAGTTTCAGCCATCTAAACAAGTTACATAAGTAGATTCATGATTGTATGTCTCATTAAAATGCCGTCTATCATTAATGGATCTAGTACTAGCTTTCTCAAGAGATCAGATTAATGGCTGACTTACCTTTTCTTTTCTTTTATTTTTTTTATTTTCTTTATCGTTGGATTAATCCGTGACATTCCACCTTTTATACCGCCAATTACTTAAATGTTTCGAAGTTCCGACATCTCTGTAGCCGACAAAATTCTTATTTCGATTTATTAACTTTTCTAAAATATTCCCTCCACTGTATATCCTACTTCCTTCTGTCATTTTCTTTCCCGCTGTTTTGCATCTAGGAAGGCTGGAAGCACTTCAGTGGTGAGAAAACACTGTTACATTTTTACTCTCATTCTTTTGTTTTAGTTATGGTTGTGTCATTTGTTTCTAATATGAAAATAACTTTAATCTGGCAACTCTTAGAAACGTCTCATCCATTTGGGTTTGTCTCTTTATCTGTTTCAATGATAATCAAGCTTATTAGAATAAGTTGAATATAATTTTATTTCGTCTTAATAAATCACCATTATTAATGCCCTACACCACCATTATTCATTGATTTTGCTTTAAAGCGTAACATTTTTACCACACACACAGACCCTGTTATCTGCAGTTATGAGCCATAACGTACGCAGTCAATACCAATCACGATATGCAAATATCCCTTATTGAATGCAGGTTACATTAAGCAGAGTAAACATCCCCTTTGTCGTGTAGAATATACAGTTGACTCTCCGAAGAACCTCATTAAGGGAAATATAACACCATAAATCTATTGTTTCACGAGAAGAACTAAAATTCTTTAAGAGAAACAATGGAACGCTAAGTCTAGTTTGGCAACATCTGGGACCTTCATTACTCGGTCACAATGGAAGTTTCAATGCGCGATATCTGATAACTTCTTCAGATTAACCAACCATCCATATTCAGTAGGAATTTTTGAAATTCGTTTTGTATCAGTTCTATTTCGACATGGCATCTGCCCAGCTGAAATCTGTATCCATTGCAAAGGTAGATTTGTTTACACGATATTGTTCAAAGTGGGTTCTCTTAAAAATTTTAAGGATTAAACCTTGGAAAGCTATTCTCTCTATCTTCGGGATGAGCGCACATTCACCATCAAAACGGACTTTTATGAGAAATATAAGTTTCTCATAAAAGGGAATATGGGTCCACCATAGAATGAAACAACCGCTGTTTTATTCCACGATGGACCACTTATTATTAAAGTTTAAAACACTCATGAATTTTTGAGAATGGAACATTAAAAGATCTGACAGATGTTGAATAAAATATTTCGAAACAGAACCTCCTAAAATATTTTTCATTCTTTAGAAAGATGGATAAACAGTGAGAGAGGGCTCTGTTTTCAAATATGAAACGTTAATATGTTGATTTGTCAATACTTGCCTTTTGTTGTTTTACGAAAATATGAATTATGGAGTGTTTGCTATTCTTAGAAGAGATAAATATACGTATGCAAGACCATACATATGTGTGTGGGTGGTTGATATTTTAAATATGCTCGAGAATACAGAATATAAAGAATATATTCTATATTCTCAAGTAATATATTCCGTATTTTTTCAGATTGTAAGATAACCCAAGATTTTTGGACCGCATATTTTTAAATTTACTATCTTCTAGACCAGAGGTATTGGGTACGGTCCATGGTCTGCGCTCGACTCCTCAAGGTTTTATTCTACCGGCTAAAGCATTTTGAAAATTATGGTATAAGATGTTCTAGATTCATAATATGGAACCATAGCTTCGCGTCACGTATAAGCACGTGCCACAACGTTTTGATGTATGACACAGCTGCAAGTGCTTCGATATAATTTTTAGAAGTTTAAATTTTAAGGTTTTTTTCTTTTATTATTTTCTGATTAGACTTAAATGTTTTAGGTTAATAATAGTCAATTAGGACGTCACCGTCCTAATTAACGACGATAAACCAACCCTTTCCTTACATTTCCCCTAAAACTGCCCTTGGACAAAAAAAGATTAAGCACCACTGATGTATTAGACAAAACGAAGTGTAGAAGTTCATTGATGAAAATGATGAAAACAGTATCGGTCCCAGGAGAGGGAGCACCTCTTGTAAACTCTCCAATGCTTGAGAATGAGCGGTTGACTTTGAAAATAAAGCCTATTCGCAAGATATTCACTAAGGAGTTCTCCCCTAAACAAAATTAGTTAAGGTTAGTTAGAAACAGCATGGATTAATGCTCTCAAGAGATCTAAAAATAAGACATTTGCATGGTGAACAATCTTTAGGTAGGCTGTGATTGTGGTGCAGATGTCTGCAATTGTAAGGTCTATAAATATTTTTGATCTTCAAGAATATTTTTTCGGACGTATTGTTTGGTTGACCTCAAATATTTTTTCCATCAGTTTCGCGGAGAAAACTTGTATTCTGTTAGTCACAGGTTGTCCTAAGCTTGAAGCATGCGCAATAGCTTCTAATGTGTCGTGTGTTAGAGATCTCTGCAAGGTCCCCTGGCCCAGAAGACATTAAGAGCGAGTGCCTTTCTTTACAGCACTCCTTAGGAAATTTCTGGAACAATGTCAAACAAAAAAATCCTTTTCATTCTTCGGGAACAGATCTCTTAGTGTCCACTCTTCTAGAAAAGATCTTTTGCACCTCTTGTTTTCCATTCCGCTTCTTTGCTGTCCTTTCGTACTTGTTTACAGTATGTCTCAAGCAATGGTGACAAATCCGCGGGACCAAGTCCGAGACCCTTAGGCAGCCCTAGGTGTTTTGTCCCTCAAGTTCAAAACTAACGTATCACAAAATATAGATTGACTTTGAAAATATCCGATTTCAGATAAACAAAGTTTTATTATAATAAGAATCCTATTAACGTTATGTAATAATTGTATTTTCGTATTTAATTATTAAATATAAAAATACTAAATATAAATGTTGATAACAACCATTTAAAAAATACTAATAATTGCATAATTAGTGGCAAAAAAGTGTTCTTGAGGCCTGCTTTCCACGACAATCCATTTTGCTCCCTACCTAAAAAAATAAATATGATCTTTATTGTAAGGTGCAAAGGTACACGCAGGTACCCTGACTTTACAAAATCCTTCACGGCACTACGCCCCTGATCTAGAGTGCAGGAGTTAAACACCAAATAGCATCTGTTCGGGAAATCTTTCTTTTTGCCTACATAATGCATTGAAAAGTATCTTTATTGTAACATGTAATGAAATATACTAAATACATACATTAGTGCTACAATAGCCATCATGGCACTTTGGTCAGGGTTTAACGATAAATAGGAAAAATCCTTAAAGAAGACAAAAAGCAAATGAAACCTGCTAGGAAATCTTCATAAATTAAAAGAAAAAAAATACAAAATAAGCGCACATATAAAAGATAGAGGGGTACAGTACAACTATCAAAGCAGACAGGAGAAGACTAAGATGTGCCTGAATTAATCAGGCTTAAAGAGGAACTCTGCAGCAGGATGGAATCAGAATACGGGTTCTTGACCACGCTGCTTGAATACTGTACATGGTTATTTCCTAAGAGATCGGCTGAGGATATAAGTTATTAGGCCAAAGATGAAGACTGTAGTGATCTCAGCAGATGGTCACGGAGTATGTTTCGTCTGCATACGCGATCCTGGGCAAATTTCTTGAAGTCTACATACAGTTCACGATTGAATGCATCTACTCTGGAAAAAATCGGTTAGAAAGGATGCATGAAGAATAAACAGCAGCGGGAGTGACAGAAAATGAGACACTGGGATCCTCCAGGCACTTTAACTATTTAGTAACAAAGTTATTGTATCATCAGATGCTATTAAATATATCAAAATTTCAATAATAATATAGGAGTCTTTTCATGGTCAGCCAGCCACTTCACAATCCATACCAATTGATCAACACTTTATGACCTTAGAATTTTCAAGAACTGCCATTTCCTTTCCAAGGATCTGAAGGAAATTCTCCGCTCCGACTTCCGTCTTTCGCTCCTCATATTAGCCTTCTAGTCTTTCAGCATTTCCGATCATCATTATCTGAGCAAAACGTTCCTGAAAGAGCGAAAAACCAATTTCCGTCTAAAACTACTCTTTACATTGTGAAGTGAGTTCTATCCAATAGATTCACCTGAACAAACCATAACTGGTTTTTCTGGTTTACACCTTGCTTAGAAAATGGTTTTTATTCACTTATTTAAACTACAAAAGCAAAGATAATTACTTTGTATTTTCCATTTATTGTGAGAACCTTGAACAATCGTTAGTATTGCGACTTGCATGCCTTTATTTCCTATTCATGGCTTTTGCTTTTACTAGGTTTACGTAGAATCGTTACCATCCTTTTTGTTTCCATAATAACGAAATCTCATGGGCTATTTTCAGAGAATTTCTCCCATTTAAAATAGCCCATGAAGGATGATTGGATTTTTGGGAAGAGGAGATATTTTTCTCCCTGTTTAGAGGAAAACAGCCTTAGATATTGATACAGTTTCCAATTTTATAGTTAGTTTACAGTTTTGTGAAATAAAAATGGCCTTATATAACTATAGCTACAACTAGATTTGTATGCCAAACATTAGACACATCTTAACCAAAGATTAAGTTAATCAGTCTTAATTCTTAAGGTACATACTTTAACTAAACATTGTGTACCTGTTCTCCCTGTAATGTTATCTTTGAGCAGAGGAACATGTATTTTTTTTATCTAGTGACTATTACTGAAATTCTCAGCAAGCGGTTTCAACTCTATGGCATCAAAGTTTCCTCCATTTCAATGTCAATCAGTACCGCAGATTCCAGCAGTTTCAGACCACACTCGTTCATTTGTAATGGTTGAAAATTGTCTAAATTTATATTAAATGAAGAAAGCTCTATCATGTAGTGAGATGAACCTCCTCCATAATCAGAATACCTCCGCATTCAAAGCTTGTTTCTCTAGTGATTGAAACAGAAAGCCTCGCTTTCCCCATCGAGTGAATCATTTGATTTTTCACTGCTTTAGTTCTGACTCTGGATAGTTTACAGAGTAAACAAGACTCTGTAAACACAGAGTCAATTAATTGCTGTGTAAAACAATATCTCTCACCTATGTCAACACTTATATGCTCCTATGCTCCTTCGCTTCAGCAGCCAGGTGGGCAGGATCGGCAGTGCATAGCACACGCTTCTTGATTAGACCGGGGTTCGAGCCAGTTACCACAAAATATGGAGGACGCGGAAATGTCAGGGAATGACCACCACATATCCTCGGAGCAATATGGCCTTAGTTGCTAATGCTCCTAAAAACCAAATAACAACAACAACAACCTTCGTTTCAATCATGAGTGTTTTTGAAGGATTTTCACAGTACATTGAATTCCTGATTTTTAGATTGGCATTCTGAAAGTTTCCTATATATTCGTGTATTTTAACTGCCTCAATTTCTCGAGATTGCATTTGATTATAAATAACTTCCACGTGAGGCATTATCTGATGAAAAAGTTCTAACCAGAACTCGAATTTTTCATTGCTCAAGATGTGCGAAATTCCAGTTTCTTCTGAAATCGTCTTATCTGCGTTTGCTGTCGCTTGTATTTCCTCCGTGCGCTTTTTTAAGGATTCAAATTTTTCGTAAACGCTGTTCACTGTGTGTATATTGAAGTTCCATCTTGTAGGGGAAGGTCGGGCAACACGGCTGTCCATATGCTTTCTGAGAACAGAGAGAGAGACGCTGTAGTTATCTCGCTCGAGAAAAATGTTGGTATCGACATGAGGTTCGAAAAGAATATTCTTGAATCTCGGGTACTACTTGCTGTATTTCTCATCATCAGATTCAGTTGGTGTGCACAGCAGTGAATAAAATATGCATTTCATTTTTGTACACTTCTTTTATTTTAGCCTGAACTCCCCCCTTCTTGCCTTTCATCACACTTGCGCCATCAAATGTCTGAGCAACCAGTTTTTGAGTATTTCCTTTGAGGATTATGTTTCTGATTTAGAATGCACTTCGATATTCCGTCTGCCGTTTGGTTTTCCGCAGTGAAAAAACCCCAAAAACCGCTCAAAAATGTCTCCATCCAGTTCATATCTCAGAACAATTACCATTTGTATATATGTTCTGAAATATCTGTTGTGTCATCAGCCATGACAGCTACGAATGAAGCTTCTTTAATTTCTCTTTTTATTTCATCCCGGCATATTTGCAGCAAACAGTCATGAATAACATTCTGAATAGTTTTTGAAATGCCTTTAAATTCTGCATTACTTTCTAAATGGTTCTCTAAATTGGAATCTAATGTACAGGCGAAATTTATTAATCCTCTGAATACTCCGGGATTTTTAGAATCGTCTTTTTCGCCATGACCATGTAAAGGAATTTCAAACTGTCCATAAATTTAATGCAGTCTATTATTTTAGATAATACCTCACGATTCTTGAACTTTTCTGTTAAGTTTGCAGATCGAAAGTCTGTAAGCCTCACTAAGCTGTTCTTTAATATTTACGCTTCTTAAAAGCGATAGTGAAATCACATTATCAATATGTTTCTTCGAACTCTCATGTTTTAGAGTTTTTTTCTTTCATTCTGTTTGTAAAGCCACTTTTTGTCCACGTTAAGTCACCTCTGAATAGTAAACATGGAAAACAAAACAATTCATTTTTAACTTCACAACCACAAAATCAACTTTTCCTTTGGTACCAGTCCGTTTTAAAACTGCGAATATATTTCTTATTATTACTTATTCTCCGCTGAGAAATTTGAATCTTTGGAGTGGGACGGCCTTCTTTTTTAATCACAGTTTTTTTCTTGGAGAGATAATTGCGAAAAACTAAGTTGCTGATTTCATCACCTCATAATATAACTTCAACTTACCAAGTTCAATCTCAATTCGCAATTAAGCTGTAATCATATAATTACACTGTTGAATGTTGAGTATTGATTTAACACTGATATTATTTAGTTATTTAATGGGAATTGGGGCGAATAACAAAAAGAGACCGACATTGTGGCTACACACCCATCATGGTCAACGATGAAATCTGCACTGCGCGCTTTACAGTGACTTTGATTCGTTTCACCTATAAAAAATGTATGTTGGCAACTTGCTAATATGCTGGAAACCAACTACCAGATATTCCAATACCAGATAGATAAACCAACTATCACTGGAATGCAAAATATGTCACTGCCTGACGCAAAGTGAGGCCTACGGTTAATTAAATAGCTACCAGGGTCAAACAGAATTCGCTAAGAGAATACCAATACAGAAAAAATATTCCATATGTGATTTTACGTCTTGCATTTCGGTAATTTTGTGTTTAATTATATGTTTTGAGTATCACCCAGTACCTTTTCCCTTACACACGTCCGCATTTTTGCTTAAGATTTTTCTACTCTTTTTCATTACAAAAACAGTTAATTAATCACCTGACATTAGCATATCCTGACCAACGGCAATTACTCGTTTATTAAACTTTTCCAATCACTTGTTGTGTTGGTTGATATCCACATGCCAATACACCCTTCTGAACTTTCATTTTCGCCATCGAGAAGACTGCTCACCCCAATATGCCAGTTTAAGTATCTTGTGGGAATACTTACACTGTCCAAGAAATGATTTCCGTTTAACCAGTTGTCTGTTAGACGAAAAATCTAATTTTCAGGAATTGTTGTTGTAGGGTTTTAGGAGCATTAGCGATTAAGGCTGTATTGCTCCGTGTATAATGTCTGGAAATTTCATGTGTCCTGAGATCAATTTTCTATTTTTTGGACGAAAAACCCGAGTTTCCGGGAGAAAACCCATGCTGCCCCTCACCTGAGCCCGACTAGCTCAGTCCCCTTGTGAAAAAGACCCATAAAAATTCCTCACTTCATCGACGAGAGTCGAATTCGGGTAATTTCCACCCAGTGTGAGGAGGACTGCGATTCTATTAATTGTGGTACTCATGAGGGCATCAGGAGATTAACCATGCACCCGAGGGATAATAAGCCAAGGAAAAGTGTACTATAGTTATATTTGATTGGCCATGCTCTAAAAGAAGGCCATAAAATTTCTTCCAACACAAGGAGAACCGAACCTTTTCTCAAGGAGAACGGACTTTTCTCACATAGTATTGTGATTGTAATCCCTGCTATTCACACGAACAAGTTCTCAGTTACTCTACAAATGCCAAAGATACGCGATTTGTGACCTTTTCCGTTTTTACCTTTGTCTAACTTCTAGTATCTTAACGTGTTCAGATTTCATTAATTTATTCTGTGTTTCCTAGAATTTGCACTCTAAGAATATCAGCGCAAATCGTTCAGTATTCTTATTATGTTTCGACTTCACCCGCGGGAAGATCAAAACTGTTATACGAAAACTCCTGAATCAACAACAGTCAGACACTGTGTAAAAGAGGACTTACGTCACTGACTTAAAAAGAATTTTAATTGCTTGGATATCCCAGGATATCTACTAACACAATTACTATAAATACTGTAAACCTTTACCTTTGATTCATGCGATATATAAAAAGACTATATGCCATTGTTGGTGGAAAAATTGTTATCTTAGGAGAAGCATAAAGTATTTTTCATAAGACATTCATTCAGTCTAGCCTTAGGCATCTCCGTCTTCATTCTAGCTGTGGTATCTCTCTTATCCCGTGACGCTCACAATGCAGCTCACATACCAAGGATTATTCCATAAAGTTGCCAATGCGAGTGATCTGTGTTTTTTCACGAGTGTTGAAAGGATTCTTAAGCCTTCCCAACAGTTTATTCAATAATAAACAACCCGGTTTTATTTATCTGTAATGCAATTTCTGTATTAGTTTATGTAAAATATTTCGCAATTATTTGGTACACGCCTCTTGTAATTTTTACTATTTAAAACATTTTGTGGCTACATCTCCTATCTGCTTGGTATTTATATTAATATTTATCGTAATTTAATTTAAAGTAGTTAAGCGCATAGAGGGGGCGCTGCATGATATCTGCCAAAAGAATCTGATTTTTTCTCGTAGTAAAGATGGTGTTAATTAGTGTTTTGTTTGTACTTCTTTACACGTTATATTCCTGGACGCATAAAGAATTATTTAAAATTATTATTTAAAATTAATCACGAGAATTTCAACAATTCTAAGGTATTCAAAGTCAAATTTATACAAGCTTAACAGGTACCGTTGTATGGTTCAAATTAGAATGAATAATGCATATAATATTGGAAATATCTTTAGTTTATTATTCCATCCAATTTACCTTACAATGTATTAATAAAACTAATTACTTGGATGATTAAAAAATAAATGCTCGTTCCCTCAAGGAATGGTGCTGGTAGGTGTGTGCCATATTTTATTTTTGTTTAACAAATGTTCTAATTTATTTGCGCGCAAAGGTTAATAAGGTCAACTATTGAAAATTTAATAATATATATGATAATAATCCAGAATATTATTACGTATTCAAGCCCTTGTCTGAAATCCTGCTTTCATATATATTTCTGGGCATTATCACATTATTTGATCCAGTTAGCTGGAGTTATTGAAGTAATGGCGGGACAATGGTTTTATATAATTATGAAGCCATTTGATGATGATGATGCCATTTAATCACTAATTTAATAAACTAATCGGTTCCATTTAATCGAGTTGCAATATAACTACCACTTTGCGAAAGCCGATTTTCCAGATAATCCTGAGCTAATTAGGCACTTGTCTAAATTAGAGCTTGCGATCGATATACTTAAAATTAATTGGACAGTGGCCACATGCTAATACTTTTTTGCTGAATAAGCCACGACCAACAGTGCCCACGTTGAAAGTAACATTTACCAATTTGTGGAAACTACGAATATAAATAAATTTTCTGCTTATACTTCGGGACGACCACACTGATGACATAGCTCACAAGATAGAGATAATATAAGAAATGGCGCCGAATTTAGCAGTCACGGGGTTGAACCTTGGTCACTCAAGGTACTTGCACTTACGTGTAATTACGCTGATCACTCGGCTACGACGGCCTTTTTGACTCGGTTTTGAAAAATCGCAATCACTAGTTTAAAGTTAGCAGTAGTAATGGCAAATGATGCAAGAAAGTAAGCTTAAATATCATCAGACAAAAAAAAAAAACTCTACACATTTCACTTATCCATACCTTCCAAGAATTTTTCTAATTCTTCTTTAAATTTATTCAAACCAGCCACTTCAACAACAAAAGATAGAACCCTGTGCCAACAATCAACCAACAGCTAGCTGAAGGCAAACTTCCGCACAAACATCTTTCAACCACCCTTCCTCAACTTGAATTTATCTCCCCTCATGTGTGTAGTCTCAGCAAGAGGAAGAATGCCATTTAACATGCAGTTTACTCAATCTATTCTAGGCTTTAAACACCTCAATCAGATCTCCCTTAAGTTCCTATTGTCCAGACGCTACAATTTGCAGAACGAAAGCCTTTCTAGGTAAGAACACCTTTCTGTTTCATTCACTAGTCTGGTTGTCCTTTTCTGCACCCGTTCTAAAAGTTCTACGTCTTTTCTAAAATGAGGCCTCCAGACCTTTATGCAGTACTCAAGATGGCCTAACCATGGCCTTGTACAAAGGGATAATCACCACCTTGTCATTGCGAGCAAGATTTCTGATTATCATTGAAAAATTCCATAAGCTGTCTTGGGAGAATTTTTGCACTGCTCAGAGAATTTCATATCTGGTTGTACATTTACCCCAGGTCGTTTTCATTTTCCATTCCTGAGTCTAGTTCCACACTGTTCATAAGCTACTCTGGGAATTACTGTTACACATGTACCCTGCATTTGTCAACGTCAAACTTCTACTTTCATTTCTAAGCCAATCGAAACAGTTTTCCTAGATCTCGTTAGAGTAGCTCATCCTGATTACTGTCGTTACCCTCCCTGCCAATCTTTTTTATCATTCAAAAGTTAGACATTAAGCCTGAACATGCTTTCATCATTATCATTAATAAATATTGAAAACAACGAGCCCAGCACTAAACCCTGGGGGACTCCACTAATAACATTAGTCCACGAAGAGCAGTGCCCATTGATAACCACTCTCTGGCTTAAAGCCTTCCTGAAACCCTTGTATATATCAAAATTATTTTTTGCATCCAGTTCCTTGGTCACTGCATCATACACTGGTGTGCAAAATTTAAGGACCAGTCAGGTTTTCACCTGATCTTCTCATAGGAGTGGCCTGGATATGGGAAATGTATACCAATGGAGGTACAGAAATGATGAAGGAAACAAAACGGTACAGAGGGACTTTATTCAAAAATGGCAGCATAGCACTGGCTGCCATGATACAGATGCATCACTGCCAAAGATAGAACAAAGGGAACAAAGGGAATAAGGGGTCCTCAGTAGGAGATATGGCCACCCCTAATGTCGATGCAGGCTTTGCACCGCCTTTACATACTTAGAACAATGTTGTTGATAAGTTCTTACGAGTCCATTCCTCTGTCAGCGCCATCTTCAGCTGGTGAACATTTTCTGGTGGGTGTGGACGTGCCCCTAGGCGTCTCCCCAGAGCGTCCCATATGTGTTCGATGGGATTTAGATCGATAGAACGGACAGGCCAATCCATACGAACAATGTCTTCCCTTTCCAAAAGCATATCAACAGCTGCTGTGCGATGGGGTGTGGCGTTATCATTCATAAACCATAAACACGAACACGGGGCCAATGGCACCTCGGAACAGACGCGTACGGGGAAGGATTACCTCATTACAGTAATGTGCACCGGTGACACTACCGCCTTCCAGTTCTGGAGTTGTTTACGTCCATCCAAGATAATGCCTACCCAGACGAGAACACCTCGACCGCCATATCGATCCCTTTCAGTGATGTTTGTGGGGTGATACCGTGTGCCAACCTCTCGCCAGATTAGCTAACGTCCAGAATTGCTTCTGGGACTGAATCTACTCTCATCAGTAAAGAGTACCTTAAGTAAAGATTTTGTGGTTGTTACCTTTAGAAATAGTGTTGGTCCTTAAGTTTTGCACACCAGTGTAGTAATCTATCAAATTGGTTATCCTTTCCTTAACAGACCCATGGTCTGGCTACAAGATAATTGCATTCGTGTCCAGATGGCCCTGCATTACTTCTTTAACCAGTGACTCCATTATTTTCCCTGGAACAGACGTTAAACTAGCAGGTCTGTAATTACTCGTGTCACCTTTCAATTCTCCGTTATGAATTGGGGATACATTCACACATTTACAGTTCATAGGGACCTCCCCTGAATCCAAGGATGCTCTCATAATTATGGCTAAGATTTTGGTCACCTCCTTTGCTGTCTCCCTTAATATGATTAAATAGATTCCATCCACCCTAGGCACCTTTTTTATGTTTAGCGTCAACAATTTCTCTTCCTCTTTACTTTCAGTAATCACAAAGTCATTTAGCTCCACCTTAGATTTTAATAAACTTGTAGCATCACCTCTCCTAAAGAATTCTTCATGCGTGAATTACTTGTTTTTCTTTCATTCTTTGGAGAAGCTTCTTTTAATCTGCTTTAGCTTTCCTGACCTCCTTTGTGACTTGATTACAGACTAATTTATATTTATCACAGGGTTCTCTATCACCTGATAATTTATCTGCACTCCGTGCAATTTTCTTCTCTGCCAAGTTAACAATAGTTCATCTGACATCAATTTAGGATCCTAGCCGTGAAACAGTATTTCTTCGTTCGCATGAAAAGCCTCTATGGTTACTTCCTTGAATGCTTTCCATTTAGAATTTGCTGTTGGTAACATCATCAGTTGGTCCCACTGCTTAGAATTTATAAACTGTCTGAGACCACTGTAGTCACCCTTACGAAAGGAAAAGCCTTTCCCTTTACTCTTGACAGTAGTTGTGTCTTTAATTAAATTCCACATCAGTACACTGTGATCTCTGGCACCTAGTGGGTCTTTTACCTGAAGATTCTTAATATATGTACTGTAGAATCACTGCTGATAAACAGATTAAGAGTATTGCTTCCTCTTGCTGCCTCTCTAACAATTGAATTTCTTGGAATACTGCTGTAGAATCTCTTGAAATATTTCCTGGAATACTGCTGTAGAAACTGCAGTATTCCAAGAAATACACAAAAGTCTTTGTAATGTGTGAGGGACTAACGCACAAATTGCGGTCAACACCTGGAAAGTTAAAATTCCCCATTATAAGACATTCTGATTTACTGGCCCATTTCTATGCATGACTCTTCTATTTCTCTGTCTCTCCTTTTAACCAGCACTGACCATGCTGAGAAAAGGGCTGCCCCATGAGCCTTGTACGTGCTCTCCAGGCACGAATTTATTTACAGGCTCTCAACATGTACTTCCTCCATCGTTTCTGGGCAGAATTGCAAACACTTTCAAATTCAATCCTAATTCCCGAATTTTTTCCAACATTGCCCTACTTATTAAGTAATTCCTCAGATTTCCCCTTCTTAATATCATTAATGCCAACATATACAACAATATCATCTTTTGTGCCTTTAATGATCATACCTACAACGTCATCTACGTTTTCCTAATGCAGACATATTCCTGGTCCTATTCCACCTATCTTTCTAGTGCAGCATATTTCCCGTTTCCCTTACAACAGAGTCACAGACAATAACTAACAACTACCTTCTGTTGGACCAGCGCATCTGCCTTTGGAGAGTGTCGCTGTGTTGTCTGATGCACAAGTATGAGGTTTGGTGTTCAGTTGTGCAGCTGAGAGCTTGATTATCCTCCATTTTAATTCCTTCGAGGGAATCTATCCTATTCTTCAAACTCTCATAAACCCCTTTCAGGTTCAATAAAAAGTAGACCTAGAAGCTTTCAGTAAAAGGTCAATCCTATGTACGTTCTCCTCATTGCCAATTATTGGTGATTTGTTGATTTTCTGCATAATGGCTTTGTGGTGATTTTCCGGCTAGTTGGAAGATCACCAGTCGGTTTTTGCTGCTGCAGAAGATGCAACCCTTGCTCATAAATATATATGTACGGTGCTACCAAAACTACTGAAAGACTAAGAGAAAAGAGAGAAATAGTTTACATGTTATGTTTTAATACCGTGTAAGTTTCCTTCGTCTATAGTAAATAATCTTGGAATACACTCATGGGCCAAACATCAGGACCACCTGCCTAATAATGTGTTGAGCAGTCTTTCACTATAATAATCCCTTGCACCCGGCATGGTATCGACTACAGAAGACTGCAGACGGTGTCCTCAGCTATCTGACCCGGCTAGACAGAGGACGTCACGGAGTTCAGCGGACCAAAGTACTGGTGTTGACTGGCGAATGTTGCATTCCACTGCATTCCACAAATGTTCGATGAAATTATTGTCGGGGGAATTTGGCGACCAGAAGAGTACAAGAAATGCTTGGACATAATCTTCGAACCAGTTCTAGGCAATGCTGGCCTTGTGATACGGGCGTTATCTTGCTTACAGAGTCCAGTGCCATCTGGATATACGGTTACCATGCAGCCCAAAAGTTGGTCCGAAACAATGTCGAGGTAGAATTTGGAAATGAGGGCATGTTCAATGAGAATGAGATAATCCAGTGATATCAATGAAAACATTCCCCCAAACCATGATACCACAGCCACGGGCCTGTTTTGGGCCATCAGTGCAGTCTGCTTGCAGCTGTTGACCAGCTCGCAGTCAAATAGGTACCAGTCCAACTGTACCATGGAACTTGGATTTTGATACAGGCAAAAAAAGTTATATTATGGTTGTATTATGTCTTTAAATTGCTTGTGTCCTCTGGTCGGTCTTACTGTCCTCGTCTCAGACCGACTAACTCATCCACTGAGTGAAAAAGACCCATAAAAGTTTCTCGCATCATTTAAGGTATGCGAACACGTGACTTTTTCCACTGAGTATGGGGGAGGACGGTGATTATAACCGCTGTGCCACCTGGGAGGATCAAAAAAACAGGCACCAACCCATACCGACATTATACTGGCTCCTCATACCCTTAGTCGCCATGTCGCAAAAATTTCTCTCCTCTAAAAGCTACTGCTGCGTTCCTGTTAAAACTGCATATTTCCTAAACGTAGAAAAACAACAAAGGAGAGAATTCAATCCACCTTACAGAAATCTTAGTCTTCCACATAATGTCATCAACACAAAAAATGCTGTGCCACTCTAATATTCCAAAGGAAAGATTAGAAATTCTGCAATGGCATTGTGTACGTGTATTTTAACATATAAAAGGACAAAACTCAGCCATTTTAATACGGTGCCACTGCCGGTTTTGATGCAGTCCCATTTGTCTGAGAAGCCAGCTTGTCTGAGGTATAAGATGGCAGCTGTGATTATATTAGCTTACCTAATGTGGTCTACAGCATTCAGTTGTAATGGCTTAAGAAAAAGAAAGACATAAAGAGAGTGAAAGGGATTTGAGAAAGAAGACCTGAACAAATATTTTGTTCTGTCCTTTTAGGTTTTCAGAGAATCTGATCTTTACGTTGGGACAGTACTTTGTATGCGTTGGTTGATGCTCAGCAGTTTGATTTCTATGCAGACAGTGCCCATTAAGCTAGTTTTAAAAGAAACATAAGAACACGGAATTCTTAATGCAAGCGGGAGAATGCGGAGCATAAGGGATACAAAACACTCCAAAGTACTTTTATAGGACAGAGTGGATTTTTTTTTTGGAACCGTTAAGATTTCGTCTGAGATATTTAAATATTAAAATGAATATTTCAATATTAAAATTTAATATTTCAATATTAAAATTTAATATTTCAAGTGGATTCTGGTTACAAATTTTATTATCTCTGAGAGTTTTTAGACTCTGCCAAGTTTAATTCGTTAAGATGTGGCTAACACAATAAAGAAGCCAAAGTGCAAAGCCAGAGTTCGAAACCAGATTAAATTTTATGGACTTTTTACCACTTGAATTAACTGGTCTCCGGGGGAATAATGTACGGATATTTCACTAAGAAATTACACTCAAAAGGTACTGAGGAGAATAAGAAACATTCAAAAAAAAAAAACACCCAAATTATACAAAAAAGGAAGTTTAACATGACGTCTTTGAAGGCATCGTTGATTATTTTTAAAATATGACAAATCTGAGACATCTGTAAGCATTCTTTAAGAATGGTATGCATTTTGGCTGCCAATGTTTCCAACGCAGCCAACTGTCTAATGTGCATGCATAATAATGGATTATTTGTTTATATATTTTTAATATATTATTACAGTCCATTATTTACACACAGGGTTTTGTCCTTACATAGCCTGAAGGCAAGAGGGCACGATGCAAATTAAAATGCATTCATACGACGTTAAAATTATGTGTTTAAACATATATTCAAGTGATGTTCAAGTTTAAACATATATGACAGACCACATGAAAACAGGTATTGTTTTTACAGATTAATCTATTATAATACTGTACTATAATGCTCATACACTGTTCGATAAAAGTAACATGCAGAACCGTGGGTATAACCCCCCGTGTGCAAGTCCTGAAATACGGCACCCAGCGTACTTTAGATGACCACCCAGGTGTGAATCAACGTAAGCAGGTGTTGAGGTGTGGTGCCACACAACACGGAAGAATGCCACCCCTGCGTTACCAAGCAATAACACGTGGTAGGTACTCTCATGAACCGGTGCAATGCTTCTTTGCTTAGTGGTGGCTTGAAGTGGTGGAATCCATGTTCCGTCTCCAGAACAAAGCTCCAGCAAACCCCCCCCCCCCTCCATCTCTTCCATCATGCAGTATGACTGATGTCTTTTGAGGTTATGATTGACATCATAGAGGGATCCAATCTTCCTCACATTTTGAGGGCAGAGCTCTAAAAGGGTGTTCTCAGGCTGGCCGCTAGGTGGTCATACTGAACATATTGGTAACTCTCTGGGAGCCTTCTGGATTACTAGTGTATAATTTCGCTGCCAGACAGTGACTGTAGGGAGTCCGAGTAGTTTGTATGCGGGGAGCATTGTCGAGTCCTCGTTATGTGAAGGAGTTGGGTATGTTCTTGCCATGTGTAGCCATATCAAAAAATTTCATTACTTCATACAGCCTGTCATCGCCACCTTTACTTACTACTGAATACAGCATAAATTGTCAAAATAATAGAACAAAACGTATCTGCGAAAAGATCTAAACCTTCTAAACACTTCCTTGTTCGTTGTGTTTCATTGTTTTGACTGTCCCTTTGTCTCTGGCTGAAAGTGGTCGACTGATGTCTCATCCGTCGTCACAAACTTTGCAAGGAATTTGATGGACCTGCTTGAAAACGATGCAAATGTTTGCTTGACTTGACAATTCTTAGATCTGGAGTAAAAAAAAAATATGAGATCCATCGTGCTGATGCCTAACCTCTGCTATTATGTGATACAAACTTTCTGATGAGATTCTCAATTCGTTGGAAATGTACCGAATTATCACTAACTGATGACTGCAGTTGACCTCTGAATTTCTTCAAACTGTCAACTTCAACTACCATCGGAGGCAATTTATTCCAATAATCAATAAACTAGTCTAAACTTCCTTCCCTGTAAATTGAGTTATGGCCCCTACTTCTGAGATTCTTTATAACTGCGAAAATTCCGCCTTCATTCATTTTATTAACGCCTCTTAGAGTCTCATAAACCTAAGATTCCCTCTAAGGTGCCTGGTTGCCAAGCTCTGTAGCCCACATAATCCCAGTCTTTCCTCGTATGGTTCCCGTTTTCCTGATTTCACCATACGAGTTGCCTATCTTTGGAATCGTTCAAGTATCTCAATGTCTTTTTTCAGATGAGGTTTCCGTATTGGACACAGTATTTCAAATTCAATCTTAAAATTGCCGTATGATTATGTTTTCTCCATCTCTACAAAATATTGTTCGATAAATGGTCGATAGGACACTAGGAGCTTTCTTGGCTAGCTGTTTACACTGCTCAGAAAACTTCATATCTGCTCGTGTCATAACTCCAAGATGTCTTTCTTCTTCTACTGTTTTTAATTCAACCCCATCAAGAGTATAAAGCGCAATTTGGCCATAGCAGCCCTTGCGCCAATAAATCTCACCCCAACAAGTGCATAATTTATTTTGGGGTTGATATTCCCAAGTGTGAGAGAATCCTCTTTGTTACATTAAGATATACCTGTCACTTTTCTGACCACACTTGAACCCTGTTCAAGTCATCCTAAAGGAGCGTATCTTGGCACTGAACATTAATGACTCTCCCAAACTTTTCCTTTTCTGAAAATTTTGACATCACGCCCTTTATCTCTTCGTCCACGTCATATATGAAAATTAGAAATAACAGTTATCCAAGATCAGTTATACTAATCATCACTGGAATCCGACTTCTGACGTTATACCAATATGAAGAATATCCATTAATGACAACCATTTGCCCTCTGTCCAACAGCCATCCTGCAATCCATCTTAGAATCTTTCAGTAATTCCAACATGTTCCAACTTATATAGTAACCTCTCACGAGGGACTGAGTCAAATATCTTGCTAAAATCCAAATAAATTATGTCAAAATTGTTCCAAAATCCAGCTCATGAGTAATTAAACATGATTTTCCCTTAACAAAACCGCGTTGTGTGTCCTTCAGAATATTATTTCTGTCTAACTGTCCTAGGACTGCACTCCTAATCATTGCTAAGAAGATTTTCTCTATCACTGAATACCACCGACTTCACTCTTAAAACTGCCTTAATTTATTATTTATTTTTAAATCATCACAAATAATAGTGTTTTTATAAAGATTTTGTTTTTATAAAATATATTTTTGGGTGTATAACAGTTCTAAAGTAATTAATAACTCATTAACCTCGAGAACGAAGCCCTTGTTAGCCATACATCAACATTATTGGTAACTCATCAAGTTACTGGAAATTTCATGTCTAGAATTCAACATCAAGTAATTAAAAAATGTTGCAACTTGCTTTGAAAAAGCAACTTTGTACAAGCTGCACAAACTTTTCTACAGCCTCCAAACAATCCATAGTGAGAGCTTTCCCCCCGCTACCATCCCAGTTTCCTTTTTTCTATTTTTCCTTTGTTTTCCAGTATCCAGCTACACGCTGTTATCTATGTTGCTACAGTGAACTATTACCTAATTACACTTTCTCCCTTCTCGAGCAGTCCTTCGTCAAAATGACACTGAACACTACCGTTTTTTCCTCACTATGTTCCTCCTTGCATTCATAATAAAACATTATTATAATGGATTGCTATCAATATTTTAGGCAGACTTGCATTTTTGTGATAATCATCCGGCAAAAAAATAGTATACTGTTCCATGTCGGTCTTATCAACAATATGTTGTTATTTGCGCTGAATAACAAGACCTCGCTTACCTGCTACTAATCAACATAACTACAGTAGTTAACAATAACATATGCACTGTATTACTAAAAGTAACTGGACTCCAGCTTTTTCAAATAAATTTACAATTACATAATGTTTAATAACGGTTTCACAAACCTTTGGTCTTTAGAGACACTATATCTTTGTTGGTAGACTGCTATTGGTTCTCCAACGCCGTTCTGGATAATGCTACATTAATGGAATTTTATGGCGACGGGCTATACACGTTATGCAGTGAAGGGTTCCAGCTGGACAATATTCCTTGCTATTAGGCACAATGCGTGGTGACCTCGTTTGAAAAGAACAACGTATTACCTCTGGACTGGACGGCTCAGACCCTTGACTTTAATCGCATTCTGTATCCGGGGAAATCAGCTGGCGAAGCGTGTGCGAAAGTGGCAATGGAATCCTTTACAAGTTACCGGAAAAGATTTCTTACGATAAGAATGGTGAAATATTTCTGTTGTTGAAATATGTTAAAATTTTTTCGTGGAATGTTTTCACAGAAGGCGATCTCCTGTCATAAAGGACAAATGTGGGTTTGCATCGTAATAAATTGCGTGTTTTAGACATTGTATGAATATATTTCTTTATCAATACGTTTGATAACATAGTGTGTATGATATATAAACTCAGACTAAGTTGATCACGTGAAACTTCTAATGCCTTCTCTGTTAGTCTGTGTATTTCCACAAGCTAGCAGTTTTCCAACCTACCTAACACTGCCTCGATAGATTAGCAAATATTCTTGCGCCCGTTCTATTTAAGTGCATCCCATCCCTGTAGAAGCAGTCTCTCCTATTAACAAGCATAGAACATGCTGAGAAAAAATTCTATCTCATGAGCTTTGCGCAATCTCTCCAGGGCCGAATTGATTGACAAGGCCCTTATCATTTACTCCCTCCTGTCGTGTCTGGGCAGAAATGCAGACGCTATCAAATTTAATCTGCCCTGCACTTGTTAAGTAAGTCGGCAGATCCCTTACTGTCATTAGCGCAAACGTGTACAACAATATCACCTTTTGTGTCCTTAAACCATGATATCAACTTTTGTGTACAACGTCATTAACTTTTGTCCCTGGCAGATGTACCCTGGTCCTATTCCACCTATTCTTTTTGTACAATATATTTCCCGTTTCCCTGACAATAGAGTCACCGACAACTAGCTCCTATGTTACCAGCGAATTCTGTCTTCGGTTGCCGCTCTGTCGCCTGATGATTAAGTGCAAGCTCTGGAGTCTTGATATGAGCAGCTAAGAGCTTGATGGGTCCTCTCAGAGCCTTATACGACTAATCCCTCTCAGAGCATTATAAACCTCAATCAGATCACCTCTGACGTACCTGGTTGCCAAGCTCTGTAGCCCATATAATTGGAGCCTTTCCTCATAAGGATGTCCTTCTGCTGATCTCGCCATTCGAGTTGCCCATCTTTGAACCTTTTCAAGAAGCTCGATATCTTTTTTAGATGAGGTTTCCACACATGAACACAGTAATCCAAATTGTCTTATAATTTCCTTATACAGTGGGATTAGGACCTCCCTATCTCAACAGGATAACGTTCGATAAATCATTGATAGTACACCATGGGCTTTCCTGGCTGCCTGTTTACACTGTTTAGAAAACTTCATTTCTGTCTGTATTGTAATTCCCAGATCCCTTTCCTCCTCCACTGTTTTTAATTCAACCCCACCAAGTGTATAATTTATTTGTGGGTTGCTGTTCCCCAAGTGTAAGACCTTGCATTTAGTAGCATTAAAACATAGTTGCCACTTCACTGTCCAATTTTGAAGTCTGTTCAATTTAATGATCAGTGCCAAGCAGCGCTTGGCACTGATCATTAACGACTCTGCCAATCTTTAAGTCATCTGCAAATTTTGACATCACAACTTCTGTCCCTTTCTCGATTTATTTATGAAAATGAGAAACAATAGTGGTCCAAGAACTGATTCCTGAGGGACCCCACTGCTGACATTACACCAATCTGAAGAATATCCATTAATCACAACCCACTGTCTTTTACCCTATAGCCACCCATCAATCCATTTTAGACTCATACCAGTAATCACAACCTGTTCAAACTTATATTTTATAAGTTTGAACAGGTCGATATTATTGCAAAAATCCCAACTCATGAATAACTGTGTCAAAATAGCTTACTAAGTTAGTTAAGCATGATTTACTCTTGTCAAAGCCATGCTGTGTGTCCTTGAGGATGCCATGTCTATCTAAATGTCTCTGGATTGCACAATTAATCATTGTTCTCTAAGATTTTTCCTACTACTGAAGTCAGAGTAACCAATCTGTAGTTACTAACTTCACTCTTAGAGCGGCTTTTATGTATTGGCGATACATTGATACTTCTCCAATCCAAAGGAAACTCTCCTGAGTCCAAAGATTCCATCATAATTAACCTCCATGGATCAATAGGGAAAAGCTAGCAGGGAAAAGGAGGTGATTGTCCCTCTGTATGAGACAATGATCAGGCCACGCCTTGAGCACTGCGTACAGGTCTGGAGGCCTCATTTTATTATTATTATTATTAATATCAATTTATTTCCGAAGAAATTTTTATTAGGAAGGATGTAGATTTACTTGAGCGTGTACAGAGAAGGGCAACAAGATTGGTGAGGGGAATGAAGGGATCCTCTTACCAAGAGAGGCTTAAGTTCTGCAAATTGCAGTGGCTGGAGACTAGGCACCTGCGCGGTGATCTGATTGAGGTGTATAAGGCCTTAAATGGGTTGAGCACGCTGAATTTTGATGGGATCCTTCCACTTGTTCAGATTACGAACCTAAGGGGGGCATAAATTCAAATTAAGAAAGGACAGATGTAGAATAGATGTGCGGAAATTTGCCTTTAGCCAGTGGGTGGTTAATTGCTGGAACAAGCTTCCATCTGTCGTTGTAGAGGTTTATAGGTTGAATAAATTTCAGGAGGAACTGGACAGGCATTTGGAGGATGGTGTAATTTTTTTTTTTCTGGCTGATGCTGCATAAGCTCATACACTTGCTTTTTTGCATCACATGCCACTACTACTACTAATACACTCCCTCCCGCTCTCCCTCAAAACTATACGGTATATGCCATCATCTTCGCGAGCCTTACTTGCCTTTATGCTTAAAAGTTTTTCCAATAAACAATCATCTGTAATTACGATATTACTAATTTAATATGACTCAGCCTCCTTGGCACAGCCTCTTCTCAGCATAAAGGAAATTATTGTCCTCGAAGAGGTACAGTGGTTTTAATCACCACCCTTCCACATCGGATGGAAAAGATCTGGATTTGAATCCACTCAGCGGTTTGAGGAATTCTTGTAGGCCTTTTTTTACACCGTGGCTGAGTTAGTTGATCTCAGGCGAGAGTTTCATCAAACTTAGCAAACCGACTGAAGGATAACTCCGTTATATACTGACAATATACTTTAACCTTCACTTATCCTAATCTCTATTTATTTCCCTATTTAATTAATGCACCTATATAATAATTTTCTAAAAATTCTGATTCCATCCTGGCATTTGACCAATTCCCTAAATTTACATAAGTCCTCTAGTTCAACAAGATTAGGCGGAGATATATTCCAATTATTTCTTGACTGAGAGAGAATTTTGTATAGTCTCAACTACTCTTAGTTTTAAGGGCAAATTCCTCAAGTTTTCACCTGCGAAAGAAAAAAATGGTAGCCCTATTATTTAATTTACGTAAGCTTTACAAAATTGTAAATACTTTAAAAGTCACCTTGCAGTTACTTTGTTAAACCCATTTAAGGCTTTAATTAAAGGACTACGCAATTACCCCAGACAGCCTTTCTTTCCAGGAACTTGTTTATAGTGAGTGATTTTTCATAATCCCCAAAATAATACTTGTTCTTCCATAAATGGAATAACTTCTCTTGCGATTTCTATAGTGCTTTTTCGCTTTAATGATTTAATGGCATGAAGAAGTAATTTTGTTTCGTTTATGTTCATTAATTCAGCTAACTACAGTCCATTAATGATGGAATGAGAATTCCATAAACTTAGCAAATGCGCAGTTTTTGTTGATACACGTACTGCGTAGTTAACAAATCTGTGTTTAGATAATTAGTTTGTAATTATTTATTAATCGGCTGCTCACTAAAACAGAGATAATCCCTAGTAAAAACCATTATAAAAATATATAAAACCATAAAAAACTATTAAAATATACATTATTTGAAACAAAATGCCTGGAAGGCGGTTTCAAGAGAATTGTACCTAGAAACATTAGTATGAGGAGAGCAAAAAACGAGATAGTCTTTTTTGATCTGAAGTCTTTTTGGATTTTATGGCTTTGTACATTTAAGGACATGGGTAACCCTGTAGTTTCCATTCTGTAGGTATATAAGCTTCAGTGATAGTCTGGTTGTTGAGATTTGTTCCGATGTCTAGGGAGAAAAGCTATTGATTTTGAGGAAGGTTCTATTGCACAGTTCTATTCCATTTGGTCTGAAGGTGAACATGGGCACTGCATCGGTGGATGAAGTGAGACCAAATGTGGTTTCATCCTGTCCTGTATCTATTTAAATTTTCTTTGAATAATTTAACATTGAAAAGATGCACAAAAAGATTCCATCCATTGATAAATGATTCCACAAATACTTCCAAATGATAACTTACCATATTTTTTTATTAATACAAGCTATGATTATCTATTTTTCAATATGACCTTTGGGTCCATTCTTAATGGACCATTCATAAGGAATACTTAAACTATTTTTCTGCCAATAGGGTACTTCTGTTGACTATAATTAATTAAACATTAACTAGAGCAATTAATGTAATATTTGCAGAACTTATCATATACATTCTCCAGTAAAAATATTATAACCACCTACCTAATAGGGAATGTTTTCTCCTCTTTCTCTCAGTATCACTGTTATACGGCCAAGCATGGATTTTATAAGGTCTTTGAAAGTTAGAGGAGGTATGTTATGCCATATCGCCAGAATTGTGTTCCGTAGATGCGGAGAACATCTACGTTCTCCACATCTACAGAAAAACATTTACTTCCAAAGAACATTTAAACGGCTGATCTGTCCATCCATATAATCCGAGAGATGTTCTATGGAATTCATATCCTGACAATTTGGCGGCCAAGGCAACACTTGGAAGTCACTTCCATGTTCTTCAAACCACTCTCGAATAATACCGGCAACTCGGTAAGGGGAGCATTATCCTGCTGGAACACCCTGCCATCCAGGAAGACAGTCACCATGAAGGGGTGTACTTGATCAGCAAAACTGGATAACTGTTATATTACAGTCACTCAAGAAGTAACTTATATGCCTGTCTGTATTATATCCATAAATTGAGTGTGTTCTCTGGTCGATTTGCTTGTTTTGCTAGGAGAAAAATCCGAGTTTCCCGGGGAAACAAACCATGCTATCTACAACCGAGACCGAGTAACTGAGCCACGGAATGCACCAAAAGCGGTTTGAATATCGATGCGAGTAATGGCAGTTGTGGTTGAAACAGGATTCGTTGTCCTTTGATCTCGCATCCAATTTCTATACAAAAACCATAAGCAAAGAAGAAAAACTTTCAGATTTTAATCATTGGTTAAAATTGTGAAATTTTAACGCTTAAACGTTAAAGCTGAAATGTTACTCTTAAGGGGAACCTGTGACATGTCCACCACTATCGCTGTTTAAAAAATGTTGTCAAGTTTATTGTGTTTATTCTTAAGCTTTCAAACACCAGTATAGATATATTAAAACCTGTGAAACTAACAAATAGCGCAGTCTAAGTTAAGTTTAAAGTAATTGGTAATCGTTTCCAATCTAAGCAGACTAAAAGACCTATTTCCAACATCATCCCAATTATACTTCAATATTACTTTTCCCAATACTCCTTACCTATAATAACAGGAATTTAAAGATTCGAAAAGAAATACGGACCAAATAGTTCAGCTCGAGTAAGGAGGAATGGAAAATGGGACTGAGTCATTTAATTTTGTGTGATAAATTTGTTTCCTTTCAATTCACTCAACTGCCACTTCCAATTAATTGTTACATATTCTTCTGATACTCTAGATGGAGTGGAAAAATTGATAGCTCTTTCTAAGTTCATTAAAATGAGGACTAAACGATTCATTTGCTTCTTAAGTATAAAAGTAATTTCCAATTTTATTGACAATACCAAAGATTCGAGAACGGTCGTCGGTGTTTAAATTCAGCATCAACATATTTCTTTGTTGTCGAACATCAAAGGCCTTCCTACTTCGATCTGAAATCATAAACAGGGATTTTAAGCACACCGCTAGGAGCGTTTTCTTAACTTAAGCACCAAGAATAAAGTTTCTGAAGTGACTCAAGATCTGTTTGGCTGTAATGAGTAACGGAGAAATTATTAAAATCAAAACAAAGTCATTCATTAAAAGCTCTTTAACGTGAAACCATTCGTCAATTTAATAACAGCCCAAAGATAAAAATAGCGTGTTTAATGGTATCAGCCACGCGAGTTTTTATGCATTTGGAAAACGTTAAAAATGGAATGGAATACAAACGTTGATCAAAGAGTTTGAAACCGAATTTATTTTGAGAAAAGCCATACATACAAACAAATTTTCTTCAAAATAATTTCTCTTAGACTAGTGAACCTAGAGTCTTGCCACTTTTTAAAGCGGCTATGGAGCTCGAAGCCGTACAGCTGCAAAAGTTTTTAATGATGCCCTCCATACCTTCAGATCTTCTTCCCTTAAAGAAAGTTTCGGGAAAAAAATCGACATACAAGCCTCGTGAATATCGAGGGTGTGGTAGTAATAGCAGCAGTAGTAGTAGTAGTAGTAATAGAAATAATGCAAGAAAGTAAGCTTATATCAGCCAAAAAAAACAGGGAAAAAATTCAACCATTCGTACCCTCCAAAAATTCTCCCTTGCATTTATTCAACCCATTCACTTTAACAACAACATATGGAAGCCAGTGAAACAATCTGCTGGCTGAAGGCAAACTTCCTCACATCTATTCTGCAATCATACTTCCTCACAACTATCCTGCAATCATCCTTCCTCAACATGAATTTATGCCCACTCATGTGTGTGTAGCCTCAGCTAGTGGAAGATACCATTGACATTCAACTTATTCAATCCATTCAAGTCTTTAAACATCTCAATCAGATCTCCCCGCAAGTGTCTGGTCTCGAGACGCTGCAATTTTCAGAACAGAAGCCTTTCTAGGTAAGAGCACTATTTTCTTGCCTTCACCAATCTGGTTGTTTTTCTCTACACCGGTTCTAGCAGATCCACATCTTTCCTAAAGTAAGATCTCGATACCTGTATACAGTACTCAAGATGCTCCTTAACATTGGTCTTATACAGAGGGATAATCACCTCCTTATCCCTGCTAGCAAAGTTTCTGTATATCATTGACAAAACCCCATGAGTTGTCCTGGCAACATGCCTGCACTGCTCAAAGAATTTCAAGTTTGAATGCACAACTACCCCAGGTCTTTTTCATTCTCCTCTACTCTGAGTGTAGTACCACACAGTAGATGAGTCGCTGCTACCCATGTGCATTACTCTGTATTTGTCAACGTTAAACTTCAACTGCCATTTCTCAGCCCATCGAACTAAGTTTCCAAGATAATGTTGCAGTAGTTCACCCTGATCGCTGTCGTTAACCACCCTACCAACTTTAGTATCATCCACAAACTTAGATTTAAGCCTGATATTCCTTATGTCGTTCCTTCACCACTAGAGCTCTATGTACAGTGGCGTTGTCGAGCATGAAAAGAAAATCTGGGCCTCTCTGCAGTTACGGACCTCTATCAAAAACATGAAGAGGGGTGGGCTGTTTGCCATTATTCCGCCCCAAAGAGAACATCGCCTCCACCGTAAGTATTCCTTTCTCTGATGTTGGAGGGATGGTACCGCATTCATCGTTGTCTCCATATGAAATAACGTCTAGAATTTCTTTGCAGGCTAAAGCGGACTCATCACAGAACAGAACTGTACCCCATTTGTCAGAACTCCAAGTCACATGTTCATGTCACCAGTTTCGACGAGCTCTGCGGTGGTTTGGCCCTATTGGGATACAAACCACTAGCCTCCTTGCATAGAGTTCACTAGAGTTGAGCCTTCTTAACACATACCGGTTGGAAATGTTTTATCCTGTGGCCGTAGCAACCTCAAGAGACAGTTGATGACAGGACATTGTAGGTTTCCGTCTTGCTGTTAGAACCAGATAGCGGTCTGTTCTGGTTGATGTAGCCCTCTGGTGCCCATGGCCAGCTTTTCTTGTAATGATACCTGTCTCTTGAAACTGCTTCTATACCACCAAGCCGATATTGCGTGGCATGTTAAGCCAATGTCACCTCCGCTTGCGACTGCCCGGCTTAAAGATATCTATTGGACCGCCATCTCAAAGAATCATCTTAACGCTGATCAGAGTACCCAGGGAATAACGTGAAAGCAGTCCTCAAACTTTATGGTTCCTCACCACCGCTTTCAGTCTGCTGAACATCAACACTGCATCCAGGTGCTTTAGCCTCATGGTGCTTTCTCCAAATGTGGATACGCTCATCCGCATGATAAAGTTGGCAAAAATATTCATAAGATTGGGCGACAGATTTCCACATGTCAGTGGTCCAGCGTTGGTGCTCAAGTGGCCATTCAAGGCACAGTTTCTTGTATCTCGCAGTGAGCATGGATATGCATGACAGCAGTCGACTCCCATAACCTATACGAATGTCCATGTAGATAGTGGTCTTGCTGTTCCTACCTTGTACTAAGTGTTTAGTTGGCCTGCTGTGTTTGGAGATGAGACACGCGGAGCTCACCATGGGAACGTCGACCACATTTAACTGTCCCACGTGTATCCTCTGGCTTCTGGTCGATTGATGTTGAGCCAGTAACGGTAGACTCGTCATACAGACAGAACAGGAGCACTTAGCCATGTTGGTTGTTGTTGAGATACTGGCACCTGCACTTGTTGTCTCCCACAATCATTCCATGTTCGACGTCGGAAAGATCTCGACACTGACTCATTCTTCCTCGTAGACACTGAAAATCTGATCGCAACTGCAAACTGCAATCTTATATCAGCCGTTTGAGACTTTCAGCCTTCAGCGTCAGACCCCTCCATTCTACACAATTCAGCGTCAGACCCCTCCATTCACCCAAGCCAGCAATTATAGAGCTTTACAACTGTTCGTTTTTCACCAAAGTAACTATGGCTATGAGGAATCAGTGCATTGCCTGTAAATTGTACGGGTGTTTTACGGTTAGCTTGCCTGTTTTACTTGACATGAAACTTGAGATTCCAGGCGAGAAAATCATCCAATATTCAGTAGAGACCGACTAACTCTGCCACTGTGCAAAATAGTACATAGACGAACAAGGATTTGAAAGGACAGTGATTGTAATCACTGTCCTTTCAAATTCTTAGAAAGGACAGTGATTGTAACCACAATGCTATTCGCTAGGAGAGCGTTAATCCAACGGAAGAATTGGGTCAACCAAATCGACGAGTCGTACAATGACTACTTGTCACGGTTATGTAATTTAGCATAGTTTTCTGTTATAGTGTTTTCCAGTACTGTGTTAGTAATATTCCGGTTTGATCCATTCCCACAATAAACAGGTTCTCTGTAGTGTTTGGAACATAAGTGTCCTCAGCGGCGAAAATCCTGGCATGCGATTGATAACCACCTCAAGATCAAGTGCTCCATGACAAGTAATTTCTGTACATGTGACACTACAGTGTATCGGAGTCCGGAAGCAGGATTCATAATATTAATCTAGATGAATCCTATGGTCTCTTGTACAATCACTCACCAGCCACCAACTAGTTTTGTTCTTTGTAATCAGGAACATAAGTATAGGATATTTTGGAAGTTTTTTAGGGGGTAATGATTGTACAATGGACTAATGTACATAAAAATATCAGTAAAATATTAACAAATAAACAAAATAAAGACTGATGAATAAATTGCAAGATATTTCAGTCGTCGGGTGTCCCTCCAAGGACCAACTATGACAAGGAAAATAAATACAATAATGTATAAAAAATCAACTGCCTGAAGTGTCAGCAGGGACTGCATTATTCAACAGATCTAATGCAGATTTAATCTCTAAAAATGTCAGATTAATTCATCACTTTAATACATAAAATCTACGAATCACAGACTTTAGCTCTACCAATAGTACTGGTTCTAATCAGCGTGGGGTATATTGGTATTTGAATTATTTGAGCCATATCCATGGTTAATATAATTCAAATACCAAGTAGCTGATACAATTTCATATTGGCAACTTTAATGATCAGTATTCAGTTGCGAATACGGATCATTATTTTCAAAGATGAGAAAGAAAATTTTAATTTTCTCTCTGTAGATAAATCCATAATAACGTCTCTCAAAAATATGTATTCGTTTCTAAATCTTATTTTTATTTATCTAAAAAGAATTGATCCGTGCAATCATCTTCGCTAAAAAGATATTTATATCCCCAGAAAACACCGGTATTTACTGATGCTCTCAACAAGATGTTTCCATGTTGGAAACATCAATAAATATGACAAAACAATCCTTTATTTTCAATTCAGCGCACCAGCTTGTTAATAGCACATGAAGCATCAACATCCGGTCGGATAACTTTCAGCTTGTTCATGCGGCGGTCAAATACGTTTAGTTATTTTGGGATCCCTGACTGTGGAATAAAGGATGCTGATGTAAAATATGTCAATTCCTGTAGTGATTACTTCATTATCAACTCATTATAATCACTCCTTAAATGTTTTGATCTAACATTTAATAATCAACACACTTAAATTTCTTATTTCATATACAGTCCAACCAAATGGTACTACAATACAAACGTATACCTTATCCTAGCTGAAGTAGGTCACAGAAGAATTTATTTAAATAAAAAGCATTAACAGTCTAATATAATTTCAAAATAATGTTTATTCAGCATCCTTTCAGTAATAATTTAATAATTCCATTTCAGTAATAATTTAATAATTCCATTTCAGTACTAATTTGGTTTTATTAGTGGTGTAATTCTGAATGGCATACCTCCTACGAGACGTAGACACTATAAGTTCTCTGAATATTGCGGAAATATGTTGTCAGGATTATATCCAGTAGATTTGCGATGGTCTTTGTTGGAGAAACTAAACGCCGGATCTGTCGATCCACGTAGTCCCAAAGATATTCTATGGAATTCATATCCATGGGTACCTTGACTGGGTGCATACTCCGAAGACATACGGAGGTGGATTCTTGGGATCGTGTTCTTGGAAACACCGCTAGCTTGTCGTCCCTTGGTTAAAATCTATGGTCAACAACACAACAACAACAACAACAACAACAACAAAAAACATCGTCCTATTACGGCCACCCAAGAATTAACTTATATACCCATGTGTATTATGTCCATAAATTATGTGAGCTATCTGGTCGATTTCATTGTTTTGCTGGAAGAAAAAAAACCAGGGGGGGGGGAACCTTGAAACCGACTAGCTCAGCCACTGAGTGAAAAAAAAAAACATAACAGATCCTCCTGTCATCGATGGGATTCAAACTGGAGCCGATTCCTCCAGGTGTGAGGAAGACGGCGATTATAACCACTGGGCTAACCACTATTCGCCTGGACATTACCTGCCATCCAATGGTTCTTGTACTGTAAGCCCTACGATGTCTAATGTTTCGTGGATATTGATGACGTATAGAATATTCATACATATTGCATTTTCTCGAACAGGCTCGTAGAAATAAATATAATCTAGTTTATTTAATTTTTTCCCCATGGCTAGTTTCTCTCCCACTTATTCTAGTCAAATAGGGGTAGATTGAAGTCACCCTAATAAGGGATCGACGCTTGCTTGCCCATTCCATCTGCAAGTAGAGACTCTAATCATACTCTTCACAATCTTCTGGTCTGTATCTTACTCTCATTATACCTTTTCTTCCAACTAACAACTCACAGATTCTATGCTAGCAGACTAATTTTTGACTCAGCAAACGATCTTTTCGCACTCTGGCCGCTTTTGATAAAAAGTATGACCCTCGCCAACCCTTTGTCTTCTCTATTCTTCCTCAATATATTGTACATACACAATAAAACTCACCATCTACAATTTCTCGCTGGCACCATGTTATGTTTCCATTAGCACTATGTCAGTATTAGCTGTCCTAACCGGGAGTTCGAATTCATCCATTTATTGACAAACGCTCCTGACATCACTGTAGACACAGACAAATATTATCTGCACAAACTACTGAACCTACAGACTCAAACCAATCGCTATCTACGTATATCTGTACGATATTATCACAACAGGAGGAAAAGGCCATTTGTTCGAATCTCGTCAATGACGCGAGAAATTTTAATCGACTTTAATATACACAGATCTCTCATAGCCTTAGTTGCCTTTACGCTTAATACATACACGAGATGTTACAGGATGACGCTTCTTTCGAAGTCTGTTTCACAAGTTCAGGAAGTTTTTGGTTACTATGTACCTTCGTAATTCATTTAAGCGAAACAAGAGAATCTCGTAGGTATAATAAATATCATAAACTTCCAGAACACCCATCTCTAAGTACCCCCTTGGTTGCAATTTACTCGAGGTCCTCAATTGTAGCGTTAATTGGTAAACATAAATGTGTATCATGAATCTACAGTATCATAATAAAATAATAATAAATATTTACGGTGTTACTTATGATAACGGTGAGTTAGTAGACTTATTTATTCAGCAATTTAAATAACATTAAAATACAATATCGTTATATAATATCTATAAATCTTGTGAGTATGTTTATATTGCTCAGAGTGTACAAATAATAACACCAAAGTTTCACCAGATAGATGCAATATGAAGAGAATTTCACGCGTAAGAAGGAATTGAAAATCTCCATCTCTGACAAAATCACGAAGTACAGGTTTTAATGGTCATTAATGGCTCAACAAAGAATATTTACTTGCCATTAAAGTTTCTTAATATTCTTCTACAAAATGTCTTGGTTCTATGCAATGCGCTACTTTATTCATGATTGTTGTCTGATTTATAATGACGCTAATAAGCATAATTTATGGAACGTGTTGGGTTGGGAACATTGTGGAGGACACTGAGTACATAGAAAGAGAAAAGAAGCTACGAAAGGCAGGACTGTTCTTTACAATAGAAATTTCACGCACAAATCGGCTTAAAATTTGTCAAAGGATTATTCAAGAGCTTGGGTTGGGTTTTATCAAATGGACATTTTTAGTGAGTGGTCCCATATTTTCGAATATCAGGATAGTTGAATATTAGGATGGTTGACAGTTGCAATGATAGTTTAGGGAAGAAAAGACAGAGGATTTCTATCCATCCTGTGCAGCAAAGATGTTTGAGAAGGCAGAGAAGCAACTGTCATTGAGAAGAACTTATGCAAAAGTTTGTATCAAAGGGAAGGTGGGTACCGTCCTCCCCACGAATGGAAAAGAGCTGATTTCGAATTATTGTTGTTGCTGTTGGGTTTTTTTTAGGAGCATCGGCAACTAAGGCCATGTTGTTCCGTGTATATTGTTTGTAAATTGCGTATGTTCCGAGGTCGATTTTCTGTTTGTGGACGAAAAACCCAAGTTTCCGGGAGAAAAAATCATGCCTCGCCTTAGACTGACTGACTCAACCACATTGTGAAAAAAGCCCATAAAAATTCCTCCAGTCATCGACGGGATTCGAACTCAAGTCTTTTCCACCCGGTGTGGGGAGAACGGCGATTCTACCAACTGTGCTACTCACGAGGGCTTTCGAATTGTACCAATGACGCTAGGAATTTTATCAGTGTTTTTCACAGCGCGGTGAGTCAGTCGGTCTCAGGAGAAGGTAGCATAGTTTTTTCTCCGCGAAACTTGAGTTTTACCTCCAGCAAATCGACCACAGAAGACACGCAATTTAAAGACATATTATGCACGGCACAATATGGCCTATTTTGCTGATGCGCCTGAAAGCCTGCAACAACCAACCAACCAATTAAAAATTGTTCGGCTGGAGAAATATTTCATCGACTATTGTTATACATTGGTGGAAAACATTGCACAAAGTCTTTAATGGACAGAATGTAAGAAACTGAGTCTTAATTTCTTAAAATGGCCAATTAAGCAGGATACACTTCCTATTTGCTCACCAACGCAGTCATTTTGCAATGTTAAAAAGAAGAAGTGAGTCATTCACCTCTATTTTCTACCGTTCTCCCAGCAGAGGAACAAATAAAATTTCATACATCGTAGCTACATCCTCCGTGAGAGCATAATGGGTTCGCCACATACCAATCAGTGGGAGAGGTCTGGATTTGAGTCACTTGACATACTGGAAGAATTCTTATATTGATGTCCATTTCAATCGGGACTGTAGTTTGTCGATACCAGGCGATAGGGTAGAACTTTTTTCGTAAGTTATTTCGAGTTTTTGCAGCCCTTTCCTCATGAACACATACTTGTAGAGACGTCATGTATGATAATGGCTGTCGCATACTAACCAAAGTAGTCAATGCACCTAAAATCGCCAACACCCAGCTGTATATACAGGGTGTCTCAAAAGTCACTGTGTATTTTTCTGAAACAATGTGATTTTAAAATAAATTTCATTATGACAAGTATATTTATTCTTTTTTTTATATAAAACATAAGTATTTGTAATGTGTTAGAGATTATTCTAATTTTTATTAATTTTTTAATATTTTCTTTCCAGACCCATAATTCATGATGAATATTCAAGAGCGAATTTTTATTGTAACATCTCGAATCAAAGGAATGAAGTTTTGTGAAATTAGGGAAAGATTTGCAAGAAGATTTCATAGTCCCGGTCCTACAGACAATGCGATTCGTGTATTGGTGAATAAGTTTAAAAGAACTGGGTCTGTGCGTGACGAGGAGAGATGTGGACGCCCAAGGAAAGCACGTGAATGCATTGAATCAATTCGAGAAATGTTCGCAGATGATTCAAAATTATCAGTTAGGGAGGGATCTCAAAGACTAAAAATACCCAAGACATCAGTTCACAATATTTTGCGTTCGATATTGACGAAAAAGCCTTACCACATCCAAGTGTTGCATGAGCTGCATGAAGATTTTCCACGTGGAGCAGCAATGTGCGCAGAACTTGTGGATCAAATCCAAAATAACAGCTTAATAGACTACATCTTGTTTAGTGATGAGGCGACTTTTCACACTTTGGTAAAATCAATCGCTGCAATTGTCGTGTCTGGGCTTCCCAAAAACCATCTGAGTTCAGAGAATGGCAAAGAGACTCCCCAAAAGTAAATGTGTGGCTTGGGATACCGAAGTCAAAAATTTATGGACCTTTCTTTTTTGTAGAAGCAACAGTCACAGGAACTGTGTACCTTGATATGCTTCAGCAGTTTCTTGAACCTGAACTTCTTGATGATGGTGTTATTTCAATTGTAGTGTTTCAGCAGGATGGGGCCCATGTCATTACGCTCGAACTGTCCAGGAATACGTCAACAGGCGCTTTCCGAATCGGTGGATCGGGCGTGGAGGACCTGGACCCAAGGTCTAGGTTCTCCAAGCCCGATCCACCCCTGAAATGCTTGCAAAGGTGTTCCACAACGCAGCTGAGCGATTTGAAATTTACAGGGACACTAATGGGGCACATGTAGAAAGCAATAATTAAATTCTTGATCTTTGTATGTAATAACGTTTTATGCACCAGGCTCAGAACATGTTATCAAGTAATTACAAGTTTTTTGGAGAAATAGGAAAAGTTGTCAATCTCCGCACAGAAGACCATGTTCAACTCGAGAAGACTATAATGCAGCACTAGTTAAGCTAGTTCTAGATCGAGGTCCCAAAACAATCTAGAAGAAGACTTTCAAGTGAGCTGAAAATATTTCCATATTTTTAGAGAACTTAAAAGTTTATTTAGACTTTTTCTTCTCCCTGCATGTAACGTGTATAGTAAAAATTAAAATATTGTCACCGGCTTATAGTTAGGTAAATTAATATATAATTCTAATAAAATTCTTCAAAAATTTAAAATGAAACCTCTTAGTTAAACTTAATGGAATATCTGAACTTGTTTAGAAGAACATAGGGACTGAAATTTCGTCTCCACAGAAGAGAGAGAGATATTCAATCTTGAATTTGGATTTGCATCACGCTTGTTGGCGTATTTTGACTTTAAGGTGTATGTTCAACGTGTGCACGAGGATGTAATTGAAATGAAGATAAGAAATTTAACTACTTTTTCAAAAAAAAAAAAAAAAACCGAATATTCTTGCTTCAAGCTCAGTCAAAAGCTTTATTCAGTCTTCAACTTAGTAATGGTCATTGTTCAGTTGGAGCAATCACCATTACAGTCTTGAAAGATTTTAATCCAGAATCAGGTGAAATATCCATGAAATTTCTAATTTTCTATTTTAAAATTAGAATGAAATTAAAATAATGGTAAGAAATCCCAGATGATACTGTGCATATACTTTTTACAGAGCAATGTGCTTCGTGTAACTGTGGTAAAAATATCGCAGACACATATATATATTACGTGACCAAACTACCCAGAAGGAAGAGTAATTTTCTTTTCGGAAATTAGATATCTTCCTTAGTATATTTTCGAATTTATACTCAGTACTGAAGATTCAATTTATCAGAGCGGAATGGACCTGGGGTCATCGTTATTACTTTCATTACTTCTTGCTGAAAGTTAAAGGTGTTCGTGCACGAGGAGTGTTCGTTAATGACCTTATTTAGCAAACTCGGAACAAATCCCAACGCAATCCAGGAGACGGATTGATTGAGGACGATGTCCAGTAATAAAAAGAAAGATTAAATTTCTTATAGAAAATCTCGAACAAGCTGAAATAATTGGAGTACTCGTGTGACAGTGATTCAAGCTCACATGACTGTTAAATACGGTGTTCTTCTTGTATTCCCTTTATCTCGTTAACTCCTCTGATCCTATGTGGCAATCCCGGAACACAAATAGAACATTTGTTTGTTTATTTAAATAACTACAGGAGGAAGTTCATGATATTATAATTTTAATGATCATACACTCATGAACAAAACCTAATTATGATATTAGGGTCCCCTGTAAATGATTACATCTACCCATATATTTATTTTGTCTGTAAATTGCGTGTGTTCTCTGGTCGATTTGCCTGTTTGCTGGACGAAAAAACCCCAGTTTCTGGGGGGGGAACCTTGCTATCTACGCCTGAGACCGACTAACTCAGACACGGAGTAAAGAAAGTTCACTAAAGTTCCTCGCGTCATCGACGGGATTCGAACCCGGGCTTTTTCCACCCGCTGTGGGGAGGAGGGTGACGATACCACTGTGCTACTCACGCAGACTATACTCATGAACAAAACATTATGACCATCTATGTAATTGCGTGTTGGACAGCCTTTCACCGTTATAACCACTTGCACCCTGTGTGGTATCGATCCCGCGAAACCACAGATGATGTCTGGTATCCTGGACCAGCTAAACAGAAGGACATTCTAGCATGGACCGGAAGTGCTGCGTTCCCCTCATCCCACAAATGTTTGATGGGATTGATGTCGGGGAAATTTGGCGCCAGGGTAGCACCAAAATGCTTGGACATGATACTAGAACCATTCGGGCCATACTAGAATGGATTCGGGCCCTTGTTATACTGCGATGATATACAGAACTTTGTACAATGGCGAGAAATGTGTGTAGCGCTATGTTTCTGCAGTAAGCGTTGTTGTTTAGTTGTTTGTTGTCATTTTGCTACTGTAAAGCAGCGATCACCAGGAAGGCTGTTTGCCAATACCCTTCCAAACCGAGGAAGCGGACCACAACTATATATACGAACTTCCTTTTGTGGATTAAATCCCATTGAGGCTGGACTTATAATAATAAAATCTCGCACCCACAAGGAGAAGATCAGGAAACCAGTGGGTGTCTGCAGTTCCATGCTACAGGAAGCCCAATCCTAGTACCAGCAAAAGTGTCCCGCCTCTTGAAAATACTTGAGGCTACACTTTACACCCCCAAGGTCAAATGGAAAGTCTACATAATCAAGTAAGTCCAAACCAGTAAAGTCAAATCAGATAAGTCTAGTCAGGGGAGAACCATCACAAATCAGCGCAGATACGACCAAATTAAAACCAATCCTGGGAAAAGAAAAGACCCAGAAACTACATAGTTCAGCCAAGTATCAGGTAGGTCTATTTTATAACCTTATAGTATAGGGAAGAGTTTCCCTTTTTAATCTCCATTCGGTCTTAGTGATTCTGAATAGAGCGTTTGTATACTTTTTGATCTTCGAATGGTTGACGTGAGCCATAAGTTTTAACCGGTCATCCATAATAACTCCGAGATTTGTGGAACCACTGGGATGGAACTCCCTTTCATATTAATGGGTAGAGGTCTTCCATAGTCAAAATTTCTCCTGAAAGTCATCTTGGTCTTTGAAGGAGATATACTCAGCTTATTAGTAACTGTCCAAGCAAGAAGGTCAGAAAGCACCACATTAGAGAGAGAGAGAGAGAGAGAGAGAGAGAGAGAGAGAGAGAGAGAGAGAGAGAGAGAGAGAGAGAGAGAGAGAGAGAGAGAGAGACAGAGAGAAAGAGAGAGAGAGAGAGAGACGAGATTCAAGCGAAATTGGCGGCAAAGATGCCAATCAAATCGTTAGAATATGCGATTGCATGTGTTTTATCAAAACTATGAAGTAACTAAGTGTCTAGGATTATATTTAAAATGAGAGGACCCAAGGTAGAGTCTTGGGGAAGTTCTTTGGAAACTTTTCTAGTTAGAGAAATGGATTTAACGCATCTATCTTGAAAATAGCTTCTAACTACGTAGAACAATTGTCGGGAGCAAGCGAGATAGGACCTAGAGGTTAGGGTGTTTAATGGGACATATAGGCAGTGTTCCAGATGCAGGCAAACTATTGCTTTATACAACAGGATAAAAACTTCCTTGTCCCTGCAGCCCTCATGAGTAGCACAGTAGTTATAATTACCGTCCTCCTACACTGAAAGGAAAATACCTTGAGTTCGAATTCTGCCGATGACATGAGGAATTTTTATGGACCTCTTTCATAACTAACGTGGCTGAGTTACTCGGTCTCTGGCGAGGGTAGCATGGTTTTTTTTTTTCTCCCGGGAACTCAGGCTTTTCGACCAGCAAACAGAAAATCGACATCAGAACACACGCAATTTACAGACAATACACATGGAGCAAAAACATGAGTCTCTGATGCTCCTCAAACCCTTTTACAACAATATCACCTCGGATGTCAACCAGTGGTAGCCTCACCGTCCCGACACGTTGGGTCGTTGTGTATCCCTATTGGGACCATTCCCTCCCCACCCTCAATATGGCAACCCTCGAACAGCTGACAATTCCTTGCGCCGAAAATCATTCTCCGTTCAAACTCCGTCAGGTCTCTTCCTACAGCACGGGCTTCGTAGTGACGAACTGACAGGCATTACCATGCCATCATTATGTCTGCTGCGCCAGTTGGTGACGCTATTCCTAGGTGCTGCGAGATTCATCAACTCGTGGAGACAAGAGTGATCATGATTTTTTGGCTCATGCGTGTATGTATAACTGAAAGCCAGTCTGCTAGTTTAAAGTCTGCAGACCACGAGATACAACATTGCACACGGGAAGAGTAAGGTTGAAGATGAAGAATTCTCACGGGTGTGTTTCAGTTTAGGTTCAGCGTTGACTGCCAGATGGGGAATACAGCGTTTAGATTACAGGTGATATATTGTAGCGTCTAGACTTGGGACCTTGGGAGATAAAAGTACGGAGCAAGCTTTTGTTTAGCTTTAAGGTTTGATAATAATGTAGAAAAGATGCTCAGAGCTGTGTAATAGAAGTATGAAATCTGTTATTTATATGTTCTATTATTGTAGCGCCGACGTAGCATACTAGAAATGAATTATACTCGAATAAACAGATAATTCCATAAAGTTAGCCTTACCATACGTCTCAGTCTGGCTCAGTTCAGATTTATAAGACTGTCCAAATCTTCCGCCCTGTTGCAATTGCGCAAAGGTTCCGGGAGCAGCGAACATTGAAAATAAATTAATTAGTTCCAATAGAAGAACTTTGTGTTTGTATTTGGTAGTGCTAACACTGTGAGCGAAATGAGTGCTTGTCTAAATTTGTTTCATTCCAGGCTCCATCAATGTGTGTTGGACACGTTTTATGAAATAAAACATTGATCTAACTGCTAACTGTGACTTTTTTCCAACAGCAGTTTGGCTGTGCAAGCGCCACTCATCCAAATTTAATGAAGACTTTGTATAACTGAAAACCAGTCCTTTTTCATAATGTTTGCAGACTAAGAGATGCAACATTGCGCACGCATTCAGTGATGAATGCGAAGTGAATTCAGAATTTGGAGTGAACAGAATTGGACGCATTGGAGTAAACCAAAGTCTCCCAACCGGTGGCTCGCAGATCCATTGATAATGCCTATTATATAGTACATATTGCAAATAATGTAATAAGACACATAATAATGTCGAATGTTATCAAATTACTCATAAAAGAAATATTCTTCAACCCAAAGTTTAAATCAAGCAACTGTAACCCCATTAATAACTTGTACAACTTTCAATAAAAAAAATGCTTAAAACCATCACGTGATATCATAATGTAGTCTGAATTATTTAATAATCTCACAATGATTATCAAGCTATATATAAAATCTCAGCACGATAATATGGATCCAGAAAATGTCGCTTATTGGGAGACTTCATAAACTTGGGTTTTCTGTGATAAGTTTGCCTGTTTTTTTGGGATTAAGAACGCGAGTTGGGAGCTAAAAAACTATTGAATCTTCGCCAGAGATCAATCATGATGAAAAGAAAGTTTTTTTCGTCCCAGTGGAAAGTATTTCTTCTCTTGGACTGACAAAGGGAATCGAAAACCCAGGCCACAGAATACGACGCTTGGGGGTAAGCCAAAGGAAATTTATTCTAATTAATCCTTAGGACATGACATTTATGTAAAACTTTCATAATCTTTTAAAAATATGCAAAATTTTCAAAATTCAAACACGCAATTCACAAATTCTCCAAAAAAATAGCTCGGCAGAAGAAATGGAAGGCTTATAATTAGATTTCATGACAGTTAATTTGAAGAAAACTAAACGCCACAGCGAAAAAAGCTTTTAATATTCTTCAAAATAATCGCCTCAAGCAGCTACACACTTGTGAGATTGCTCATTGGAGACATTTTTAAAAAGCTTTCAAACTGACGCCATCAGTTCTTTTCTCACGTTTCTTTCAATCTTCTTCAAACCACCACCAGATCAGCTGGATTTGGCTTCTGGAAACAAGAAGTGGTCTGGGAGAGATAAATCAGGGTATAAGAAGGGCAATTAAGCTCGTACTCGTACCTTGAATTAATCCAAAGGTCAAAAACTTGCGCACAGTACCTCTTATTCACCGTCTAACCTGGTGGAACAAATGGCGTAAGGTAGAAAAGTAAATTAGGCTTACCACATATAAAGTCCAGATGATCATCGAAACTAGCGGCTGCTGGCAGATATTTTTCGCCAACCAAACTCAGTAGATTTTTATATGATATGTTCAAGCACATAAGCCTACTATTGACAAAGACAAATGTACTGATGGACTGGTATAGGCGCGTATAAAAATGCCTCTAAACGTATGAAGTAAACTTAACTGGTGCGCTGCAAAAGTTGATCGGATTGAAAAACAATATTTACAATCGTGGACAAAACACAACCAAAAAACGGTTCTAATGCTCGACATCAAAATTAATTCTTACACAGTTTTCCTTTCAGTTAACTCCAAACATGCTGCATTCAGTAAATGTAATAAAAAATTGTTTACAATTATTAAATTAAATGCAAACAAATTTTTCTTTAGATGCTTATCTCAATTTGCGTGTGAAAACTATTTCTTAATAGTGTTAAACATATCCAATCTAATGTAAAATTAGCTAAAATTTTATGTACTGGAACAACGTGAAATAATGAACTCTTTCTTTATATTATAAATATGGTTTTTAAAGGATAAGCTGAGTTTGACTAGGTCACTTCTTGTACGCTGTGCGGGCATTTCCCTGAGGTATGCAAGCTGTGTCAGATATTTGGGTTTGTACCTGGAAGAGTGTTTGTTTTTCACACAACATGTCAAATATTTGAAAAAAAATTAAATTATTGTATGCGAAGCTTCGGAGGGTTACTAGAGTGAAAGGGGAAATTAAGGGCCGGCCTTTAAATTTATTGTATAAAGTGTTTTTGTCCCCATAATTACTTATGCCTCCGGAACTTAGTTTATGAAGGCTGAAAATTCAATAATAAAAATGCATCTTCTTTGGGCCCAGAGATTCGCTCTTCTGGGTATTACCCATACTTGTCGCACCGTATCTACAGATGCTCTTCAGGTTTTGTCTGGAAAATTGTCTGCCGACCTGTCGGTCATTCGTGCTGGACTCATGTGTTGCCTCAGGCGAGGTATCCCTGCGGAGATGTTAGGTGTTCGGTCCTGCCTGGAAGGTGGGAGTGGGCTTGTGAGGCAACGGATTGCAGCGAAGAGGATAAGAATCTATGATGAGCTTCTAAATATATGGCAAAATCGTTGGAACGGCAGAAAAACGTTTTTATTTCTGCCCTCCGTCTCTACTGGTTGCAGTTCAGTTTGTATGCCTGCTTCCTGCTGACTGGGCAAAGCCTAATGTCTAAACTAAACCAATTCAGCTTGGTCCCTTCTGGCTTTTGTTTATGCGGTGAGATGGAGACTGGCAATCATGTCGTGCTTCACTGTCCATATTATGTTGATTTGCGAGGTGAGCTTGAGAGAGGTGTTTGTATCCTATAAAGAGAAAATATTGTGAATATTGTTTACTGCTTTATGGAAATTTTAAATTTTGTAATTGTTTTTTAGTGCATATGGGATTATTGCCCTGGAGTCACAATAAATAAAATATGAAAAAAATATGTAGCGCCAATGCATAAAGGGGCTCTAAGCGTGAAGTGGGTAACTATTGACCGGTTAATTTGACTTCAGTGGTAGGGAAAACTATGGAGGTGATGATAAAGGGCGCACTACAGGATCATTTAGATATAAATTAAATTCTGACGGAAACACAGCATCGTTTTGTAAAGGGAAAATCATGTTGAACCAAACTGGTTAACTATTTTGAAGAGTTAGAGTTACTTATGAGCTGCATTTAGTAAATAATTTCGATATTATTTACTTAGACTTGCAAAGCATTTGATTCAGTCCCGCATGAGAAGTTACTGTGTAAGCTGGTACATGTTGGAATCACAGGAAACATCCTTACATGGATTGCAGGATGGATGGATGGCTGCAGGACAGACGGCAGAGGGTTATGATTAATGGTTATTCTTCAGACTGAGTTGACGTAAGAAGTGGGATTTTCCAAGGACCGGTACTAAGACTACTCCTGTTCTTGATTTTCTTAAATTACATCAACAAACGAATACAGGCCGTGATGTCAAAATTCGCAGATGATATCAAGATCAGTGTAGAAGTTAATGATCAGCGCCAAGGAGGGGGTCATAGTGACTTAGATAGAATTCTGAGATGGTTAGAAAAATGGTAACTATTGTTTAATTCAGCAAAATATATGATCTTACACTTGCTGAATAGCAATCCCAAAATAACTTAACCAAAATAACATGACAATCCGCACAACAGACCAGACCAGACATAACCCTCAATCGACAAGAAGGTGTAAGATGCAATCTTACAAATATTGAGTTTTAAAGGTTATGGGACATTTTTTTGTAATTTGGGAGTAATTTAATCTTTGATATTGAAAGGAAATTTTGACATTTAAGAGAAGTATATATGGGAAGAATACTAGATTTAGAAAATAAGCGATTACAGATGTGCAAACTGAATAGCAGTCAAATGGATGAGAAAGTAACATATAAATATAGATCCGTGAGAAAAAGGGGTGAACGGTAAGTAAATAAAAACAGCCGCCCCATACCAGGGGAGGACTGGTCATTAGTGAGCGAGCGGAAAAGGGTTACTGGAAAAAGAACAATGGGTCGGTGAAATGCAGGTGATTAAGAAACGTCTGATCTATGCGGCATCTGGACAGAAGTCTCGATGGGCTAGTGTTTGGGTCGAAAAAGACCAAGTCACTGTATTGGCTTTTTGGTAAGTTGTCAACATTTTTGCAAATGAGAAAAGATGAAAATAGCTATCCTGGGAGACGACGGACGGCAGACACGAAAGGATTGCACTACCCTGAGAACTAAACAAAAAATGGCTTGGTTTGCACACGGGGCAAATAGTTATGGTAAGTTTTTTAACGAATAGAAAAGAGGGAACGATGGGGTGAATTCATGGGATTGGTAGAGAGTCCTGGGGAAGGAGGGTCAAACGACGGAGAAAAAGTTGGGGTCGTGAGTGTGAGGAAAGACAGAAGTGGCTAGAAGAAGTGAGAAGTGGCAAGAGTAAGAGGGAGTGTGGCTAAAGGGGTGATTGTGGAGACAGAGTGAGAGAAGTAAGTCGGGCAGTGCAGAAATGTAGGGAGTGCAAAAGGGGCCCTAGACAGTAAGGGGGAATATAGTTAAGAGTAGAAAAGCAACGGGAAGGCTAAGTATGATAAGCAAAAAGGTTATGAAAGACAGTTAAGTGAACCAGGAAAGGTAACGACTCCTTGGAGAAAGGTACATCTGAATGATTCGTAGTAAAGGAGGAGTTCTCTATTCGAAGCAGGAGAAAGGATGCCAAACATAAGCAGTCAAGAGTTCCGGAAAATTATCTGAAGCAGATTCAGGAGAAAGCAAATGAAGGAAAGCCTTAGAAGATAGCCTGGAAAGACTAAAATGGAAGCCTGAAATCTCCCTGGAGAAGAAGAGAAAAAGACAGAAGTAGGTGAGCGATATATTAAGTACACTAAATTAACAAGAAGGACTGTTAGTGAGATAGTAGGTAATTAATGAAAAGGGGGTAGCACTAGAAAGTAAAGTGAAAGATAAATTATCTCTGAAGTAGATATACTAACAGAGTTTATTATGTTAAAAAGGGTTAATATATAATGCAAGGGAAACGAAGGAATAAGTAATAGATAAAATTGATGTACAAATAGCTATAATGTATTAGAAGGGTAGTAACGTTTATAAAGAGAGATTATGAATATGTTTTAATGATAGATAATTGAGTTATATGAGCAACTTTGAATATGTTTTAGTGAGAGATAATTGAGTTCATGAGCAACTCTCAATATGTTTTAATGATAGATAATTGAGTTATATCAGCAACTCTGAATATAGTGTTTTAATTGATGAAGATTTGTTGGTTTATCTGAATGACTAATAATAAGTAGGGACTTTAGGATACTGAAGATTGGTTAACAAGTATATTGTAACAGTGTGGTGAGAACACAGAGCTGAATGATGAATGTAGCATATTTGATTGTTAATATATGAAACAGAATTGTAGCCAGGAGTAAATGAAATAAGTATAGTGAATATACAAGTGTTAGGAGTTAGTTAGGGCAAGAAGAATGAATCAGGTGTTTTCATATAATGGTCAACTCAGATTAGCTAGTGAATGGAAACTATAATTAGAATGATATATGCAAGGTATCTCTGATACCTTGCATATATCATTCTAATTACAGTTTAAGGGGGGAAACTGATTAAGGGGAAAACAAAAGAAATCACCCTCAAGATCTTGAGAATTTTCTGTGATATATTACAAAGTATAGCAGTCAGGTGGCAAAAGGTGGGGCCTTGGTAGGAAAATACCAGGAAGTACGCAGACCTAGACAAGAAGTCAAAGGAAAAAGTAATGAACATACCGATCATTGTGTCAACCACCGGCGTGCTGCTAAAGAGCCTCCATAAAATTCTAGCAGCAATAGTCTTTCAGAGAACATATACATGAAACTTCAGAAAGCCGCGATCCTGGGCACCTGCAGGATTGTAAGGAAGTTTCTCAACCAACAGTAATAATATGAATAATAATAGTAACTGGACACAATCACCATTTGAACCTGGTAGCAGTACCCGTCATGGGGCGCAAAAATTCTCATAAATGAAAAAAAAAAGTGTTTTAAACAATAATAATGGGCACAATAGCCCAGTGGTTACGAGGTCAGCCCTCCAACACGTGGACCCGAGTTCGAGTCCCACCCCGACGAGAAGCTGAATAACAAAAGTCGATTTATCGAACCACCCTTTCCAAGGTCGAAGTGATGGTTGAGGCTGAAGGCGGCACCATCTGATGCCGTTCCTAATAATTAACACCACCAGTGGCTGCAAGACGAAGATAAACAGGCCGACCTCTACAGCCTTATGAGACTCATCCATCACGCCCATATTTCTCTCTTGTGGTTTTTTAAAGCGCCTTTGATTCACTTTGGTGGGAAAGCGTCCTCGAACATTTCCGTCTTTTTCAGAGTTCTAAGTAGCTTTATTTCCTAAAAGATTTGTTACTGTTGCCTCCAATTATCATTCCATAACTAAATACGGTTGAGAAAATTTAAAACAAAGTGTATTTCGGTATTATGGTCCTTGTGGCCTTTCACTTTCCTTTCACAACGGGGAGAAAAGTTAATGATGAGTTCGAATCCTTTCAATGATACACGACGTTTTTTTATGGGATTTTTTATACAAAGGGTACTAGGAAAGTTTTGCAATGTGATGCAACAATGAATCACAGGAAGCTGCTTGTTGCTGCATGTTGAGACATGTTCATACGTGCATAGTAGCCGCCGTGCCAAGTCGATGGGCTCAGTTATTCATTAGTAGTGAGAGTGTAAAGTGCTTGCGATGGCATCGTGGTCACGAAATGAGATAAGGACAGTTTTGCGGTATAATTTTATGCGTGGTTTAACCATAGACCAGTGCTTAGAAGAAATTACTCTTGCACTAGATGATGATTGTCCACATCGTACAACGATATTCAGGTGGTATAGAGAATTCCAAAGGGGAAATTTCACTCTGGAGGATTCTGAGAGGCCGGGAAGGCCACGAACGTCAGTTACGGAGGAAAACGTTACTGCTGTGAGGAAAATGCTTGACGAAAACAGGCGAGTGACCTACCAACAGATAGAGGATACTTTGGGCCTAAATGCACCAGCAATTCTTTCGATTCTGCAAGATCATTTGCACGTGAAGAAACTTTGTTCTCTCTGGGTGCCGCATCAACTGACTGAAGAGCAGATGACACGACGTGTGACTTGGTGCCGGGAGATGTTAAAAAAGTTTGATAAGGGACAATCTCGGTATGTGAACAACATCGTGACAGGTGACGAGACTTGGCTGTACTATTACGATCTGCCGACCAAGGCTCAAAACAAAGTTTGGGTCTTTGATGATGACGACACACCCGTAATTGTCAGAAAATCCCGATCTGTAAAGAAGAAAATGATAGCTGTATTTTTCTAATGGAGTGGAATTGTGGAACGTGTCGTTTTGGACATGCAGAAGACAGTCACAGCTAAGTGGTATACTGAACAATGCCTGCCTAAAGTCATTGGATCTATGAAGAACCTGCGGCCAAAGTCAAGAATGGACACCTGGTACCTCCATCACGATAATGCTCCAGCTCACCGCGCCAAAGCCTGCACCGAATATTTGACCACGACAGGACTGAAACTTCTCGAGCACCCTCCCTACAATCAGACCTTGCTCCCTGCGACTTTGCACTGTTCCCGCATGTGAAAATGAAGCTAAAAGGGAGGCGGTTTTCCAGTGATGAGGACCTTCTACGGGCTTGGGACGAGTGTGCTTTACTCCCTAGTGAAACTTGGCAGAACTGGTTTAAAGATTGGTTTTGGAGGATGGAGAGGTGTATTGAATGTAGAGGAAATTACTTTGAAAAAATTAAATAAACAAAGCTGTATTGCAAAACTTTCCTAGTACCCTTTGTATTAGTCGATCTCAGGCGAGGATCGCGTGTTTTTTCGACTAGCAAACAGTAACCCACCGAAGAATACATGCAATTACACATTGATGCCTTAACCTTTTACACCGTTTGGAAACCGATACACGTTTATATAATATTTGTTTTCTTAATTTTAGTCCTAGAATACATCCCAGAGTGTCTGTACTACTTTTGAAACACCTTGCCTAATAATACAGGCATCCTCAGACCTCGAATCTTCGAATCTTTCCAATCTTCTGAAGTTCCAGAAGGTTGAAAATGTGCACATATTTTGCCAAGCTCAAAGGGAAGGAGACTTCGAAGAATCATTTGCCCAACGGGAGACCTATAAGTCTGACTTCCGTGAACGGTAAAATTATGGAATCTATGATTAAGGGGGCAATGCGTGTGTGTGTCGAACCTTGCTGATGATAATAAATTGGGCAGCATTGTTAACAACGAAAACCAGGAAATGTTGCAACAAGATATAAAAATTATAAGAAGGTATTCTTTTACGAACAGACTCCGGTTGGTTAAATCATAAAGTTTGAAAACTAGGACTATACACTGAGATCTGATTGAAATGTTTAAGACCATTAAAGGGAGTAGAGAAAATTTAATGATCGGGGCATATTTTTTCTTTCTAGAATGATGGGAACGAGGACACCTAGATTCCAATTAAAGAACAATAACTGTAGATTGGACGTAAGTAAATCTGCCTTCAATCAAAGTAGTCAAGTATTGGAAAGAGTTGCCACTCAGTCTTTAAATAAGATTTAAAGTTAAGTTGGTAAGAATTGCGAAGATAGATTCTTTTATTAAAGATATTCAGGGTTGGAGAAATACTCTGTTTCCTTCATCTCTTATTTGATTACTAAATATCAGTAGCGGTTCTAGCGAAAGATCTCAAAATCTACCCAGCATACTTACTAAAGTAGTAATCAAGAAATTTCTATCGCATTAAAGGTAAAAAGTTATTTATGGCTAATGCAGAAGCAAATTTAATTCCTTTCAGAGTAACTAAAGGTGGGCGTGCAATTTCGTTGTCATAGAACAGTGCCGTGAACGTGGTCCCACCTTAATCAAGAAATAAAGTGGTTAGTTGTGAGCTGTACAGTGTACTGAACATTATTTGAGAACACACAGCTTGATCTGGGGAGACAGAGATAGAAATACATTGAATGGCGATTTTATTAAGAACACCTTCCTAATAAAGAGGAGGTCTCCCTTTAGCCCTCGTAACAGCTTGGATTCATCATGGAACGAAAGGCGGTGTTAAAAATGGGGATGCTTGTTCACTCTGATTTACTTACTTACTACAGTTTTTGCATATTGAATGGTTGCGAATCTCTACTACGAAGAGCTCATTCGCTCTCGTCCCTGAGTCTCAAAAGGATTAAGATAAGGTGAGTGGCGTGGGCTGTATTCACTTTCATGTATCTGGAAGTTCTGTACAATTCTGGCCTAGTGACATGGCGCATTAGCCTGTTGGAAGAACTCATTCGTAGATGGATACACTGCAGCCGTTAAGGGATGAGCCTGGTAGGACAGTTCCTAGGTAACGAGCCATATTAGGGGGATTTGAAAAGTACCTCATCTATCCCCCTTATGTATTATACCTGTAAATTGTGTGTGTTTTCTGGTTTGCTAGAAGAAAAATCTAGCCTTTTTCGCTTGAGACTGATTAATTTTTCCTAAATGAAGAAACTGATTAACTAAGTGAAGAAAGCCCATAAAAGTGTTTTGCAATCATTGACGGAATCCAAATTCGGGGTTTTTCCATCTGGTTCAGGGATGACGGTGATTATAACCGCTGTGCTACCGCGAGGGCCAATAACCCGTTGAAGCCAAATGTTGCTTCACTGATGTCAAGGGGAGTTTTAATAGGCACCACAAAAGACACTTCCGGCGCTACCACCATCTACATGGCCTTCACTGTACCTCATCTATTCTGATTCTCCCATCGGCTTAAAACAGTAGGAAAGATACACCCAAGAATTCATTAGACCTGGAAATTTCTAACTGTCGAAAGGTCTTTTTAATCCTTCTCTGTCCAGTGTTGGTATTCCTGAACCCACTGTAACTGTCCCTTCTTATTTTTTCCTGACAGTAGTGGAAACCTGTTCGGTCATCGACTGTGGTACCCCATCCATGAAAAGATATGACGAGTTGTGCCTTATGAAATGCCTCTTCAGTTACCACTGTTGTACTCGCTTGTTATTTCAACGACTGTAGCTTTTTTGTTATCCTGCACACATCCTGTCAGCTCCATTGTCCTCTTTCAATCACCACGCTATTTTCGACCATAGAATCGATGTTGTTTGGTTACCGCGCCAACCACGATACACCCATGACATGGATATATGAAAACCCCAGCAGGGTTGCAGATTCCGAGAAACTGATACCTGCGCCTTTGGTGCCGACTACCATACTACGTTCAATGTCCACTGAAATGTTTCGTTTTGCCCATTCTCGCACTGAATTGCACACATACAGCATCTGGAATTATCTGTCCACCTGCTTTATGTCTTATGGCACGAACATATGATGCTGTTGTTGAACGAGCACTCCATTTCATAAAAACAGGTAGGTGTTCACAATAAAGTGGCTATTTAGTGTAATGTGATAATGTTGGAATTGACAACTAGCCGTCTCGGAATCTCAATTCGAGACTAATAGAACCACTTTGGGTTGAAGTGGAAAGACGTGGATTTTATTAAGATGATTATCAATTATCAAGATGATTATCGAGATGATTATCAAATATTAAGATAATTATCAAATATTAAGATAATTATCAAATATTAAAATGGTTATCAATTATCAAGATGATTATCAATTATCGAGATGATTATCAATTATCAAGATGATTATCAGTTATCAAGATAATTATAAATTATCAAGATGAAAGGGATTTTATCAAGAGGAAATACATGGAGTGATTTTGAAATTCTTTTTCTCTATGCTCCCTCTGTTTTCCTTTCTGTTAGAAGCAGGCTGAAAGGCATCTAAATTTTTATTTGAACACTATTTTCTCATACTCCTCATTTTTTAAAAATAACTTTTGCTTATCTCGGTATCGAAATGAAGTTTCTCTAATATGCACTGCAGACGGTCAAAAAGTTTATCTCCTCCAAGCGGCAGCGATTTTCCTAATTTACTATTTGTTTATTCGAAGTTCCGAATTAATAGAAGAAAGAGGTCATATATGAGGTCAAAAAAGATCGAAATAATAAGATCATGAACGAACTCTTGGGTAAGTGGAAATAAATTTCTTACTTTCATCCACAGTCAGTGGATCCAAGTTTCTTCCGGTCCATGTGAGATGTATTTTCGCTTTCATTCACAGCTCGAAACTCGAAGAGCAACGACCACTGCGCCGAGATGATATGTAGAGAAGTTCAACTACAGAGAAGAAACCCGTTCGCTCTTCGCAATTTTAATGCGGAGGTGTTGCTAGTCTCTCGTGAATAAAATCAAGCCGAGCAGGGATCATAGTAATAAAGAAACCTTACTGAGTTTTCTGCTTTGGAATTAATCCTAGTTGTGATACCGCGTTTGTTCTCTTGCAGTGGTTTAACAGGACAAACAGTGTCTGTTGTTTGAGTTCGACAATGAAAATCGGAAATTTTTCAAAAAGGTAAAAAAGGTCGGTTCTTTCTCGAACCTATGCCCAAATATGGTATTAAAACAAAGGTAAAAAAAAACAAAACAACAAAAAAAAAACAGATAGAGTGACCCGATTCATGAGTCACTCTATCGCGGAAGTAGTACAGAAATTGGACTGTCCCTGTTCGACAGTATCAAGAATGTATCGGGAATACGCCATTACCGGAATAACATCTCGTCGTGGACAGCGCTGTGGGCGAAGAAAGGTGGTGGATGAACGTGGCCGTCAGCGTCTGTCTCGCATTGTTTCAGCCAATCGGAGAGCGACAGTGGCATAAATCATAGCCGATTTCAACAACGAGAGAGGTACCAGAAACGTCTCCACCAAGACAACCAGGCAATCATTAGCCGCAATAAGTTGTGGGAGCCACCAGAGTCCCATTGCAAACACCACGACACAGGACTCTACGCCTCAACTGGGCGAAAGAACGTCGACACTGGACCGTCGATTATTGGAGACGTGTCTGCTGGTCCGATGAGTCCCGTTTCTAGTTATTTCGAGCGGACGTATCTGGCGGAAACCGAACGAAGCTATCACCCATCATATCAACAAGGAACTGTTCAGGTAGGTGGACGGTCGGTAATGGTCTGAGGCGTGTTCAATTGACACACGTTGGGACCTCTGGTACGTCTAGACGCATCTCTGAACGGTCTAGGTTACCTGTCCATCATTGCAGACCATCCCTTCATGGTCATCGAACACCCACAGGGCAATGGACTCTTCCAGCTGGACAATGCGCCTCCCCACATGGTGATTAGAACATGGTTCGAAGCCGACCGGGCTAGCCAGGTGGGTAAAGTGCCTGCCTGGCAACCCAAAGGTCGCGGGTTCGAATCCCGCCTCTGACTTGGATCAGAGTAAAATGCAAAAACTTTGGGAGGTGCATTATGGCCACAGAAGCCGATGAGCAAACAACTAACAAAAAAAAAAAAAAAAAAAACATGGTTCGAAGAGCATTCCCCAGATTTTACCACCACGGAATGGCCTACCCGTTCACTGGACATGAACCCTGTGGAGCATCTTTGGAATGCTGTGGACAGCTCCATTCGAACTTTGGATCCTCCACCTAGGAATGGGACGAAATTATGAACAGCGGTGCAGCAAGCCTGAATGGAAATACCTGTGGAACGCTTTCGTGAATTAGTGGACTGAATGCTTCGTCGGGTTACTGCCTTTATCCGGAAGAAAGGTAGTCCTACCAGTTACTAAGTAAGTATCATATGATTTCTGTCCACTCAGTGTATATAGTGTTCGATACAATCGAGGGAGCTTGGCAAAATCAACCCTTGCTGGTAGTACAGCGATAGGGAAAGGGTCCGGGTTCAAATCTTGATTTTAGCGGTCTCAAGCGTGGATTTTAGCGGTCTCAAGATGCCCGTTTTCCGAAAATTGAGGTTCTTCAATGCCTCGTACATACACACAGAAATAGAAGGTTTTGGAGGCTTCTCTCACATTAAAGCACTGATTACGATCTTATTTATAATAAAACTCTCCTGGCCGATGGCTGTTGATGGCATGTCATAGTACATATCTTGTGTATTTCAAGTATTCAAAGCTGCAATAAAGATTTATGTATTTATACGCACGTTCATCTCAACGTTACTAAGTGATTAATTATTGCATTTAAACTGATCAAGATAAATGCATGTTTTAAAGAAATTTGATAGAGACTCAAAGTGATTCAATTATTAGCTTTATGGTGCAAGGAAGCCTGAAGCTTATGCTGCACCAGCTAAAAAAAAAATTTTTCTGAATTACCCCTAAGAGAGAGAGAGAGAGAAGAAGGGAATCACCAAGAAAGAGAAGAATGGTGATATCCAGCTTAGGACCCTGGGTGTGCCAAGCCCAAACTCAACAATTCGTTGTTATATTCGGTGTATTTTATATTCTATTCCGCTGCAACGTTTTCGTTTATTTATTTTAAAGAATTGCGGAACTATTGATGAAACTTAGTTTCTTTCCTTCTTTTGATGAATTAATAATGAATTTAACTGAGTTTTTACGGTGGTTTTCATACCGCAAGGCCAATGATTGATAATGATGTGCAGAGGAGAGAAAACTCTTATAAAAACTTATAAAATAGAAGGGGTAAATTTGAAGGGGTCAATCATAGATATAAATAAAAAAGGCATGTTGACAGCACCAGGAAGGTGGCAACATGCAATAACATGAGTGAATAATGAGTGTCTTCTTAAATCGTGCATATAACTTAGGAAATTCGGAAACCAAATTTTACATGCGTCATTTGTTGCACACGACTTGATTTATTCCCCGTCTTCTATCTCATCTTCATCATCACCTTCCTCAAAAAAAGTTAGGCCATCCGGTCTGTTTGATTCTCGTGCGAATGCGTCATTGGTCATCCTCTTTCTCATCTCCTCTTCCTTTTAGTTTTCTATTTAATAGTTCTTTCTCAGTAATCTTTGTGCCATTTCCTCCAGATGCTCAATCCATTTTCTTCTGTATTTCCTAATGTGATCCATCATTGTCAGTTGCTTTTCTTCTTTCATGATGTCTTCATTTCTTCTGTCCGATTTCCTATGCTTTGTTCTCCTACCCATAAGAGGTTTTTTTTTCTACAGTGATTTCTGTTTGATCTACCTTTATACCAGCTAAAGCTTCGCTTCTGAAGAGCAATACTACTCTCTTAGAAATTCAATACCATAATATACATGGGGTTCAGCTATATATGATATAAAGAAACTCTAAGGTTGCAGTGCTCTCTGTGCTCACCGAAATCTCATTATGTGTGATATGTGATGGAATATGCGGCAGAATTAATAATTATAAGTCGTAAGGACTTTCACATTAACCGTATCAGATTATGTTTTAAGCAAACAAGTGTATTTTTCCAAAAAATCTTCCAAAGTATTCCTAGGGGGGGTCTGAATTTAAAGTAGAACTATTTAAAAATTACTCAGAAGTTTAATAATTTCAATCAATGCTATAATAATCTGATTAGAAGATTAAGCAAATGCCATTTCGTTGTTTCAACGAGATAATCCCTTGAAATATTTGCTGTAGCGTGTCTAAATACCCACCTTGTATAAGAAAGCAATTACATATTCCATAGGGACGGTAATTATTACAGATTTCTCTAAGCATGTGTTCGAAAGATTCTTAATTCTTCGAGTTCAGTTAATGAAGAATCAAAAATAAAATAAAATCGGAAGTACTTTAGATTATGTTATACTCATTAGAAGTGCGCTACTCTCCCAGAGGAATCCGGACATTATTAATGTTAAAAAAGTGGATTTAGGTGGATTAGAAACCTGTCATATTAGGGGAACTCCAGAATTAAATAACTGTGTAATTATGTCTATAAATTGCGTGTTGTCTCTGGTTGGTTTCACCTTTTCTAGGAGAGACGAGACCATGTTATCCACGCCTGAGACCGACTACCTGAGCCACCAAGCGAAACCCCTCCCATAAAAGTTCTCGCACCATTGACTGGATTCGAACCCGGCCTTTGGGAAAATCTGCTAATCACTGTACTATCCGCGCAGGCCTTCAAGTAGATTAATGAAACTGATAGCTTGTGTGACCATCTCTGGTATAAATTTCCATTGATCCTTTGTGAAATTTTCTATTGTTTCAGAATTCACAGACGATGGGCAGCACACTCCAAAGACATTTGGTACTCTTCTTGAAAGTGTTGAAGGATTCTATTATGGATATTCCTGTCTTACCAAAAGTATTCGGTCACTATCCTGCTTGAAAAACAAGAGTTTTAATGAATAAATTGATATGATGTTGGCTAACTTTGCTCCAGGGGCAGCATTTATCCTTTTGTGAAATACATTCCTTTCATTTCAACCAGTTTTTTGTATCAGAATTTTTCTCCATTCCTCCTTCGCCATTTCAGCTGTAGAAGGGAGACAGAGTGAAAGGTGTGTATTAACTGAGAGGTATTAATTTTGTATTAATTCAGTGTTTTCTTTCATCCTAAAGATGTTCGATGGGATTCCAGTTTGGGTTATGGGCTGGCTGGCTTGTTTTCCTCAGAGACAGTCAGTAAGAGATATTAATATGTGCGGATATGTTTTTGAAAACTTTCTCCGTCTCTCTCTCTCTCTCTCTCTCTCTCTCTCTCTCTCTCCAGATATTACCATAATCATCTTCAGCCATTGTCGATCCACTGCAGGACGAAGGAGGAATGGTTGCCGTTTTTAAATAAAACAGCAACTGCGGTCTTGTGCTTTCTGTTGCCACTGTACACCAGAAAATTTCCCACTTTCTTCTTTGGATTTTTTTCCTTGGACGTTCATAGTCAAGAGGTACTCATTCCAAAACTCATTTGGTCCACCTATCGTCAGTTCTTCTAGATATGTGACCTGTACATTTACATTTTAAGGGTTTTGTTCTTTCATTTACGTCACACACCTTGTTTTGTTGGTGAATCCATGCACATATTTTGTTTTGGTCTATTTTGGTTATGTTCAAAATTCAGCGCTCCATACTTCTCTGTATGACCCACAGTCTTTGTAAAGATTGTAAAGCTTTGAAACATGGACACTGATTTTCTATGGTGCAAGTTATTAATTATTAATTTATGACACATCGCACTCTTGATTAAATAATGTAATTTATTTCATTGTCTTTATTGTCCACAGGTGCAAAAATGTTTGAAGGAGGTTGAATCGTTGAAGGTTAGCTTTCAGTATAAGGACAAACAACATAAATATTGATGTGCGGCAATTTTCTGAACAATACTATACATAAATCATTGATTTATTTATGTTTTTTTTTATGAAAATCCCAAACATGCAACGTATCAAAACCTGTAGTACTTAGTACGATGCATGGGTTGAAGAATATAGGGTGGAGGAGATCTTGGAAGTTTTGCTCTGGAGACTAAACAAGGGTTTCACCACTTGAAGCCTCCAATAAGCAAAGTGGTGGTAATGCAAGGGTTGATGAGAGCCTTCTACCTCCTAGAATTGTATAAATACTATGAATAAATTCGAGAAAATAAACTTGTGTTTCATTATCACAATTAAGATAATTCAATTTTAATACAAAAAAATAAACTAAAATCTATTTATTATGTTTATATAATAAATATGATCGGATAAAGAAAATGGTAGAAATATCATTTATTAAAAATAAAAGTTTTGGGAGGAATTGCTAACGTCTACAAGAAAAAGAAGTAGACATATTTGTGAAAAAGTGCAGTGAATTTTTTTTAAAATAAAACAGCATCGTAAATATTGATGAACTGAATCAGTTTGTACAAAAATATGTTACAGTTATGCAGAACACAGCGATATAATTTTGTTTTTAATCAACCTATTCTTTATCACTTTTACCATTCAAAATGTCCAATTTCTCTCAATGTCAATAATGGAAATGTCAAGGTGACACCTACATGATTCTCTGAGGTGGAGAGTAATGCGATTGGCAGCACGGTAGTGGCAAGATGAGGAATATTCTTCTTCTCTTTCAGTGGAACAGGAATTACCCATTGGCCTGAAAATAGCATCAATTAGTTCTTGGACTGCGTTTAAGATAGACAGCGGTAGCAGTCCTTTGAGATAGATTTGATAAATATGCTGTAAATTTTGTCTACAGTTCACGCGTGTAATTGAGCTTAACTTGCAGAAACCAAACTTAAAACGTGTGCTTTTAATTCTACGAAATTGGAATAAGCTGTCAACATTTCAGAAGTTGAACTATTAACAAAATCAAAACAAAAAATATACAAAGCTGGATGACAAAGTGAAAGTGCAGATGTTAAGATAATTTTGAAAGTTTAATGGAACTTTATTCAGTAAATGTCACTAGTTGCTTACGCAAACATTAAAAGAATTTCTCTTAAGATTATGATATTTAATATTAAAATGTGCTAACAAAATCCCCAACGCAACGTACTTAGTGAATAATGGATATGCGTTGGGAGGTTGGTGCAGATAATCATTCTCATGCATAATGATGAGCATATTACATTGACGGGTTGGTCAGATGGATTGCTCTACACGTAACCATCCACACATCGCTGCGTGGTCACATACATGAGAGATATGTCGCGACCTGTCTACAAGACAGATGTAATCTCCCAAAAGCATCAGAGCTGGAAATACAAGTCGATGCTTGACTGAAGACAACTATTGATGTCAGCGAACATTAAATATATGCTAAAATAATATAATATAATACTCTCCCTCTTCTGTTCAATGCCCAACTTGGTCCACTAAAAACTGTCCAGAGGAACACCTTACCAGGCGTCTCTAATAGAAAAAAGGGCACGAAGAAGGAAAATTGACCAATAAAATCAACTTTGCCAACTTACCGTCAAAGAGCTAAATTATATGGTGTCACCATTGTATTATTCATATGACGTCATCAAAGGAATGGAATCTGGATTGCTTACTGTTCTCTCGTTTTCTACAGGGGATTGAGTGGAAATGAAACTGCTTTTCAGGTTGCACATCGTACTTACCTTACTTAGCAAAACTCATTCCAAGTAAACTAGTAAACTTACCAAGTAATTTATTTTTAAATTATTCAGGAATTAATTAGATGGATAAAAGCTGAAGTTCTTCTGAACTATAATGGGTTTCTCTTCGTAGATGAAATTTTGAAATTAGAATTACTTTTTTTAATCATTTTCCCTCTAATTTCTTCTTTCTTTTAAAAATTTCCCCACCATTTCCTTTATTTGAAGAGCACAAACTTTCCAAGAAACTAATCAGGTCAATCAACGAAATACGAGCACATCGCAGAGAAAAAAATGGAAATAAGATCATTAACGAAGTGCTTGACTTAGATATTTACTAATTGGTTTTATTTCGAACATTATAATTTGGTTAATTATAATTTTAACCAAACATGAAAAATAATAAATGTTAAACCAGCACAGGTTTTGTTAAAATAATAATTAATATAATAATTTTGTTAAAATTATTAAAAACTTAATAAGATGTTTATTAAAATATTTTTAAACATATATTATTATCATTTTTTTAATTATTTTAAATATCATATTTGTATTAAAACTTTATTAAGAACTTTATTAAAACATTAAATTTATACAAATAACATATATTTGAACTCTGTATTTTATCTGTGAAATTTTAATATTTTAATAAAGTTCTTATTTCTTCAGTTTAGTCGTTGCACAAAGAACAGTTTAATATTAGTTTATCCCCGAGCCACAAGACCTTTTTTTTTTCCCCACAGCTGTTATTCTATTAATGGATACTATATTGTATAAATGGTCAACTCGAACGCGTATATTACTGTTCCTCGCGTATGAACACTCTGCTGCACCGACCCTTACAAATAAACTTTTAAATCTTTATGGTTGCAAATGTTGCAAACTTTATAGATACCATACAAGAAAAACGTATATGCACGTACGTACTCCTCAAAGTCCACATGTCCAGAAAAACACATATGAGTATACAAGATGCGTATTCGCAAAAGGGCTAAGCTTTTCCTGAACAGATTATGAATGTTTAAAGAGAATCGTCGTGATATGTGGGATGGCATTTATTCTATTTACTACTGAAGAATTAGGTGAAAGTTCAAATTGGCTAGTTGTGTCTAAATTAGAAATTGACTGTATTTGCGTAGTTGGCTTCTATTAGAGCGCACAAACCCACATACAAACGTATAAGAGGTCTCTCTCAATGTCCCAGTCACTGAACTCATTGAGTAGACAACATCATGAATGGAAATATATAGCTTCATCTCGAAAACGTATGTCGTGCCGATAATACTGTATATCCTGTACCTAAAACCAAATGTCTAAGATCTCTCAGCTATAATACATTTTTAAAATATACCATATTTCTTCCAACACGTTTTTTGTTCGCAGAGTTGTCCATCGCATTTACTGATTTCTCTTTTCAGACAGGATATTAAGAACTTCTCTTTATGTATAGATTCATGTCATGCGTATATATGAATTCTATGTCTGTTTACCCAAGTTCTTCAGAGAATTATCACATTGCTTCTATCCTAGACAAAAAGACCAATTCGTCCCGTAAGGGACTTGATGTTGTTAATAACTCCCGATAATCTACTTCTTCAGAGAACTCAAGGTATGATTTTAGATATCATTATTGTAAGTAGTTAAAAAACATTTCAGCTTTGGGCAGCCAGAATCACTGTCCTCTGAAACCGGTGAATTAATATTTCCACGCTGGGTTTTGTTAGGATTCTAATTTGTAATTCTGAATAGAAGGCCTCACTGATGGATGGAATATAAAATAGTCTTCTTTTTAAAGAAAGTTTTGTAAACATTTTTAAAAGGAAGGCTGGGAATAGATTTATATAATTTATACCTTTATTTTATCCACGCCATTTTACATGGATCGTGGCTTGCATTTCTAAATTAGTTAGGAAAGGAACCACATGATCGCGTTTTTTTTTTAATTACGGATGATAATGAGCTGTATTCATAAGTTTTTTAATTGAATTTAAATCAAACGTTTTGTAAGCAAGATATGAAAATAAAATTAAAAATTGTGATGCATAACATTAAGCAGATTATTTATTTGACTTTTGATGTTAAGATGATGGAGACGAACTACATGAACGTGCATGGCTGTGCGATTATTAAGAGAAGCAATTTAATTGAATATAAAAATGAATGTTTCGGTTATAAAGGATAATATTCGCATGCATATGCTTCCACTTTGTAACACGATTAGTGCACAAAAAGAGAGTGAGGCAGCGAGATAAGGTAAAAGACAAAAGAGAAAATTCCAGGATAGAGAGATTTAAAAATAAATGAAATAGGGAACAAAAAGGTTTCAAATCAAGGACAGAATGAGGGTCTTCAGAATATCTCATTAAAAAACCGAAATAAATTCAGTAACTCTAAAAGAATATTATTGAGAAAAAGGCTCTTTCGCAATCAAAAAGCTTCAGCCATTGGTGATTAATTCCAAAGCGGTTTACTAAATACTAAACAATGCGTATAAAGTACAGAAAATCGATTTTTTCTTTATTCAAATAAAGGTTTAGTATTACTGTACTTTTAAGTCGTTAAGTGTTTTCGAAAAGAGTCATACGCAAACATGTTTTTTTACTAAAACGTAATGGGAGATTATTATTTCCTGTTATGTCCTACGTCCTGAGTGAAATGATTTCGTTTTTTTTCTTTCGAGATCGAAAACTATTTGCAAAAGATATTTGATGCCAACATTTTCGTTTGGAACTGTTTTATACCGTAATTGTCCCAGTAATGTTTGCAGGAAATTTAAAACAAAACATTCAGTTGAATATGTGTGGGAATAGACATCCTTCCAGGTACACTGCCCTACAAAAATATCAGAGAAAGTACTTAACAGCGGTGATGATAGGAGCAGTTCATCATAGAATCGATTCTATTGGGTTTGTTCTTGGTTGTCCCTGATGGTGTTATTCCATTCCTGTTCAAGAATGACTTTTGGATTAACTGGTTTCTGAGGTCTACCTCGAAGGCATTGCTGCAGATGACGCCGTAGATTCTAGATAGGATTCATGTCCAATGATTGTATGGGCCTGTGGAATGTAGTATGGTCGTTTTATGCAAGGACTGTTTGAACAAACTCGGACAGAAAACAATCCTCCATTTGAGAAAGAGATTTGTGTAAATTAAAACTCCTTCCAAATAATAATAATAATATCTTTCAATAAAGATCGACATTAACATCTAAATTTTAGTATGGAGTCTGCTTTTGATAATGTTGCAATAAACTCCTGAAGACAATCCTCGAGAAATGCTTCAACTTTCAAATTGCGGCCCTTCGTAGAATTGATAACTCTTCATTCACTTTCGCCATTATCTTCGAACCATTTTCGAAGATAATGGCGGGGGGGGATTCATATGTTACGTAGACGATCTAGAATCCGACATAGAATCGAATGATCTAGAGCAGATCGAAGTTATAAGAAAAAACGGTTCAATACAAAACAACGACCTTAAGTACTTAGTAATACCCAACTGTCTAAACATAATCAGGGAATATGAAAGGAAACATTCCCCACTAATTCGGATTAAGCTGAGATGAGAATTTAACATTCAATCACCACTTCGTACAACTAAAGTTGTTGTTGTAGTATGGTTTTAGGAGCATCAGGGACTAAGTCATATTCTTTCGTACATATCATCCGTAAATTGCACGTGTTCTGTGTTAAATTTTCTGTTTGCTGGACGTAAAACTATTCTACCCTTTCCTGAGACCTACTAATTCAGCCATACTGTAAAAAAGGCCCCTGAAAATTCCTCACGTCATTGACGGGACTCGAACTCAGGTATTTTCCACCCGGTGTGGGGAGGATGCCGATCCTACCAAATGTGCTACCCACTAGGGCGCAGAAATAAAGAGAAAAGCATATGCAGAAATGCGAAAGATACATCATGTGGACATGTGTTTTTGTAATGAGCGGCACCTGGAACGTCAGTTCATTTCCACAGTACCACTGTAGAAGGGCCAGAAAGGAGTAGCGTATGGTTGTGTGTATTATGTGTGTGTTCTGGTGTTGTGTCTGACCGCTTAGCTACTCAGAAGCATCAGTCACCTGGACAAATGATTCTGGGTACTCGTCCACACTACGGGAAGGTGGGCCAGTCCCAATGGAGCTCGCACTGTCTCAATTCGAGACTCTGACCCACCTGATGTTGGCAAAAGATGGGCCAGTTTCCTCTGGGGGCCCACTCCAGAGGAGAAAAAAAAGGGATTTACCGTGGTGTTAAAAAAATAATAAAATAATAAATAAATAACAGAAATTAATTTTGTAAAACATCATTGGCATTACTTTCTAGATGAACCATGGATTAAGATAGTAAGATCGTCGGCATAAGCGATGATTTTAGTACTACTGAAAAAACGGGAAATCCAATCCCGTAATACCATATTCCATATAAGAGGCCCCAAGATAGACCCCTGGGGACACCCTAGTGAAACTTCTCTAGACGCCTCCTGAAATTTAGATTTCACTAAAAATGTGACGAATACTGAAATAGCTCGTGAACAGGTGGTAGAGTTGCTGAGAGCATCCAGCTGATCGTAACCGTTCGAGAGCACTTTGCCACCATAGAGAGTCAAAAGAGCCCTCGAAATCAGCAAAAGTAGCTAACGTGCACTTTGATGTTGAATTCTCAATGCTGCGAACAAATTCAACAAGTGCATCTTTACAGGACTTTCCTACAGAACCCATATTGATTAGAGGACATCATATTTTTCGACTGAAGAAGATCAGTAACACGCAGAGTCATTAGACGCTCTAGCAACTTCCCAAGATTTGGCAAAAGTGCAATACGCCTATAAAATCTAGGATTTAATGCTGGTTTATTTGGTTTTTTAAATCAGTTTTAAAAATGCAATTTTCCACATATCAGGAAAGAGACCTTCTTGGAGGCATTTGTTAAAAAGCAAAAGCAGCACCTGTGGGCGAAATTTGAAAAATCGCAAAATAAATGTATTTTCAACCAGGTCTATCCCTGGATATTTCTTAATATTAATCTTTTAGCAACAGAGGTTAACTCAACAATGGTAAAGTTGTCTATCTGAATACTGGTGGTATAAAGCGAATTTGCAACTCGAATATTTGAATGTACAGCAGAATCAGTAGTTAAATCATCCACCGGGAATAGTCTGTCAAGAAGAACATTAACTGTATTCATCCAATCAGTAGTCTCCAGGAAATCTTTCACAGTTACATTTAAGCTGTTATTAATAATAAATTCCTCCAACATATGGCCACGACGATCGCTCCCATTACTGAACCAGAGTGGAGATTTAGCATTTACATCAGAAGTTATTAAGACATTCTGTGGACCCAAGAAATTTAACATCGGGAGACATCATCATTTAACATTTAACAACGAAAGATACATCAGGAGATCATGAGCATAGCAGATAAAAATGGTATTCTGCCGATTGATTGATTTGGTAGTTGTTGGCGCATCGGCTTCTGTGGCCATATTGCACCTCCCAAGGTTTTTGCAGTACTTTGATCCAAGCCCGAGGCGGGAATCGAATCCGCGACCTTTGGGTTTCCGGGCAGGTACTTTACCCACTCGGCTAGCCCGATCGGCGTATTCTGCCGATACACCCAGAGATGCTTTCTGCCTGACCCCCTGTATGAGTCTTCGCGGTTAGCACAGTGGTTATAATCAGCGGCCTTCCCACTTCGATTGGAAAATAAATCGTTATTGCAGTGCAATAACACGACTCTTCACGGCCAATAACTTGAGGTAAGGCCCGGATTCAAATCCCGTCAATGGCGCAAGGAACATTTTATGGGGTTTTTTCACTCAGTGGCTCAGTAAGTAGATCTCAGGACAGGACAGCAAGATTTTCATCTCCCCAGAAACTCTGGTTTTTCTTCCATCAAAGCAAGCAAACCAACTAGATAACACACGCAGTTTACAGATAACATACACACAGAAGTAGATGAGGTAATTCTCGGGTGTCCCTAATATGACTGTTTTTTTTTTTTATTTCTTAAATCCTGATTTATGCGTTGGACTTATGGGCTTTGGCACCTAAGAATCATAAAGTGAAGATGTATCCCATGGAATATTGAATCTTGAGATGGGATTCATGGATCGATACTGGGACGGGATCTGGAGATGGCAAAATAACTATCTTGATCTGTTTCAAAAGGGTGTGAAAATTCCCTATCTGGACTGGTAGCTGTAAGGACTCATAGATCCATCTCTTCTCAGACTGCTTTGGAGAGGGTAAAGAAAAGAATCTAAAAATAAGAATTATATCAAAGAAATATTCAATAAAATTTAGAGAAAGTTGCTTGTAAAAGAGAAATAATTTTTAGCAGATGAAAGCTTGAAGACACCAGAAAACACGAGTGAAAATTTATTAATAAGATCAAACTGAATCACAATACTTTTTTCATGATATTTCATGATATTTTCCTTCTTTCCTAATTAGAAATTCATATAGATAATGCGATTTAATGAACGCTTATTTATTTATAATTCGATATTAATGGAATTATTAGCTGCTGCTCGTTTTGGCTAAGCTTACTGTCGTGCACAAAACATCAACAGAATTCCAACAAATGAATTCATCAAACTCCACTCATTCAATTCGGAGACTAGTAACGTTATTGTGGTAAAGAACTCTTCTCCACACAGAAATATAATGAGACCACGGAAGAGGATGGAGGTTTAGGAGAACAAAGGCTTTTGTTACGAAAGAATCGCGTGGGAGATAACATTGAATAACTTCAGTAAAGCTTGTTTAGAGCAACTTTGAATAGGTAATTGTACCTCACAAAAGATATTATTCATCTACACTGGCGGTATTGATCGTGGCGTGAGATATCTCCCTATTTTGAAAAAAACAGGGACGCAACAAAAAGGTTGGAAGCAACTCTCTGAGACAACTGATTATCTGTTACCTCCATAATGATTTGATAATATTGATAAATTTGATAAATAATGGAGTAGCCAGTCAAAGAAGTAATCATGACCATCTAGATTTGACTTTAAAAGGGGATATCTTGTGTGCCCAATCTGATTGGATACTATGACGCAGAAACAAAGGAGCTGGATGCAAAAATATAATTTGACATTGTATACTTAAATTTCAGGAGAGCTTTTGATATTGATGCACATAAAATACTGCTGTAAGAATTAAAGGAGTATGGTATTAAGGACAAGACAGTTGAGTAGGAGAAGAGAGTAGTTATCAATGGACATTGCTCTTCGTGGACCGATGTTATTTGCGGAGTTCTACAGGATTCATTGTTTGGTCCGTTAGTATTTTCAATATTTATTAACGATATTGATGAAGTCATATCAGGTTTGTTGTCTAAGTCTACAGATGACACGAAACGTTGGCAGGGTGGTTAATGCCAATAATCATGATATGCTACTACAACAAGGTCTAGAAGGATTAGGCAGAAGGGCTGAGAAGTAGCAACTAAAGCCTAACATTGGCGCGTGGATAGCAATAATCCCAGATTAACTTACCTACTGTGGGGTATCACACTCAGGATAGTGCAGAATGAAAAAGATCTTTGTCGATGATATACAAGAATTTTTCCTTTAGGGAAAAAAAAGTGTTTATCTTATTGTATAAGGCTTTGGTTAGGCTGCATCCTGAGTACTGCATATAGGTGAGGGCCTCATTTTAGGATGGATGTGAATCTGCTAGAACGAGTATAGAGAAGAGCAACGTGAGAAGTGAGAACAAAACGGTATTATTACCTCGACTGAGACCGACTAACTCAGCTACGTTGTAAAAAGACTTATAAAACTTACTCGCGGAATTTGAAATCAGGTTTTTTTTCCACCCGGTGTTTGGTTGACCGTAATATTAACTGTGCTACCTACCAGAGCCAAATTGCAGCGTCTGGTGAATATATGCATATTTTAGAGATCAGATTGAGGTGTTTAAGGCAATGAATGGATTGCCAATGGAATTCTTGCTCAAATTGCATATACACAAGAGTGGGAATAAATTCAAATTGAGGATGGATGGTTGCAGAATAGACGTGTGGAAATTTGCCTTCAGCCAGCAATACTTGATTGTTGGAACAAACTTTCTTCTGTTGTTGTGTGAAGTGGATGGTTCGCATAAATTTAAGGAATAACTATATAAAGTATTAGGGAGAAATTAATAGGGCATATGGGAAGTGTTTTTCTTTTTTTTTTTATTCTTGGAAGGCCTAATAGCCACGGCTAATCTACAAACGTTCCATGCCCCGGCTGAATTTGGGTCATTTATTTTAGCACCAAGGTTTATTTAGTGGATGAAAATATATGAAAAGAACTTTCGCTTCAAAGCTACTGGAATATATTCAATACATTTCCATCTCCGTAGACCTTGCATAACTCCCAAATCCACCTGTAACTCAATTTTTACCATAATCCTAATAACTGTTGTATACACTTGACATTTCCAATTCAGCCACCTCTAGTGCTTTGTAACAGATTTTCGTTAGAATTAAATGAGTTCTTCAGCGTCAGTTCTTTATGATTCCATCGGATCGTTAAGATACATGTCTGTATCTTAACGATCAATGGGTATCTATAATCCATTGCCATTGTACAACATGTAGAACTCTAGCTTGGAAGAATTTCTTGGCATTTCAGCATAGCATTTTATTGATACTTACAAAAGAGAAAAAGAATTCGGAATATCAATAACTATATATTTATGCGTTTCGCTTTCTAGAGAAACATTTAATACTAATAACTGTAAAGAGATTGCTTAGCAGTGCGTGTCAGCTGTGGTATGAAGTACACAGATTCTTCCAAAGCTCGTTTAACAAATTCTCCGAGTAACATGCTACAACAAGGTAAACGAAAAGATTAAAAATAAATACGCTTTCACTAATTAAACGTTCGCAGGTCGTAAAGGGCCAGCCGCTCAGATAAAGGCAATTTTCCTTTCACCAGATAATAGGAGTATGCATTTTGTAATGATTCTAATTTGTTCTTTAACTTTCTACAAAAAACTGAGCAATTTAAAAAATTAGCAGGAGCACCTGGTTCATTTTTAATAAAACATTTCTACTAGATCCTATTGTATCACAATTTTTTCACACATACACCAAGTGGCCGCATTATAAGGTACACCTACCTAAGAATGAGTAGAAGCCCACTCTTTAACTTTTAGAACAGCTTGGATTCGCCGTAGCATAGACTCAACAAAGTGTCGCAAACGTACCACACGGATGTTAGTCCATTTGACTCAATTGGTTCCTGAGCTGTTGCAAATGGGTGACTGCAGATTTATACGCCGAAGAACAACTTCCATCTCATCCCACAGATGCTCAATTGGACTAAGATCTAGCGATTGAGGAGGCCACCTCTGAAGGCTGAATTCAACCGAAATCGGTGAAATAATGAGCACTTAAACCTGTGTGGGCAGCATTACAGGAATTCATTGAAGAAGTGGTATTGGAAATACTACGAAATGTCTGATAATAATCTGTAATTCTTTAAGAAATTTAAGGCAGATTACACTCCACGCAGGTTTAAGTGCTCTGTAGTTCACCAATTTCTAGTTCTTAATATAATCTGCGTGCCATGCCGCTAAACAATATTTAAGGCTGAATTCACTCCCCCCATATTTCTGGAACCATTTCTGCACAATTCTTTGCTCATTGTCCGTACCTCAAAGCCATAGGTTAGTGTAGGTCTGGCGAGTTTGTTATGTATTCGTGTCCTTGTTTCTTATGCACCAAATTAGATTTGAAAAAAATATGATTTATAGTTTTAGTTATTCCTATGTAATTATTTATTTTTTTTTTGCTCAATATCTTTTTCTTTTTTTGAAAGTATTAACTTGTTCGATTATATTATTGTCAATGTAAATCTTGCTTCTTATCGGATCCCTTCCTTTAAATGTCATCACTTTTGTCTTTGAAGTTGAAATTTCCATATTAAATGATTTTGCTATTTTGTTTTATGAGAAGATGGCTTTCTGCAATGAGTTATGATTTGTCAAAGCAAGAGAACTTATGAGTTCTCTTGCTTTGTGGATAATTTCGATGCTTGTCTTGGAGATTTTCCTCTATTTTCTTATAATATGATATATATATATATATCGAATAGAAACGGGGACAGTCCACATCCTTGTCGCACCCCTGCATTTATTGTCTACAATTCAGTTGTTTGTGATTAAATCTTAATTTTTATTCTATTATTTTTATAGATATTGTTGTTGTTTGTTGTTGTTTTGGTTTTTAGGAGCATTAGCAACTAAAGCCATATTGCTCCGGGGATATGGGGTGGTCATTCCTGACCTTTCCGCATCCTCCGTATTTGGTGGTCATGGGCTCGAACTCCGGTCTAATCAAAAAGCGTGTGCTACGCACTGCCGCTCCTGCCCACCTGGCTATGGAGGCGCCATAGATATTGAGGGTGGCCTCGATCAACTGGTTTGATGTATGGTCTTCTTTTAATGTTTCAAATAGTTTTGTTTGGTTTACCTTCTCAAAAGCTTTTAGTAATCTATGAATAAGAGATAGGTTTCCAAATTAAACTGTCTTCTTCAACCACCTTGCGAAAAAGGTCATAAAAATGCCTCACGTCATCAAAGGGACTCGAACACAGGTCTTTTCCACTAGGTGTTGAAAGGACATCGATTCTACCAACCCACGAGGCCTTGACCTCTATGTCTTTTTCACGTTTCTCTTTTGGCTATGGCTCTTTCTCGTTTATATTCCACTTAATCTTCTAGTTTCTTGTGGTTATCCATTTTTATATACATTCCTTTTCTTCTGAATGATAATACTGATTCCAGCATCCCCTTTTCTCCTCCATTGTTTTTTCACACCCAACGTTGCCTCTGCTGATTCTTCCAAGATTTTGCAAAAGGTGGCTCCAGTTATCTTCGATATTTACTCCTGCAAGAAAGTAGGTTAATTTCATATCTATTCATTGTTGGTATTTCTGCCATATTTCGGGATCATTTTGGGAGCTTACTTTATATAGACATTCCTGAGATGGTTGCTCGTTTTTATGCCTCATCCATGATGTAGGGAATTTCAAGGTAGTCACAGTCAAGAAGTGGTCTGATTCAATTTCATATCAACTAAAAACTTGTGTCTAGTATGAATTTTCTTACTTTGCTGTTTGCCAAGGTATAATTAACATAATCTATTATATAATAGTATAATAGAACACAATCTGTTATAGATTTATAATAGATTTTGTTCCTCTTGCGGACCATGTATATTTGTGTGCATCTATGTTTAAAAATTGTGGTGTTCATTATTTATTTCATTATGAATCACTTGGCAATGTTGGGTTCTGTTGTTTCTCTGGCTACTTGGCCGAGGGCCCCTGTGGCCCTGCTCGGCCCGCCACCACTATGTCTTGAGCCAGGCTGCCCATGACATACTGGTTGCAGGCAAAGCGCACCACTATGTCATGGGCAGCCTGACTCACGACATAGATGCGTTATCAGGAAGCAGGATGATTTCTTGTATATTTCTGAAATTGCAGTGTGACCCCATTGCTGTCATGCGCTGCTGTGGAAAAAAAATCAGAGCCAGTTGAAAAAAATATAAATACTATATAAATATAAAACACGTCCTCCACAGAACCTTGCGATGTACCTTTCTAAAATAAACAAATCCTCAATTGTTAAAAATAAGCTCATCTGAGCAGTTTTATTTGTGCACTAAAGATTTCCTTTTACTGAAAGAAAACGTTCTGAGGTCACGCAGGGGATACTTGACTGTTCTTTTATTTACTGATGACTGATAAACAAGATCGCAGGAGACCGGTATTGATTGACAGGTGCAATGAGCAGTTTCCAGAATGTCACATGGGGGATCGCATGACCTTATCCGTACTCTGTATTATTTAAGATGTTGCCAGCGGGGTGATCACTAGCTGAAAAAGACGGATTGTAACCACTGAACGCCACCACTGCCATATTATTATATTTTACATTTTTTTATCCATAGTGCTTTTTAACCGCATATGTTTTGATTTTATATTTTAATTATAAATAGTGTTTTCATTTATTTATAGTACATAGCTTATATTTCAGTTATATGTATACATACTGGCCAAAAAAATGCGAATCTTTGTATTAAAGTAGTCAGAAAAAATGCAAATAAATGCAACCAACATCTGAGGGTGGCAACCAACTATCTGAGGGTGTTATAGACATTGTTTTGTTGCCATGAACTGGGTTCGTTGATATCGGTGGAAGGTCGAATGTCATCCAGGAAGTACCTGAATTTTGTATGAGATCTGCTATACCTTGAAATGTTACACTTTATTCCGTAGGTGATAGCCATTTTATGGATGGCAATGCAACAGTGCATTGTGCAGAATCGTGCAAGAATGGTTCGGAGAATATAAGACGGATTTCCACCATCTTCTCTGGTCCTCACATTCACCTGATCTCAATCGTATTGAGAATGTGTGGGATATAATGGAGAGAGCAGTTCGGCAACGAGGTCTGCTTCTTTTAACTTTGTCACAGTTGCGCCATATTTTGCTGGAAGATGGTTACAATTAGACCAAATCGCAGTAAAACACCTTAGAATCCATACCGTGCCGCACACTTGCAGTTATTCGAAATAAAGGGATCCAGGTTCGATACTCAATAAAAATACGCATGCTTTTTTTTTGGCAATGTGTGTATTAAAGCTTGATTAATTTCTTAGCTATGTCAAGAAATGAAAATAACAATCATATATTTTTTTCTTTTCTTGGAAACGCAGTGCAGCGTTCATACTTTCATCCTTCCACTCTTGGCGTTCAGTTTCTACACATATATTAATACTTTTTTGGATCTGAAATCCGTCCTGTGTTTCTACATCTATTAAAATGCTTCCAGATCAGTTCTAAAACTATTTGAGTCTGGAGTTCCTTTAATATGGATGGTTAATTAATTATTGCTACCTCACTCCACTTCCTCTCAAAAAAGACGTTCAGATTCTGCAATATTTCATTATGAATATGCCCTATATGCTTTATTTACAGAGGCCTTCATAGGCCCAAGCGTTCATTTTCTTTACATGGCGTGGTAAAGATATAGATTCGAATTCCATCTCAATGGAAGGAACATTTATGGATATTTCTACCCCCCGGGGATAAATAGTTTCAGGCGAGGAATGTTGGTTTTCTAGAAGAAAATCATGATTTCGTCCTGAAAAACTGGTATCAACATATACAGAATAGATTCAGTTTACTGACACCATGTACTAAACTCTCATGGCTAAGTTGCATTGGCGCTTATTCTAAACAATCGCGCCCAACTATCAAATGGTAATCTCATATGCAAATCAACTCCAAACTAACTAAAACGCGATCCGAAACAATCTTCCCTCGTGTGTATTTTCTGAAAAGTACAACCTAGAGAACTACAGAAATTTTAGTCCAATATCAAGTTAATTCTGTCTTCTCAAATCCGAGACCCAATAATGGCACCAGTGTGTCATAGATACTATCAATCTGTCTTATTTGTAAACACCAAATAATGCAATAAAAAAGACAAATATAAGGATGAGAGTCAGTAAGTAAGTAACAAACAAACGCAACTCTCAAATTACTAAATGGCTAATTGTGAATTTGTAATAGTATATGAGAGTGTTCCACTGATGTATAAAGCGTTATTCTTGTCCTTAGAAGAGTCCTGGGTCACGCCAACAAAAGAAGTTTAAAGCTGTATCATCAGTAGGGAAAGTAATGGTAACTATATTATATGACGGACTATCTTGGTACTCTCCTTGGGCAGTTCCTAAATCTTGAAGATACGTATTTAACATTTCTGAAAGCACTTAGAGAATCAATTCTTAGAAAACAGCCTAAGCTTCGTTAAGATTATTTTGTCTTCTTGCGTTCGATTTTCAATCATGGGGACCACTCTACTCACATTATTGTTGTTGTTGACTTTTAGGGGCATCGGCGATTTAAATGATATTGCTCCGTTGTGTCTGTAGAAATGTGTGTTCAGGGGCTGATCTGCGTGTTCTGTGGGTTGAAAAACTCAGAATAACTCACGAGGTAAAACTACTCTTTCCTCCTGGGGTAGGCTAACTACAACTGATTACAGAGACCTTTAGAAATTCCTCTAGTCATTGATGGGATTCGAACTCAGACCTCTCTAAAGGAGTGACGAGTTGCATAACCACTTTCACGAAGAACTGCTCCCAGACAAATATTCGGGGTTAAAGTTTAGACTTTTATTCAACATTAAAGGAAAATACCGTTATCCGCTCTTCTGCCTATTTTGTTAGTGTCTTTTAAATGGCATAGCGTCATCAGAAGAGCGAATCCTCTATATGCATAAAATCTGAGACACCACAAATGTTATTTGATATACCATAATGCAATCCTTTATTACTGTACGGCCGGAGCTGTTGAGACGTGAGTACAACACCAAGGCTGCGCACAGCTCGTGAAACCTGAAAGACCATTGATGATTTAGGGTTGGAACTTCTTGATTATCCTCCATACCGTCTGGACTCCGCCCAAGACAACAGTGTGGGTTTCCTTAATTTGATAAAGCGATGGAACAGGTGTATAAATGGTTTTAGTGATTACATTGCAAAACAAATGCTGTTCTAGGTCAGTTTCCTGCTTGTACTTTCTTTTTGTTTCTTTCCTTTTTCTCGTAACAGATAAAAAGTGATGCGAGATAGCTTTCATTCCAAAATTTTGCTAATGTTAGAGTGAATAATACTTAATTTGCATGAAAAATTCCACTAAATTTTCGAATAGAGACCTTTTCCCTCAACATCTAACTATGCATAATTGGCACGAAATCTACTCATTTCATATTGTGGAAGCCGCAAATATCTTAGCCAAAGTATTCATAAAGACGACATTGGAAAGTGCTGCAGAGAGCGTGTGAGTGTCAGAGAAAAAGAGAAAGAGCGAACAATAATCACCCAAGGTGAGGGTATTCAAAGTAATATAACCATCACAGGAATGAATCTTTCTTTCGTGGGTGGCCATGCGTTACCAGAAAACTTGCTAAAAACAGATGTGTTATTGCATTGACTGGTTGGTTCCCTGCATTTATGATTGCAACTTGCAGTTCGTTTATCAAAATACATGAATTTCCTTCTTTAGAGTAGCCTCAAGAAATAAACACAGTATTCCAACTAGTGGTCAAACTGACTTTGTAATGGAACCTTAAGAAGTTACACAACCTTTCGCAAGTTTGTTGACAGAACATAACGCTTGCTACTGACGGAAGATTAATCCGGGACGACAACACAGAGTCAGAGGAGTTTATGTTTGTTGTAAGATTTCAGCCGCGTCAGCGATTTAGACTACATTATTCCATATCAAGTCTGTATTAAGTCTAAAATTGCGTGTGTTTTATTGTGGTCGTTTGCTTGTTTTCTGGATGAAAAACCTAAGTTTTTGGGAGTAAAAACCACACAACCAGCGACTGAGACCGACTAAGCCCGAGCGACTAAGACCGACCGATGGTCCTTGAGGTTGTCACAGACATTCTCTCAGATATGCAAGACAAGCTGCACTTGCTACCTGGGAATCTAAAACGCTGATGGAACTGATATTCGGGTGGGTGATACTCAGTCAAGTGGACCTAATTTCGGCGACGTCCGGACGGTCTGTGACAGCCAAATCCTCTGCTTGCATCTTCACGATGGTGGGTCTGTTAGTAATCCTGGGTATAACCTCCACGCACAAGTACATGGTGGGTGACCACCCAGGTGTGAACCAACGTAAGCAGGGGTCGAGGTGTGGCGCCCACACCACATGGAGGAATGCCACCCCTCTATGTTTCCAGGCAGTACTAGGTGGTAGATGACTCTCATCAACCGGTGCAATACGACCACTTTGCTTATTGGAGGCTTGAAGTGTTGGAACCCATGTTTAGTCTCTAGAGCTAAGTTCCGGTCAACCTTTCCCCATCTCTTCCATCATGCAGTATGATTGATGTGTTTTGAGGTTGTGATGAACATCATGGCGAGATCCAATCTTCCTTACATTTCGAGGGTACAACTATAAAACGGTGTTCTCAGGCCGGCCGATAGTTAGTACACCGGCCCGAACCTATTGGTAACTCTAGGAGGCTTCCGGATCAGCTAGTGTATAATATTGCTACCTCTACTCTGCCAGATAGTGACTAGAGGGAGTCCGAGTGGTGTGTATGCGCGGAGCATTGTCGAGGCCACGTTATGTCAAGGATCTGGGTATATTCTTATCACGTGTACGCCATATCCAAAAATTTCTTTACTTCATACAGCATGTCCCACCCACTTTTTCTTACTATTGAGTACACCATGATTGGTCAAACTAATAGAGCAAGCTTATCTGCGAAAACATCTAAACCTCCCAAGCACTTCCTAATTGATTTCACAAATATACGTGGTCTCAATTCTAAACTTAACGATGTCCATTTCCACTTGCAGTCTACCAAACCCCATGTACTTTTTTTGACAGAATCTCAGTTATCAGTTGTTTCAACTACTGCTCATCTCAGATGCCCAAATTATTCGCTGTATGATTCCTTTCGCCTCAAAGGTGGTACTTGTGCATATGTCCGTTCTGATATTAGCTGTCAGAGATTTGGCAATTTGGAATCTACTCTCTTTGATCTTCTCTGACTTAAAATCTCTCTACCTCAGTGTGTAAAATTCATCTGTTGTCTCTACCGTTCTCCCAACTCCACTAATCACATGGAACTCTTTGACTTCCTCTCTTTGCAACTTGACTTTTTCCAGTCCAACTTTCCTAACAGTGAGGTAATTTTCCTTGGTGATTTTAATGTTCACAACTCCAGCTGGCTTCCGTTTTCTAGTCACACTGACCCAGCTGGCCGAGATGATGAGGCTTTTGCAATTACTAATGACCTTGCACAGATTGTTCATTTATCTACAAGAATACCGGACAATCCTAATCATACAGCCAACATGCTTGATCTTTTTCTCACAAACAACCCTTCTAAGTACACGGTCAAAGTGAGAGGTCCTTTAGGCACTTCATATCATAACTTGGTGATTATCTCTTGTCCAATGGAGCCTTTATCTCATGGCTATTCCCAACCACGTGTTGTTTGTCATTAGAAGAATGCAAAATGGGATGACCTGCGAGATTTCTTTTCTTCTTTTCCTTGGTCTGATTACTGTTTCAAAACTTCTGATGTTAACGTTTGCTCAGATCGTGTCAGTGAAATTATTCTTGCAGGAATTGAATCCTTTATCCCACACTCCACTTTAAAATCTCGCCCTTTATCTAAACTTTGGTTTTCCAATAAATGTGCTAAGGCTGTTCAAGAGAAGAACGTTGCATATCGTAATTGGCTTGTTTCCAATTCTTCAGTTTCAGTTTCTGCCTACACCAAAGCTCGCAACAATTGAAAAGCGGTCATTAATCAGTCCAAACTAGATTTTCAACAGGCTAAGAGTAGAAAACTTGTTTCTTGTCCTAAAGGTAGCCGAGCATTCTGGTCTCTTGCCAAAGCAACTTTTGCCCATCTCTGCTCCCACCTCTATGAAAACCAAATGGTTCTGTTATCACTTCAGCCAAGGATAAAGCGGACCTGCTAGCATCCCATTTTTCTTCCAACTCATGTATTAATGATCTTGGTAAAACACCTCCCACCATTCCCAACACGCTCCATTCAATGCCTCCTGTGGTCTTCGGTCAAAAGGCTGTCAGAAGAATTTTGAAGAATCTTGATGCTAAGAAAGCTCCAGTTCCCGATGATATTTCTCCACTTGTTCTTATAACCTGTGCTCCTGAACTTACTCCTATTCTTTGCCGCCTTTTTTCACTTTCTTATCCCAAAGGTGTTTTTCCTTCTGCTTGGAAATTTGCTCATATCCAGCCAGTCCATAAAAAGGGTGAAAAATCCCTCCCATCTAATTATCGTCCTATTGCAATTACTTCTACTCTTTCTAAAGTAATGGGGAAATTAATTAACCGCCAACTCTTAAACTACCTAGAAATTTTCCATCTGATCAACGATCGCCACTATGGATTCCGTCAGTGTCGATCCACTGGTGATATTCTGGCTTATGTTACCCATTTATGGATTAATTCAATGGAAAGGTTCGGTGAAACACAAGTAGTTGCTCTTGACATCTCCAAGGCTTTCGATCGTGTTTGGCATAAAGGTCTTCTAAACAAACTTCCATCTTATGGTTTTCCAACTGTTTTTTTGTAATTGGTTATCCAGTTTTCTCTCTGATCGCTCACTGAGGGGGATGGTAGATGGCTCTCTGTCTTCTAACTTCTCCACTAATGCCGGTGTCCCCCAAGGTTCAGTTCTTTCTTCCACTCTTTTCCTCTTGTATATTAATGACCTTTTTCCATTGACTGGAAATCGGAAATCCTATCCATAGTTTTGCCGATGATAGCACATTGCATTCCACTTTCCATTTTGAGAAACCTTGCCCTGTTCAATCAGCTTCAACTTCTCGAAAATCTGGTACCAGTTCCTTAAATGCCGATCTTCAGGTAATTCTCTAGTGGGGCAAAGACAACCTAGTTGATTTCAACCCTTCTAAAACTGTCTTGTCTTATATCTCGCAAAAAGGATTCTTCTGCTCCTATGCTTATCTTTAGTGACACTCCAATCTCTAGGCTAAAGGATATATCTCTTTTGGGGATTACCCTGACTTCTAATCTCTCTTGGCACAAGCACATTACAAATATTGCTTCCTCTGCATCTAAAAAACTTGGTTTTCTCTTTCGCTCTCGGCGTTACTTTTCTTCCAAACAGCTGCTCACTCTGTATAAATCGCAAATCCGCCCTGCCATGGAATATTGTTCCCACATCTGGGGTTGTGCCCCCAAAACCTCTCCCAGACTTCTTGATTCCATTCAGAAGAGGGCAGTTAGGTTAATTAATGACTCATCTCTAACAGAGTCTCTCCACTCGCTTTCTCATAGACGTACTGTTTCTGCTGCATGCCTCTTCTACAGATACTTCCATGGGCACTGTTCTTCTGAACCGGCTTCTATAATTCCCGCTCTCTCTTTCAAAACAGTCCAAACACGTGCCGCCACTAGCCAACATCCATTTACTGTCCAACTTCCAACCGACAGAACCAACTTTTCATCTTCCTTTTTTTTATTCATTCAACTGCCGTTTTCTGGAACAACCTTCCTTCATACTTATTTCCTGAAAATTTGAGTCTACAGAAGTTCAAGTCCAATGTCAACAAATATCTTCTTTCGTCTTCTCAACCTCCAAACCTCCAACCCAAGCACGGTACTAAGTACTATAGGTTCTAATATCTCTCGTGTTTGGGGTTTACATAAAAAAAAAGAGCGAGTCACCTTGTGAAAAATGCCTATATACATTCCTCGAATCATTGACGGGGTTTGGAACCAGGGCCTTTTCTACCCTGTGTGGGGAGGACGGTGCTTATATGTACGTACTAATGTTGGTCGCAATGGCTGAGATATACAAGATAAAAAATACAAGAATGTTACCACATTTATCAATCACGTGAGCTTCAGCCGGATTCACCTTAAGCATTAACAATGGGATTGATAGGATCGATCGAATCATGTGAAAAGAAGCAGCAAGAGAGAAACCTTTGGCCACAGTAATGAGAGCATCTTTTGATTTATGAGAGATCCCTGTAGATCCAATATGTGCAAATGTCTCTCTTATTCACAAAGAGGGAAAAAAGGGTGAAGTGAGTAACTACAGATTGTAAGCTTGACATCTACTCAGAGTCAGTTATCAAAGGAGAAATACAGGGGCATCATGACAGAATTCATTTATGCGGCAATCACAACTTGGATTTATTAACTGGCGATATTATCTGACCAATCTGATTAGCTACCACGCAGAAATAAAAGAACTGGATGCGAGGCAAAAATTATTTTGGCATCATACACTCAACAAATCTCTTGACACTGTTTCACGTGGAAGACAGCTGTACAAATTGGAGCAGTGTGGAACTAAGAGGAAGTTAGTGTAATGGGTAAAGAGATGATTGAATAGCAGAAGGCAGAGGATGGTTATAAATGGCCACTACTCTTCACGGACCCGTGTTATTTATCTACTCCCTTAGAGTTTAGTGCTGAACGCCTTACTGTTTTTTTCAGATGACTCAAAGGTCTGTAGGTTGATTAGTGATATGAATGAAGATGCGGTACTACTGCAACAAGACGTAGAAAGCTTGGACAGATGGGCCGAGTTTTTGAGCTTTACCATTGATAAATTACTGCATACGTACAGCAGTAATCCCAAGAATAAATACCAATTGGATAGTATCACACTCAGGGTGGCGGAAAATGAAAGAGAGCAAGGGGTAATCGCACATCCGACAAGAGGTTCTCTCAGCAAATGTATTTTTTTTACTAATTTAAACTGAATTTGAAGAAATCTCGTCGTTAGGATGCTCTATGTTATCATTGATTCCATGGTATTGTCATGCATATTTAGAACTACTTTTCTGATCTGTAAAATTGTCTTCTTGTGCTTTTTATAATGCTATGAACGAAGACCTGGTAACTTCGTGGAATCTGGGAATGTTGTCTTTAAATGCCATTGTCGGATTAATCACCATGGCAACTAACCAAATAGGATAAGTACTCTTATTTCGATGGTTTCTTTCGAAAATATTCTAATTATGCTCTTGTTTCATTTGGAACGAGAGACTTTTGAGATAGTCATTCAATAATATTTTTCTTTCTTTTTTTTCCCAGGTTATCAATGGTCCAAAAATGTAAAAAAAACACTCCTTTTATCGAAATTTCAGCATACGTCTGTATGCAATGTGGGTAGTAAGTACAATCACGCGGTCACGGACCAAAATATCTGATCAAGTATGCGCTGTTACCGGTACTAAGTAAACAATATTTAAATTAGTATGATGGTCCTTCAATTTTGTTGAGAGAGTTTAACACTTGGTATGTTATTCATGGAAGATTACAACAAATTTCGGCTATCTAAAGCAACTTAATACAGAAGATATCTAAGATAATATTATCCTTTTTTGTAATACCCCATTATAGTTTAGCATCTAAAGAGAATCTTGCTAATTACATTTGTAAAGATCGCTTCTTAAATTGGAAGACTCTTTCACTTTAGAAAATTAAATGACCACCTTGGTGTGATCAAAGGAAAAAAAAAGAATGTTTCTCAAGTCGTTTGAATGCGTTGGTGCAGCAGCAGCAGAAATTTGTGGGATGGTGAGTTCATACTTCAATGAATAAGATATGAATTTAATCAGTTAATTAATTTCCAGATGGCTGAAACATCATCTGCATAACAGCAAACGTGCGACTCAATATTTGAAAGTCTTTTTAAATTGAAATTTATTTCGTAAAAACAAATCTATTTAAGACAAATAAGACAGAAAATGTCACCTATAAGTTTATTATCAAAACATTGCACGAAACATTAATGGATAATAATGCTCTGCTTAGGAAGGTCTTACAAAGTTTCGTAAACTAGGTTGAACCGTATCATAAAAATTGCAGGAGATATAAATAATTTTTTAAAAGATTAATAAATAGACACACACTGGCCAAAAAAATACGAGCTATATTCAGTATCGGATCGAACCGCCTTTGTTTTGAATAACAGCAAGTGTGTGCCGCGGCATGGATTCTATAAGATGTTTTAGTGCATTTTGATCTAACTCTAACCATTCGTCCAGAAAAATATCGTGCAGCTATGGCAAAGTTGAAGGAAAAGGATTTCGTTGTCGAATAGCTCTGTCCAGCATATCCCACACATTATCAGTAGGATTGAGATTAGATGAATGTGGAGGGCATCGTACTTTGTGGAAAGCGCCACCCATGGTTTCACACATCTGCGCCATGGTACTTTGTGAAGGAGTACAGAACCTCTGTAAAAGCGAGAAAAGTGTAATGTCTGGTTTGTGTAAGTAGTGTTATGTTCTGTTCTGTTCTGTGTCTCTGCTGCTTGGCAGCAGTGCCCCTAGTGGGACCCTGCGTTGCCCGCTGCCACCGTTAGGAGATGAGCTAGGCTGCGCATCATACACTGCCTGGCATCCGCAGATTGTTCTGTGCTTCCTGATGGAGACCAAGTTAAAAAAAAAAAAAAAAAACGTTTTAAAAGAGTAAGTAGGGAAATAGTGAAGAAAGCTGTATCAGTGTGTGTGGTTAAATACGAGTGGGCTACGGAGAAGAGGAATTGGCCCGAAGGAGAAATCATGGCAGACAGATGGAAACAGGACATGGCGGATAGATGGAAACAGGACAGGGCAGACAGATGGACACTAGCGATGGAAACAGGGGGAGTGGGGAAGGGGATTTACCCCAAGGGGGAATCATAGCAGACAGACCAGTACCGAAAACTAACAAACGGAATGTCCTAAAAGGCCACAGAGCAATCTCTATATCCTGGGGGCTGCTGAAAGTCTTTGAAAAATCGATTCAGCACGTCTTACTCGAACACTGTTTCAATGGACGACCACAACATCTCAATACTGTTATTCCTAGAAGGTCCACACTGTCAAATCTTTTTAATGACCAGATGGGCAATCCAAAAAGCCTTAAATACTAAGAAACAACTCGAAATTGTATTCCTGGATATAGAAGCAGCTTTTGACACACTTTGCACAAGAGAGCTGCTGAAAATTTGAAACATTACTTCAGAATCGGAGGCAATCTACTTGTTATTCTAAACCAACTTCTTAACAACAGGAAAAATTTTATCAAATGTAACAATATATTGGAGAGCACCATCAAGACCTCTGTCGGCATCTCACAAGGAGGAGTTCTTTCCTCATGGTTCTTTGCCACTGCTTTGGAGCCCTTCTTTGCGAAAAACCCAAACTTCCTCTCATATGCTGACGATCTCGATATGTTCGTCACATTAGATGATCCAGCAAAAGTAGATGCAGTCGCCTCCAAAACACAGAACGTCCTGGTTGAACTTCAGGATTATCTACGATGTCTCGGACTAAAGTTGAACCCTCAGAAAGCAGCGCAGATGACCTTCACAAAAAGGAAGACAAAGAATGAAATTACACTAAAAATGAACGGGACCGTCATTGATTAAACGTAAACTCTCACACCGATTTGAGGTTGAAGTGGGATGACAGACTAACCTTCAAAGACCACCTCAAAATGGCCAGGCAGAAAACGCATTGAAACAACTTCAAGATGCTGAGCTGCACACTTGCTGTTACTGGAAACAAAGGCGGCCCAATTCAATACTGAATAATGGTCGTATTTTTTTTTTTATTTTTTTTTTTGGCCCGTGTATGCTTAATACTGTATAATATAATATCGAGAATGTTTTAATCAGTTTTATTTTAACATTTCGTCTTTAATTTGCCCAAATATTTATTTTGTTTAGTTTTGGTGTAGGTTATTGTGGAATTTATACCCAGTTTTTATTCATCAGCTGTTCTTTAAAACTTTTGAAAGAATAGCTGACATCACTTTCAGTTTATTTCTCTCTTTCCTCCTTCCCCCAATTCCCTTCTTGGTGCGAAGTTAATATACTAATACTTATTCTGTTGGGCTACACAAAGGAATTTAAATCGTCCCTTTGAAATAAATCTAAAACGCAATAAAAACATTATATTCAACGAGTGTTTTTAGTAGTAATATTTGAAAGAGTAGGTGCATTACTTTCTTCGGACTATCCGAATTAAATTGTGAATTGATTTTGTATAATTTTGGATAAATTTAAAACAGAGCGCTATACGAGAGAAATTATATTTGAAATGCCATGGCCCGATTAATCAGGCGAACTGCTTTCAACAGGTAAACATTTACTAAATAAGCTGCATTCATTAGAGTTACTTAGTAAGAGACAGAATTAATAACAGAACTAATTAAAACGAACGCCAGCCCTGCATTTCGTCCAGTCCCTTGACAGTCAGTCACTTGAATAGTACATGGTAGGATCACAAATTTTGTTAAGACTGTTTGTAGCATTTGAATGTAGAATGTCCCTTTAACAGACAAGTTAATATTGTCATGTAATTCCCATAATCAGTGAAATTATATTCTTTCAAGTAAGAATCCATTTATAAGCGCATAGATATTTTATTTAAATTAAATGATACAAAATATACAAATGTTTCATTTTTCAACACAACGTTACACACCTTTCATGGTTTATTACAAAAAAGAAATAAATGGGTGTGTTTTAGTGTTAGTTAAAATAATAATAATTATATAAATAAAATATCCGTAGGATTTCATCCACGAATCTGTATTTTGTCTTTTGTACCAACAAAACAAAAAAATTACCAATTATTAAATTTAAAAGTATATATTTTATTAAAAATTCATAAATGACAACACCAACTACATGAATAAAACACATTACGCTTTATGCAGCAATTGTGGCAACTTTAAAATATTCATAAATAGTCAACAACTGAGTAATAAAATAATTCTATTAGCCAAACATACAGGACGTAGTTCATTCGTGATAAATGCGAATAAAAATCATAAAAAAATTACCGGCATGAGCTTTCTTTCTCAGACATAAATAAAATTAAGTTTTACAAATAAATCACTTACAATTTTACATATATTATAAAAATAGTGAAATAGGCAGATGTACACAGAATAGGCATTTATTAATGAAACAGTTTTTTTCTCTTAGATAATTTCAATATCTACAAAATTTTTATGGAAATATATGTGTAAAAACTACTGGACAATTTTGTCCACTGTGTTTTTGGCCAGCACATTTTAAACTACAGCAACTATTGTAATTGTGTTGATACTTATAAGAGAGCATATTCGTATATGATATACCTCTATTTACCGAGGTATTGCACTAATTTTAAACAAATAACAACTTCCACAGGCTAATCCCACATTTATTTAAAATAAATGTGAGATTAGCCTAATCAAAATATTTAAAATATTGATACAATAATTGTTAATCAAAATATTTAAAATATCACCTTAAAATATTGCACTACTGTACGTAAAAACAATTTTTAGATAGTGCAATACCTAGGAAACTCTTTGTAGAGGAGTTTGCTCTGTTATGAGTGCTATGACCATTGCAATACTTAGCGAAAATTTAATATATGCTGACAAAAAAACATGTGGACAAAATATTCCAAGGCTTTTACATATATATGTATTAAGTATTAAGAAGCCATATATCTGTTCCTGTATCTATGGAAGGTTTGTTTGAATGTTAACTTTAAGATCTTCAATATAAAAAAAAAATACAATAATTTAAAATTAAAATATGTATAGACAGATGTACTTACTTATTTATTCATTTACCATACATTTAAAGTGATAATTTGAGTATAATGAAGTAATTTAAGAATATAATTTAAGTATAAGAATATAATTTAAGTATAATGAAGTAATTTAAGTTGTAATAAATTATACCAAAATTTTCTTTGATCTCAGTTTTCTGTTCATCGTCCAAAAATAGAAGATTAAACTTATTGGATGTAAATCACTGGTGAAGTCGTATGTTTTGGCGTTAAGATTTAAATCGATTCTCGTTAATGGAGAGAAATAAGTATATGTGATTAATTTTGTGCATGATATTTACTTACAGTATATGAGTAAGTAATTAACTAAGTGATCATACTAATAGCTCATAAATTAGTGGTATTTAAGGAATGTACGTAGAAGTAATATTTCCTAAACAGCGTGCAATTATTTTACTTCATTTACTGTCTACAATAGCTAATCAAATCACAGAATTCATTTTATTATTTTTGCTACGCGTCATTTCTTCAAATATGTTATATAATTAATCTTATATTGTTATTGTATTATTTAATGTGCTTAATATTGATACAATAATTGTTATTTCTACTTTCTGAATTCGAGTAACATCAATCTTTTCAATAATAAAGTGATATTATTAACCAAATATAGTAATTTTATATACATAATGCGAAATTGCTCTAGAATCTACAGATTACATATTTTCTTTTCTTAAAAAATCAATACTTTTAACATATATTTTAAACCCTCAAGTAAACGTCAGTATAAATAGAAAATTAATATATTTATTTAATTTAATTTTACTTTGCGTCATCATATTCGTCATCTATTTTGCATACGCCCCCTGGCGTACGCAAAAATCTCAAATTAAAATATAAAATATATGTAATTTATGACTTATATGTAATTTTATCTTTTTTAATTTCGTATAAATTTTTGAAGGTCATAAAAACGTTAAATAAAACATATAAATATTATATTATTTTATTAATTATAATTTTTAATACCATAACACACCAAATTCAACTTTTAATATAAATACATTGTAAAGTTTTATGTCGAAATAAAAATTAATACTTTCTATTGTCATAATAAAATGTAATTAATCCATTAATTATTTTTAAAGGTGTGTTTCAAACTTTTTGTGTCTTATTTACACCATATCTGTGACTATTTTTCTAAAAATTCATGAACATTTTACAATAGCTACGACGAAGGAAAAGCTCTTAAAGATGTATAAGCAACCTGCAAGTATAATGATTTGATGAGAAACATGGAAAGAATTTTGTTTGTCGGGTATTTCTTGTTATCATGAATAGGCAATTTGTGAATGCTTCAGCAGTTTGTACTGTAGGTGACGTTGCTATCGAGCGAATATTGGAGACTATTAATATGTATGTAAATATAAACAATATGCATATAAATGAAACGATAAATTCTAAACATAATTCTTAATAATAAAGATGGGCAAAATTAGAAATTGATCTATGAAGAAATAGTTTGTATCAGCTGTTGGAAACTATTTTAGGACTCTAGTTTCATTACGTATTTTGTAAGGGCGAAAGCATTTATGAACATCATTGAAATTTTGTCTGTAAATAACTATCAGTTCTTTGTAATAATGAGTGAATTGTTAGACACTGGTGATCTGAAAGCAAGAAAAATCTTATAGAAATCATTGAGTATTCTCAGTTAACGACAGGAACTCGGGTTCTTTATCAGCGTGCGATTGTTTTATTTTTATACTATTCCTGTTTATCTTCTAGATTTGTGCGCCTCAAGTCTCAACGAATGGTAATAACGTGAGTAGGATGTGTCATGAATACAGATGAATGGTAATCATTGAAGTATTTCAGAATCACAAGGTCGGTTAGTATATCTCTAGCGTTTGGCTAAGTATCTTTTCTATAAATCTATGTTTCAATGTATTTTACCACTGTTTTCTTTCTTTCTGTTTATTTACCAGCTCTCTCTCTAAAAGGACCGATCCTTGCGAGTAGTACCAAAGGCCTTAGTTCAAATCCCATCGGTGCAACAAAGAACTTTCATGGACTTTTTTCACAACGTGGCTGTTAGTTGGCCTCAGGATTTGCGTGGGTTTCTCCCAAGATGTAGGATGTTTCGTCCAGCAAACCAACCGAAGTATACATGGAATTAAAACACGATATACTGATGCTTTACAACCTTTGTTGCTTTTGCAAATACACCTAACATCTTATAGGATCAACTTTATGTATATCTAATTGTTCAAAACATAATTATAAAAAGTTCGAGTAGTTTCTGAATTAGCGGATAGTGTTTCTATATTAATAATATGGCTTATAACAGTTATATGATATTAAATCAACGAATAAAGGTTGAAAACACACTGGACAATGACTTGTATAAAATAATTTTTATTAATTCAAGGCTAGTACTGCTCTGAATCTGAATCTAAATTCAATGTACTGTTCTCACCACTTTTTCCATAACATGCCAGAAGCAGTTCTGTCTTAAACGTTTTGGGCTAATGGGTGAAGTGGGTTCCCCTTTCTGACAAAGAATGGATATCAGTAAATAAAAAAACGGCATAGTCAGAACTCTGATCTTATAAAGAGGTGCTGTACAAATCATTAGATTACTGTTATAAATCGTTATGCTATATAATTATAATTGCATGCATTCTATAGTTGGACATTTGGGAATGAAAAACTTGACTCTCCAAGAGAGAGAAATGAGTTTATTCAATCAATCAGGCAACATTTGTGCATCGCAAGAAGGAGAACATATGCAGTATAAAGCAATGTATGAATGGCAGACAATGAAACTGGCAGGTACAAATAAATACTGTATATCAGGTAAAGAAGACAAAAGAGGTCGAACTATGTTGTGACAAGCAAAAGCGTGTATGTCAGTAGGAAATTTAATGAGGAGAAGTTACAATAGTCTCGATCGTCACTGTCAGCCTTCCTTAAACTGTCCTTGTATAAATAAATTTCTAGTGTCTTTACTTTCTAGTTCAGTTCATTAATTGAGTTCTTAGAAATGTGAACCTCAATTTTTATTTTAAGCGCGTCGTTTTACAGGTAGATTGCTTACCATTATTCTCCAGTTTTCTCTCATCCAATTATTATTAATTATGACTGTTATACAGTATAACCAAATTAAGAGGTAATGTACGTCATAAATAGCCCATAACGGAAGTTTACTCTTTCGGTCTTGATTAATTGGCCAATTACAATTTAAGATTTATTATAATTAAAGTTCATATAATATCTACATCAAATACATAATAAATAGGAACGTAAAGACCCATTTGATTAGAGTTTGTGTAGCTACATGCAAATCTATGAAGGTATTTTCACAATATTTTTTATATCCAAATGACGAACCACTGCAATGATCATGGTGCCACAGTTAGGATAGAATATGTAATAACAGCAATTAAATGGCATGAATCTGTAAACAGAGTATTGAGTAAGAGTCTATAAATATCCACTGTGAGAGCCGGTATCGCACTCTATTTAGCTATTATGAGTTTATCTTTTCTATTATAATAGACTTCTAATAGGTGCGTCATTCCAGAGAGAAAATAATTCATTTATTTCGATAGAAATTACTCCCCTTCGAGGAAAAATACTACATTTTGAGTTACGCATCGGTCATGAGGTGACCGTATCACAAAGCTGTCGTGAATGGTGCGAGTGTTCAAACACTTGGTTTTCAAAGGAGTTCATCGATTCTTCAGTTTTGTTGACAAACTTTAGACTTGCCGTTTTCTCCATTAATAGGGGGCGTTACCGTGACGTGGCCTTTCGTATAAAGGACAAATGATTCCGTTCTTTCATTCACAGCGTGTTTTTTGTTCAACGATGGAAAACTTCGGCAACAAGTGGCGAATATTTCTTTGAACTCCTTACGGAAATTTTCGTTCAACCACCCATACAGAAGTGGATTGGAACACGCCGAACTCATCCCCGCCATATGGCAGCAAGCAAAGACGACCCGGAAGACTGAGTCATTTTCGAAGGGATAATAGAAGTCGGAAATGATATTAAAGATGTTAAGAGGCAGCCAGCTCATACCAAATATCAAGGCAATCGATATTAGCAGACTATTGGTTTTCTGCATTCTTCTCTTGTCTCTTTCGTGTTTCTCTTGTAACTTTGTCCCTTTGGTGATCACACGGTACCTCAGCTTACGGCAAATCCTGGCGTATGATACGCTGACAATGACTATTGGTAGGACATACTGGAACAGCATTGAAAAGACCGAGTAAAATCCTCGACCGTGTTCTAAAGGCCACCTCTCCAGACAATAATCAACAGATTCCAACCAAGGCAGATTTAGTTGGTGATGATCAACAGTACGAAAGAGAAAAAGGGGAGTGGATAGCACCAAAGCGAACACCCAGATCGAAGTTAGAGTTAATACAGCCCTCAACGGTCCACAGTTTTCTTGAGTGGGATACAAGATCACCTTATAGCGATCAAGTGCAATGGCTGTTATGCTGATGGTGGACACGAAAATACTCGTGGCTTGAAGTCCAGCGGACAATTTACAGGTGAGTATTCCAAGAGGCCAAAATTTAAGGACTATTTCTACTAAAGAAAATGGCATCGTAAATAGACAAAGAATTAAGTCCGAAATTGCGAGGTTGATAATGAACACATTTCTTGCTGTCCTCATCTGAGGCTTTCGGGCTACAGCCATGCACACCATACCGTTTCCGGTTGCTCCGGTTAGGATTAGCAGGACGTAAGTTAGTAGAAGTGCAATTAGGGCATTGTCGTCAATCGCACGATTGTTCACAAACTGTTGCAAGAGTTCAAACAAAAGACGCTCCGTGTCGTTGATGGTCGGCGTTACATTCCGGCCACCTTCTTCCACGTATGCCGTTAAATTGACGTTATCTACTGGTTCCATCACCTCATCAATCTCTTTAGAGGGAACAGGCAATCCCTTGTAAGCTGAAAAGATATAAAAAAAGGCCAATTAGATAACTTTTATGGCTTAGCACTTTGCACTTAGTCTAATGGCCTTTATTTCTTAAGGCATAGAAAACAAAATTAATGTTTATTACTTTACTGACGGAAATAACTGCTTATTGGGGTAAAAAAACGGACGCTTAAATTATAGGGCTCTGCGCCAAAGTTCTGCACCAGCTAGACAATTCGAAACGAAGTTTTTGCTAGCACACTAAGTTTATACAAAAGCAGGATTAATTGAATTAGAAATTTTCATTCGTTTATTCTTCATGAAAGCCGGAGGTCACAAAGATAACTGCGGTGAAAATGAAGAGGGGAAAAAAAACATGATGACCCTTAATACATAAAACACGTGTGATGCAACAAAAATTTAGAATTTTTAAAAAATGAAGAAACACAGGGTAAATTAAAAGTGCACAGTACTCTTTAAACATGATTATTATTACTTGTTATTTCAAATTATCGTAATGAAAATCTTGATAAATCAATTAATTTTTGACTATTAATTAAAACTAGTTGACATCTGTCAGGCTTTCAAAAAAAGTCTTTGTTTTTAATTATAAGTTTTATATTCTACAGCATTTCACTTGTACGTTCAGTTATCCTTCATTACACATGCTAAAGCTCTAAAACATAGCGAAGTGGTTAATTAAAAAGTGTATTTGCACACGCGGTTGAGTTGTAATAAATGGACACTGCTCTACTTTTACTAATGTTATCGGTGGAGTGCCCCAGGGTTCGGTGCTGGCCCATTTTTGTTTTGTGTATTTATTAATTATATCGATGAAGGTATATCAGGCTTAATGTCCAAGTGTGCAGATGATACAAAGGTTGGTAGGGTTGTTAATGACAGTAAAGACAGTATTGTAAGATGTAAAATCTTACAAATATAATATTTTGTGGAAGAGGGAGATTTATTTAAAGTAAAACTTATAATAAAGCAATATGGGGGAGCGGAACATTACAAGTTAAGAATATTACTAAGATCACTGGCAAGGATTAAATTAGACAACGTTTATGAAGATCAGCGTTAAGCTTGACAAAGGCTAATGGCAAGGAATGGGTGTACTTCGGTTCCCAGCGCACAGGAGCATCCAAAACAATGGAAACTGGTTGCAACTGTTATTAGTAGAAGGTGTTAACTCTGGAAAACAATGGCGCGAAGGACCATGCTACCGTCGGGACATTTCTTTAATCAGTGACACCTGAAGACACCTGGACAGTAAAATACGGAACAATGCTGGGAATTAGATGGAAGTCTGGCTCTGGTCGACAGTGATGGCAAGTTTTATAGATCGTGGGAAATTAGTCTGCTACAGTATAACTATAAGCGGCTGACTTCAAAGGTACTGACAGCCTGAGAAATTTTACAAATTTCTTAAAATAAGAAGTTAGATCGGGCAATAAGGAAACAGCGTGAGAAAGATAAAAATTAGCGAATAAGAAGAGAGTGGAAGTTGATAAAATGAGTAAGATTGGATAACTGAAAACTAGGGCGTTTTTGACATATGTAGGCGGTACAGAAAAGGAGATGAACAAAAAAGTGAGTGAACAGGAAAAAACAGAGTCATACCCCGAGTTGAGATTCATGTGGGTGTTTATGGAAATGAGTTAGAAGACACAGAGTTGAGAATTTGGGAGTGTTGCGAAGATGAGTAGGAGAAACCACAGTTGAGTTTATGTGGGTTTTATGAAAATGGGTTAGTGGGATTCTAAGTTGAGTTTTGTTGGTGATAGGGAAAATGAAATAGTCAGCGGACACAGCAGTCGAGATTTTCGTCGAGATAAGTAAAATGAGTTAGTAACATGGACAGTTGAGGGTTCTGTTGTAGTAGGAAATATGTAAAAGTTAACAGTCGAGTGTCTGGACGTGGTGGGAAAAGAGAAGGGTAGCGCCCTGGGGAAGTTTTCTTCTTGAAAGAGTTCTTAATAGGTGGAGCGGTAAAACGAGGGTAGCACCCTATCAGTTTTTCCTTGTGATAAGTTTTAATAAAGTGGAGAGGAGAAGGAGTTAGTGTGAGATGCCCTATGAGTTTTCCTTGTGATAGGTTTTAATAAGGTGGAGAAAGAACGCCAGTCCCAGTGCAGCAAAGAGTTCCTAAAAACTACCTGTAGCAAAACCAGGTGTAGCAGATGAAGGAGATCCTCAGTGAGGCAAAAAAAAAAAAAAAAATGGAAGTTTGAAACCGCCCCGGAAAGCAAAGGAAAGAAAAAAGATAGAAGTAGGTGAGATATTATTAAGTACTGTAAGTTGACAAGGACTGTTGGTGAAACAGTATAGTGATTAATTAATGAAAAACAGAGATAGCACTAGAAGTAACTTGATAGATAAATTATCTCTTAAGTAAATTATATATATACTAACAGAGTTTAATAAAAAAAAAAGACTGTTGTTCAAATGAGAGAAACGAAAGATAAGTAATAGATTAAATTGTTGTTCAAATGATTATAATATGTTAGAAGGATAATAAAGTTTATAGTGAGAATCTTGGAATGTTCTAAAAAATAGATAATTGAATATAGTAAATTTTATGTGAGAATATTTGAATGTTCTAAGGATAGATAATTGAATATAGTGTTTGTATTGATGAAGAATTGTTGATCTAACTGAAAGACTAATAACAAATATAGACTTTAGGAAAGTTAAGATTGGTCTTCAGTGTATTGTAACAGAATGGCGAGAACACAGATTATAATGATGAAACACAGATTATAATGATTATAATGATGAAAATAGCATATTGATGGTTAATATAAGAATAATATATGCAAGGTATCCTTGACTTAACCTTGTATGCATATTACATGTTTTTTTATTCAATTGGATATTATGTTGTATATATATATATATGTAAATAAACTTTGTTGTTTGTTAATTTGTGAGTTGTTATTCCTGAACACTCAGCCTTTCCGAAGGGAATTATAATTAATTGAGAAGTTCCCTTGAATCTGGAATTTTCCTAGGAAGTAAAGTCAGATGCGTAAGTGGGGGAAATAAGAATAAAGTGGACAAACACATAATAGGGAACAAAACAAAACAAAAAAATAAATAAAAATAAGAACAATAGAATAAATAAATATATAAACAATCATCCTCTAATTCCACCCCCCACAGTATGCTAGTGCAACAGCATCTAGAAAAGTTAGGCAGATGGACTGAGAAGTGGCAACTGAACTTCAACATTGACAAATGCAAAATACTGCATATAGGTAGCAGTAACCCCAGAGGAACGTACCAACTGTGTGGTACTACACTCCGGAGTAGTAGAGAATGAAAAAGACCTGGGATTTATTGTGCAGCCAGATATGAAGTTTTCCGAGCAGTGCAGACAGGCTGATAGAGTAGGACATGGGGTTTTGTCAATGATATACAGGAATTTTGCGAGCAGGGACAGGGAGGTGATTGTCCCTTTGTATAAGGAAATGGTCAGGCCACACCTTGAGTACTGCGTACAGATCTGGAGGCCTCATTTTAGGAAGGATGTAGAGTTGCTAGAACGAGTACAGAGAAGGGCAACAAGATTGATGAGAAGAACAAAGGGTTCTCTTACGATGAGAGGCTTAATTCCTGCAAGTTGCAGCATCTAGAGACTAAGCACCTGCGAGGTGATCTGATTGAGGTGAATGAGACCTTGAATGGCTTGAGCAGACTCAATGCTGATGGGATTCTTACGCTTGCTGTCAGATTAGAACCTGGGGGGGGGGCATAGTTTCAAATTGAGGGAGGATAGTTGTAGAATAGATGTGCGGAAGTTTGCCTTTAACCAGCCAGCTTGTAGTTGATTGCTGGAACAGACTTTCATCTGTCGTTGTGGAAGTTGATAGCTTAAATAAATTTAAGGCTGAACTAGACAAAAATTGGAGTGCCCGGATGTGATAAATGAGAAGTTTTTTTTTTTTTTTTTTTTTTTGGCTGATGCTGTAGAAGCTTGCTTTTTGCATCACATGCCTCAACTAATGCTAAATGCTAATACTAACTCCGTCGGTAGCAGCATCTTGCATTCGCAGTCATACTACTGTCTGCTCGAAAGCCAGGAGCATATTTATAGTTGTTTCTGGCACTTCGTGCTTCTGACATGAATTCCAAGAAATTAGGTGCACGAGATGCATCAAAGAAATATCGCAGTCACATCATTCTCCAAATGATACGACCGCTATAAGCGTCAGCTAGGCAGTCTTTATTACACCTTTCAACTGGCGCTTGCAGCATTTTCTCTATAAATTGTTCCGCTACCTTTATCTCTGTTTCCTCTATACCCATCCAGCCACTGCCCCTTGTTCTGCTTTCACACTTAATGAATGAATACTTCAAATTAATTGGCAATAAAACTGTGGAGTTTAGTACTGTGTTCGATCAGCTGGGACTACAAGCGCCTTTAACGATTGCTTATAATTGAGGCATATCGATCCTAAGGTGAGTTCTCGCTCAATAAGCAACTTGTTTATACGTTCATTTATTTTGGCATATTCGAATACTGCAGGATAGATAAGAGAGAATCAATTGCTTTTATCGGAATATAAATCTCTAGTCTTCTCTTCGTTTTGAATCAGTTGAAGGAACATATTTAGAGAGTAAATTAGCAAATTCCTAACTGGATTAAGATGTCGGACAGCAAAGTTATTAATCAAAAACTTATCGTATCTTAGTCTGGAACGGATAATGTTGTTAGCAACACCAATTTATACTCCAGGTGTGTACTTACATAACTAGTCTGATATAAATTTGCCATGCATTCATCCATTTTTGAGAAAATGCTAGGCGTTTACTCAGCTATTAATCATATCAGTGTCCATGCTTTTCCTAACACCATTAACACTGAATAAGTACCGAAATGGCCGATCGAACTTTATCCCTTCTGTAAACACATGGTGGCTGTGTTTGTGCCGATCATTTAACACTGTAGATGATGAACAAAATTCCAAATTTAGGCTGATAAAACTAGAGTCATAAATAACAATCAGTAGAATATCCACTGGGAGATAAAAATACCTGATGGCAGGGACATCTAGCAGAAAATTGTAAAATATGACAAATGTCGAAGGATTTAGGAGAATTTTCCTAATTAAGAAAGCGTAAATATGAGTTATAAAGGAGTGGTAATAATTTAAAGTGGTGACGTCATAGTGAGAAAATAAACTTTACGTAGTTTGGTCTAAGCAGGATAATTTGAGGCAATGGAATTAGTATAATCAGAGGTAGATATCAATCTAAATTATTTAATGAAAGATCGAGATACTGTGTGCCATTATTAGCAGTTGTAATTACGATACATTTTATTAATTACGCAAGTTCTGCAAAAGGCATGTGCATTTGATCAAGATTTGTAATTTGCTGAATGCAAATCATTTAAATTTATTAAAATTTATACGTAACCAACGAACCATCTTAAGATCAGAACTCTTAGCCACAGAATTACGTTCTTGACATAATTAATAACAGTTTCTTGAAGTTCATTAATGTACTGACTTGTTTGGAAAACATCACGATGTAAGGGAATTTTGAAATGAAAAATTTCTGCCCATTATATTCCCTTTTGTGTTTGTAGTATTCCACACAAACCACAAGCAGCTGAGGACGATATGCCACTTGATTTCGCAACTACTTAATTAATTTTATACCCACCGTAGTTTTATTCTTTGACACCAAATTAATTAAAGTTAAATATTTAAATAAATATAGGCAATTCAAACTGGAGGGCCTCTTCTACTTGAATGTGTTTTCTCTTCATACGAGAGCGACGTTGGTTGGGTAAACAAACCTCTTAACGGTAAAATAAATGTCTACATTTCTTTCTGTGACCTTTTCTATGGCATTCTGACTGGTCTTGAGTTACTGAGATGTTCGCACTAAAAGTAATCAATGAATTCCACTTCGCTAAATCCCTTGAAGACTACTTCAAAAAAGAAAGTTTCCTATCTTAACAAAGTTACGCAACACCCCTTTAGTTGCAGGAAATTGCAACTGTAAAATATGCGATTATATTTTCATCTATAAAGGTGATCAGCAGTTAGCTTGGAATTCATTTGAAACGTGTATGCCGAGGAAAATTGTTGACAGAGTTTCAGAAGGGAATGTTAGTTGGACGTCATGTGGAGAAAAAGTCTTTGCGTAGCCAAAGGTAGCCAACGCATTAGTAGTTTCTTTGAATACTTCTGCCTTTCCTTATCATAAAACATTGAGAATGTTGATCGTATCGGAAAAATTCGGTTCTTAAATTTCACATAGGTGTTATCAGATGAGTGTCGAAAAAGTAGACCCTTGTCCATTCATCCGACCAGCGATTTTTGGCAGAAAAGGAAGTTAGTGTTTCATCAGGTGCTACGTATACTTTAGATCTTTCCCTGCTGGATTTGTTTCTATCGATTTCCATAGTTCGAACGATCCAAAATAGGATATCATTGTATGAACATTTATGTCATTCAGAACGCACAAATATCTTGAAAAAATTAAATTATTGCGCGAATATGATACAAACCAAAAACGCCACTTCCAGGTCATAGATGATATTTTCCAGGTTTTATTCATCAAAGAAAAAGTGTGCGCGCTGCAGTATATGTCAGCGTAATCATAAAGCTATAATCGTGGTGGAAAATTTATCAAGAAATTTCGATTCTCTTGGTTTTGTTGTCGATCGACAGCTTCTGTATAGAGCTGTAGCTTGTATGGTTTCGTTCTCAGATGGTGATGAAGTAACACGTATTATTGACCTTGACATGTGGGACTTCGCGTAAAACTTTCTCGAACCAACTGCACTGCGCCCTCAATGACTTTTGTCTGTAGAATTTTCTGTAGGTGTCTTTTTTAGCCGTGTTCAGAATTTACGCATAAAAACGGTAGAAAATTGCTGCTGGTTGAACCAAATTGTGCACTTCTATCAACCCTTTTGAGTTTTGATAATTCTGCCCTGATTAAAATTTTGCGATTATGCTGCCATCTGCTGCAACTCGCTGATTTTCCGGTTGGTGAATAAAATCTTGAAGACATTTTCAATCGCTTGGAACCGTTTTAACCGGTGATCTCAAATCCTTCATTTTATATCTGAATTTGTGATTAAAACAATATCTGCTCTGTTAATTTGCGGATTATGGTTTGTGTTTGGGCGTTGAGTCCAGAACTCAGTCTGTAACGAGCTGTTTTTAATATCGGGGGTGTGCCATCTTGACTCGGAACTGAAACTGCTCAGAGAAGGCGAATTAATATTATAAACACAATATTTAAATTGGATAATCTCTCCATCTATTTAGCTACCGGGATCCGTAAACTCTTTTCGAGTTTTAGACTTTTCTTTTTTGTTTTTAGTTTCTCAATTAGTTTTTAGTGGAATGGCAATCGACCATGCAGTAAAGCACCCTTAAGGAGGGGTTAGTATTAGTAATGGCTATTAGCAATGGCTAAGTTTCCAGCTTTTAGTTTTTAATCGTTATCATGCCCTTGTGGATAGCACAGTTGCTAGGATCACCGTTCTCCCCACAGGGTGTAAAAGACCACGCTACTCTTGCCTGAAACTGACTAACTCAGCCAAGTTGTGAAAAAAAACCATAAAAATTCGAACTGAGATCTTCTCCCACGTGGTGTGGAGAGGATGCTGATTATGCCAACTGTTCTACCCACGAGGGCCATGCATCAATGAAAAAGTCCTGTAATAACGTCCATTTCGGGTAGCCTCCAGAAATATGGTTCAATAAAACCATCCACCTGCTTAATAATTCTAAAAATTAACAAAATCAAGCGACTGCCTACTACGAAAGACAATATTCTCCAATTATTTAAAACAAAAATATATTTCAAAATGAGATAGAATATTACTTAGGATTTCTTTGTGGGGTTTTCTAACGAACAGAAAAATCACAAAGAATGGCTAGAAAGAGATGAGACGAATGGTAAGATGTATGCAGATTCTGGTCGTCTCATATTCATTCTCTCCGAAGGCAGAATTCAATTATGCACGTTTCGGATGATGATATTATCCCACGTAATGCACGAGCACTTATGTTCTTCCGCAGGAAATTTGAACTTCCACACTTTCACAGTTCACATTCTCCAGTAGTTAAACGACAGTTGACTCAGTAACGGGTTTGTGTGTCGTATTTCAGCTGACATATTTAATCCGGACTATAACGAGCGGAAAATTACTTCCTCCCGAAATTAGATATTAGCACACTTGTAGAATTCTGAGCGAGGGCCTTCTGTCCTAAGAGCCATCATTAATCACGTCACAGACTGCTTTATGAAGGAACCTAACATGACGGGAACCATAACTTGATGGAAAACTAAGCTATCACCACTCGAGCGCGTGTGATAACATGCTTCAGAAAATTTTGATTACATTACACAAAGATTAGACTTATTTCGAGGGCCTTAAGGATTGCCTCTGTCTGCCACGCATTAAAGGGCAGGTAAATGTTGTAATAGCGCATAATTATAAACGATTTCAGACGAAATCGTCTTGACTAATATTTATTTCACAGCTGGGACGTGTTAATGTTGGTTATTTAATTTTGTTTATTGTCACTAGATGGCGCTTGTTAGAACCATCACGCGTTTATTCGAGGGACTTTTCTTTTTCCTCTTTTAGAGTAATTTCCATCTTTAAACCAAAAGATTAGCATGTGAGACAAGAAAGGCGTTATCTTATTTTTTTTTCTAACTTAAGTAGATATAGACCTTCGTGCATGTTGGTTTAAATTTTCTGAAAACAGAGTAATTACCATCTTATCGTTCGCTTACAAAGCTTTTGATCCGTTACTTTAAAGTTTACATACTTTCAGAAAACTTTTAGCATTTATAATGCACACATTAAAATTACTCTTAGGAATAGCACTCAAAAGTTCTGTTTTTAAAACGTGGTGTCAAAGTTTTTATAACTTGAGGTACGAATTAAGGGGATTCATCTCTCGAGTTATGAAAAATGATTATAAAATTTTATTTGCCTTTATTGAGCTTAATTAGTTATTTAGCCTTTTTAAATTTTTGTGGGATTTCTGTTCTTCCTTGGAGTTTGTTTCAAACGAATTCTTCTGGCATATTGGAACTCGCCTGGAGACCCTTTAAAAATCATACCATACCCTCTGTTGCATTCCACACCGACTTTGTTCCTTTTCCCTTGATAGCAAACCTGACAGGATGGTAGTTTTGCCACTGATAGCGTAGCCAGAATAATTGTCAACAGTTGTTCAGTGCGGTGTTTTGCACTAACTCAACAGCTTCTTAGCGAAAATCCTGAATCTGAATGTGCAGGACGTAGACTCTTAAATGTAGCTGCCAGTTTAATTAAAGTATAAATGCACACTCATATACAAAAATAATATGACGGTTTTCTCATTTTATATCCCATAATTCGTCTCAAATAACTTTATTGAAGTTGATCTAATGGTTTAATATCACCATTGGCCAACATGCCTTCAAACAAATAATCCGTTCGCTTTAACCTGTTTTTGTATTAGCCATACACACTGTCCTACCATTAATATCAGGACACATGCCTTTAGACAAAATAAGAGCTTTTATTGCGTCATTTAATATTTTGTGCTGAAACCTTTTGCTTTTATGACATCCTTCAATCTTCGCGACATACGTCCAACCAGCTTTTTACAAATGTCAGGTGATATATTCCTCCCCTCGTCCTTTAACGCAGCCAACAGTTCGGCCTTGTTCTTTAGACGATCTCGACGTGCACGTACCCAACGATCCAATACATCCCAAAGATGCTCGATAGGATTCAGATCAAAACTCTGGGCTGGCCAATCCAACTTTTCCACACCCATGTCCTCAAACCACTCTGTTACGACCCGAGCAGTATGGCATGGCTCGTTGTCTTGCTAATACAGGTACGAACCTTCCCCGAAGTATTGCCATAATGTTGGAAGTGTATAATTGTCCAAATGTCCTGGTATTGCACAGCATTCATGGTTTTGTCGATAAGGATTAATGGGCCCAAGCCAAACCATAAAAGGAGCCCCATACCATAACACTGCCTCTACCAAATTTCATTGTTAGGAGGATACAATCAGGAAGGAACTGTTCCTCTGGCATTGACCACACCCAGGAATGGCCATCAGACTGTTAGAGTGCGAACCTCGACTCGTCTGTCCATAGAACTATTTTCCAAAGCTCTACAGGCCAGAATTCGCGCTCCTTACACCATGTTAATTAGCATCTAGCATTTGTTGAGGTGATCAATTCTGTTGAACTGTTGAGGTAATTCTGTTGAACGTGTCATCCTGCATGCCCACTTTCGCAATTGTTCTGTTCGAAAGCCAGTTTTCAGGTTCTGTGACGTGTTGCATGCATAGGACCTGTTTCCCCATCCATGGAGGAGTGTCCGGATATTAATGGTAGGGCAGCGTACATAGTGGAAGGAAGCCAAGGGCTTTTGCTGCACAAGCCAAAAAATAAACTGATAATTATTTATATGTTTATTTTTAAGGAAGAAATAAATAAACTACCTATGCGATGATTCTCTCCTCACGTTGACACCAGCTAAACTTTGAATTTCCCCAAGCTGTCAGCCTCAAATAACCACAAAAGCAACTTGTTCCAGTAATTAAAACTCGCTGGCTAAAAGAAACTTCCTACAATCCAGTCTAAATGAATTAATTTATAATCATTAAGAGATAAGTTCATTTTATTTTCATTTCTTAGAGTCTTATTCATCTCGATCAACAATTCTCTAAGGTGTCTAGATACAAGTATATACCTTTTTCGGTTTTGCCAATATGCATATTTTAATATCATGCCCTGTCCTTTCGTGGATATCGTTTAAGAAAATCAAAAACAACAGCGATCCCAGTAGAGATCGTTGGGAGACAACGCTTCACACCTTAGTCCAATCTGAAGAGTAACCATTAATCACAACCCTAAGCCTCCTATCCTGCAGCCACCATGTAGGATTGACAGTTTTTCTTAAAATACTTGGCCGTACTTTCAATATCGCTAATGTCTCGCTGCCCGGAATCGCTCCTGCAGTTTATCCTCGCTATGAAGGGTTTTCTTTTACAGATATCGATGCCGATTACTTACATATTCTCGTGTGTCATAGTTTGGGAATTCCTTTGTAAATATACCACAAAGAAATCGCTTACAGTTGATGTTCCCTTTTTCTTGTTTATGAGACTCTTCTGTGTGGTTAGCGCGTTTAGTGACTTGTAACGCAATCCAGTTGCATTCTCCATAAATTTATTGCTGCAGCCAGCATTCTGATATCGGCATGGTTCCCATCGAAAGCAAATGAAATCGCCTTTGACTTGGAGTAACGTAATATTCAAGCCTATAAGAAGAGTTAAATTATTAATATATACCATGTGATAAGCAAGCAACATTACGAGACCTCGTGACAGGTCTGATCATGGGTACACGTGCAGGGAGAGCATCCAATAGAGAAGTTCGATGCAGACAGTAGCTAGGAACTTCAATAAGTGGCTACTGCAGGGTCAAAACCAGCAAGACTATAAATCCGGTTCGAAGAACATACTGCATGACCAGGACAACAAATACCTCGCCAGCTAAAAATCAAAAGAAGACATTCATCTAGAATGATGCATCTAATATAGGGCTCAGCAAAACAAACGAATACTGACTGACCGAAAGGGATTCTCAAATAAGAAAATGGTTGGAAAAGGGTGAAAAGGTATGATCATTGGATGTATTTATTCATTTTATTTAAGGGCCAAAACATTCAGGGATACCAGGAGCATTCCTCGTTCTCAACTTGTCAGGCACACAATCTGGTTAGAGGGTTCATCTGGATGATAGAGCGTAAACACGAAAAATATAGAAACTAAAATACTACTAGTATTTTAGAACCACTTATGGGTTGAAGGTTGGAAATATAGAAGATAGTACCCTGTTCGGACTGGTTTGGTTTGATTAATTTTACGAAATTCAACACCCCATATGGGAACTCTATTTCAAGATAGTGTTCCCATATGGGGTGTAAAAGAAAAATATAGAGCAAAAGAAAAGTTAGTTATTTAAAAGCAGATGAAGCAATATATTTAAGAATGTTTCGATGCTGAGAAAACAATATTTCTTATGCTAAAAATTAGTTAGGTCATATTTATTCTCAGTAAAAATATATGACCTTGTTTGGAGATGTGAACCTTACCGAAGATGAGCATGGGAACAGCAGACTATTTTTTGCGAGAACTAAGACAACTGGGCTTTAACTTTCCTCTCCATCCATCGAGAATTATCTGGAGATTGGAATTTAAGGAAATAGTGGTCAATATTTGAGAAATTATAGTTGTTTATTCAGAGCATGGTTTTGTCGAACTGGAAGTTAGAATGTGGTGTGCGTTTACAAGCAAAACTCCGCATAGTGTTCACTGATTTACAACCAACTAAAGGTCATTGATATACGGGAGGAAAAGAGTGGACGAGTTTAATTTAAGAACATAATTTCGCAGAACTCCAGCATCAGAGACCCATCTACTATAGCACGCACTGGGTCCCCAGACAGACAACTGCAAAACTTGAAAGAGAGTTTGTAAAGATCTTTATGCGGAACATGACAAAAATACTTTGAAAAATGGAGACCAGCTGCTTGAGATGTCTCTGAACGTTTCTGCAGAATTTGTCCGAAGATGGATAACATAAGCCAAGATATCACCTGTAGAATGATACTGATGGAATCCACATTGGCTATCGTTGATCAGATGGAAGGTTTCAAGGCAGTGTAAGAGTTGGCGTTTGATGAAGTTCTCCATTACTTTAGAAAGAGATCGGGTAAGTGCAATAGGATGATAATTGAAAGAGAAGGATTTGTCACCCCTTTTAAGAATTGGCTAATTTAAAATTTTAAATTTAAATCTTTGAATAATGTCTTATAACAGGACTCAATGACCGAGGGTCGACATCCCCCGTCATTTACTCGTGTTATCTTCTTGTTTAAGTTATTTGTTTGTTAGCGTTGGACATCCTTGAATTTCACGAGGCAGCACGTATGAAAACAGGTTCTTTTTCTAGATTATCCGCTAGAAATTCCGTGTGGTGTTCTTGAGGATAGCGTTTTTCTTATAAGTGTGAGGGGCGTTTGAAAAATTCATGGCCTGAGCATGAAGGATTTATTTGAGGTATCTAGTAACATGTTACTTTTCAACAGAGCCCCCTTTGGAGTCATTACGCTTTTGCCAGCGATGCCGCAATGCCATGCCGCAATTGATTCCAGCTGCGAACAAAGTTTTCTCTTGTGCTTCCAGGAATGCTACCACGCAGCATTGACGTCACTGTCGGTGGGAAAATGGATGCCAGCCAAGTACTTTTTCAAATTAAGAAATAGGTGAAAGCCCGGTGGTGCTAGATCTGATAAATACGAGTGATGGTCCAAAATTTCAAACCGCACTCCTGCAGTGCAGCCAAGGCAATGACAGACTTGTGAGCAGGCGCATTGTCCTGGTCGAACAACAATCATTTGTTAAGTTTTCCTCTACGTTTGTTTTTGATATTTTCACAAAAAGCCTCAAAAGATCTGCTTTTTCGATGCCAATCAAATACCGATGCCATCACCAGCAGAAGGAATCGACTTGGATTTTCTTTGGAGGTGGGGGGGGGGGAAAGAGCTGTGTGTCCACTGTTTATACTGTTCCTTCATCTGTGGCTGAACGTGATTTGCTCACGTCTCATCCATGGTCATAAACTGTGCAAGGAAATTTGCTGGATCTGCTTGTAAACGATGCCAATTTCGCTTGAGGACTCTTGCATTTTTCATCTGCTGTCGACAACTTTGGGATCAATCATGCTGACACATTTTTCGTAGAGAGAACTTTGTTATGTGGTACACACATTCAGATGAAATGCTCAAGACGCTGACAATGTACCGAACTGTCACTCGTCGATTGCTCATCACCCAATCATGCAAACTGTCAACACCTTTTGGAGTCATGGATATTGCAAGTTTTCCACAGCCTGGACATCTTCCAGGATCTCCCTCCCTCGTTTAAATTCTGCCGTCCACTTCTTAACTGTGAAATACCAAGGGGGCATCCTCCCCCACCCAGTGTTATAGCCATATCCTCATGAACTGCCTTTGGTATTAGTCCCTTTTTCTCCATAAATATTGGATGACTGCACGGTGATTGATCTTGTCTATCTTTCCTCATTCGGCCAAATTTGTTGACTTCAGGACCAGTAATTAAAAAAGATTTTATTTAAACTGCATGAACCTTGGTGGGTTACTATTTGAAGTACCGCATATTAAGTACAGAAATTTTTAACTCTGCATCGCTATCCTTCATACTCAAGTTACGATTCAAACCCTCGCCCCTCGTATAAAAAGTTTCACAGAAAAAGCGCATTTTAGAATAGCTTTTTAAAAGTCATTGAAGTATAAAAACTATACGTAAGAATTTTAATAAATTATTTATAGCATGAATTATTACTCAGCATGTGACTAATTACCCTTAACCAGCATTTATAAATGTTACCACCATAATTTCGAGAGCAATCAACCGAAGATTATCTAGAAATGGGATTCATGAAATTAAGATTTATCTTAATTATTTTATGAAAACCATTAACTCTGCACATTCGTTATTTTGCAAACAGTGCATTGCTCAGAGTAATTCCTAATTTCTCTCACTTAAAGTGTAATGGAAAAATCCTCGAAGAAAATGGGACATTCAGAGAACGTAGTAGAAGATTAATGAAACCATAATATAGAACCATCAGAGAACAAAGCCACACAAAATAAAGTATATGCAAACAATTGCGTTGAAACTATCCACTGGAACCATTTCTTACCGATCATGGAAAAGAGAAGATCAATAATGCGTGACTCTTTCTCATACAACAAAGGGAGATACTCAATAAGATATTAGAAAATCTCGTCAAATCTACAAACACGCTTCAGTGAACTGAGCCTTCAATAAAACTGTAATGAATTTATCAGTCAGAAAAATCATCAGAGACACAAATGTTGTCTTCTACTCCGATCTAAAGAGTTGCTCCAAATAAAGTTTTCATAAAAGAGTTTCTGAGAGAAAGCGAATATCGTCTGTCTGGCTTTAAGAAAGTTCCTCACATAAGAAAAATATAAAGTGCATTAATAACACTAAGTGTTCCCTCCTTTAGTTATCCTAAACTTTGAAATTCTATTGTGGAAACAGAAACTTGGAAGTCACAGAAATATAAATCATAAACAGTTATAAACTATGTATAAATATAGTGCAAATGCATCAGGAATACATAGCTGTATCTGAATAAATCAGATTATTAATAAAACGGCATCGTTTTAAGTTATATCTCATATTGTGAATACCTTCACAACGAGTTGCCATGATATTGCACTACTTCGAATAAGTAACGCTTCACCTAAGGAGAAGACTAATGTTACTTATTCTCAGATGGATACCACCACCCAGACGGCACCGTTTCAGGGCTATTTGGCCCTTCTTCGGTGGGTGGGTAGGTATCCGAGTGATGCAATGATGGCAAAACAGTTTATGAAGTATAACTCCACAAAATGAGAGATGCCTGATGGTGTATCATGTATTTCATCTCTCAGGCATCATCAGGCATCTCTCATATTGTGGAGTTATACTTCATAACTGTTTTGCCATCATTGCATCACTTGGGTACCTACCCACTCACTGACGAAGGGCCAAATAGCCCTGAAACAGTGCTGTCTGGGTGGTGGTACCTATCTGAGAATAAGTAACACTAGTCTTCTCCTTAGGTGAAGCGTTACTTATTCGAAGTAGTGCAATATCATGGCAACTCGTTGTGAAGGTATTCACAATATGAGATATAACCTAAAACGATGCCACCTTAAAAATTTTCTGTTTATTCAGAAATGGCTGTGTATTATGATGCTAAGCACTTTATATACATAGTCTAAATTTGTTCGCAGCTTGAGGCTCTAGCCCTAAATGCGCCTTAGTCTAAATACATCATACACCATCAGGCATCTCTCATATTGTGGAGTTATACTTCATAACTGTTTTTGCCATCATTGCATCACTTGGGTACCTACCCACTCACTGACGAAGGGCCAAATAGCCCTGAAACAGTGCTGCTAGGGGGAGCTTGATGATGTCCGGAGTTTCTGAGAATAGGTAACAACAGCCTTCTCCACTGGGGAAGCGTTGCCTATTCGAGGAGTTTATGAGTTTTTGAGTGGTGTGAGTTGAAGGAGTTACTGTCCCTTTCATTCTTCTACACTGTTTCTTTTCCTCTTCCACTCCTACTATAACTTTCCCTCTACCTTTTTTGCTTTTCTAAGTCTAATAGGGACAAGTGGATATTCGAGTAGATATTCACATACATACATCAAATAGCCCTGAAACAGTGCTGCTAGGGGGAGCTTGATGATGTCCGGAGTTTCTGAGAATAGGTAACAACAGCCTTCTCCACTGGGGAAGCGTTGCCTATTCGAGGAGTTTATGAGTTTTTGAGTGGTGTGAGTTGAAGGAGTTACTGTCCCTTTCATTCTTCTACACTGTTTCTTTTCCTCTTCCACTCCTACTATAACTTTCCCTCTACCTTTTTTGCTTTTCTAAGTCTAATAGGGACAAGTGGATATTCGAGTAGATATTCACATACATACATCAAATAGCCCTGAAACAGTGCTGTCTGGGTGGTGGTACCTATCTGAGAATAAGTAACACTAGTCTTCTCCTTAGGTGAAGCGTTACTTATTCGAAGTAGTGCAATATCATGGCAACTCGTTGTGAAGGTATTCACAATATGAGATATAACTTAAAACGATGCCGTTTTATTAATAATCTGATTTATTCAGATACAGCTATGTATTCCTGATGCATTTGCACTATATTTATACATAGTCTAGACTCCTTCATAGCTTGAGGCTTATGCCCTAAACGCTTGAAACAGTTATAATTGAATATTTTATTCTCTTGATTCGAAAAAAAAAGAAGATTGAACATGTTGCCAAGGCAACACTTTGCGGGATAGCAGATGTTTAAAAATAGGCAAAGAGATGATTGAACAGTGCGAAAAAGAAGATCATGATAACTTCCGATTTTTAAACAAGGGCATAGGGGAGATGTATTTTCTATCCCGCAAGGTCATATACGCACTATTTCAGTCTTAATGCAACAGAATTCACAAACAGGAACTGTTATTTAAAAGGATTTAATGTATCAGAGCGGAAATAAATTGACACGTGTTGATATTTTCAGATTTTTAGCAAGCAAATTTAATAAATCTACATTTTACTGGATATGGCGCTTTCACTGTAACATACATCTTATTAGAAACGTTAATATTATTTTTATTGTGGTAGTGAGAGAATGGATTGTCTGAAATAGAATCATTTTTAATGCATTATACGCTGCTCGACAAAATTAACAGAACACGAAGAAAACGTTAATTAGCTCTTGCAACTTGGAATGAAGTGGAACAAAATTTGGTATGATGGTGTACCATAGAATAACGATGAAATGAGGAGACAGACAGAAACTTCAAATAGGTATAAAGAACAGTAGCTGTATAAGCTACTGTTCTTTATACTTGTATAAAGAACAGTATATTTGTTGTATTTGTATAAGAATTACCAAAAAAGGTCAAATTACACTGAAAGGGCACAACACATGGGATCCTGTTTCCTGGGCAACGCGACGCTGTCACCCCTCTCGTTAGTGGACAAACCCAATGATTGGCAGGTATATAGATACACTGCATCACTGCATTCACGTAGACGGTAATTCGATGTCAGTATGGATAAACGTCGCGAGTTAACTTACTTCGAAAGAAATTTGCATTATCTCCCAGTTCGACAGTATCAGCAGTGTATCGGGAATAAAATCTCAAAGTAGACAGCGCTGTGGGCCGAGAAATGTGGTGGATGAATGTGGCCATCGACGTCTGTCTCGCACTGTTTCAGCCAACCGGAGAGCAAATCACAGCCAACTTCGACTAGGGAGGTGCCAGAAAGGTCTCCACTAAAACCATCAGGCGATCATTACCCGCAATAGGTTATGGGAGCCGCTGATCCACCATTGTCTCATTGCTAACAGCACGACAAGGGACTCTACACCTCAACTGGGAGAAAGAACGTTGGCATTGGACCTTGGAGATGGGTATCCTGGTCCGATGAGTCCCGTTTCCAGTTATTTCGAGCGGACGGGAGAGTGCTTATCTGGCGGAAACCGCGCGAAGCTATGCACTGGTCATGTCAACAAGGAACTGTTCAGGCAGGTGAACTGTCGGTCATGGTCTGGGGCGTGTTCAAATGGCACACGTTATGACCTCTGGTACGTCTAGACGTATCTCTAAACGATCCAAGTTACGTGTCCATCCTTGGAGACCATCAGCATCCATGGGCGCCAGCAGGATATTTTGCAAGGTGGGAATAGGCAGGCTATTTTACAAGGCATGTGGGAATAAATATTTTTTTCACCAAAATAAATTAATTAAAATATTAAAAATTGTGTATTACTTCGAAATTCAAAGGTTCTGCACTTGCACCGCTTTCACCATGCTGGTGGCGCCCATGTCTGCATCCCTTCATGGTCATCGTGCACCCACAGGGCAATGGACTCTTTCAGCAAGACAATGCGCCTCCCCACAGAGCCGTGGTGAATAGAACATGGTTCGAAGAGCATTCTGCAGATTTTACCACCATGGAATGGCCTTCCCGTTCGCTGAACATGAACCCTGTGGAGCCTGTTTGGGATGGTGAAGAAAGGTCCGTTCGAGCTATAATCCTCCACCCAGGACTACGACGGAATTATTGACAGCGGTGCAGCATGGACGGAAATACTTGTGGAACACATTCGTGAACTAGTGGACTCAATGCCTCGCCGTGTGACTGTCCTTATCCCGGCGAAATTTGGTTCTGCCCGTTACTAGGTAGGTATCCCATGATTTCTGTCCATTCAGCGTACAGTTGTCGTGTAGGGCGGAATAAGATCAGCAACCGTACCCCTATTTGTTTTTTGTAAGGGTTCAGTAACTGCGCAAAGGAACCGAGAGGAGGTAAACGCTATGTGCAACTTTTTGAAGTTGAGGTTAGCCCAGATTTTGTTTCCATGCACGACAACGCCACTGTACATAGAGTCAAGCGTTGCAGCAATATTTTGAAACTGAAGATATCCACCGACTGCCATGGGCAGCACGACCACCAGACTTAAATCCAATAGAACATGTATGGAACTCCCTTGGGGTTCTCGTTGCACGTCGATAGTCAAATCCTTGGTCACTTGGGGGGATTATACGCCGAACTGATGTCATGTGACCATATTTTCGAGCATTTTGTACAAACTTCTGTAATATGGCCTTTTTGGTAATTCTTATACGACCCTTATAAATGTCCCTTATACCTGTCCGAAGTTTCTTGCTGTCTCGCCCTGTATATAATTAATTTCTTGGATTCAGCAAGTTCGTGAATATGGGATATTTGATCTTTTCTCTATTATTTAGTAGAGGTAGGTCGAATTTCAGGAAAGTTAAAACAAAGTTCTTTTATTTTTCTAAGGAAGTGTCTATAAAAAGCAAGCAATGAAAAGTCTGTAGATGAGAAACTTTTTTCTTAAGCTTTTAACTAGTAATCTTCTCGTGAGAAAGAAAGCAAATTGATTGCGGTCGACATTCTGAAATAGTGAATAGACAATTATTGATTCTTGATATCAGAAAAGAGTGAGTTTCTTTCCGCACCGCTTGTCTCGTCAGAATTCTTTATTTTTTCTTAAAATATCCGCTCGTGATCAGTAATTTAATAATCCGGGAAACTAACTGAACATCCAATACGAGTATCAAAAGGCAAGAAGTCATTGCTTTTCCATTCGGTTTACAGAAATTCAATTTCTTGACTCCATTACGTTTTCGGAGGTCCAAATTTTGTGCGATTTCTGGTAACAACAGATAAATGGAATCTGACAGATGTCGACCTTCATTCTCTCCTGAACAAAAGTCGTTTTGGTCAACACTGAATAGAAAGTAACGGCTGGAATCGATATCCTGTTCCTTTTATAGTCTGATACAGTCAGAAGTAATGGGACACTCTCCTTTTTTGAATTCTGAGAAGTTATAATTTTCGACTTTGTTGTACATAAAATTTTCAAGGTGCGGAGATGGGGGAAATCCCTGGTGCCCTGAACCCCCTGGTTTCAAAATAATAAAGTAATCGGACATTATATACACTGGTGCGCAAAACTTAAGAACCAACACTGTTTCTAAAGGTTACAAGCACAAAATCAAACGAAACAGCCTGTGGCGATTTGCATAACTTGCATAACCGTTCAGTAGAAAGCTGGCGCACGTGCAAAAATTTAAATCGTGATGAGAGGGCTTACATAAACAGAAAAAGCAGCAGTTGAGCAGTTATGTGCAAATTACCGAATGGTGAGCATGATTGTTACAGTACGCTGTGTCCCTTTAACACCTGCCCATCGGAGACACCGTTTATAGTGGTGCATCGAACACAAGGACCGGACAGCAGCGCAATGGGATAAGGTACTCTTTACTGATGAGAGTAGATTCAGTCTCAGCAGCGATTCTGGGCGTCAGCTAATCTGGCGAGAGGTTGGCATACAGTATCGCCCCGCAAACTTCACTGAAAGGGATCCATATGGCGGTCCAGGTAACGTCTGGGGAGACGTTATTTTGGATGGACGTACGCAACTCCAGATACTGGAAGGCGGTGCATACTACTGTACTGAGGTAATCGTTCCCCATGCGCGTCTGTTCCGAGGTGCCATTGGCCCCGAGTTCGTGTTTATGGATGATAACGCCACACCCCATCGCACTGCAGCTGTTGATATGCTTTTGGAAAATGAGGACATTGTTCCTATGGATTGGCCTGCCCGTTCCATCGATCTAAATCCCATCCGACACATATGGGGCGCCCTAGGGAGACGTCTAGCGGCACCTCCACATCCACCAGAAAATGTTCACCAGCTGAAGATGGCGCTAACAGAGGAATGGACGATGTTACCGTAAGAACTTATCAACAATATTGTTCTAAGTATGGACAGGCGGTGCAAAGCCTGCATCGACATTAGGGGTGATCATATCTCCTACTGAGGACCACCTCTTCCCTTTGTTTCATCTTTGGCAGTGATGCATCTGTATCGTGGCAGCCAGTGCTATGTTGTCATTTTTGAATAGTCCCTCTGTACCGTTTTGTTTCCGTTGTTGTTTCCTTCATCATTTCTGTACCTCACGAGGTTCCTTTGGTATGCTTTTCCCATATCCAGGCCACTCCTATCAGAAGCTACTGGTGAAAACTTGACTGGTCCTTAAGTTTTGCGCACCAGTATATAATAATAGGTTATTCTACTATGGAAAGAAAATGGTTACTGTGAAGGCTTCTAAAGATAGAATCCTCTTTCTGTTTTTCGTGTTTCCCTTTATGGTATTTTATGATGATTGGAAATAACATTTCTTATAATATTTCATTTATGCTGATTCAAAGCACTAGGGTATATGGCAAAGATGGACCTGAGAGCTAATCATCAAGGCTTCGCGGTTATTTAAAATAACCTTTAAAGGCTCGAAAGTAGTACAAAATAATGTTCAAAGACATTATTTTGTACTACTTTCATTTATATCTTGTTTTTATCTCAAATATAATTAATAGAAAGATAAGCAATAAAAATAAATTACTTTTCAACTGCAAATTCAAAATTCCGATGTTTTAGCTGATTGAGCTAGAATATTATTAAAATATTTTGGTAGCGAACGTTTCAAACGAACATTGACAGACAGTAAAAGAAAGAAGCATTTGATAGACAGTGATGAACTCTCCTATCAACTCTTCTTGACATACTTTCTACCAGTGTGGGCCCGAATTAGCCTTTATTCTTCTTGCGAAACATCCGTCAGAGGCTGTTTAGAAGAAGGCCATATTCGTTCCACTTAATTTCGGCGCTCCAGTTCATTTCCACAACTTCATCCTGCATGGCATGGACTTCGCTGCAAGTTGTTATGCCGATACTGAGAATGACGATTTCCACAACCTTTATGGGCTTTTTTCACTCCGTGGCTGAGTTAGTCGGTCAGAGGCGCAGATAGCAAGTGCTCGGGAGTTCTCATTAATGCCTAAAGTTATAAGAGGTGAGTCCACAGACGATGATATTTTAGTAACTTGATATCATTGGCGTATACAATATAATTAGTTCAAGAGCATATGAAGGGATAACAAACATAGTGAGTAGAAGGCCGGAGAGGACCCCTTCCTCCTTGTGGGACTCCAATAGTTATCTTCCGGTTGAATGTCCTGTTTTGCATGGTTAGATGGACACTCCTATTCAACAGTACAGTGAGGAAAGCCAGTAGGTCTCCATTTATATCTGAAGAAGGATTAATTCTGAAGGAGAAGTAATAGAGTTCAGGTGTTCAGGCTTATTTTACGATTTGGTATCAAAGGTTTCTAATATGGCGGTTTGAGCTGCAAGAAGGTTGGTTACCGTGGGTCTATTTGGCACTACAAAGTGAAATTCTTCTTTAGTTGTGGAGCAACAGTATAGGGATAAGATTTTGTGGAGATAAGATACTTATTTAAAATTAGTAATATCACCTTTTCCAGAATTTTAAGGAGGGTGGATAAAGTTAAAATCAGTCTGAAATTCTTTATTCGAGATGGTGCTTGCTTCTTTGGTATTGACCTCACCAGATACATGTTCCATTGCTCACGAAAGACTCTGTTAGACTTAGACAGAATTGCTTTTTATATACTCAGCAGAGGATTTATTATTATAGGGTTCTGATGATAAAATGTGGCAGTGAGTCATCGCTTGGGTAGCAGCAGGCTGGAGAGAGTTTACAGCATTTATTAGCTGCTTCCTGTTGATTTGGGGATGGATGAGACCTTTTTGGTCGCGATATAATCCATCTGCAGATGGAAATAACACTGGAAGAAACTCAGGACTGCAATCTGGCAAGTGATCCATCCAATCAGTTGGTTGCAGGTGAGGAGGGAACAAGAGTTATCTAGTCTGAGATAGCCTTTTTTCACTTAATTTCGTCCGTTTTATATTGGTTACAGATTGCCCTAGCACGCGAGTATTGGAGTCTGTCTCGGGTGGTGTCTGAAGTCTTCCATCGGGTTTGAAGGATTTGTTTGGTTACGAAGTTATTGGAAAGATCAGGAGTCTACCACGTTTGACTCTTAGGGGAGATCCGAATTATAGGCAGATTGTATTTATCCATCTTGTGATGAGGTTGGTTGCATGATCTCGAGTATTTCCAACCTTCCTAAACGTTATTAAATGTTTAGTAAGGTTGGAAATACTACAAATTTCCGTTCCATATTGTTAGGGGTATTAAAATTTACCGATGGCATTTGCAGCTTTACCACAATTGGGCCATGAACCGAGATAAAATAGATGTCAGGTTGAGAATCGACTGTACATTTGCTAGAACTGAGATAAGGTCGAGATGGTGTCTCACTCTGGTTGGATCGTTATTGATGGTGCGCAAGCATGATGAGCTAAGCTTTGTTAATAACCTTTGCAACAGATTGTGTGACATCAATCTGTGACGGATGGGATCACATAATCTGTGGCATGTGCCATACACCTGAAGTGTGCAGTCTGTTTAATATCCAGTCCAAGGCTTCACCGATTGTTACAGGTGTTGGAAAGGAATAGATTACTCCGAGGTCAACTAGGTGAGTATTATATCCAGCAGTGACGAACAGGGCTTCATAGCGTGTAGAGTTACTAGAGATAGTATGGATCATCTGTAGTTTGGTATTGTTTATTAGGAGGGCTACATCATCTAGAGTCTACTCTAGACACTCTAGATATCAAGAGTCGAGCGAGTGCAGGTTCGAGCCATGTTTCAGGTAAATAAATATATCCAAATACTGAGCGAAAAGAAGAAGCAGATAGAAGCTCGGGAGGGCAATTATTGAGTCGTGGGGGATTCGTGGACTAGCATAGGCGTATGGTTGGTTCTCGGATGATCTCAGACCAGATGCCGTTGAATGATTGTGGTGGGTTCTTTTTTAGTGATTCTAATGTAGTCTGATGGACTCAAGGCTTTCTCTTCGACTGCTTCCATCGGTATCAGATTGCGGTGTAACCGTGCAATCATAGGTTTCGCTATGCGTTCAGCCATTTTACTGCTGTTTCTAGTATCCTTGGCCGGGAGCATAGCTGGTATCAGTAGGTGTGTCGACGGTATGTCGATCTGGGGTGGACACCTTATTTGTTGGTTATCGGTGGTTCCACTTTGTAGACTGATCTACGAGATTTATTTTGCTACATCTGAGCCGATACGCATGCGCGAAGGACTTTAAGCACAGTACACAAATCGTGGAGGGTTCGAATACTTTTAGTTATACAATATATATCTCTGTGTGAGTGAAACAAAGAAAGAATGAGCGAATTTCTTGAATAAAGCCAGCTGAGAAATAAAATCATTAAACATTCAGTACCTATTCGCGAGCATTTTCCCATTTCCTGTTATATTTCGAGGCAGAAATCGTTGATGTCACACATTAATTTTCAGAGAGTCACAGTTGCGAGCTCTTGTTTGATGACTCTAGCTCTATGTGTATAGTCATTCCAAATACTAGCTATATATGTACTCCCCTGTGGTATGCTCGTAACCTGACCACCTTCTAAGCTTGTTGACATGTTACATTAATTATATCGCAGGATACATTAAAGTGCCCATTTTAATGCGACACCGGAGAGTCTCCTCAACAGTAAGCATAGAATGCCCCAAATTACAATGTCATACAACGATATAGGAACAGTGTTCCGTTCAGTGAATGCCAATCATGACGTTTCGCATCGTTAAAGCTAACAGAAACCTCGTCAGTGTGGAAATAATTTGAACAAAGTCCCATCGCCCATAGCTTATTTCATGTTTCCTTTCCTTCCTCCATTTATTTTTAAAGCTGACTCAATTGCAATATAATAATAAAGTTTTGAAATCTCTCGGTCTTGTATTTCATTTAGTCCACGGTTTCTTGGTTTCCTTTTGAGTTTTATTCAATTAAAAACGTCTAGAGGAGGTTTAATATACTCTTGGGAATCCGTTCGGAACATGCACCGCATTTAAAATTCAGTATAGCTTTACAATATACAGGAAACTTTATTAATAATATGAATCCAACGGGAGAAAAACGTAATAACCGGCTATCTCTTAAGCCATGCAAAATGAAATAGTAAGCAATATCCTAAGATGCAATAAAATATTTTGTGGGCTTCCTTATACTTTATGACACATTTTAAGATGACTGGTACAGGGATAATATCGCATTATTATCTTTTCTAACTTCATTAGTCCTGTTGTATTTCGCTGTGAGCACACTTTATCATAGCTGTATGGCCTTGTACAGTTTAAGACTGTAGCACTGCCATCTGTTGGATCTCATTGTAACTTCTAAATTAGAGTGTGGGTAGTGGGAGAACTCAAGTGCTGATAACTGATGCGAGGGTTGAAGTTATTATTATTACGATTTAATTCTTTCTTTCAGACCTTTGTAGTTTTCATATTTCTTTTACATCCTTCAGCTTTTTTCAACTTTAATGTATACAGCTAAAATCAAATCAAGTCTCAGAGAATGAATCTTATTATTATTTATTCTCTGGTTGGCCAAAATTTTTTTTCCCTCCCTGTTAAAATTCAGGGTGATTCTTGTAGATATGACGTTGCTGAATTCAATATTGGCAACGATATCGCTGTAACATCCACCGAGTTTAAGGGAGAAGGGATTAAAGTCAAAAACTAAGTTTCTAGTAAAAAAAGATTTCATATATTTTAAGAAAATGTTACACAAAGTAATAAACATCGAACAATGGGTTTACTTTTAACTTATTCTATATATAAAAATATTTATCTGACAAAAAAACACTTATTTTTGTGGGGACTCTCAGACATTGACAAAGAACGCTGTTCCATTGTTTAGCTTATTAAAAAAGGTCATGGGGATTCTCCCGCCTGCATAAGGAGATTATCTAAATTAAGATTTAATGTACAGCATCCTTCAGTCTTTATGCTTCAGAGCTTATACACTCATTGCTCACTTACTGTATCTTCAAGTGATCTACTTCTTTTCATTTCATTCTCCATTTAAACTTGTGGTATTTGCACAAATTTCGACAAGATTTTAGGAGGTTTCTGTTCTAAATGCGGTGATGTTTCTTGTATTTTTTCTCTCTCTATCTTGTGAACTCCTCTTGCCTTATGGTAGTCCCAGAGTATAACAGAATTACTGAAGTTACGTTTTGCACTACATGCAACAATAAGGTTAATTATGCTCTAGCATGTACCTCCTGTAAGGATTGCTTCTGTGAGCCTTGTTGTCCATATACTGATCTAAAAAACCGTGAAAAATTAAAAATATCTTAAATTTCACCTTGAAAACAGGTTGATCGTGATTCAGGGAATGCCAATTATACTTTACTTAGTACAAAATTAAGAAACTTGAGTCCATACGATAAAACAACAACACTGAAAGCACATCTGGTAGAATTCTTCTACTGGGTGCAATAAGGCTTGGTTTCGATCCTGTCAATGACAGGAGCAATTTTTTTATGGACTTTATTAACATCCTGGCTGAGTTAGTCGGTCTCAGCTGAAGGTTCCATGGTCTTCATCTCTTAAAAACTTTGATTGTTTGGCTAGCAAACAACACTCCACCGAAGAGTACTCAATTTCAATACAATGTGCGGACACCTCAGAACGTTATTTGTTTTGGCGCTTAATCCGCATATAACCTAACATAATTCGGCCACACCTGATCCCTGAGTGGTTACTGCATCATCCTGTAATATGAAGACATAAAAAATAGGTAGACCAGAGCACTGGAAACCCACTTATCCTGCTTACTGAGAAAAATATTACTTTTATAATTGAAAAGAACAGAACTGGTGTCCATCTCTAAGTTGTAGTAGTGGATTTTGTGAATAAGGAATCAAAAGGACATGAACAATGATTTTTTGCAATATTTTATATTACAAAAAGGTTGAACATCGATTAACAGAGACAGACTAAGTGGCAAGCAGCCAAGACTGTCGGAGGAAAGATTTATTATAATTTTCAGATGAAAAAATAGTGTTAACAAATATTTTTTCTTGTCTCCCTTTCTTGCCGCCGGTCTCATGGCATGTGCATTAAAAGACACAATGCAGTTGTAAGCCTTTTAAACAACCGGTTGTGACGAAAAGGTTGGTTGACTCTTCTGGAGCCTCAGTATACAACTACAGAGGAACTATGAGAAAGCTGGATCGCCTCTGTGTAAAGAATGGTGTCTCATACCTCTTAGATGCCCAAGTAGTCGGTTCGGGACATTCGCTATAAGCATTTAATCACTTAAAGAAGAAAAAGTACGATGGAAATATCAGTCTTTAGCAGCAAATCAATAATAGGTTTGGACCTACGCCTTTATTTTCCACAATTACTCTAAACTACAGAGGAGTCTGGTGTCAGACTTATATAAGACTTTTACAGCATCTGGAATTATCCAGAAGTGATTTTAAAATGAACTCTCTTTCCACGTGTTGCAAGGCACTCTTGGCTGCTGGCAGGTGCACCAGAAAATGACCACCGTGGTGTGAGAACCCGCTATGGTGGCTTTTGAAGGCGTATTTTTGTAGGCTACCACTGTGATTAAAGCGGGAATGATACAAATAAAAAATAAAAATTACCTATATTGCCGTTTTCAGCAGTTCATTTAACGTTGTGCACTCGCTGCCAAAAAAAAAATGGAAACGTTTTGCATTGGCGTCGACAGATAATACAACGTAGGGAAGGCATATACAAGTCATATGGCATGATCCAGTTCCTTCGCATCAGAAAAACGCTATCCACTTTCCTGGAGGTTCATAGTTGACTCAGTTGGAAGAGGTTTCATGGAATGGAGTATGTTCTGTTGTGATTTCATGGCATGGAGTGTGTTCTGTGGCTACGGTATGGATCTGCTCATATCGTCAGAAGGTCGTATTGCCTCCAGTGAATCCTTCTGTGGTATCGGGTTAACTTCACTCTGCAATGCTTCATTTCTGCTCGGATTGGAATGGAGCTGTCAAGAAAACAACTCTACTATTCAGCGTGCAAAAATTGTATTTGAATGGTTCGAGGAACATTCCCAAGGTTTCCAGTTAGTTAGTTAGTTATTTTTGGTTTTTAGGAGCATTAGCAACTAAGGCCATATTGCTCCGGGATATGCGGTGGTCATTCTCTGACCTTTCCACATCCTCCGTATTTGGTGGTGACGGGCTCGAACCCCGGTCTAATCAAGAAGCATGTGCTATGCACTGCTGCTCCTTCCCACCTGGCTACGGAGGCGCCAACCAAGGTTTCCAACATCTGCTCTGAAACTGGATGAATGACTGAAAATCTGGCGCTAGACCCTCACAGACACCTAGTAGAAACTATATTAAGATATGAGTGGACTGTCAATTTGACAAAAAAGGGACCTTTTTGGATATTTGATGAAGATTTCTAATTTTTTGGCCAATGAATGTGTGTATAATATTCCTTAATTTTGTAAATCATTATTCGATCACACCACGTTTAATTTATATTTGCGAATAAACATTTGTTTAGTAATTATTAAAACGAAGACAGAAGAGAGCAAAGCTCTGAAAACAAATTCTAATTTTATTAGTAATTTTTAATATCATAAATGTGAGAAAGTCATCTTTTGTATTTTACAAATTTTTATATCAGATGACAATAAACATCGAAGGTAAATACAAACCTCTCTATTTAAACATTAATCAAACTACGTGAGTCCACTCTTTGAACAGTAAATGAATTCAGTCGAACGGTTTCAAGTACCACTGTTGTTGTTTGATGTGAAGATTACTAATCTTTCCATTGCATCGGAAATTGTTAATTATTTGGCCTTTCATAACTGACTTGATCTGAAATGGGATTTTGTGCCTCGCTCTCTCTCTCATTCATTTCTCCTTTTGTCTGCTTAATGGGAATGACAAATATTTTTGTTGCCCGAGAGCGGAGAATGTCTTTGATAAACAATAGTTCCTAAGGCATAATTATCTGCGGATGAATCCCATCAATGTTATAAGCAGCATTCGAGTCGATTCGTTGCATGCACACGGTCCACTCCAATAGGAATTACTCCGGTGATATGCGCTTCTCGTTGAACAGATTAAATGTACCTATCGGACATTAACAGCCGTAAACCATTTACATAGGGCCGGGTATTAATTATAACACAGTTTGACGCAAACATCTTGATGAGCTTTAAGTTTACCTACGACCAATTCGAATACTCATTTAAAAAAAGCGATTGCAAGTTTAGTTATCAACTTAAAAAACAATAAGCAATAATTACATTAAAAGAATTGATAAATATCTCTTCTTTGTATAAGCCAACTCAGCCACTTCCAACTCAGCCACTTCATGAAAAAGACCCATAAAAATTCCTCACATCATGTGTGGTCAGCACGTCAACTATGCTGCCCACGAAGGTGGTAAAAATAGGGCCATTCTGGAAAAGGCTCGAGGGACTCTGCAAAGCTTAGGGAATGGAGGTTATTTTTGTCAGCGTGGCCTGCACTTGAAGGGAAGAGGAATTTATTTTATAAAGACAGCATTCATTTAAACAAAGGAAGTACAAGGGTCTTTTCCAATCCTTTGAGAACTTAAAGGTTCAGGAGGGAAACTACTCTTTGGGTAGGGTTGGGGATTAGATGTGTTTATCTGATGATATGGGTCAAAATAATTCTTCAACACATCTCAACAATTCTTATTTGTTGCCGCAATAATTTTTTGGAGAAATGGTGTGAGGGTGGCAACGTTAAAAATGAGCAGGAAGATAATGCAAAGGAAACAAATCTAAATAACTTCAAGAGAAGTGTCAGGGTAATAAACTATGTATAAAGGAATTAGTCTTAACCCTGTTTATAGTAATATTAGGGGAGTTTTCAATAAAATGAATGAATTCCAATGTCTAGTTAGGACAAATAATGCTGACATAACAGGGCTAACAGAAACGTAGAGACACTCGGAAATTGTGGATGACGAGTTCCACTATTTAATTTATTGAGAAAAGATAGGAAAGGTAGAAGAGGCGGTGGATCATACTTCTTATCAAAACTAAAGGAAATTGAACGCGAAAAGCGCTTTTGATGAGTCAGAGGATACCACCAGCTTAGAATCTGCATGGTGTGAGTTATTTGGAAGCAAAGATATAATGATTGGAAGTAATTTACAGACCAGAGGAATGTGAAGAGTATGACCAGTCTCCACATGCAGATGAAACGGTAAGCAAGTGTGAATGTCTTATTAATGGTGACTTCAATCGGCCCTTAATTTATTGGAATAAATGGGAGGGAAACTAACCAGGAACACAATTTTTTAAAATAAACTGGGTGATTATTATTTGAAGCAGCATATTATAAAAAACACTAAATGTCAGAATATTCTAGGCCTTATCATTACTCATGAATCAGACCATGTCACAGGGTTTATAGGAACCATTAGCAGGTAGTGATCAAGGAAGTTGAAGAAAGATTTTTCAGTAAGTTAAAGGTACAGGTTTTAATTTCAGCAAATGGGTCTATGACAGTTTAGGAAGCTTTGTGCCATCTATGAACTGGGCGTTTAGCGCTGTTGGTAGAATCTCCGTCCTCCCTGCAACGGGTGGAAAAGACCTGAGTTGTAATCCCTTCGCTGACGTAAGAATGTTTGAAGGCCTTCTTCACAACGTAGATGAATTGTCTGGTCTCAGGCGCGGGAACACGGTTTTTTTTCCCGGAAACTCGGGTTTTTCGTCCACAGAAAAATTGACCACAGATTCACTCAATTTAGAGACATAATTTATACGGCACAATATGGCCCAAGTCGCTGCTGTGCATAAAATCCAGCAACTGCACAGAGGGAGGGCAAATAAATTAGAATAATGGAACACCTTTAAATCAATAATCGCAGAAGGCAACGCATATAAACCTGTAAGAAAATATAGCTCAAAAAGGATGCCGAGATTGTTGAATACGGAGTTGGCTAGGATAATAGAGCTGAAAAAGACAAAATGAGAAAGCTACACAGATGAAAAGTACCGCAGACCAAACAGCTACAAGTTGATCTGTAATAGTAGCACAGATAACGTTAGGGTGGCCAAGGCTGAGTATGAGCAAGCACTGGCTGAAAGAGCAAAGAATGGAAACAAGGAATTTTCCATGTATGTCAATATAAAGGAAAAAAAAACCGAATCAGATCGGACCCTCGCGTATTGGGTGTGGCAAAATTTTAGATAACCCAGTTAATATTGCTGATGAATCGAAGAGGTACTTCGCATCAGACTTTACCGAAGAAAGATCATTCATATTGAGAAGAGGCTGAGCCATATTAATTTCGAAATTAAAGATGACTCTTTATTAGCAAATTTTCCAGTATAAATGCAACTAAGGCTAGTGGATTAGATAGCATATACCCAATAATTTTGAAAGAGGCGTCCAGAGAATGTATCGAAACATTGGGGTGAATTATGAGGGCATCTTTGGACTTGGAAGACACTCATTTGGATTTGAGAAGTGCCAACATATCGCCAGTACTTAAAACGGTTCCAAAAGTGAAGCTGGTAACTACAAACCGGTTAGTCTGTCTTCAGTGAGAGGGCATTTCTTGTGGGAAATTATTAAGAGGCAATCCTGGGGAATTTAGATAGAAATGGCATACTGAAGGGTTTTGTTAGGGGAAAATCACGTTTAACTAAGCTGGTAAGCTATTTTGCCACAGTTACTCATGAACTAGATGTAGGGAACAATTTCGGCATAGTTTATTTGGATTTCAACAAGGCATTTGATGCAGTCCCTAACGAGAGGTTACTGTATAAGCTGATATATGTTGAGATTACTGGAAAGATTCTAAAATATATTGAAGGATGGCTGCAGTGCGCAAAAGGGTTGTGATTAATGAATACTCTTTATATTGGTGTTACATCAAGAGTGGGTTCCTCCAAGGATCGGTTGTTGGGTTATTGTTTCTGATTTTCATAAATGAAATCGACGAAGGCATGGAAGGCGTGATGTCAAAAGTTACAGATGATATAAATATTGGGAGAATCGTTAATGATCAGAGCCAAGCAGTGCGCCGTCAACATAACTTGAATTGGCTTCAAGACGGTCAGAAAAGTAGCAGCTATGCTTTAATGCAGCAGTATGCAAGGTCTTACACTTGGGGAACAGCAACCACAAAATAACTTGTACACGTGATGGAGTTTAATTAAAAATAGTAGAGGAAGGAGGCGATGTGGGAGTTAAGATTTGAGCGGAAAATAACTTCTCTGAAACAGACGGCCAAGAAAGCCCACTGTGTCCCATCGATGATTTTTGAACAATATTCTGGAGCGATAGGGAAGTCATAATGCCACTGTATAAGGCAATTATAAGACTGCCTTTGGAATGATGTATCAACGTACGGAAACCTCCTTTTAAGAAAGGCATCAAACTTCTTGAAATGGTCCAAAGACGATCTCTCAACTCGCATGGTGAGATCAGCAACTGGAGACCTTACGAGGAAAATCTTAGATTAAAAGAGCTTGGCAACCAGGCACTTTACAGGGGACCTGATTGAGGTTTATAATGCCCTGAGAGCGGGTTAGTAAAATTAATGAAGGCGAAATTTTCACTGGTATATTGAATTCCAGAAATAGGGATCATAAATTCGAATTACAGACTAGATTTTTGATTAGACTGATCTTCTCAGTGATGATAGGATTTGAACTGGGGTTTTGTGTCCGGGGTGTACAATATATGAATTTTCTGCCTATTGTGGAAGTTTTCTGTATATATAACAGAACATAACATAAAAATAAATTTCTTACTTTTAACGAAATGAATATATATTTTTAAAAAAGTTCAGGTTGGATGAATGACTTCGACTTTCTCCTTTCTTCTCAGTTCTCTCTCAAGTGTTATGAAATCGTTAATCAAATTTCATTGAAGGATTATACAACCTCAATTTTTAACAAACACAGTCTATCTATTCCTTTAGTCAAAAAGCAATCAGTTTCTCCACTTTATAGTCGACTTCTTGTAGGAATGGTCTGAGCGGTAGCACAGTGGTATCGTCACCATTCTCCCCACACCGAATGGAAAAGGTCCGGGTTCGAATCCCGTCACTGATGGGGGGGAGGGGACTTTCATGGGCTTTTTTCAATTCCTTGGGTGAGTTAGTCGGCCTGAGGAGTAGATATCAAGGTTTCCTCCAGGAAAAACTGGGGTCTAAAAACGTTATTAATCAGTGTATAGTTTTAAATTCTAAAGAAAAGGAGAAGCCTAAGAATAAACGAACTAAAGATATTAACGAATTTATCATTACTGTGTGATGTTAGCAATAGAAGTGGAAGAGCGCGCTTAAAAGAGTGAATCCTGATTTTCAGTCTATAAAAAGAAATCATTTAGAGAAATAACAGCGCATTAGGTCTAATTATAGTTTAAGGGAAACGGTACCGAACTACAAAAAAGCCATGGATCTTGAAAGACATTTTATGGCTAATGACACTGAAGAAATCTGCTTAATTAGATGTACAGAAGCAGAAATAGATCCAGTTCCTTGCAGAAAGAAAAATACAATAAGCTCTTTGTAATCCAGCAATTCGGAATTCTTTAAATTTAGGCTCATTTAAATAAAAAAAATTAACAAATTAAAATACAGAAATTAAGAAATCAAAACGTCACTCTTATCAACGACCCTGTTTGTAATTAAGAATCTCCAAGAATCGGCGAAAAAAGAGTGAGGCGTCTTTCTTTAAGTTGCTTACGAGATTATCTTGTCTTTTAATCTGTTTTTTTTGCAGCCAGCAGGATTTAAACTGCCTAGATAATTCAACAGTCTTAATTTTCGCAGCAGAACAGACTTGCCTTTGAAATGAGTTGCCCTATTATTGCACTTCTTTCAAAACGACGGTCTCTCCAAAAGGTTAATTAGCCATTAGTTTAAAAGATCGGACTAAGATGACAGCATGTTTGAGGACTAGCTTAACCCCCCTATTTAAATAGCACGTGGTAGTTGTTATAAAGAAGTTCTTCGATGTAAGACACCATGCGGTATACAATATCAGATTTCAAAGTTGTACAACAACTAAAAGCTATGTGTTGAAAGTAGTGCAATACTAGACAACTCGTTACAAAGGTAAGTTTTTTTTCCTGCCACGAGAACGCCACTTTAATAATTGAAGATAGGAAAAGCAGAATTTAATCTGCATTATCTATGCACTTTAAATGAGCGCATAGATAATGCACTCATTATTTAAATCTGGCACCCGAAGGCGCAGGATTTTAAATATTTTACTGCATTAAGGAGTTTACTTATGCATGGGTAATGCACACACACATCATTTCTACTACCAAGGTAGTTTTAATGCATCGTTTTAATTATTTGGTATTGCATTACCTCGAATAAGTAACGCTCCACCTATGGAGAAGACTAATGTTACTTATTCTCTGCGGATACCACCACCCAGATGGTGCCGTTTGATAAATGGTATGGAAAAAAACAGTGTTATCCATATACTGTTCCTATTAGACTTAGAAAAGCAAAAAGGTGTAGGGAAGTGATAGAGGAAGGAAGAAGAAGAAATGCCGTCGAAAGAGGAAAGGGACTGTCACTCCTCGTACTCATCCACTGAACTAATCACTCATAAATCCCCCAATAGGCAACGATTTCCTATTATGGAAGACTGTTGTTACCTATTTGCTTTAACGAGGGCCCCATCAAGACTCCCAGGTACCGTTTTAAAGCTGATTGGCTTCTCATCGGTGGGTGGGAAGATGCCCAGTTATGAACTCCATAATATGAGAGATGCCTGATGGTGTGCGTGGTTTAACTGGGCAGCTAGCCAAGAAATATATTTTATTTTACTGTATTAGTATTTATCTAAGTTTCTTTGTCTATCCAGGTCAATCTTAGCTGTCCAAAAAGGTACTGTAAGCCCATTTATACTTGGTAGGCAATATAGTTAAAGTATTAAAGGATATCATAAATTTATAAATGTAATTTTTATTAACACAGCTTCTTGTTTTAAGATTTATTATATAATGTTCAGTTCGGTTTAAAAACCTTTAGAAACTAATTCTAAACAGCGAATCTGTTAAGTGTGTAAGAAAGAATGTTTTGACTTTCGACTTTTATCAAAATTGGCTCTATCCTTCTAGATAGCTGACGTCTTTGATCTTAAAACTTCGATTCAGAGAGTGTTTTTGAAATAGAAACGTGCACCGCATGCGCTTAAAAATACAGCGCTTACCAATTACAATCTAATTTCCCCAGTTGGTTTAAAAGCCATATTTGACTTCTCATAACGTCGCACCAAAAGCAATTACCCATCTTTTGTTAGATTTAGCGGAAATTAATTGCGACATGAAATATTAATACGAATGCCGCTGATATTTTCATTACTAAGCCACATGAGGCTAACTGGTTATTCCTTTTCCTTAATTGCAATCTATCCTTGGATCACGTGCATGGTTAACTGTGCCTTCACATTCCTACTGCAATTATCTTCGCTGTTACACCCAATAATTGTATTTAATAAGAAATTTCATTCACTTGGGTAACTTCATCCAAACTGCAGGTGAAATGTGAATTAGTTTCGGGATAATCTTTTTTTTTTTATATATATAGATTTCCTGCAAGTTATAATAATGCATTAAAATATCTGAGTGAAAAAAAAATAGAACTTTTTAGAATCTTTTAGCTAAATCGATATGGGAAATTAGAAAATTCTACAGCGCAGCATTTCATGCTGTGCAATAAATTCCACTTAGAAAATAAAACTGTATTTAATGAAATTAATAAGACAACAATACCTACCACTTTCTCTCTCTTTCTACGAATTTTTCTTTTTCTCTTTCTCTCTTTCTCTCTTTCTTCCCAACATTGAATAAAAAGTAATAATAATAAACTTAAACTATACGTACGCAAGATTATTTTAGCTTCCTTTATTTTTATTTTATTCAGCGTTTTGGTAGAAATTTAATTTTATTAAAGATTTTTTTTTAAATATAAAATTACTTTAAGTTTTCTGAATTTATATAAAAAATACATTGTTTTATTATATCTAAATATGCACTACTCAAGAGTTATGAATTTAAATTATATTAACATAAAATGTCATTTATGTGTGAGCATAAACTTTGCTCATAATTAATTTCTTCGTAGACATCGTTTATAATGAATTTAAATTTATTTTAATGTATTTAAATGAGAGTGACAACGTTCACTTGATTAACTTTTAATCCAGTCTTGATGTAAGAGTAACTAATCGAAGTTGTGTACGTTAGGTTTTATTTATTATCAAGAAATTGTCGTTCCACACTGGGCATTAAAATTCTAAAATAGGCCTAACGAAGGTTTTTATTATATACTGTATTTTAATTAGTTGAGGATTATCAGCGTTTTATAAAACTGAATTTTTATAAACCTGTTTAATTATTGTTTTAAAATAATGGCTTGAGAGAAGCAGTCTCTTTTAGTCTTGTTAGTCTTGAATTTTTTTTAGAAATAGCGAATTTTTTAAAAATTATTTTCGAGGATCTTTAAAGGGTATTATGTTATACTTTAAAAAATATTATTCTGCACATTTATAACATATTTCTGCTAGTTGAAAATTTGTTATATATTTTTTTTCATCCACAGGTCTTGCACCTCATCCTGTTGATGAATTTTTCAGGACATATATGCACTGCCAGTGTCCCACATCGAAAGATTTTTTTGTTTGTTTGTTGAAACCCTGTTAGTATACCAGTGGATACTAACAGGGTTGTTAGTATCCACTGGTATTGTACTATCAAGTACAGTATAAGTGGAATTATTGGAACACCACTAAAATATCGTACAACACCACTGAAATAAGATAGTGCAAACAGGCCGAGCTCCATGTGCCAGGAGAGTGGGCACCGAGAAGCAGCTGCCCAGGTGGCGACTGCTCCCTGGTGGCAAAGAGGCATAACATAAACAGCACATACCACAGTACACGCATTAATACTTCACAAACAACACATTAACCACACGACAGGCCTGTTTTATAGTTTGTATTTCAACACAGCGACATCAGGTGGAGATGGACGTATGCCTGGGAGCCACCTCAGACAGGGTATGCATTCATACATATGTGTACGAGGTCAACGGCAGGTTACTGTGTGACAGTTGACATTACAATACAATATGGGGAATGCACGAACAGTATATCCTAAATAACGATGCGCCGCACAGTCAGATATATGAGGTTCACAGAAAACGACCAAAGAGACACCCTCTGCTCACCACTGATCATCGTCGAAGAATGCTGTGGTGTCAATAACACGCTGGTTGGATACTGACGGACTGGAAATGAGTGTGCTTGTTGGATGAGTCCAAATACCTAGTGCAACACGCCAATGGCATCGTGTGAAGCACAAGCAACACGAGTCCATGGACCCATCATGCATGGTGCCCACTATCCAGGCAGAGGTGGCGATAGTTGCTTAATATGGTGCATGTTTTACTGACAAGGACTAGGATCCCTGGTATGTATTGACCAACGTTTCACTGATGACACCTACCGGCAGAATGGCAAACCCGCCCACAAACCTTTACAACTGTATAAGGCAATGCCTCTCTCATAGAAACATTACGGTGAGAGCTCCTTTCTGCCAGGTCACCCGCCAAGTATATAGGGGCTGCCCACAGGACTCTGTACTGGGTCCACTACTATGGAACGTGGTACTTGACGACTTACGCCACAAAGATCTCGGAAATGTAAACTTCCTGGCCTACTCCGACAATCTCGTCTTAATGCTGGCCACGTATTCCAGGGCTCAGCAGGAGGCATCGGGAAACCGGACTCTTTGGGTCCCTGCAGGAGTGGATCCCCCAAAACAACCTTCAAATATTATCCACAAAAAACTGCTCTATCTTGCTGAGGGGACACCTCCATCCGAACCGGTCTCCACAAATCAAGACCCACAACATCCATCCATCAAGTTTTTCTTTTTATACTCCGGGACGACCAAACGGTCAGAGGAGTTCACAAGATAGAGAGAATACAAGAAACAGCACCGCATTCAGCAGTCACGGGCTCGAAACCCGGTCATTCAAGGCACGTGTACTTATGCACCCGCGCGCCTGACCACTAGGCTACGGCGTTTGTCATGCAACTTAAATGTCTGGGACTGTTCCTCGATGGGAACCTTACCGGAGGGACTGGGGGCCGAAGCGGAGAACCCTCAGCCTCGTCTGCAAGACAGTATTCCTACTCGCTATAACCTACGCTGCCCCTGTGCAGTACAGAAAGGCCACCACAGCAGCCAATCGAAGAAAGCTAGAAAGCATACAATGCTCAATCCTTCTAGCCATCACTCGGGCGTGTGCACCTTCAGCTCTCACGCCCTCCAGGCCTTAGCGGGCACCCTCCCTTGGACTTGGAGGTTGTGCAGCGTGGCATGCTACACAATCTGATAAAATGAAGGTCGACCACCTTCATTGATGACACCACCGACCACCGATCCGGGAAACCTCTATGTGGAAAAACGACGACTCACCGCCTTCCTCCATCAGATCTACAACAACGCTAGAATGAAACAATCAAAGGTGCAATAACAAAGAAATTCATACCAGGGCTCCATATACCCCACCCGGAACCGCCATCCTGGTTTTCTCCAGGCTTTCTGACTACATATTTGCTGACCGGTCACGGCACCATGGGGGGGGGGGAACTAATCACTCTAGGCCTAACCAACAACCCGCTGTGTTCCTGTGGGCTCCTAGACTCCTGGGAACACATAATGTACCATACCCGCTATACGAAGACCTCCGATGCATACTGATCACAGCCATCCCTCTTATCCCGAAGAACAAGGAACACCATCTCCTGGACCTGCAATGCATTCTCAAAATTTGCCTAAGACTTCTTTGGGAGGCGTAGAACAATACTGTCATCATAATACCGACATTCCTCATGGGAAATGCCACCACGCAAACGCCAAAGGAACTAACCACACCACAATTTAGCACAGTGGAAATCAACCACAACTGGGACTGTCCCAAAAAAGACCTAAAGCGGACTGGATAGTGAACGTCGCGACTACAGTTCTTGGTGGGACTATGTCCCTGGTACGGCTTCCCACTTTTAGGATCGGACAAACGCACAACTGGACTCTCATGACCTCAAATCTCGGACTGGACTCCTCCCATGAATGACTCCAATAAACTGGACACCTGAAAACCACGACAACCTACTGGAGTGACAATTGGCAGTTACATTGCATAAATACCGTACTGGCGATCTGAGCCGGCTCCCTTGCTTGGCCCACTCTTCTTACCTCTCCCCGGAGGGAGGGAGGATAGAGTCCCCCTGTCTCTTCCTTGCCATCCCCGACTGTATCTGTACGCAAGCGAAGCCCCACACTTTCCAAATCCAACTCCATCGTCTAAATTACTTTCGCCCACCAATATATTCCGCCTTTTAAATCCTAGCGCTGTCCCCACTACCGAATACACATTAATTTTTTTTTTAGGTCCTAGCCACTGAAATCTCAGGAAATTAGGTGGCAGAATCTGCTAGACTGAAATGCAGACTACTGGGTGCTTCATCTGCCTCCACAGGGCAAAGTGCCTGTGGAGGCAATTTTTAGGCCACCCGAATAATTAAATTAATCTGTCCAGAATATTAGTGATACTTTCTGTATCACTACTATTCTGGACCAAATTGTAACTCGCAACCTAGCTGATAGCTTGTTTAACGCAGAAGTTTTAATTTCAGTAAAGAGGGAGAGTGAAAGTTTAAGACGCTATATGACTTCTGTTAAATGGAAATGTAGCATGGAGAGAACGAAAGAACGAACACACAAGTGAGAAAATACATCATCAAGTGACAGCTCAGGTGGATGAATAATTAACTCGGTTTAATAGAGCGAAAAAAAAAGATGGCGTGGGAAAGTATAGAATGATGAAAAGCCCTGGAGTGTAAAATAGTTCAGTTGATCCGTAACAACACCACAGAAATGATTAGACTGCAAAAAAGTTGACTATTAGAAATCACTGCTAAAGAGAGCGATGAGGCCGAAAAGTTTTACACTCGTGTGAATACAGAGAATAAAAGGGCAAATTAGATCGTATCTTCCGTGATGGATGCGGGAAGGTCACTGATATCCTATCTGATGAACTGAATGGGTACTTCTCATCGATTTTTACAGATGACTGCCCCTTCATGGTGAGGAGAAATTGTGCTAATGAACCACAGCTGTGAAATCAGCTGTATATGCAAATTACATAGGATTTTTTGCTAAAAAAAACATGTGGACCTTTAGGCAAGTATGCAGCTATTTTGAAGCAAGTGGCGAGAAAGTGTATTATTTCTGTTTAAGTTTGTTTTGTGTTTGTGGCAAAGCAACTAAGACCATAAAGTATCCATAAATCCTCCCTGTTTGTATTCCATGATCGGTTTGCTTGTTTTTATGAGATTAAAACTTGAATTTTCTAGACAAAAAGCGTGTGACAGTCTACCAAGAGCGAACAGCTCGGGCAATATGTCCAAAAAAAGCCACAAAATTTCTACATCCCCTTATACGGGATTCGAACTCAGACTTGTTCCGTATGGAGTGGAAGATACCACAGTATAGGTTATCACAATATTAAGATTAATTATGACAGCTTCACTGACTCAGAGATGATTGTCTTGGATTTGAGCAGCACCAGCGAATTTCCAGTTGTGTGTGTGTGTGTGTGTGTGTGTGTGAGAGAGAGAGAGAGAGAGAGAGAGAGAGAGAGAGAGAGAGAGAGAGAGAGAGAGAGAGAGAGAGACTATTGGAACATAGATAAATAAACGATATACAGGAAGCAACATACTCGCCAGCCAAAAACTTAGAAACCTTTGTTCAATATCCAGTGGGCCTCCTTCTTTACCAGAATTAAAACCTGTACTCGTCATGGAATGAATTCCACTAGTTGACTTCTTTGTTGTGACCATTATTCCTGGTTTAGACATCTACTTCCTGTATTGTACTTCTCCTCATTTTGAATCTTTCATAGTGGAACTAGAAGTGTCAAGTGGATCCTTGTAGATCATCATAACCTTATTTTGAGACTTTATAGTGCCAGCGATACCTTCATAGTATTGCATTGTGATATGGACATTACATTGAGAACGAATTGACTCTCTAAGAGGGAATCTGAGGTAATTGTACATCAACATTGTTAGTGGTATTGCATTGCAAATTGGTTGTGGGGTTGCCGGGAAAGCTGACTATCGCATAGTACAATAATAATAAAAAAATAATAGGTGTCTTCACGATTCTAACTTCAGATTTGATCTTTTTTCCATCAAGATGTTTGCCAAATGCTGTACTGTGGTCAGTAAAGAATTACGAACCTAATTGCAACATATAATCCTAGACATTCTCAAATGGGTTCAGATTTGGAGAATTAGGCAGCCACGTTAGATATTGGAAATTTTGGGAATGTTTCTTGAAACACTCAGATACAATATTTGCACGGTGGATAGTTGCTTTGTTGTTTTGAAAGAAGCCATCACAATCCGCGTAAAAATGAAACATTTCAGGGTGTTGTTGATCCCATACAACAAAAAGATAGTCATTGGAAGTAACACGACCTTCTAACGGAAAGAACAGACCCAATACATACAAACAGAACATACCTCATACCATGGTACCACTTCCAGCTGCTTGAGTGGTGGACACGAGACTGTCTGAATGCATGGCTCCATGAGATTTTCACGCCAACCTTTCACCCCACCATTGGTGCAAAAATTGTAAATCGAGACTCATGAAACCAAATGATCTTTTTCCACTGTTCCACATGCCGGAAATGTTGGTCATAATAATTCAAATATTTTTAATAATTTAAATATCTTAAAATAATTTAAAATTTTAAATTTTGGCTTAGAAAAGATAGATTCATTCGGTAAGCGAAAATGATGTTGTTCTACCAGCTGGAACATATTATAATCACATGTACAAGACAAAATGCAAAAGGTTGTAATTAATGGTTACTCTTCAGAATGGACTAAGATTATAAGTTAGGGTCTCCTGGCGATCCCACTTATAATACTAGTCCATTATTGTTTTTTATTGTCTTGAATATATATTGACGAAGTGATGGAGCAGGTTGAGCAGAATGAGCAGGTTGGAAGGATAATTATTGATCACAGCCAGCAGGAATTGATTTAAGACAGCATGGAATGAAAAAAAGACTTTCTGGTTATGATCCAGAAGATATTATTTCTCAACAAATCTTCTTGTCATCTGCAGACAGATGATGAGGAGGATTGTTGGTATTTTTGTTGTGGTTATTATAGGGTTTCAAACACTTCAGCAATTTGCACGTATTGCACGGTATATTTTGTTTGTAAATTGCATATGTTCTGTGGTCGATTTGTTTGTTTCCTAGACGAAAAAAACAGAATGTTCGGGAGAATAAATAATGCTATCCTGGCCTAAGCCCAACTAACTGAGCCACGTTGTCAAAAAGACCTTGGAAATTCCTTGCGTCATCGACGGGATTCGAACTCAGTCTTTTCTACTCGGTGTGAGGAGGACAGCGATAATACCAACTCTGCTATCTACCAGGGCCCCAATTAGATTACCGTGTCTACGTTAAAAAAAAAAAAAGACATAGAACTTCTTGAAAGGTTCCAAATACGGGCAACACCTGTTGAGATTGGCTAAACGGTGCCCAAAGAGAAGAAATATTTCGACCATATGGACTATAGAGCTTGGTAACTAAATGCCATAGAGGTGGACTTGAATGAGGTCTGTAAGGATCGGAGAGGGGCGATGAAATAAATAAAGGTAAAATTTACGTGGTATTAAATAACGCTAGAATTAGAGAGCATAAATTCAAATTAACTATACGAGCTGTTTATCATTGGGGTTAGTTGGAATCAGTTAAAGTGAGATATGATCCTGTTAACGTTAATATCCTGTGTGTATGTGTGTTAGTTTTAAGAGGGTACATTTAATGTTAATGTTGTTAATTATACCCTGTTTGTGTTCGTTTATTTGAAGATTAAATTAATATGCGCTTGCTTATACTTTTATTTTACTATAAAGCATGCACGTTCCTATCATTTATACACTATATAATAACTATGCACACACTGGCATAGTAATTTCAGCCATGGTAGGTAAGTTTTAATACGAAACAGAAATAATGAGTCCAGCTCACAAGCAGTCCAACCATCAGATGTGGTCCTCTTGCAAAACAAAGTTCGAAGACCAGCATGGCATGTGTAATTGCTTGTTTCTTTTTGTAATAACAAGCGCTTAAAATGCAAAGTGACTTCCCATGGAGTTATAAGGAACATTCGAAAGATATGCTAATGAGTTTTCTTAGCGTGAACACGCTAGTTCCTTTGCGCAGAAATTAACATAAATGAGTTTTTATGAAGATAAATAAAAGATGGTAAAATGAAAGAGCAATGAAATTGAGGGTGACGTGCATAATAGAAGTATGGAGTCTGTCTTTCAAGTTTTTTTTTGGGTTTAATTGATGAAACTGTTTCTTTTCAAAGGAATCCATTCCTCTTTGATGAAGAAAATGCACTGAAATTGTGTTCACTTATTCGCAGTGGAATAATTCCTTTGTCGAAATGAAAATTGAATTTTTTGTTTCTTGTAAATGTTGCAATCTTTAAAACATCACACTGGGGATATCCGGCATATTTTCTAAATTATAATAAATAAGAAAATCTCAAATGTTTTTAAATTTTTGAAATATTCATAGTTTATTATGTTGTGAATGCATCTCATTTCGTTAAAGTGCTGTATTCTTTGTGAAATAATCCGTTCCACATTTTTAATTCGTTCCAGAAAGGCGTCATCCACGCTGATACATCTTGTTGCTGCTCTAAACGCATTAATTTAATAAAAAGGTTTAACTTTGTTGAAAAATAACTTCAAAAAACTTTATATGTTTTCCAGCAATTTCCTGCGAACAATTTGTTGGCAGAAAACGTTGATGAATTCGCTGTTTTATTATTTTACAGAGCCTTCATAAAAGAGAGAAACTGCTTCTCTTTTGTTAATATGTAATACTAGAAAGGGAAAAAAATCTGAGTTATAGGAAAAGCGCATGCTAAGTGAAGAACATTTATTATCGTGCAGAAAGCTTTTTTTTTTTTAAAAGAAAGAATACTTAACTTGTAACTACAGTGCTAAATCCTAACATTTCCCTTCATACATTCTCAATTATAAAGTCAAATTTTCAAAAATATTTTATTATCGCATTAAAATGAGTAATTGAGATCAATAAAAGCTCATAAAGGTTTTCATGTACAATGCTTGAATTTTAGTTTGATTATTAATAACACCTTTCGTTGAATCGATTACTTCATAAAAGCTCTTGATAGAAAATATTCAGTATACATTTTCCATGATGGAGATCCGAGTCTGCCTCATAAATATTTACTCATATTTTAATTTTGTAATACAAGAATATCCCTGAAGGATTTTAAGCAATACGGGGAAATATTTGCCAATAACTCCTTTTTGAAAAGTCGATTATATCCAACGATATTCGAGAATAAGTTTTATAAAAGTTAGTACTATGATTACACATTTAATATACTTCAACTACACGTATCCAAAATAGTTATTTTACCTTACCCTTTAGCTTAATGTTCGTTTTTTTTGGTTACATGCTTTAGATGCGCCAAAGTTTCATCCTTTTCCATCTTTAAATTAAATTAAAGTCGCTACTTAATGTTCCATATTTAAGTTTATGTAAATATAATTAGCGGAACACTGCGCGTTTTTTAGGATGACTGCCATCTCCTGCGTCTACTTCTAAATCTGTTAATTTTTTTCCAATTATTCCTAAATTTTCTCAGAGGAAAAATAAATCTTTTCTGATGTACTCTTTTCGCTTTCCACATAATTAGTGTCCTTACATGAAGGCTGGATTTCAGGTTTATACAGACTTATAAGTTACTCAGGAGAATAAATAAATAAATATTTATATAAATGAAAATTAAGCAGATGACGCATTGATCTTTACATTTAATTTAAGCACGTGCATCTCGATATCAATAAACACATTGAATTTTTTGCTGCATTTATGAGCTTATTTTATTGGTCAAAATAAGCTCATGTTTCTCGATAATATCGCCATGGTTACTGACAACATGAGCCACAAAATAATATTTTGGTTATAGCTAGACAGAAAATGGTGTTAATGGCAGTTAAATATAAATTAAAGTTAAATTAATAAAGCCCTTTGAACTATGAAAATAATGAATAAATTATTAAATTACATACTATTTTATGTAATTTTTAATCAATATTAAACAAATAATTCATTAATCTTGTATAGGTACATTTCTTTGGCTCAACGTATCGAACATCGAATTGTAAAACCATATATTGCATTTTCTATTTAAATTCTTATATTTGATTCTACTGACCTACTTTCCAAAACTTTAAAAATAAACTGAAGAAATCTATACTAGAGTAAAAATAACCATTCTTGCTCAGTATATTGGCTAGGGTATCAGTATATGAGTATTATCTGTCAATATAGACTGTGTCATCGAATCTCAACGCTCTTCGAACTGTGCTAGTTTATTCCTAAGGCTGCACAATGCGTACAGACTTCGTTCTCAAGAAGTCTATCACCCTCGTGCACTCCACCATCGGTGTATTTATCTTTGAGGGCTAACCGGTCGTATTTTACTTGGCAGGTATCAGCTTCACTAACTTGTCGATGGTAACCAGTTGATATCATCTATTCCTTCCTCTCCTGCAACGAGAAATGAGCTGCACCGGCGTTCTGGTTATTATCACATCCCACGTGGCAAAGGGTCGTTGAACTAAAAGCGCTTCTCAAGCTACGAAAGTAGAGAAAGCGACAAATGTCGAGAAAGGATTTCCGTAAAATAGCCAACTCCCGTAGCTACGTGTACACGTAATTACTTCGGTGGCAGAGTGGTAATTGTAGATGCAGAAATTTGATAGAATCTTAAGAGAATACGCTCAAAATGCTTTAAATTAATGCTAATTAGCGTAATTTCCAAGTTATTATAATGCACTGTTTGGCACTATGAACCTCTTTCCACAAAATAAAACTTCTCCTTTAAAGATGAAATTCCCAAATGCGCATACTTTAGTTGCCTAGCAACTGAGTGATGACAACTTCGAAATTGTTCACAAATATACCGGGCAGTCTTTTATATTAGTGTTATGTGGAATCAAAAATTGAGTATATAAAATGGAATGCCAATGGAAAGCTAAGTTTTTAGATAATATCGATTTATTTGACATTATTTATTAATATATAAAACTTATAAAAATCTGTATTTATGAAATAGCATTTAATTAATTAATTATGAATTACAATGGATGCATATGATTTTTTTTTTTCTAAAAGATATACACCAAAAAATTGTTTAAGGGAAGTGAGGGAAAATATAAAATTTTTCAGCAGTAGGGGCTCCAAAATCTCAGTCTTGGGACTTCAACAGATCTAAATGAGCCACTGAATTTTTCCAAGTTAATCAATGTAATTATTAACATTTAAAAAACGCACTTCAATCCATTCGATCATGCTCCCTTTCTTCTATTTCTTCCTCTGTTCCTTCTCTGTTTGTAAAAAGAAAAGTAGGATTATCAATTTAAATGAGATATATTTAAATGAGTACACTGAAATGATGCATTGGAAGTTTCCTCCCACATAACGTTTTTAGACTAGGTAGATGATGGATTCCTCCATGGTTCGTTTCATAATACATGGTAGTGAGAGTAAGGGAGCAGATACTGAGTTGCTAATTGGCCTACAAGCGTGGAAAAATGAGCAGAGGATTTCGCTGCTGTTTTACAAAATTCTCATCAAATTCTACTCATTAAATAGTTCGTATTGTCTTCTGAATATCAGCTCCAACAGGGTTTGCATGTCCAAATGAGGACAGTGGTTGGCATTGACCGATTGGGATCTCAGAATTATTATTCACGATTTTTCACCAGGCTCAACGCAATACACAGCCGAATACACCTTTTATAACTAGAAATGGTGTTTTATTTTGGACCACTTTTCGATGGTTTTCCCTCATCTTGTTAACAAAAACGCAATCATTTGACAAATAAAAAAACCCGTCATATTAAACGCTTAGACAAAAAGCAAACACGTCATACGAGGAGTGATCATTTAATTCGCGGACTGGTGCGAGATTTTATGTTTACTGCGCGAACTTTTCATAACTGCCGCTGGAGGCGCTCTTCCTGATCGCTACTGAGCAGACTCTGTGTGAACATGCCAATACTTGTCGAGCTAGCGTTGCGTGAAGAGTATTTTTAGCCGAGTGTCACTGACGATCGTTTCTAAGCAAGTATCATGTTGGACATACAGATTGAACAGCGATATGTGATTCGTTATTGTGTCAGACGGGGTTTAATCATGAAAGAGATGAATGAAGCGTGTGGTAATTGAGTGTTTTGGTTAGACGGCCATATTCCGGTGTGAAATGGTTTCTCCATCAAGACAATGCCAGGTCGGCTAGTGATCACTGCCATAGATGCCGATGTTCTGCCACATCCTCTTTATTCACCGGACTTAGCCCAGTGTGATTTCTTCATGTTCTACGTCTGAAGAAAGCTCTGAAAGGCAAGCGTTTCACGTCCTGAACAATGATGCTCGCAAAGCCACAACGGAAGCACTTCGCAGTCTTTCGAAAAATGGCTTGCAAGAAGCATTTAATGCGTGGATACGACGGTGACGATAGTGTGGAAAGTTCAAGGGAGAGTATTTGAAGAAGGAGAAATCCACAAAAGATTCAGATGATGGCAATTAAGAAAAGATCTTGCACCAGTCCGCGAATTAAATGATCACCCCTAGTATAAAAACAAAAAATAAAAACAAACACGTCATATAAAACACAAAAGTAAACAAAAAACAAACAGGTAATATAAAAACAAAAGCCCAGACACTGCATAATATAACAAAACAAAAAAAATCACGCCATATCAATAACACAAAAAAAGAGTGTTTATAAAGCAGACCAAAAATAAATAAATGCTACATTAAAAAGAATGTTTCGTCGTTTCATTACTATTATAATTCAGCAGAGCCGTATGTAGAGCCAAAGCTTCAAATGATATCCATGGGCATCAGCTCAGGAAATAGCAAACTCCACGCACAGTACGATAATCTCGTGAAACTGGACCCTTTGATATTTTCAAGCTTACGTTGTTCACTACACTGAGTGGACACAAATCATGGGATACCTACCTAGTAACGGGTAGGCCCACCTTTCTCCCCGATAAGGGCAGTCACACATCGAGGCGTTGAGTCCACTAGTTCATGAAAGAATTCCACAGGTATTTCCATAATTCCGTTGCATTCCTGGGTGAAGGATCGAAAGCTCGAATGGACCTTTGCACAGCATCTCAAAGATGCTCCAAGGGTTCATATCCGGTGAACGGGGAGGCCATTCCATGGTGGTAAAATCTGCAGAATGCTCTTCGAACCATGTTCTAGTCACCACAGCTCTGTGGGGAGGAACATTTGTGCTGCTGGAAGAGTCCATTGCCCTGTGGGTGCACAATGAACATGATGGGATGCAGGTGGTCTGCAAGAATCGATACGTAACCTAAACCATTGGGAGATGCGTCTAAACGTACCAGAGGTTCCAACGTATGCCAATTAAACACGCCCTAGACCATTACCGACCGTCCACCTGCCTGAACAGTTCCTTGTTGACATGATGGATTCATAGTTTCGTGCGGTTTCGCCAGGTACGCACCCTTCTGTCCGCTCGAAATAAGTGGAAACGGGACTCATCGGACCAGGAGACCCGTCTCCAATCATCCAAGGTCCAGTGCCGATGTTCTTTCTCCGAGTTGAAGCGTAGAGTCCTGTGTCGTGGTGTTGGCAATGGGACTCGCGTAGGTCGGTTGCTCCCATAACCTGTTGATGCTAATAATCGATTGATTGTCTTAGTGGAGACTTTTCTGGCACCTCCTTCGTTGAAGTCGGCGGTGATTTGTTCCACTGTCGCTCTCCGGTTGCCTGAAACAATGCGAGGCAGACGGTCACGTTCATCCACCACCTTTCTCCTTCCACAGGGCTGTCCACGATGAGATGTTATTCCGGAAATGGCGTATTCCCAATACACTCTTGATACTCTCGAACGAGGATAGTGCAATTTCTGTACCACCTCAGCGATAGAATGACCCATGCGTCGTGCACCTACGTCATACTCTTTCAAAGTCAGTTAACTCACGACGTTTATCCATAGTGACATCGAATTACCGTCTACGTGAATGCAGTGTACCTATATACGTCTTGTTAGTGGAAGAACCCACCAAGCGGTGGGTTCTTCCACTAGCAAGACGAGTGACAGCGTCACGTTGCCCAGGAACCAGATATCCCATGAATTCTGTCCTTTTAGTGTATTAAAAGATGTGGTAAAGCTCGTATATTACTTAGCATACCATCGAATCGACTTGACTAATACGTTATTAACAAACGTTGCAGTAATGATATGATACACAATGTCGCATTACCATTTCACTATATTGAAAATCTACTCAAAAACAGTATTTTGTAAATACAGTTTTAAGGACTCGAATACAGAAGAGAGAGAGAGAGAGAGAGAGAGAGAGAGTCTTTATTGCAACTATATATACAAAGTGACTGCAATAATCTCATCACGGCCAGAGGGCCAGGGGGGGTTCACAGAGCAAATTTTGAAATAAGACATTTGCATTAAATTTATTTGAAATATAATTTAAAAATTAATAAGTTATAAATAGAACAAAGTTAAGTTCAATTGGTTAACTGAAAGGTTACACGGGTTAATTGCCATAGCATAGTATTTAGTATTTTCATAGAACATTGGACTTTATCTGATAAGAAAATAACTCAGAAAATAAAGGAGGCATATGAGCCTCAAAAGTCATCTGTTCATGTCGTGATTCGTAGAGCAAAACTGGCTGATTGGAATGTCACAGTTCTGGCTTGCCGACTCGTGAAATTGCTGATAGCTGACCCCATCCAAAGTCAACTGTTGGCGATGTTATCAAAGAATAGAAGCGTGGTGGCTGACACGCTCAAATTTCATCATAACATTACTGAAGTCCAGCAACACACAGGAAAATTATTGAAGCGCACTCCACGTGACCAGAGGATACTCCAAAGAACAGCGCGATAATCTTGTTAAACATCGATTGAGAGTTTTAAGAGTCAACATGGGTTGAGGTCTACGAACTATCGAGCTTCATAGTCTCGCATTTCATGTGAGAGCGGCGGCGCATAAGCCAAACTCAACTAACCTCAATTAGCGGTCTTGCCTTTCAGGGTGAAATAAAAGTTGCAATGGGCAGCGCAAAGACATTGATAACATAATCAGTCACTGTTCTGCAGAAGTAACGAAAAGTGTGGAGAATGTCACTATGGCTATGAAAGGAGCGACACGCTTTTTACGTGAGTGGCAGTTATATGACTGAAACGGAAGTGATACGGATTCTTTTTGGAGGATAGTGCATATTAGTCTGATATTTTGCTGTGGAATAAACTGATATTTTGTTCTTGGAATCATGCGAGAAAGTATGAACGCAGAGGTTACAATAAGGAAGACTAATGTTAAAATGTCTTAATATATTATGCTATAGTCAGGAGAAAAACAACAGACGGTTCAAGTAACTTACTTGTCATCCCATTTCGCACTAGAGCTATGGAAGAGAAGGTTTAGGGAGTGACACACCATATCAACAATGCAAGACAGCAGTGATTTAATCTAAAAGCATGAGCGTGCAAAAGATTGGCTCAGAGGATCATTAAACAACTTTTGGGTTGAATTCGAACTTCGGATTCAGGGCCAGCCAACACGCCCTCAATCAGTAAACCAATTGACCGCTGTGTTGAAGGAGGAATGGATCAAAATACCTCTTCCCTGTTATCAAAAATTTGTTCGGGATCTGCTGGCGAGAATACAGAATTGTTATTATAATCTGATGGTGGTAGACTATTATTGTCAAAGTAGCGTTGTCCGTTTTGCTCATTAAATCAATATATTTACCTTGACGTAGCTGTAATGACATTAATAATACCAGAAGAATCCACCTAATAAACAGTAATGATTAATAAAGATTATGTAGTCTTTCATGCAACATTCATTGTAAGTTGCTGCAGATTAGAAGCCGTGAAACAGGTTCATCAATATCTCATAATGTACTGGCAACGTTTCTAAATTCTTAAACGGCTTATTCCTTTCAGCAGCCACTTGATTGGTGCAAAATGGCAGACAGAGAACATCTCGAAAGTTAGTCCATTTTGTATTTATGTTAATGGTAAACTTCAACTCTAAAGTTGAGCGAAAGTCTCTGTTGATTGATTGGTTATCAATGTCACAACAAAATGTCATTCATTCGCTTTGTTTGTGTGGTTTAGTTGTTTATGGCCACTCTGCCCACTGGAAGACGATTACCTGGAAAGTCTTCCCAATTCCCATCCGCTGGAGGCACTACAATATCAGTGGATGCCAACAAATCCCGTACCACTGGGAGCCAAACCCAATCATAAAATCCCTCCTCTAGCAAAACTGGAGGCAAAATCCTGTGCCAAAAGGAATTAGATTAAAAAAATAACTTAGGTTTTCTCCTTCCCTGAGAGAAGAAGAAAATCTAAGTTAAGGTTATATACAAACAGTTGTGAATGTCCCAACAAAGAAGTTCTGGGGGAGGTCTAAGCCGAGCAGATCAAACAAAGTAGATAGATCTTGAAGTTTTCACTCTGCAGAAAAAACAAATGGAGACCTGGATTGTAGATTAAATCTTCAAGGTGATCTAAAGAATTACCCATTAGAAGCTGTAACTTGTGATAACCACATCTGAACAGTCTTCACAAAGACTGTTGAGAAGTGGTTTGTCTTAAGAGGGTCTGTTTCCTTTTATTGAGTTTGCAAAACAATAAACGAAGAATGGTTGGCAGCTAATGCTATTTCATTGTCTTGTACGAAGCTGTTCATTGAATTTTGTAACTTAGACCTTGTCTGAGTATGCATTGCAATATTATAGTACGTGCATCCATGTTCGTTCAGCACCGCAACTGTAGAACGAGCAGTTAGAAAGACCAAACTGAAAAAGTTCAAAGTTAATGGAGCCATGTCCTGCCAATAAGAATGTTGTCGTCAAGATGGAATAAACCATCTACGAACCGAACAGTTGCATTTTCGTTTTGTCTCCTGTATGAAGTATAAGTGCATGTGATCAAGGAATCGACAATGATAATTCTGTCCCCTAGTCGATGGGCCAATGGTGGGCGTCCAAGCTTTATTGATGGTGGTGGTGAACTTACGCTGTCCTGCTTTGCTGGAGCCGATAGATAGAAACTAGTGGACCGGTTGACCATTGACTTTAACCAGAGGATGACTAGCGTTTTTACAAAACCACCATCCAACGAACCCTCCTCCTTATGGGCTTCTGGAGTAGGCGCCCGGTCATGATACCAATGCTCGCAGTCAATGGTCTCCAACCACGCGTAAAGTTTACATCTGAACAGGGTCGTTAGACCAGTGACGACTCTAAAAAGTTGCCTTTTCCGATGAATCAAGTTTCCTGCTATGCCATATAGACGGTATATGTTGTTGTTGTTATTTGGGTTTTAGGAGCATTAGCAACTAAGGCCATATTGCTCCGGGGATATGCGGTGGTCATTCCCTGACCTTTCCGCATCCTCCGTGTTTGGTGGTCACAGGCTAGAACCCTGGTCTAATCAAGAAGCGTGTGCTATGCATTGCTGCTCCTGCCCACCTGGCTAAGGAGGCGCCAGACGGTATATGGAAGGAAAAGAGACAAACTGGAAAGAGGAAACACATCTCTAGGATTACGTGGATCAACAGATCCAGCGTTTGGATCCTCCAACACAGACTGTTTTGACCGGACAGTGTACGAACTTGAAATTGTGATTCGTCGCTTGTCTTATTAACATAATTCATGTAGTGAATTCCGAATTCAGTTCCCCTATTGAGTTCAATAATAGAATTTCCAAAGAATGCAGCGTTATCTTGATAAATACCCAAATATGTATGTACAGTGTTCTCCTCATAACTTCAACACTTTTGGGACATTCAAGACGTAGAGCACCACTCTTCAACACTACGGTGTTGATGTTATTGGACATCCTCTTACTTTTCAGTAGGAATTGTAGAGGAGATCGCAAATTACGAGTAACTTGAGAGGATGTAATAGTGGACTATCTGTAAATGAAGTTCATTTTTTAACTGTTTTTTTTTTTTTGCCACTACTTTCTTAACAACCCTGGTATGATCCTGTTTATGTACAAATCTTTTGGTAAGTCTGTTTCTTTGTTTTTTGCTTACTTGAAAAACGTAAAGGCTATCCTAACGTATAATCCTTCACAAATACAATGTTATTAAACCTCTTGAATCTTAACATAATTTCTTGAGTTGATGCAATTGTTTTATTAAGAATAATAAGAGGAAACTTAGTTTTGAGAACTTGTGTAGATTGAACTATCATTCCCCCAGTTGGCAACGATAAAATATGTAAAGAACCAACTGCTTCCAGGTTTTTAAAAGTGTTCTTAACTTCTCTTAAGAAATTTCTCTCTATTTCTCGCATCTTCTCAATCCTTTTAAATTTTTCTCAGAAGAAACCGTTTGTTATTGGCGCGGATCTTTCTTTAGTTGGAAAAAGTAATGCAAATAAACATTACAACCCAGGACAGCCCTTAAGGTTCGCATGAATTTGGGGTGAATCAAAGAACTTTTTTGTTGAATAATTACTAGCGAAATACAAGTGTTTGTCATATACTTCAAAGTCTGTTTTATAATCAGAGAAACCGGAGGACGCAAAAACATCTCTTGCAGCGTTCCTGATGCATTAGCAACTACTCCACCAGTTTTCTCTTTTTTGCACAAAGGTCGTGAGGAAGCCACCCGCATCAATCAACTAACTTTTGCACAGTTCTAAGAGTTAGTGGAGAGCCAAACTTCGCACTTGCCAAGACGCTGAAATGAAAAAGGCTTTGCTAACTGTGCCCTTAGGAAAGAATTTCTTTCTTCGCTAGTTTTGTAAATACTTGGCCGAGATTTATTTTTTTGTTCCCTTTTCAGTATAAACTTCTTAAACTTTTATCTGAAGGAAACAGAATAAAATAATCCGAGAGAAGAAAGGAGAAGAAATATTTACGCGCAACTCGTGCAGCAGAGACGATGAGTAAATTTAGTAACTCATTATGACTTCCCTGAAGTGAGTGCGGATGCGCATATGTTTCAAGTGAGCAACAGATATCTGTAGTGATCGGAAAGGAAGAAAGTATTTGTGTTTCCAAGCAGCAGGAAGCTGTCTTCATCGATTATTGCGGGAATGGAGTCCCGTGGAAGCACTCTGTAATAAATCACTTCCGCTTGCGCTGCGCGTTCAGAGCTCATCTAATACAGATTCGATTACAGTTTTCGCATAAGGGCGCGAACAAGGTCCGTTGCTCCTTCGATCTATTCGGTCCTCCTGCCTTTCTATTTATTTATTCTTCCCTTCTTTTGTCTGTTAATTTTTTTCATCGCAGTCTGTTCATTCCTACCAATCTCTCTCTCTCTCTCTCTCTCTCTCTCTCTCTCTCTCTCTCTCTCTCTCTCTCTCATTGTCTATTCACTTTTGCTGTCTTTCTATCCTTCCTTCCTCTATCTATCCATTCATATATTCATACATGCCTCTCTTCCACCAATTATATATTCAATTTTCTCTCTCTCTCTCTCTCTCTCTCTCTCTCTCTCTCTCTCTCTCTCTCTCTCTCTCTCTCTCTCTCTCTCTCTCTCTCTCTCTCTTGGGCGCCTCCGTAGGCAGATGGGAAGGAGCACACGCTTCTTGATTAGACCGGGGTTCGAGCCCGTCACCACCAAATACGGAGGATGCGGAAAGGTCAGGGAATGACCACCGCATATCCCCGGAGCAATATGGCCTTAGTTGCTAATGCTCCTAAAAACCAAATAACAAACAAACAAACTCCCCTCTCTTTTTCTCTCTTTATCTGTTCATTCATCTCTCTTTCCCCCTCTCTTTTTCTCTTCATCTCTCTCTCTCTCTCCCCTCTCTCTTTCTCTCTTTAGCTGTTCATGATTCTCACTCTCTCTCCGCACCTCCTTTTTCTCTCTTTATCTGTTCATTCCTCTTTCTCTCTCCCCTCTCTTTATCTGTTCACTCCTACCTCTCCTCTCTTTTTCTCTCTTTATCTGTTCATTCCTCTCTCTCTCTCTTCAGTTTTGCTGTCTTTCTATCCTACCTTACTCTATGTATATATTCACTCATCTATTCATCCCTTTCCCCATCTGGGCATTGAGTTTTCGTTTCTCTCGCAGCCTCTCTCTCTCCATTCAGTTTTGCTATCTTTCTACCCTACCGTACTCTATGTATATATTCATTCATCTATTCATTCCTTTCTCTTCTCTTGCAGCCTCTCTCTCAGTCTCCCCCCCTCTCTCTCTCTCTCTATTCAGTTTTGCTGTCTTTCTACCCTACCTTACTCTAGGCATATATTCATTCATCTATTCATCCCTTTCTCCACCTGGGTATTCATTTTTCCTTTCTCTAGCAGCCTCTCTCTCTCTCTCTCTCTCTCTCTCTCTCTCTCTCTCTCTCTCTCTCTCTCTCTCTCTCTCTCTCTCTCTCTCTCTATTTTTGCTGTCTTTCTATCCTCACTTTATCTGTTCATTCATCAATTCATCCATTCCTCCCTTCCTATATTTGTCTATTGTTGTTCTTGTTATTTGGTTTTTAGGAGCATTTGCAACTAAGGCCATATTGCTCCGGGATATGCGGTGGTCATTCCCTGATCTTTCCGCATCGTCCGTATTTGGTGGTCACGGGCTCGAACCCCGGTCTGATCAAGAAGCGTGTGCAACGCACTGCTGCTCCTGCCCACCTGGCTACGGAGGCGCGATTTGTCTATTCATTCTTCCTCTGTACCTCTTCACTTCTGTCTATTCATTCTTCCTCTCTACCACTTCATTTCTGTCTATTCATTCTTCCTCTGTACCTCTTAATCTCTCTCTCTCTCTCTCTCTCTCTCTCTCTCTCTCTCTCTCTCTCTCTCTCTCTCTATCTATCTATCTATCTATCTAACCTTCCGAACAGGACGAAATGTTCCAAATCGGACGCAGACATCCAGTGGAGACTATGGCACAACATCCTTCCCACCCCAGTCAAGCTACAAATCTTCGAGTTACGCTCCTCAAACTACTGCCTCTTCTGCTCCACTCCAGGTACCCTGGAACACACATACCTGGCGTGCCCCGTGAACAAGGAACTCGTAAAATACGCTTTGGATGCAGCAAAGCTTGCCTGCAACCACGCCCACACTCCGGAGGACTACTCGTACCTACTTCACTCTGAGCAGACAGCACACACCACCTGCAACTTCCTATTCATTGCGGCCAAGGCCGTCATTTACAACTTCTACTTGAAGCACACAAGAAGCAGTGACGACGTGCCTCCTGTCGACACATCGGCGCAACATCTGAAGTGGAGCCTACGGAGGAAGTTGCAGAGCAGACTTCTACTCGAATTCCACAGCAAAAGACCAGAAACTGTGGATCATCTTAACAGAGAATGGAACAGTGGCGGTCACCTCTTCACCATCACTGAACAGTCCATCACCTTCAACGTGTGACACTTAATATGAGAATGATCCAACGCCAAGAAACTGTTTTCTTAATTCCTGAAATTGAAATGTTGAAACATTTGTATTTCATTCTAAAAAGTTTTCTTTATCTTTCCTTTTTTGCTTTGTACATAGAATGTAAATAGTTGTTGTTGAAAATGTATCTACTGTTCACGTTTTATTAAATAAAAAAATATATATATGTTTTTTCTGCCATTCCTTCATATATCTATCCAATCATCTATTCATCCATTCCTCCCTTCTTCTATTTATCCGTGCATCTATTCATCCTTTCCTCTCTTTTCTATATATCCATTCCTCCTTTCCTCTATCTGTCTGTTCATTTTTCGTCACTATGTGTTCATGCCTCTCTCTCTCTCTCTCTCTCTCTCTCTCTCTCTCTCTATTCTTTTTTTTTTTGCTCTGTTCGTCCTCTCTCTCTCTCTCTCTCTCTCTTGTGATTTCACCATCTAATTTCAATTCGAACGAAGTTTATTAATAATTTCTTGCGATATCTTTATCTTCTGTCACTGTTCTCTATAAGTGCACGTCCTTCTATTTGTCGCTCTGTTGTTTTTCTTTTACTCATCCTTTCTGTATGTCCTGCAATCATCCGCATCCCTCCTTTTTGTCCACCGTATATTTATCTATTGCATTTCCTACCGCAATCTGTCTGCATCGATTTATCCCACGTCACAGTTACCAAACTGTCAGTAACGCGATTACTGCAAATCGTAACACCTCCCTCCCTTCTCCTCTTCTCATATAAGTTTCTTCTCCTAAATCCTCTTGCCCGATAATCGATGAATAGATTATCCACGTTTCGAAATAACGATGCTGATGGTTAATCGAAGTAATTACGAGAAATAATCCTAGAATTCGTGAAATCAATAGTTTGATGTTTATTTAAAATCCCCAGATGTTGAAAGTTAAAATATTATTAATACTAAAAATACCAGATAATTGAATAACTTTAAAAGGAAAACAAAGATGTGGTTTGGGACGAGATCAGGATTTGGTAAACATCGTCGAAATTCGCAAATGAAGAGGATGCCATGCCGATTTTTTCAATTGTTTCTCATAAAGGAAATCAATGGAGAAAATCAAGTTAGGAGAAGTCCTGCACAGCTCCACTGCCTTGATCGGCAAACAGTAGTGCGAACTCTAGTGTTTGCACTTAATTGCGCTGGGAGGAAAGTTGATTTTTTATGCTGTAGGGATGGTGGCCTTCCGTGTCATCAAAACGCTTCCTTTTTTGGTTAGCTCGTTTGGTTTAAATAAAAGTTTTCAAACTTTGCTAAAACTAGAAACTGTGCGCCAACATTGTTTTATTGTCAGCTTGATTGACAGTGGATAAAATAAGTAAAGTAATTGTAATCTTTAAATCCACCTTCTACGCAGAATTATAAGAAAGATTATTTGTAATTGCAATCTTTAAATCCACTTTCTACTCAGAAATTAAGTCTCAAACACAATGATTGTAATATGTGTAAACTAGAACGATAAAGTATGGTTATCAGTTATCCTTTGTCGAAGTGGCTTTAGGTCGTCCAAGATCAATTCTTCATCATATAGTTTTCTTCTTCCTATAAGTGTTTCCCGTTTATCATAGTTTTCATTCGACATCTAGTTGTTCTAATATCATCCGCATGGAATCCAACTGAACGTTTACAGATGGCAGTTTTAAACCTAAGATCGTTATGCTAGAAAGAACAAAGGGTCTCAAGGACGAACCTTGGAAATGTCTGTGAGCACCTGAAATAAAGGACGTAGACCCATTCAATTTAACCGAAGTTTAGCGATTAAGAAGGAAACTATTGATCGGTACATGTAAGGAAGCTTCTAATCTCGCTGTGTAGCGGTTATAGTCACTTAGCTTTCTCATCATGTGAGAGAAAATTGCGGCCAAGTTTGTTGATCTTCTCCCCGAAGTATGAATGTTTCATTAAGCAGACACAATTGGATTTGCTCAACGTAAGCCCAGAGGCAACAAAGGCTATGAGGCGTCAGTATATTGTGTCTCCCTCCCGAAAGTATTCTGTTTTGGTTTGCAACTAGTGGACGCCGGCTAAATACAGAACGTAATCCGCCTTTGTTAGATCATTTTTATGGGAAAATGACTTCGAGATTAGCAGATATTTGTTAATAACCGGTACAGTATACTGCAGTACCGGAACAGTATAAGCCATATTTTAATATAAAAATGAAAATGCACTAACTGGCTGAAAAATGCGAAACGTTTTGCAATTGGCGTCAAAAGGTGATTAAGCGTACGATATGCAGATGTAGGTTGTCACATAATCGAAATGAGCCAAATAGAGTATGCTGTCCAGGAGCTTTTTAGTGGACCCGGTCATGGGGAAAGACAGGTGATCATTCCGATATTCAGAAAGGTGTTATTATTGGAGTATGTTCAGCAAGGCGCCACAAATGAGAAAATAAAGAAACAATCATTGTCGATTCGACTGGAGCGGTTCCACCATTGCCAAAACTGGACTGTGGAACAGTCAAAAAACACTACGTTGTCTGTACGAGCTTCGCGCTTATACTTCTTTGCACCCAATACCTTGAAAGTGTGGCAAGAACCTCCTGAAGCCATGCATCCAGACATTCTCGTATCCGCTACTCAAATGTCTTAAGATGGTACTTGAGATGGTACTTCATTGCATGGAGTACGTTCTATTGTTACGGACTGGGTCGGCTCGTATGCAGTTAGAAGGTTGTGTTAATTCCAAGGAATATCCTTCTGTAATAACCCTTCACCTTGTCATGCTTCATTTTTACCCGGATTTCGATGGATTCTTTCAAGGCAACAATGCAACTATCCACCATGCAAAAATTTTATCAGAATTGTTCGAGGAACACCAGATTTTCAATATCTGCCTTGGTCACCTAATTCCAGGTTTTTATCCAGCTGCGAATGTCTGGGATCTATTGGAAAAGGCAGCTCGGCTTCGCAGTTCCACCGACCATAATACAGCACCTCACAAATATCCTGATAGAAAAATGGTCAAATATGGAGCTGGACTTCCTCAGACACCTAATGGAATTCATGTCGCGTGCCACCTGTACGTGCTGTATTTCGGGCAAAAGGTGACCTTACTAAATAAAAGTTTCTAATTTTGGATAGTGAGTGTAGAAGATATGCAAGTAAAAGTATGAAACAGTACTAGAATAAAGGGGTAAAATATAAAATATCAAAACTTCGAATGCAATGTTCTATTGCTTATTGATTTTATTAATGTTTATAGCACTCATATGTTTTATTTTAACAGTTATCTTTCAATTTAAATTTAAATAGAAATTCAAGAGTAATCAGCTTTTATATACTAGGGGTGTTGTTATGTATCTGCCATATCTAATACTATGTCAGCATTTGAGGGGAAAAGATATAAAATCGAAAAGTTACTTTGATATCTATCTCGCTACCCTTATGGTGCACAAAGGTAATCAGATCCCATGTAGTACCATATGATCCGATAACCTATGATAAATGTAGTCGATGTCCAAAGAAATCCCCCATCTAATCAACTATTCTGATGGCTTCACCATCTTGAGGAAAGAAAAGACAGCGGGCTAGTCTCCATACAAAAATATGAGCTTGACTGTCTGAATTAAAAAAAAAAAAAAAATACATCAAGTTGTGAAGTTTAAAACAACTTCGTGGTAAATGTATTTCTTAAAGCGATAGAAGGACTGGATAGTTGAATGCAGCTCAGCAGCTAGCCTGCCATTTTATTATCGGAGGATACCGTTTTCAAAAGAATCATAGCTGATATAAATTACTCTGAATTTGATTTATTCTCCACACCAAAGAAGATTGCAAAATGAAACGAAGAAATATTCAAGTTGTAAACAATATTGTAATGGAATTTGCTCGCAGCTCAGAAAATTCGTTTCCGATCGAAAACGTTTCAAATGAACTTACAGATAAAATAAAATAAAACAAAAACTATCTGCCTCTGAGAAGTGGAAAAAAAGTGGGCGACAATGATCCTGATTAAAATCTGATTTAACCGGATGTTGCGTCACGGACACATTTTATTAAAATACATGCAAAAATAAAACGATACAAATTCATATTAATTTTATAATTTTTGTATTTAGTGCTTGCTGATATTCGAAATAAAAAATCCGTTTGATAAAACCACCGTGATATTTAATAACTTAAATTACCCTAACCGAAATTAATTAATTTAATAGTGTCCTGCATTATTAAATTGCTTATTTTCGGGAAGCCATTAACAATCATTTGTTTATCCTCTTTTAAAACTAGTTGTCTATATATTGGTCTATTTAATACTAAAGGAAAAAAAAAAATTAAACGAATTCTCCCTTGTTCGTTCACCATGTGGTTTCAATGGAGTCCAGTTGTATTTAGAAATGTTTTTTGTCCACCATAATTCCAACCATAATTCCATCTTTATGAAACAAATAAACTGGTACATTCATCATAATGCTCTAACATCTCTCTCTCTCTCTTTCTTTTTTTCCCCCTATAATATTTATCTGACTCTTCTAGGTTTCGTGTTGGTCAGAAGCAATTTCCCTTGTCCATTATCAGTTCATCACGAACAAATGGAATCGTCTCTGCTGGCAAATACAAGAAAAATTTCTTTCCACATCACCAATAGACTGGAGAACACATATCTCGTGGTAGACAAAAATTGCTTTCAGAGAAAAACGCTTACTACAATATGGCGATATTATAATAACAAAAGAAAAAATCGATCCTATTTTTAGAACTTTTTTGTTATCGTGTACTAATGGACCGCTGTAGGCAATCAAATCCAAAACAAAGAGAAAATAGCTCACTTAAAAAGCGAACACTGCAAAGCCAGTGGAAAAACACAGGCTTTGGGAAAATGTAATTTTAACTGCAAATATTTGCAAATTTAATAAGAAGTCTGCATTTAAAGTTCAGTTATAGATATAGTGGCTTAAAATTTACGAAATAAGAAAAATAAACCACGAATGCGAATTAATGATACCAAACCTGAAAATATCTTTTAAATTTTAATATAAACGTATGTATTCTTAAATATTTATTCTATAAACTAAATATCCTTTTTAATACTAAAATATTTAACTCTCCGTGTAATAATTAAATAAGCCCCCATAGTAGGAAAAGTTTATTACTTCTATATTTTCATTTTTGATTTTTAACTTTTAATTCCTCTCTTACGAATATAATGGGTTTAGACCTAAATCTGAATTTGTTTTAGCTGCATTAACTCTGTTTTTATAATTGGAAATCTTTAGGCGCTGTTCATAGATTTCTTATGTTCTTTGTAATACTGGAAAACTAGAAGCCCAGTGAAGTCCTGCCAACACCTCATTAACGAAGCCACCAAACGTGGTACCTTGCTAAGTACCACTTTCATTTGACCACGCACCGGTGTGAATTAACTTTCGAAGGCAGCAATGGCCAACGAAAAATGTCAGTAATACAGCATCTAACTGGTAGAGAGATTTCAATATGCCAATCTCACAAGACTGACATTTGCAATCTATACTGATATGTGACATTAGCAGACCAACTGGCAAAGTCAGATGTCAGTTGTCCATATTACTAATATTCCTACAAAATTTCTTCTCGAAGTGGGACACCTGTACTTAGTAAGGAGAATTCCCAGTGACTCTGCTGGTCCTACAGATTATCATCGCTAGGAATCCAACGCCCGGTTTCAGGCTACCACTAGAAATCTGTTGTGTTTTCTCCCCACAGCGATCGTTGAAAACTCGAAAAGGAGGATCCAGCTTCCAGCTTTAGCCCTGCTTCAACAAGATGAGTGGTGCTCTGATGGCTCGAAAGATCCATCGCACTCCTGATAAAAATGAAGAATTGCAGAGTGACGTTGATCCGATATCAGAGAAATATATTCATTGGAGGTAAGAGGACCATTTAACGATATGGCGGGCCAGTCCATAAGGACAGAACATACCTCATACTATGATATCAGCTCTAATGGGTTGAGTTGTGAGCATGAGACGAGGTCCACGCCACATATTTCCCTATGAAAACTAAGTGTAAAATCAAGATTCGTGAGACTGCATGATCGTTTTCAGTTGTTCGTTAGTGACACCACTCCAGTTGAATATTTTGATTTTTAAAGAAGGCACACGACTACGAAGTACAAGAGTTCTTCAACTCCCACCGCATAGTTTAATTAGGAACGGGCTCTTTCTTTCTTTGCCTAAATTAAGGATCTTGTGACTATACCATGTGGCAACTTACATTCACATACCGTACCTTAATTATCCATTGAACCCAAACTGCAAACGTTTTCTAATAGTTTGTCAAGTGAGAGTGTGTGTGTGTACTCAATGAAGAAATCATCAATCATACCAACTCCTATTGTTACCTCTCGCAGTGATCACTTAGATCGTTGTATATACTTCCATTTTTGCATATACTTCCTGCTCCTAATAGGTGGCTAGGCAGCGTAGTTCGATTGCATACTTGAACAGTTTTAATCAATTGCTGTAACATAAAACAAAATATGCTATTTGTAACTCTAGGATCGGTGAAGTTAAACTCAACAGGTGCAACTTGTTTCGTAGAGGGATGGCTAAGAAAAGAATCTATTTAAGCCCCTGAAACAATGTGAAGAAACTAAAGGATGCACTAAATAACCGTAAAAAATATGCCCACTCTGAGATTAGAAAGAACTAAATACCCAAAAATTCCCCTTCGTATCAATTTCAAAAACTTCGATAGCCAGAACAGTCTACAGGGAGGAATTTGACGAAAGCCTAAAACGGAATCTGTTCAGTGTTTTGTTGAATTTTTGTCTCTTGGCCGATATTTCTCAATTCGTTTAACAGATAAGCTTCTTTTTTAATACTCCCACAACAAAAAGAATTGCTACTCTCTCAGATTAATCGGGCCACTTTGGGAATTGGCATTATTCTCCCAACGTCGATTACGCTCCACATAACCATAAAGATGTAGAACTTCAAATAAAATACGCCTCTTGAAATCTCTGACTACATAGTCAGACTATTCAGTTGGGAACGTAAGATTTCAAGCTTTTAAGTTCTCACTGCCTTGCAGCGATGAGGCTCGTTTGAAACTGCTGTAAAAACAGGTTAGTGACACATTAAAATGCAGAGAGTACCCAAGAAATTCAAATGAGAATGTTGGCTCTTAAGTTGCCCTCGCGATAGTACAGTTAGTAGAATCGCCGTCCTCCCCACATCGGGTGGAAAAGACATGAACTTGAGTCCCGTCGATGACGGTAGGAATTTATGTGGACCATTTTTCACAATGGCTGAGTTAGTCAGTCTCAGGCGAGGTTAGATTGTTATTGTTTTTCTTCGGAAACTTGGGATTTTTCGTCACCTTTTCAGTTGCTAATATAATACGATGGTCCCTCGAAAAAATGAAAACGCCATTTGTAATAATGAGAGTGGAAATCGATGTCATCATTTCATCTTAAAGTGCAGTTTAGATTTTTTGAGAGATTATCATTGGATGATATATGGAAATAAAGTCTACACGTACTGTTATCCAAGAATTAAATATTCCGGGTTCCTACATGGCAAAGTTCTTGAAGAAATGGGAATCCAGAAGTGGCAATAAGTCCACGAAACCACAAGTTAGGAGTGAAATATTGACTGTCAGGAACCCACGCTCCTTGACAGAGCTACTGAGCGGCCATAAACAAAATTTAAACGTATGCCCCTGAATTTTTAGGGAAGATGATAAACTCACAAACCTTTGATAACCAAATCAAATACACAGTCAGTGGATATGGTGCAAGGCACACCCACAAAGTTCAGTGAAAACTAGTTGTCTGGAACCACCAGTTTTTGTATGGAGGACGCCTGGAGAATTCTTACTGCGAAGAATCCATCTGTTATTCCATCTGTGAAGTTTGAAGTGACATGTCATGGTCTGTGGATGTTTCTGGTGATATGGACTATGTGCATAAAACTATGAATTTCACGTTCTACGTTGATGTTCTGGATAATTCTGTGTTCCCTACATCGTGGTAGTGACTAGTACACTGTCCAACGTCAAGCAAACTAAACGTCTTTTGTATGAATCGGAGTGCAAAGTGGCCTTTATCGTTAGTGGAAGAATACGTTAAAGAAATAATGGAGCACAATACCACCAGTTTTCTAGCAGAAATCAGTAAAAAAACTTCTACCACACACTGTCTGCAGGTATCATAGTGATTATAATCACCGTCCTCCCCACACTGTGAGGAAAAGGCCGATTCGAATCCCATCAATGACGTCAAGAACTTTTATGGACTGTTTCCATCCCACGGCTGAATTAGTCCGTCTCAGGCGAGGACAGCAATGGTTCCACCCTTCCAAAAACTTCGGTTTTATTGTTCAGAAAAACAGGCAACCCAACCAAGAGAACACACCCAATTTACAGACAGTAAATTGGGCCAACGCACTATTAATTTCTTTGAATAAATACATTCTTTGTTTGTAATTACTTGTCCCATGACTTTTGGTATGCTGGTGTACGCTCAGCATTGTGTTTATGCGCTTTGATGATTTTGTCATCTTGGCCTCCTCAATGTCATGATTATTCATCGTAGTTTAATCATGGGAAAACTCTCTCTCTCTCAGTAACCGCCAGGAGACTCGCGACACTTTCTTCCGGTGCCTACAATTGACTATAAAATAATAAAATAAAGCGATGATATAATTTTAAAGAAAAACACAAGACTAGATAACATCAAACATAATTTATAACCGCCTTCAATGTAAAAACACGCACTGAAACTGGAGTATCCCTCTGTTATGTATCCAATGTAATCAAATGGATTACAAACTGGGGTTCGCAGCTGACGCATGAGTTAAAAGTTTAGGATTACAGTCTACGCTTCATCCACAAACCCAGATTTCATCTTCATTTATAACAGTCAGAGTTAAAATGCATCTCACAAGAATATGATCAGTATTTGAATATCGTTGGTGAAGGTCGGGTCCATTAAAGCGTGAATAAATGGAGAAGTTGGCGAGAGATGTGCATTCAAATATTCGTTTTAAAAATAGAGAATTCTGCACGCTACGAAAGGAACTTACTCTTCCCTCTGCTAAATGTCATTTGTTATGTTATTCGACGCAACATCAGAGCAGTTAAATTAAATTAGTTTTATTGTGCTTTATTAGATTTTGTGAAACAAAGTGATAAAACGTAGAATTTCAAGAATACCTGATACAAAAGGAATAGTTGATCGCGAGACTGATATTCATAAAACGAAAACGCTAGTCGCACGAATTCAGCCTTATAAAAAACTTCAAAGTACTCTCCTTGGTCGTTGAGTGCAATTTTCAAATATCCATTCGAAAGCTGATTAAGAAATCCTTTTTTAGAATTTCCAGAACTTCGTCATTATGTCCAGCATCAAATCCAAATGAAATTCAGAAAAGAGGTGGTTTTTTTTATCAAAAAATAAAGAAATCACGTGGAACAAAATCTAGATTGTTTTGTTTGTTTTATGTTTCAGTAGGACATAAAAGACCACGAGGAATTGGTCTTTGTTGCATATAATAAAAGATGCACAAATGACGTGCATTTTATGCGAATTAGATTTGACAAGAGGTTCTCGCATTTTGGGATGTTCTATTCTTTAATATTTTGGTAGGGTAGTATAGTTTACACTGCGTGTAATTCTCTTCTTATACCATCTAATTTGACCTGGCATCTCAGGAGGATTTACTGGCTTTATAGAACAGAGCAGAATTTATAAGAAAGCAGCAATAGCGGCAGCCAAGTAATTTCAGATGTCTCAAACAGTGAAACCTAATCCCACTGTACTGAAACTTTCACACGATGTCAGTTGTCCAGCTCATAATCGATGAGCTGGACAACTGACATCGAAAGACTTATAGTACGGGAAGTGAGTTTACAACTTACTGCTCCCATAATACTGGATACAATTCAATGGATAATCTTAAAGGATGTTCTGATCTAGAATGTATCTTCTAAAGATACGTTAAATTCTTTTATATCCTTAATTCAGCCGTACGTCTCCAAGCGCAAACTTTTAAGAACAAAAACAGAAATATCTGTCGTAAGACAAGTTTTCTTTGTTAATCAAGAAACTGAAGAAAATGATTAGCAGAGTGTTACGCATACAACTAGCGCAGAAGAAACAATCCAAGGATTACTCATCGGCACTATAAGACATTGCGCAAATTCTTTGTAGGAAATGGGATGACAAGTTAATCATTGTGGTGACTCACATCTTTAATTACTCGCTAAGAAGTAAATCTCTTCCTTAGAAGCTAGAGAAATTCTTTCTCTGTTGCCTTGAAGAACGGAAACAAATGTTCTTCGTGGAATTATAGGCTCATTAGGTTGATGGGTTTACTGGCAGATTTTTAGGTGCTCCTCTATACAAAACTGTATCCTTTCTTTCGACGTTTGTTCCTGAGGATTATAGTTTCCGGTTCCAGCGGTTGCCTGTCACTAATCTCGCAATCTTTCGGCATTATTTGCACAAAGCTGTTGACAGCGCAGGACGAGCTGATACAATCTACACAGATCTAACCACGATCTATCCATTGAGCAAAGCAGTTGAAATACATAGGATTGCTGTCCTGTTGTTGAAGCAATTTCCTTGTCCTCATATATTTCGTCTTGACAATATGTTGAAAATATGAACTTTAATAGTCCTTTAATGGTCTTTTTCACAGTCTCATCACGGTAGTTTATTTCATTCGGAATGAAAAACACGAGGTTTTCATCCAGAAATGAAAACAATGATCATAAAGTACACAGAATTTATACATGCGATATGGTGACACCTAGTAGCCTTAGTTTTCTACTTGGTTGATGGGTTATTTCTCATTTCCAACCACCTTCATCCAAAAGCTTTCTAGGGTTGTATTCGCTTGAAATTTTTCCTTATCTCTTAAGTAAAACCATTAGTCACATGGTGACAAATCTCTAGTGTACCGATATCTATGGATAGTTACGTCCCCAGCACGCAAATAAATGAATGTACTAGTGAAAGATTCTGAGATAGAATGAATGGAACCTCCCAATAAACCTTCTCCTTCCCTTGCTCGATGTTTTCTTTGGCTCTTTCCAGATTTTCAACAAATAGAGTAAACCGTTTGCATGGACATTTCATGGGACGGAAGTTATCCAACACGTTTCCAAATTAGTTCCTACTCCAGCTGGATGCTGAGAGGCAAGGCCTCACCGCGCATTGTAGGAGAATCCCCTACTTGTTGGGCTCTTGTGTTTAATGCTAAGATGCAGGCGGTTCAAAGTTTCATAATGCCGTTCTGAGTTAAATTGATATCAACTTATTTAAAGTCTAAGAGCAAAAGACCAGGGTGGGTGAAGAAAACGGATACTGTACTTTTTTTTCAGAAATCTGAGAACGATATTTTTTCTCCCTTGGAGAGTGGATGCACGTTCACTCTACACGCTTCCTTATGGAGATTTTCATCATATGTATCCAACGTTCTGTTTTGAATTTCTTGCTTTTTTTGTCCACCTTCAGTTCAAAGTTGAATCGTTGCACAAGAATTCGTTCTATACTCAAGGTTTATTCAAAATATGATAACAATTACACAGAACCCTAACAAATAGTACATAATTGAACAAACTTTGTAATAATTGTATCTCACGGTTCGATTTTTAATTTGCGAAGAGTTGAAAACTAATTGGGATCGATTTATTTTAACAATCGCATACCCGGAAATCACAAAAGAATCAGTATGGTGATATTATTCCATTGTATCTTCAGCAAGTTCAGTTGCTACTATTGTGTTATTCTCTAAATAGACCTTATTTAATTTATACCTATCCAAATTAGGTTCGATGGCCATCACGCAAATTAATTTAGCCTTATACACATAGTTAAAAAGTGCTATTTGCAATCTGTCTGTGAATATTCAATCCTGTCAAGAGTTATACATCTTTAAGGACGCTGCGGCTTTGCAACCACCATCTGTGCACTGATGACATTTAAGAAGATATCTTAGAAGATTGCCGAATTCAGAAGTTTGAAAAGTGGGCTGAATCGTATATTTCAATAGCAGTAGATTTAAGTATAAAAATTACTACTCTTTCTGACTGATGCAAAAGCAGTTAGAGATACCATCTTTGGTGGGAAAAAAAATCCTAAACTTCCTTAAAATTGGGTAAATGCATCCTGAATAAAACGCTTTTATGTAAAATTCCTTTGGTCGGCTTGTTTCGCCTGAAATATAACACCCAGGCATTATATAGTCTCGCTACCTAGCTATTTCCATTGCAGCTGCAGTCTGTCTAAAAATTTTGTTTGCAGGTATTATGCTTGAAAGCATTTGGCTTATCATAATATGGTCTACTCTGCGCTCTGTGAAAGGTTTCAGACTGTCTCAAGAACTGGCTTTCTTTTCAAGGCACTGCATAGAATAGTGAACAGTTGGGATTTCCGTTTCGGTACTACTTCTTTGGACTGAATGCAAGAATAACAAATGGCTTTTACAAACATGATCTATGCAATAAGGTCAGCCTCTACAAATTACAAATTGGCGCTTTATGAAATTATGGAAATTATTTTAAAAGATGGGAAACTATCTGCATATTAAGTTTATTTTTTTAATAAACGGTACGGTGTCTTTTTTAAGGAATTTATACCATTTTGAATTGAAGTAGGAAAGGGGAGGATGCGCGGTCTTCCGAGTTTGGCAACTAGACACCTTATGGTAGATTTGTTTGAAGTGTATAAAATCCTGATGGGGGATTAGTAAAATGAATGAAGGAGGAATATTCTCACAGGTGAGTGAGACAAGAACCAGAGGGCATAAATATAAAAACTTAGGCAAGTGTGGCCCAAGGCGAAGAGTTTGGCAACATTTGAATGGACACGTTTTGTCTATGGGAATAAATGAGAGAAGTTTCTTTTTTGGCAGGGGCAGAATAAACTGTTTCAATTTAAATTAAATTTAAACTCGATTCAATTCAATTTAAAATAAGCTAGTTATTGCTGTTTAATTTAGGAGTGTTGGTTTAACAATCCAATCCAGTTAACTGTTTTGTTTTTAATTAATATTTTATAACTTACTATTTATAACAGTATTATTATTAGCAGTGGCCAGTAGATATTATTTTCTTAATTTTTAAAATCGAAACATATTTTAATTAATAATAATATTTTCTTAATTTTCTCCCTAAATAAATAAAGAGTTTCTTAACGTTCTTCATTGATTTTGCATCATCAGTTGTTCGAGAATGTCTGACAACTCCAATCTGAGTGATTTTAATTCAACTAACGCCTCTCCCGAAAAATTAATTTCCGGAATGTGACTCAATACCTGACTTTAATGCATACTGAATGCCGAGCGAGCGTCAGTATGTGTGTGTAGAGTTGAAATACATTTTTTTTTGCTATATATAAGCTAATTTTAAATCGCGAGCTTTTTCCTTTCCGAGCTGAAAAAAAGTATTAAATTGGACTACATCTGCAAATGTTATGTTCTAAAATATAAAAAGCAAATCTTGATTATACCTGAAATTATATTTATTTTGGTATTCGTTTTCACCAAAGGTAGCTTTGCTGTACTACTCTGGAGTGCTGCAGTGAAGTTATCTTCGGTGAAAATGAAATTTTCAAAGCAAATCTGATCGTGTAAAATTCAGGTTTCATTACCTCCTGCCAGGAATAACTTTTATGAATTTTCATTAAACCAAACAAAAATAGCTGTAAATAGGTCGTGAAAATAGTTTCTCAAATAATTATTAAATTTTATAACCTAAATTTCAATTAGCTCGCAATAATTATTAATAATAACTCTATCACTGACTATAATATGTTTTACTTTAATTTTTAAAAGAAACGAATTTTCTTCATTTAAATCTAAGAAGTAATTATTTTATCACATCACAGTGTTGCTAATGCTAACGAAGTCAGATTTCCTAGTTTTAAATTATTCAATTTCAATCGATAATATTCCCAATTTTTTTTTATTCTCTGTTCTTGGCACGGGTATGCCCTAATTTACATAATTGCCTCTGTTTTTCTTTCTTGTGTAGCTCCATCATCATGCAGCTCGCATCTCCAAGTTCATAAAAGCACGTAACTCCGTTTATATTCTTTGATCTGAGTTAACAAGTGCCGTGATGGTGAACTTAGTTTCATACACATCAAACGTAGATGTTTAATGAACGTTCTTTTTGAAGGTTCATTTTAACAGGAAAATTCCTGAAAAATTTTTATGCAAAAACACAAAATGAGATGGAACCCATAGATAGAAGAATTACGAAAAACAAGCAAGACTATCTGGATGTGCAACTTTTTTTGGGAACCGCTAAGATTTCATTTGATTTAAAATTAAATAAATTTAAATTTGTTATTGCTAAAAATTTAGTTTTTCTGTAAATTTTGATTTTATATTATTAGTGTAGTTATTACTTCTGATTCTCTGGCGTTTGTACTTGCTAATAAATCTTTGTATGAAACAACAGTCGACTTCTACCGCCATTGAGTTGTACTGATAAGAAAGTGCAAATTCTGCCAACATTTTTACAGTACTTGATACAAGCGATACTTGAAGTATCTCTATTTAGGTTTGTAGCAGAATAATAAGTATCAGAAGAAGTCTATAAACTTTAATTTATAGTAAATAGAAAAGTTTTGAAGAATAGGGTTGATGCCATCCACGGATCAAAAGAGAGGAATCCATCAAGCCCTCATTCCCCCCACCCTAAAGTTTGGGCCAATGTTCCGGCATTTCAGGAGAGTGAGGAAAAATATGGTGAAAAATGACAGGTGGAATAAGACCGAAGTATGATTGCCAGGGGCTAAAGTAGATGAAGTTGCAGAGCAACTATATCTTTTAAGGGCACAAGAGGCGATACCGTTGTAAAAGGTTAGTACTAATGGCATTAAGCGTTGAAAATTTGAGGGTTTAATTAGCTAGTACAGAGCATCGTAGAGAAAAACTAGAGAATTAGGATTGAAATTGAAGTGTCTGCAGTCCTGCTCAGATACGATAAGAGAGGGTAATGATGAAAATCTTGTCAATCAATTCGCCCCTGGAGAGATTGTGCCAGGCATATGAGTAAAATTTTCCTCAGCGTGGTCTGTTCTTGTTTACAGGAAAGACTGATTTTACAAGGATGGGATACACTTGAATAGAATGGGTGCAAGAATTTTTGCTGATGCTATTGAGGAAGTGACAGATCGGTCGGAAGACTGCTAGCTTGGACAGGTACACAAACTAATAGCTTAACTAGAGCCGAAGGGAGAGGTGAAAGTGATTCTTGAACTCTTTCTATTGGAAGATGCAGCAGCCTGGAAAGCAAGGTGTCAGGGTTTTCAGGTCCTGCTGTGGATCACCAGGAACTAGTAAATACATGGGTTGTCTAAGGGTAACTATGAGTAAGAACATTTGCATGCATGCTTATCAAATCATCAAATGCAGACATTTTGGGGATATCAGAGACATAGTGTCACTCTGATATAAAGGATTCAGAATTTGAATATGGAGTGTACAATTTGTACAGAAAGGACAAATGTGCCATCTGAAAACTAATTCATCCGCCCATGTATATTATGTCTGTAAACTGGGTGCGTTCTCTGGTCTGTGGTCCAGAAAAACAGGAATTTCCTGTTTTTCGGCACAACAATTCCGAGTTTCGGGGAGAGTGAACATTGCTATCCACGCCCGAGACCAACTAACTAAAATTCTGGCCTTTTCAACTAGAGTGGGGAGGACGGTGATCATAAGCACTGTTCTACCCTCGAGGACTGTATAGAAAGGACAAAATGACTGTCATATTAGGGACACTCGACTCTAGACTCAACTTTTCTGCACATGTGCCATATCCATAAAATCCGTATGCTCTATGGTCTGGTCTGGTTGCCTGTTTTTCTGGAGGAAAAATTCGAGTTTCAGGAGACAAAACGTTGCTGTCCACGCCTGAGATCGATTAACTCAGCCAAAAAAGATCACAAGGTGTCTAGAGTCGTTGACGGGATTTGAATCCTGGTGTTTTCCACTCGGTGTGGGGTGGATGGTGATTAAAGCCACTATGCTACCCGCGTCGACTACACAGAATGAACAGACAGAATAGCAGGGGGAAGGGGTTAGGTTCTTAGTTATGAAGCAGTGACATGCTTGACCAGTGCAGTGTTGAGTCAGTTTGGTGTGACATAAGCACTGGAAAAACAAAATACGTGCAATTTACAGACGTAATATATATGGCACACTATGGCCTAAGGTGTGATGCGCCTAAAAAAAACACGGATTTTTTAAGGAGTAATCTTGTCTGACCAATCTGATCGAATATTATGACACAGTGACAAAGGAAAAAAGCAGAAAGGAACTGGATCTAAAAATATTTTTGGCATGATATACTTAAGATTTTAGAAAACTTTTAATAATATTGCCCATAAAAGACTGCTTGTTATACAATTAGGACCAATGGAGCATTAAGGGCAAATTACTGCTATAAATAAAGGAGCGGCTGAGTGGGTAAAGACAAAATGGTCATCAAAGGGCAATGCTCTTCTTGGACTGATATTCTTAGCAGAATCCTCCAGGGATCAGTCCTGGGCCCATCGTTGTTTTCTTTATATTTATTAATGATATTGACGAAGGCATGTCAAGTTTGTTGTCTAACTTGGTTTGCAGTCGATAAGAAGGTGGATAAGGTGGTTAATCACAGTATTCAGAGTATGCTACTGCAATAAGATCTAGATAAATTAGGCAGATGGCCTGAGGAACTGGAACTCAACTCTAATATTAACAAATCGAAGGTACTTCATATGGGGAGCAGTTGCCCCAGATTAACATACCAGCTGTATGGTATCTCACTGAAGTGCAGAATGAAAAAGATCTGGGAGTAATTGTGCAATCAGGTATGAAGTTATGTAATCTTTTATATCTATTATAATTTTTATGAGTCGGTAATTAATTCAATTTTTCTTTGATTATTAATAGAAATTAAACAATAACGAATTGCTAATCGTTTAAACGAAATCCCTCAACATGTGGCATTTATTCAATTTTTCAGTAGAATCCCTTTTTGCATAACGTCCATCTTATCTAATTTCAAACTCTCCGGAAGCTTATTTGTCAACCGTATCACTGTGTCAATATTGCGTTACATCCATGTTCCAAGTGTTCCTATATCATGTTTCCATAATTCCCATGGTAATGCAGAACGACTTTCACGACACACCAGCTGTCTGTTCAATATAAATCTCTGGATGTCGGAATTTCTCTAAACGAAAACAGCAAATGTCTAGTCGAATATAGAAACAGTACACGGTAGACGCAAATGTCAGACGTGACTGCATGCTGTCCCACACCTCATTTATGAAGCCAAGCGCATATTAAACAGATATAAACTCCCCAACTTCAGTGCGATGCGATATACTCAGCGCGGTTCTTGTCCAAGTGCAATGAGCATTAAGGGAATATGTTGTGGGATGCAGTCAGAGGATAGTAGAAACGTCATGGAAACCGATATCACATTGAAATGAAGAATGATCTTCTCTTGTGCTAAAGAAGGTTGAAACCCAACTCCCGGATGTATAATGGAAATCTCCATACTAATAGAGGTTCATACATCCTTATCGATACCTCTCTTTTATTATCTGCTGCATAGATTTGGCCATTGGAATAATTTACCCTTATGAACTGAGTAGACGGCTGGCGTACAGATAGAGAGATCAACATAGTGTGCAATCGAGCCAACTAGAAGTCACTAAATAAGAGTTCAGTCGCGTTAAGAATAATTACTATAGATGTTAAACTCCTCTATCCTATGATTGTTGCGAGGATTATAAACTGCTAATGCACATAATATTAATTATACGATTTATCTCTTAGAAAAATAAATATAATCAAACAGAAAAACGTATAAGTAACCTGTAGACCCACCTCAAACAGTAAAGTAGACTTACGATTACATTTTATTCCTCTATTTTCCAAATTGAAAGCAGTGTCTTTACGACTCATGGTGACAGTAGCCTGTACTATCAGATCACCGACTGAATGACATCTTTCCTTTAGGGTAGACTGATATATGGTCGTCTTGGGATGAAGTGATTCTAGTACGGTCCCAAATAGCTCTTTATATAGAGGCGTAAGTACAAATTCATTTCCCCCAGTAGACTGAATTTCGAATATTCCTCAAGGTCTTACGGACTTTTCCACAGTCTTTATGGAATTTTGTACTTCCTGGAAATATCGTCCTTCTTTTCTCAGGAAATATAGAAAAATATATTACACATTCTCAAGAAAGATTTGTCAAGCCATGTCAAATTTCATTCAAATCCAAACGATAAAAAATCGGTAATTTTTATCTTCCCCTTTAGAAAATCACTTTAAATACTATTTCAATCAGTTTAAAACTATCAAAATTTTGAAAATCAAAAAACTAAACTGTTTTTATCAGCCTGAGGAGAAACTATGGGCCATCCATGGACTAGTACCGAGACCAGCATGGATGATGGTTATAGTGATGGTGAAGAGAGCTTGTCTGGCAACCTATTCATCCATCTTGAGATCCGATATTCCATCCATCAAGGAATTTTGCCTACATGAGCGGCTGGAGATGAGGACCACAATTTACAGGTATACAGAGGAACAGTCATGAGACACTGGATATATAGAATGATTAATTTTTAATCATGTTATACATCCTGAAAGATGGCCCGTAGGACCGCATTGTTTTTTGCCATCTTCACTGACCTTCCATTCTGTATTTAAGGTGCTGACAAAAACACATTTTTATTAAATATTTGTTTAATAATGTCCTGTCTAGATGTACTCTAAATAACAGACCACGCAAAATAATTTAAGATGACAGAATCAGCTTCCCCACATACCTTCTGACAGCGAAAAGAACAGAGACTTTCTCTGCAAAATGCTTTTAACTCAAAAAAAAGCTAGCAAATTCTTCTGCTGTAAAAATAATGCAGCATTTCATAAAGTTAATTGTGAGTAATTAATGTTAAATGTTTCTGTCAGAGGCACTTTTAGTAGGAAAAGGTTCTTGGCTGACTTGCATCCAGTAGCCTTCTGCTAACTAATTAATTTTTCCCTGTAAGAATTTTTTTGGGAGACAAAAAAATTCTTTTGGGAAAAATTAATTGTCCAGAACTTTCGGTAAGAATTTCATTACAGTCTATCTCATGGTCCTAGGATGTTATACCGCGGTTTAAGCGATTTTTATAGATCGGTTGAGGTTGTCAACAAACTGGATATGAACATTATTATTTGTGAGGGCCGGATTCATGTTTTCGGCAATATTATATAAAAATTACATCGCTGCCCGGGTACATCTTTGTCTAAGAACTTTCAGAAACAGCTGGAACCCTTCTTTATGGGTTTTCAAGAACACTGCCCATACCACTTTACCTAATTCACCGTTCAGTGTTTATGTGTACAGATACACACATCATATAACCCTCTCTGATGTATAATAATTTTAGGTTGCGATCTTACTATGTTTATGCTAATCCACATAATGTTTGTGTACTCTAGAATATTTGAGAGTGATAGATAAATAACTTGTTTCACTCATATAATTATTGTAACTGATTTCTTCGAAGTCTGTGGTAACGCCCACGTGAGTAACATGACTACAAGATTATATTTACAATTAAACTCGATCTTGGAAAGATTCCAAGCAACCGAAAATATTTCATGAAATTCAATGTTTATGGCCAAGGTTTACTTTTATCTAAGGTGGATTTTTTTCTCGATCTGTAACTCCAGCTTTCTCAGAACGTACGGTTTATCCCTTTTCCCTTCTGTGGGCTAATAACTGTGGTGTTTATGTTCTGGTAATGGATACTCCATCTGTTCTGGAACGTTACCGTTAAGTACCTTCTGAATGTTTTTGATATTGCCATCCCTTGGCACAAGATAAGATAAACTTGTCTGTTTCTATATAAGTGTTTTTGTTTATTGATAGAGGAGAAGACTAGTTTCAAATTTATTTCTCGGTATGCTTTTAAGCTCTTTCTCAGATTGCTTAAATGTAAGGCAAAGGCAATTAGTTAATTAGCGATATGAGAATTATTTTTAGGCAGCAACTATTTGGCTCAGTTTTATTGTCAAGAATTGTGTGTACTTAAGTGATTAGCTAAGTAAGCACATTTTTCATGAAAATATACCTAAAGTTCGTAAAAAGAAGTTACTGGGGTCTTTTTAGTTTGTTTAACTTGTTAATAGTCGTTTAGGAAGTTAAAAGAGAAATATTTGCACTAATCAGAAATATAAAATAAAATGCGAATTATAGTTAAAATATTGTAGAAAGTTCAGGTTTGCGCTTGACGAAAATTCTGGAAGCGAACACTGAACATGCAATTCTATTTCTACAGAACTATTTTACTATTTCTATAGAAATAGTTTCTAAATATTCAGTCCTGCGAATGTTCAACAGAAATACTACCTAAAACAGAAATCGTATTTTAGACGTAATTTTTATAAGCAACTATATAAACTTCATGGGTCTGCCTAAAACAGAAATTTAGGCAGACGTGCGACTGCCTTTGATTAATAATGCAGGAATGTGATCAATTTGCAATACGGAAAAGCCTTATTTAGAAATAAATTAGCCTTTCTCAAAAAAAAAGAAGAAATTTTTACATATTACGTTCGATTGGAACAATTTAACTTCTAGTGAAAGCTAAAAGCGAAAGCACAGTTTATTACGACTGCAACAAAAAATCCCCTTCTCTGATAACACCATTTGGCAGAACAATTTCCAGAAAATTGGCATAATACACCCGCTAGGCATTTTTGATTTTCAGCCCCAGAAAAAAAGAAAGAAAATTCGTTTTAGCGAGGGATATAACAAATAAATAGACAAAAATGATCTGAGAATTTCTCATTCGACAGATGATCAATACAACATTGACCTTCTTTCCTCTTTTTCATACTTCTAACACTGAAAGAAATATTGGACACTTTTACGGTCGATAACGAGCAAGCAGTTTTTGTGGAAGATCCTTTTTTTGCCCAAACCATAATACAATTCGCAGTCTGATTAATTGTGTAGCAAAATCTTTTAACAAAATTTGTCTGGCTCAAGGCACTTTTTCCAGTCTCAACTGACGTGTAAAAGTAACGTTGTCAGTCTTCGAAGATGTTAAGAACAACTTTGAGGTGGTGAGCAACATGAAAATGTCATTATGCTATTGGCATAGTCATCTTGCTCACTGCATCACAGCTGTCATGCGAATTATTGATTATCCAGTCCAGTGGAATATGCCAATAAACCGGAAACCAAACAGCGACAAATGTTTGCAGATGTTCCCCCCGCAAACCGAAGTGTAACTACCCCCTTGTGTAAAGTAAACTATAAAACCTATATTTTTGTTAAATATTTGTTTAATATTCACGTAATTTATCCCCACATCCGGAAGTGTGAGGATAAGTTATTATTATTATCAATGCATCACTTGAGAAGAGACTCCAGCGACAGCCATTAAACAGAAGGATGCTTCCTACATTATTAGGCATGAAACGAAACATTACCAGGGGGCAACATATTTAGAATTATATTTAATGATAAATTTAGGCAGACCTGCAGTTCAAACTTTAATTTGGATGTTTAACGACCGCTTGGTAAGATTATAAATATATAAACATAACACACTCGAATATGTATATTATTCATTTGTTTGCCTCAATAACATGTACTATGCTGCAATATACTAATGAAAGGGAAAATGAGCAAATTATGAACCTCGAGTAGCTCAGTTTTATTTATACACTATATCAAAAGTATTAGACTGCTAAGGTCTAATACTATCATATGGTTTGGAGAGTTATCGGTCGGTTCGAATCCGAAAACTGCAGGAATTCTTAAAGGCTTCTTCACTCAGGACTAACAAATTTCAGCTGGTGGAGCCTTTTTCTTTGAGCTATTCCCGCTTTTTAATCTGCACAAGGCATAAATTGGCTGGTGAATACAAGCTTTGAACAGAGATAAATGCGAAACACAGAAAACTTCCACATGCATGGACACGTCAGCACCAAAACTGGACCACCGACATGTGGAAATCTGTCGCCTGGTATGATGAAACCTTCTTCCAACTCTTTAAGCAACATATAGTGATGCACCTGGTTGCGCTGTTGGTGTTCTGCAGGCTGGGAGCGGTGGTGTTATGTTATGGGGACTGCTTTCGAGTCATTCCCTGGTTCCTCTGGTCCACGTTAATCAAGGGCTCGATAGGAACTCAAAAGACAACGGGCCATGCATTAAGGTCAGCAGTTTTCTAACTGGTTTCCGGAGTACGACAATGAATTTTCTGTCCTCCATGGCCGCGATTCACCTGATATCAGTCCAATTGACCATGTTTGGGACCATCCATCTGGCAATGTGTGGACATTACTGGATACATTGTGCAACGAATGACGTGAATGCGCATTATGTGCAAAAGGTGGCCCAATAAGTATTCGATCGGTGAAACCAACTCGGAGTATTTGTTATTTATATTCACAATTTAATTTCAACTCGTGCAGTGGTAAAATGGCTAGAATAAAATGCCACCTGACTGGAAAAAAATATAATTGAAATTCTCCAGTGCATCTTTTCACGTACAGTGTTAGTATTTTATTCATAACACGAAAGTTTACATTTGCTGTAGAAAACGTTACGTCTTAGACAAGCCTGTAAATAGATTTTTCTCCTCGTAGTTCAAATAACCATTAATCTGGAATGAAGAAGTGATTTTTTAATTTAAAACCTATCTGCAGTTGTCGTTTGTCCCATCAATTTCGAAGTAATTTGTTATTAAACTGCTTACTACGGATTTTGTCATTCGTGAATTCCTGTAGGAGTACCTCCGATTATTTATAATCGGAGAAGATTAATAAATAAATTGGAAAATGCATAATCCTCTTAAATTCGATTGTTTTTTTGTGGATACCAGAATAAGCAGTGCAGTTTTAAAAGTTTGCAAAGCCGTTGGGCTTATACGTTAATTAGGAGTAAAGTGTAGGCTTGCGAAAACTTTGTTCACAATTCTACATTCACATATTTAGTAACATAAAATTACCAAGGATACCGATTCGTTGGTTAACATCACCACTGATTTCTTTCCTTAAAAACAGTTACCTGTTTAAAATTAGACACGCGTCAATTTGAAACAGTCTGGTAGAAAGAAATCAGGCTCGAATCTGAATAGATTTACTTTAGAATTATTCATCAATTAAGTTTAATTGTTTGCTGTCCGAGAAATCAGATTGCTCGTATTTGGAAAGACATTTAATTAAAGAACGACATTTACAGCGATAACTTGGCAATTCTAAGGAAAATATAAACAGTCATTCATTTTATTCTGGACGGTCAAAGAGTAACACAAGAAAAGATACGGAAGTTGTTTATTTTCGAAGAGGTTCGTACGAGTCTCAGATGAAATCTGTATAGACAAAGAAAAGGGCCCTAAAGAGAAGAAAAGCATCAGATTGCTAAAGAACAAGATGATAGATGGAGTTATTATCCGAAGAGGGACATTGTGCAGAAAATCATAAGCAAACACTCTGATAACAATGGCTGCACGACAACGTTCCATTCTCTGCTGTTGATAGATCTCATCAAGGCACGTGGGATCGCATGTTTCTATACTTTCGTTGGGTCTAATTTTACGGTTAACAATCGGCGGAAAAACTAATGGTTTTCAGCGCCCTCTAGCGAAGATCACGCTTTACTGATACAGATCGTCTTCACAACAATCTTTGATTGTTTTCTTCAGTTATAGTAACATAATATGAGAGGTAATGTTCCCTCTGTGGAAGTTTCTTTTTGCTTTTATGGTTAAAGCTTCAGGAGCAAATATAGAAACTTCGATATTTGTCATTTGACATCCACGAATAAAGCAACATGGGTAGAAATTTGAATTTTCCAGTATACTGTTCTACTTCTTAACTACACTTTTATTATTCCACAATAAAAATGTTACAGAGAAACGTTCAAAAAGTTCGTATTTCAGATTTTTCTGGTGTTAATGATATTGGACAATGTATCCATTTATTCCTCCTGGACAGTTAATATAGATCTTCCACATTTAATGGTTTTCACAAAGTATCAGGGTTTTATATAAAAGACAATTGCATCAAGAATGTCAAAAATGGACCAAAATCCAGCCGCCCATGGGTTTACAGTGCCAGACTTTAAATAGGCGAGACCTTTGACTACGATCAGATGTCTGCAATTTAAACTGATTGAACACCCACTCTATCGTTAGATCGGGTCACACTCCATTTTCACTTATTCTTAAAACTGAAGAGATGTCTTAAGGCAGTATGGACAGTTATCTAGTCTTCTGTTGACGGTGTTCTCATAAATGTCTGTATAAAAGAAAGACTTTTAGGAAATCAGTTTGTTTGGTACGCAGTCTATATTAGCTGCACGTAAAATTTAAACTCAACGTTTCATATCTTTAATAATAAGAACACGAAGCTTTTTGAAGAATCCTTGAATTTTCTTCTAAGAAAACATATCTTATATTATTTTCCATTAGATATATATATATATATATCTAATGGAAAATAATATAAGGAACTTAAAAAATTAATAAAAAATTTGAAGGATTACAATGATGCATTAATCGGTTTTAATTAGTAAATTTCGAGAAATATAATTATTTATAGAAATTAATTAAGCATGGCTGCCCTGAGGGGGTCGATCTTGAAAACTGCCTTATGGAACATAGTCCTTGAGCAACTCTTGAAGAACGATGTGGAGAAGGTGTCGACTTGGTGGCTTATGCATATGATCTTGCTGTTCTAATCTATGGAGATTCTAGGAAACAATGGGACAGCAAGCTGAGGTTGTTTTGGACCAACTCATTACCTGAAGCCGTCTACATACACTAACCGTCTCAAAGAATAAGTTAGTGGCTATATTGCTGAAAGGTTCTCATAGCTTGACGAGATCATCTGTTGTTCGCTATTGAGATTTTTGCCTGAACTTATTGGGATTAATATTAAAAGGCGTGTCCTTAATCTCTTTAATAGTACTTGTTCGTTCTGATCATTGTTTATGCTTCCAGGGCTTCATATATTATTATTATATTAGGGTTACTCGTAATTGATTACATTAACCCGTGTTTGTGTATGTAAATTAGGTGTGTTCTCTGGTCGATTTGCCTGTTTTGCTGGATGAAAAAACCCCAGTATCTAGGGAAAAAACCTTGCTATCTACGCCTGAGACCGACTAACTCAGCCACGGAGTGAAAAAAGCCCACTAAAGTTCCTCGCGTCATCAACGGGATTCGAACCCAGGCCTTTTCCACCCGGTGTGGGAGGACGGTGACGATACCACTGTGCCACCGCGCAGATGCTTCCAGAGCTTGATTTACTCGACTTTAATTAGGTTTATTCACGGTTATTCAAGTACTACCACTACAAAACAACACCTGATAGCAGCCCGGAGATTCGCAAAATCGGCATAACTCGTGTGTGCCGAATTGTGTGGGTTGATGCCTTGGCAGCTCTTGCTCGAAAAATGTCGGTGGACCTATTAGTTATCCGCGCATGCCTGAAAATACATAAATCCCTATAGAAGTTATGGGTGTCCGGTCTTGACCAGCGAGGATCGTGGCTGGTGTTCCTATAAGGAATCAATGATGGGTTTCCATTTGGCAGGATCGTCAGAAAACCTTTGAGAAAGAGAACGTGACCCGTGCCTTCCTGCTGTCCGTCTCTATTGCAGACTACAGGCGTAAACCGTGGCTGCAGCTTCGGATGCAGGCCTATTTTCTTCTCATTGGACACGATCTGAAGTCCAGACTTAGTTACCTGGGACTTGTCCAAGTCATTCAATGAATTTGCTAGCATCTGTTTTTCTCAGGAGAGCTAAAGTTAGATAGCAGAGGCTTTTCCTCGCGAAATGCACGATAACCTGAAGCATTGGATGGTAACGTGCCATTCCCCAAACACGGCGCTGGGTGCCCAGCTCTCCTTGCTCATCATTTCAGTTGAGGCATTAATTGCATTGTATTGTTTATACAGTTTCCCAAAATTGGCCCACTCAAAATCGCTACGATGGAAGTTTTTTGTTTTCTGTTTTTGAACTCAGATACTTATAGATACTTCGATATGCATTACAACCTTTTCATTCAAGTTTACTGATAAGATGATTTCGCTCAAATAAGACGGCTACGCTCTTTCATAATCGATGTGTTTTGACACTAAAACGTATTATATTGGTAGTGTAAGAGTTCTCGACTTAACCTCAACATTTTGGCGATAATAATTTCTGTTCTTAAAAGTTTTAATACAAATAAATAAGTCTTTTAATTTGATACTCTGTTTAACGCTAGATATTAATCAATCTGTTTAAACAGTTGTTTGAGCAAGAAGTAATTTTAACAGCGACGTTGCTAACTGGTTGGTATTTCATATCGCGATGTGGTTCCAGCAAACTGTGATTAAACAGAAAATTGTAATTGCTTATGTAATTTCCTGAGAGGATAACGAAAATTAACTTTGCATGTCTCTCGCTGGAACTTCTCTTTAAATGAAAGTAATTATTTTTGCGGGATGTTTATCTGTTTATTCCATGACAACTTTCATCTTGTGTGTATAAGATAGATTACAACATACAGTAAAGTAGGTTAAACTGCATTGTTATAATGTCTTGTAAAGTTCGAAGTAAAATAACAGAAATTTGGCGTTATGATTAAAAATAGACTGTGTTGAGTAGACTTCAAACTGTTGTAGTTTGTTCCTGCTCCACTAAGCCTTTTATATACATAGTTTTCTATGCTCTTTTCAGTTGTGTGTTTTGCAAGTTGACTAGCAAGTCAGCGCCTCTGACCTTTTTATGAGTTGTGGGCATTTAAATTATGCTTACTGATCTTTTTAAGTTCTAATCCTTAGGACATATTTCCGAACTGAAGTAAAGCGCTTCAAATTTGGTAATATAAAATGAACACGCAATATGGTACGATCAGAAGTTGACCAATGATAACACAGGACCATGGAACAGAGAAAAAAGATCATGTGGTCTGACGCGCCTTAGCTTAAACTTTTTTTGGCACCAATGGTAAGGTGAAAGCGTAGCGTCAATCACATGAAGCCATGCATCTACACTGTCCACCACTCAAGCGGCTGGAGGTGGTATCATGGAATGGGGTACGTTCTGTTTGTACCGATTGGATCCGCTCATGTCGTTAGAAGGTCGTTTTGCCTCCAAAGAATATCTTTCTGTTGTACCGGACCAACTTCACCCTGCAATCCTTACCAGGACTGTGATGAATGCTTTCAAGACGGCAACGCAACTATATATTCAGTGTAAAAAATATACCTGAATGGTTCGATAAACATTCCAAGATTTCTAATACCTACCTTTGCGGTCCAGATTTCTAATGTCTAATTTAGAGCGTCTAGAGTATGTTTGAAAGGACAATTTGGCTTCGCAGTTCTCTAATTGACTAATATCCTGACGGAATAATGGTCAAATCTGCAGATAAATTTCCTCAGATACTAATGGAATCGATGCCACGACGTATGCGGCTGTTATTCAATATATTGCATTATTTTTATGTTTTAAGTGTGGCTCATAAGTTGGATCTGTTAGCTGTGAGAACTAAGAAACTGCTTTGAGTAAACTTAGGAATATTGGAAACCGAAATTGATTTAGAAGGGGGTATCTTCTCTTCCTAAACGGTGTACTACAGAAGTCGTGTCTATTTACAGAAACGTAAATAAACTGAATATAAATCGAAAGTAAATAGCTTCGTATTATAATCGTTTTTATGTTATTTCGCCTACCTCGAAGTGGCATAAGATTCGCGCTGATCGGAAAAGGTTCTTTTTGCCGTTTTCTTGGGAGCTAGAGACTTTATATACTTGATAGCTTGATCGATAACCACTTGATCGCTGTGAGCAATGACGTTGTCGTGCATGAAAAGAAAATCTGGGCAAACAGCACCCCTAAAAAGTCGCAGTAGGGTTCGAGGATCTGTTTTCGGTATCTGCCTATTAAAAACCTGAAGAAGGGTGCGGTCGTTGGTCATTATTCTGCCCCACAGGAAACTCCACCTCCAACGTAAGTGACCCTTTTTCTGATGTTGGAGGGATGGAACCGCATTTATCGTTGTCTCCAGATGAAATAATGTCTAGAATTTGTTTGTAGGCTAAAACGGAACTCATCAGAGAATAGACCTACACAAGAGATAAATAGGAGGTTTATTATTGACTTAGTAGTGTTCCATACAGAGCACTACCAAGTCCGTAGTTTATGTTAGGGTAAAGCATAGTGATGGATGAAATCATCAACCTATCAAAGACTGGCAATTTAGTTTGAAAGGAGCATTTTTACATTTATTAAAATAACAGCAAAAATAACACGTGTTATATAACCGTTCTGTAAAATTAAAGAATTCTTTTGTATTGCAATTTCGATGTCAACAGTCCTTCAAATTAAGCATCCGGATTTAGGTAGTCTGGGGCCCTGCCATACATTTTTTGTAGTGGATCCAATAAGACCACGGAGGAGCAGACCCAACGGACAACAGTAATTGCATTGTTCTACCGCCTTGACCTTGAAGCTCCTGGAGCAGCTGCTCCACTTCACCTCGATAAATCATGTTTTCGATGCAACATTGAGAAAATATATGAAGCGCCTTTGCTACGATGCGTGAAAAAAGTTCAAGTTTAATGCAACTACGAATTTTTAATGCTACAATGTCTGCCACCATGTTCTGCCATTCTAAAAAAATGCGATATCATAATATTCAAATTTTACTTGTCTTTATCTCATCAAACTCTGCATTGTAACTCCTAACTGCTTAAGATCCTTGTCTTGAGGGGAACTGGCGGCATTTCCCAACCTCATTGGCCATTAGATCCACCAGGAACATGATTGTGCTATCTGAATCGCTATTTTGATAGGAAGTGAATCTTTGTCATTAAAGTTCACAGTCTCAGAAGCAAGAAAAATTCTCAGAGAGTTAAGTGAGACTGAGATAAAGCTGGAACAGGAACTCTCGCAATTCTAGATCCAAAATTGAAGAATAAACGTTGCTCTCACTTGCAATGAAAAGTGGGAAGAACAAAACCAAATATACCACCGATCTCTGCAATCCAGCTGCCTCTTAACATTCATTCTTGTCACCTATTTTTGTTTGCAGATATTTTAATATGCCAGTTTAATATGGCCTGCATATTAAATCAATTGCAGGTCAATTTTTAAGTTATGAGAATGAATTTTAGCATTTCTTGCTAAAATATAAATCTAAGAGCCCTTGTATAAAAGCATCGTTGAATCCAGACCCATTCCAGTAACTTAAAAAGCAGACTTTTAGCTTCGCCTCCTTCCAACTCCAGCATTCAGTCATTATCTCTAAAAGACAACGTCTACCCCTCGAAATTACTCTCCATTCACGCAAATCAAATTTTTGGCTAAACTTTTTTAATCCCTTTTATGGAACAGATTTTGTCCTTACTTTCGCTTCTTAATACAAGAATCAATTTGGCCCCATGCCAAAAATATCTTCCGATATTTCCTCTCGCTATACATGTGAGCCTGCATCGTCAGCCCCAATATTTGAAGGCCGTGTATCCAACAGCGTTAGCCAGATTCCATCCATTACATTGCAGGATTATTGAGTAAAAATTCATTTATGCTTTGAATTCTGTTTTCATAACCAGTAACCTCTACCTCTATTTCCTATTTTTTTTGGGGAGTACCACAGGGAACAGCCCCACACTCCCTTCTTGAGCTTCTATTATTTATAATAGTAATGGTGCACTGGATGTGCTTTATAACGCTGACATACATCCCCTGATGTTTGCTGACGATCTCAAAGCTTTCAGACCAATTAACCTAAATTGGATTGCATCTCTTTGGAAAGAAGCCCATTGCTCATTAATGACTGGCTTCTGTATCACACCATGGCGCTTAACATAAAACACATAGGATCCTTCGGTTTTATCCTAAATGGTCATACTCCCCTAAGTTTGTGTTTAAATATTACATTGGCAATACTGAAATTGATCCGGCTGACTGACTGATTTTTTCTTTTAAAATTAATTACATTTCTTTTTCAACTGCTAAATTTTCTGGGACACGATCATTTTAAAGATGCCTATTCAGTTCTTTAAGTGGATCCTTAAAAATATTGATATCAAATTAGGTTATTATTTCATTCCCAAATTAAAAAAAAAAAGACTAGTCTAATTTGTGATGCATTTTTCTTGGAGAGTAATGACACAATGCAAATTCCATTTTTAATGTTCAGTTCCTTTAGACATAAACACTTCTTTTTATTATAGAAATTTAGTTGGAATATACGCGAAGACAATTTCAAAAATGTACATGAATAATTTCGAATCAGCTGCATTTCAGAATAAATATTTGGATGTCTTTTTGTACACAAACAAAAAACATTGGTAAGTTGATTATAACAGAACTGAATTCTGCGAGAGTTTACAAGAGTATTGCATAAATAATTATGAGACCAATGATTTACATACATCTACCTAATGCACACACTGGCCAAAAAAAAACGAACCTTTGTATTAAAACAGTCACAGACAGAAGAAGAAATTCAAATAAATGCGAATAAATGCAAATAAAACTCTGAGATGGAGTGATACGTAAAAAGAATGTGCAGGCTTTGAGTATAAAGTCTATGCAGGCTATTCGACTGCATTAATCTGAAGCTAGAATGGGGAAAACGCATGATCAGACTTTGAAAAAAAGCTCTTATCGTGGGTTTTGAAGGAGCTACGATTCAAGAAACAAAAGACATAACTGGTTTCTCAAAAGCATCCATCTCAAAGGTTTTTAAAGACTGTAAAGCAAGCGTCTCTTTCACATCTCAAAGGCGTCAATGAGTCAGAAAAACAATACTTCAACAGCAACCCCATCGTAATCTAACGCGGACTGCACGGAAGAACAGGACATCCAGTATGCAGCAAATAACATCCTAATTAAACCAAGCACCCGTACCATGAGCTGGAAATTGAAGAAATTTCCAGTATTAGTCGCATGTCTATTCGGAAGCTACTTGTTTCAGAGAAGAACAGAAAAATTTCCGCTTGCAGTGGTGCCCAGAACGTCATGATTGGACAGTGGAACAATGGAAGAAATTATGTGGTCAGGTGAATGACAATACACTTTGTTTCTCAGTGATGTTATGTAGACTGTGTGGTAAGAACCTCACGAAGTGATGCACCCTGCTTGCCTAGCTAAAACAACCCAAGCATTTGGAGGTGGTATCATGGTATGGAGAGTTTTTTGTTGGCACGGGCTGGGTACGTTGATACCGATGGAAGGTCGAATTCAGGAAGTACCTGAATTTTGTAATTCTACTGCACCCTACAATGTTACACTTTTATCCCGAAGGTGATGGCCACTTTGTGGATGACAATGCAACAGCGTATCGTTGCTCAATCGTGTAATAATGGTTCGGAGAACACTACACGGGTTTCCGTCATCTTCCTTGGCCCCGCATTCAGCCGATCTCAGTCCTATTGAAAATGTGTAGGATATTCTGGAGAGAGCGATTTGGCAACGAAGTTTTCTTCCTTCAACTTTGTCGCCGCCACGATATTTTTCTGGAACAATGGTTAAAATTAGACCAAAATGCACTAAAACAGCTTACTGAAACCGTGCCGCGCCGTACACTTGCTGTTATTCGAAACAACGGCAGCTAGATTCGATATTGAATAAAGGTTCGTATATTTTTTTCTTCCCAGTGTCTGTAGCGAATGCAGCTCCCCTTTAACTCTCAGAGCAGCCTCGATCCGTCGTAGCACAGCTCAGCGAGGTGTCGGAAGCGTGACATAGCGATGTTGATCCACGTTGACTCAATTTATTCCAACAGTTGTTGCAAATTGGACAGTTGCGGATTTACACTACGAAGAGATCTTTCACCTCATCCCACGGTGTTCAATTGCAGTGAGATCTGGTGATTGGGGACGCCACAGCAGTAGGTTTAAATCATTCTTCTGTTCCTGAAACCATGCAATTCTATATGATTATAGCCTCGTAACATGCCTCATTATCCTGTCTATAACAGGAACCTATGCAGAGATGGATATACTCCACGAAGAGATGAGCCTAGTCGGAAACAATTTTCACTCAATCTATGGCGTCATCAAGAGGTTCAGTGTGCACCACGAAAGCATGCCCCATACCATCTCACCGCTATCCCCAGCCTGAATCCTTTTAAACCTGGCAATATTGGTCGATGGATTCGTGCTGTTTTCGTTTTATTCTGCTCCTCTTATCTACTTGGGACAGCATAAAGTGGGATTCGTCAGACCAGGAAAACGTTTTCCCAATTTTTCGCTGTCCAGTATTAGTATTCGTGAGGATACTGCAATCGTACCCTCTTGTTTTTTGCTAACAGTAGTGAAACCCTGTCGCAGTCAACGGTTCGGTTGTAGGCTGCGATATCCCATCCGTGACAATGTACAACGAATTGTGTAATTTTAAATTTCTCTTTGGTTACCAATATTGTACTGGGTTGTTATTTGACTGGCTGTAGCCTTTCTCTCACTCTGCACAAGTTCTGTTAGCCTGGTTTGGCCTATCCGCTTCAACGAGAAGTCTCTGACCAATGGATCTCTGTTGGCTGGATGTTATGTGGTTATTGGACAAATATCGATACACGCAAGACACAGTCGTATGCGAAAGCCCCAGTAGAGTTGCAGTTTTAAATAGACACATACCCGCGCGTATGGCGCAATCTACAATGCCTCAAAGTTACCTAAATCTTTCGTCTTGGCCATTTCCGCTTACAAGGCATCATTACGTGTCTGTCCACCTGCCTATATCGTATGGTATGAAACGCGCTGCTGTTTCTGCTACTGAAAGGGTAGGTGCACCTAATCGAGTGACCATTTGGAAAGGTAGGCATGATTAATAAAGTGATCGCTAACTGTATCTTATACGAATCTTACTGTTAAAGAAGTTCCATTGGAATATTAGACTTGTGATTTAAAACTGCGCCTGTTAAGTTTTTAAAAGGCAGCAGAAATTATTCGAAAAAAGTTGTTTAAATTATATCCCTTTTTTGCATATTCTGTGTTTAGTTTAATTAAAGCGACAGTACTTCAATAAACAAAATAAATATTATTTAATAAATATATTGATGAATATATTCGTAAAATACATCCGATGTTATTTTATTATTACGTAGTTTTTTTTTAAATAAAATTCGTGAGTTGGGAAGGCATGATCGTGGATTCCTCCACCGTCCAATCAAATAGCTGTGTCCAGCAACTTGCGCCTCTCTCACGTGATGTATCCGATTGTGGAGCAAGTATGAACACGTTCTTGTACGCCAAGCTTAGTTCAGTTCTGATATAGAAGCTATAATGTGCACATCTGTTTACGGTAAACAACAACATGAATTTTTTCTTCCAGTAGCGAGCCTCCGTTGAATATTTCTGTTCCCTTAATAAAAACTGAACACAAAAAACTTTTCATGACGCACATATCACGATCAGATAAAACGGAAGAAAGTGCCTAGCACAAAAACACGGAAAGTACATATAAAAACAACAAAGAAAAGCAAAGGCTCAAATAAGTAATAGAAAACGGGCACATTATTTTCATAAAAAGACTTAACTACAATAGAAGACCCTCATCAACCGATGCAATACCACCACTTTGCTTATTGAAAGCTAAAAGTGTTGTAACGAAGGTTCAGCCTCCAGAGCAAAGCTTAGGCAAATCCCCCATCTCTTCCATCATGATTGATGTCTTGAGGTTATGATGGGCATTATGGCAAGATCCAATCTTCCTTACATTTCGAAGTTACAGATCTAAGACGGTGGTCGCAGGTCGGCCGCTAGATAATTAACCGGAACGAACATATTGATAACTCTCTAGGAGGAATCCAGATTAGTTAGTGTATAATCTCGCTGCCTTTGCTCTGCCAGATAGTGAAATGGAGGGGGGTCCGAGTAGTCTGCATGCCAGGAGAAAGGGTTGTCGAGGCTACGTTATGTCAACGAGCTGGGTATATTCTTACTATATGTGCACCATATCCGAAATTTCATTACTTCATCCATCATGTTCTTCCCGCATTTCATACATCATGAATAGCCAAACTTTAGCCCATCTCTATTCCCACCCCTGTTAAAAGTCAATGGTTGTATTTCTAGTACCTAAGCTAAAGATAAAGCCGGCTGATAGCATTCTACTTTTCTTCAACTCTTTAATTACTGCTATTGTTCTAAATTATTTTTGGTATTCTTCTTTAGTAACTTTCTCCTGTGTTAGGGTTTTTCAATATTTATCTTAATGACTTCTCTGTTTTCGTACAAATTGCCATGTTTAAGGTGCACTGTTTTAATTTTTTTAGTTTTTTTTTACATGAGATAATGATCAATCCGATTTTATTTTATTTGTCTTAAGCAGTTGTTCGTAAATCTTCTTCTGGAGTTCCAACAAAATTTACATAATTGGACAGCCACATGAAAAGAAGACGCAAATTTTCTCTGGGATAACCTCCTTGTTCATTACGAACTATGTGATTCAGCTGCCAAAACAATTCACAAGAGAATGTTACTAAATACTTGATTACTCCCAGAATGTAATTCATGCAACGAAGAGGGTCAATTATGTTTTGGTTCCTTAAAAATGCAAATATGAATGAACCTTATAATTGTGGACAAGCATCGCTGTTAATTGTATACAGATCTACTTAAAATGCGGTACATTTACATGAGAAACAATTAACAAGCACAGAATTAGAAAACTTTGAAAATTGTACTTCAGTAACTATCGATAATGACTGTGTGTTGATGAAAATTATTCTTTTATAGATTCGTGTTCACATTATGAACCCCCATTCACGTTTTCTCGTTCCAAAACTTTAGACGATTAAAAGTTTTCTACCCTATTAAACAAAACAATTTTATACTTCTGAACATTTTTGATAATCAACAAGTGTCACTGCAAGGCAAAAAGCAGCTATTAAAATTAGTTTATGAATTAACTTTATAGGCGAGTTAGGCGTTTGTGGCTTTCTTTTTCACAATTCTGAACAACTTCACCAGAACTTCAAAGTAATTAAAATACTTTTATAGGCACTAAAGTTTCTTTAAGTTTTTAATTTTTCAAATTTCAATAAAGGCTGTCGTTAGATAAATAAAATGAAGAGAATCTAGGGAAAGATAATATACGTGAAGCACTCTTCAGCTTAAATTGAAATTTGCTAAAATCAGCCAAGCACGTAATGGAGCTTGCGCAATGAGCAATATACTAAAGTCATTGGAAAAATAAAAAAATTAAGTTAAAATTCGTTCAGTAATATGAATTTACATCAAAATGTAATTATTTTTATTAAATAAAATCAAAAACAGCTTATGTAAATTATATAAATAGTTAAGGTAATTTTGCTTTTCTGGTAATAAATTTAAAATCATTTCATAATCCTTTATCTGTTGCAGAAGTTCCCAAAATATGGTATACGCCCCCTGGTGAGTACATTCGATTATTATTTATTTATTTTTATTAAAGAAATTAAATTGGATTAATGATATGTACAAACCATCTCACTAATCGCGGTTTGAAGAGTACTTTATTTCAATCTTTGAGAGTAAATGAATTGAATATTCACTGATTTATAAAAGTATGTATAATTATAGTAAAATATTATGTCAAATCTAGGATTTTAAACTACTATTATCCAAAAACAAATAAAGTTGTTTTATAATAAAATCCCGAACATAAAACATATTCCCTTTCGAAATTCCACTCCAGGTTTATCAAAATACGAATGCTACATTCCATCTTACTTAGCAGCTTTGGCCCACAGCCCCAAGCAGATTGCTATTCTCGCGTGGTTTCAGAACTTAGGTTTCCGCTTTCATCGCAGTGAGAGCGAGAAAGGTGGTGCCTTTTCGTGGAGATCGCCTTATCTATCCTACAATGAAAGACCAGATATTTCTTCTGTTCTTTCTTCAGCCGCAGTGTACATGCGCACTGGTTATGTCTGTGGAGCTATGCCAATAACATACCAAAACAAAACGAAACGTAGACAGCTGACTGGATGGAATAGTGTTCATTTATCACGCAATTAAATTTTCTGAATAACTGAAGACGTATTATTTTGTATAATTTATTAAAAATCGATTTATTTGTTGTATTGGTTTAAACTTATTTTATTTAATTATTAAAAATAATTCATGTTATTTATTCTAAATTTGATTTATTGAAAACTTATTCATATATCGAATATTTATGATATGTAAAAAATTAATAATAATTTTAACACCAATTTGCATAATATCTACCGCATAAAAAGTTTTTACTGGTTCAAGAATCTGATTTGCAACCTTGCGAGTCATATTCAATTACTTCGTTACTTCAACCTGACTTTGTACTTCCTCCATTTTTCCCGATTGCCCTCAAAGAATTATCTAAACGGTGTCAAAACGATGGCTATTTCGAAAGAGATAGTGCGATTGATTTACATAGTTAGATAACGACTTTTTCTTTTATAAATTATGAATATTTAGTTGTGTTTTCATTTTTACTGTACAACCGCGATTGTTTATTTCTTTCCTTAGATTTTGAGCACCAGCGTACTTTTATTATAATTTCTTCCGTTATGTCGGTAGTACTTGTACATATTTCCGCTCTATACTCCTTGTAAGAGATTTTCCAACTCAGCATTTCGTCTTATTGACATTCCTCGGTTAAAAATATCTTTACTGCATTTTATTAAATTCATTGGCTATCTGTATCATTATTCCAAATCTAAAAATCACTCTTTCACTTAACTCATTTTTTGCGGATCCTGATTTGCTCCAATTTAACTTCACTAACAGTGAAAGCATTTTTCTTGGTTATTTTAATATTCATAACTCTAGCTGGCTTCCATATTCAGATTGTCCTGAACTTAAATATCCTAATATTAACGTATGTTCCTGACAACATCACTGAAATCATTCTAGCAGGGATAAAATCCTTTATTTCTCAATTCACCCTAAAACTTTCGCCCTTCATCTTAACTGGATCATCCAGCTGAGTTAGAAAACTCACTAAAAAAAAAAAAAACTGTCGCATCAGGGATATCCAGAACAGCCTCTCCTCTCATGGGCATTATTTCAATAAATTGCGTTAGATCTTTGGTCGGCTTGCCTGTTTTTCCTGGACGCAAAGCTCGAGTTTCAGGGAGAAAAAACCTTGTTAACCTCTGGTTAACCGACTAACTCACCACAAATGAAACAAACCCATAAACGTTCCTCGTGTCATTGATAGGATTCGAACCCATCCTTTTCAATCCGGTATGATGAGGATGGTGATTATAAGCATTGTGCTACCTCCCCTTTGTGGACATTAATATTCGCTTATAGTTGAACACAGGCTGTTAATAAATCAAATTTATTTTAAAATGTCTTAAGAATAGAAAACTTACCCGTATCCAAATGGTAGTTCTTCGTAACTTCTGTTCATCCCTACTTCGTCTAAAATTATGGGCAAGCGGACGTTTCCTCTAACCCTTGCTTTGACAATTTTGTCAGACCTCATCTTATACCGAATACTCCCCACAAAAAGTCTTCTTTTCTTTGGTAGAAAAAGATCAAAAGAATCCTAAAAAAATCTTGACACCAGCAAGTCTCCAAGCTCTGGTAGCATTTCCATTTGTTCTCAAACCTAGAGAGTTAATTTGTTTTATGCTGACTTTTTCCCTTTGTTTTTGATACATTCGCTGAAATCAATCAAGTGTATTCTTAAAAGAAAGACACATATTTAACATCCCATTATCGGACTTTTCTCTTACTTCAGCTTTTTTGAAGTAATGGAGAAAACAATTAGAATCCAACTTTTTGTACTGTTCTGAAACTTCTTGCTTGATTAATGATCGACCATATGGGTTCCGTCATTTCCGACTTGAATTTGGTAGGTCAACACATTCTACTAATTGGAATCGACTGGGATTTTGTCAGAGATACCACGAAAAATAAATGAGGTCTGGACAGAGACCAGAGACAGTGAGAATGTAAATAAGATGGATATGTACTTAAATCTAAGTGTTTATCTGATGGTTGTTATTGAAGTAACTTTGTTCTACAGCTAAATGAACAAAGTAATTTGCTACAAGTATGATCTGAATATGGCTGCGGACAGGAAAGAGTTTCACAGAACGATCTGTAGCACGTTGGCTGGTTGAGTTCAAGGTGAAAGTTATGATTAAATAGTATTTATTCTTTTATTTGTTTATATGTTAATGTACAAACTTTGTATCTTCATACATTCTTTGCTATATTATACACTTTAACTGGGCGTACGCCTGTTGTGTATATTATATATTAAAAATAAATAACTCCTTGGAGAGTTCCAAAGGAGTTAAAACCACTTCAGTCGAGGTTTTATTTTAGTCTATCTCAAGCAGAAAAATAGGTTCCCCCATAAATTATTCCCGGGTTTTCAGTCTGCACAATGCTGCATATTCTTTCGTGAACACATTTTATGTACAGGCATAATACACAATAGAGCAATATGGTCTAGGTTGTTGATGCGTTATATAAAAATAATATTAATACCTTGAATGTCTCGTGCATGTTTGTTTTCCTAAGCTGGCATCCATCGAATTAATATTAGTATTACAATGGACAAATTATCCAAGGAAGCGAAATTTTCCTACATTTGCCAAAAAAAGAAAGAAAAAAAGAGAAAAAAAATAATAGCACTCACATCTTGTGTATTAAGCACTAAAGAAACTAAGGCTATGAGACGACAGTATATTTTGTTTATAAATTTCGTGTATTCTGTAGTCTATTTACTTGTTTTCTTGACAAAAAATCCGACCTCTGCTCAAGATGGACCAACTAACTCAGCTAAATTGTGAGAACCCACATCTTTTTCATCCAGTATAGGAGAACAGTAATTATATTCATTGTACTACAGCGAAGGCTACTCATGCCGTCTCCATCGCTAAAAGAAACGATTATTCAATTCAACTTTAAACTTTACTAAACCCTCCGTCTTGATCACTGCTACAGGTATTTTATCCCAGTGAGCTAACAAAACGCTTCCTGAAAACAAGCTTCACTATTACTCCCTGAAAATGTGTATTTGTGCTTTGGTTCTTCTATCAGTGAAAATATACCTCTCTTGTTCATTTACTGATTCCTTTCAAGAACTTATATACCAGGTACCCTCCAAGATGTCTTGTTGACAACCTTTGCAGGCCGCACCTTCTAAGCCAATCATCATATGGATATCGATTAGCACTCCTCACTAATCTAGTTGCCTTTCTTTGAACTCTTTCTAGAAGTTCCATGTCTTTCTTTAAGCGTGACTCTTTTAGAAAAATCTGGACTGAGAGGTTTTCTAAATGTAAGCATTAATCTACAGTTGCCGTTTTCAGAGCATTTGTGCAACCGATCCAAACTATTTTGTAGAAAATGGTCTGCGGCAGGTATTTCATAAATCATCAGCAAACTTTCATAACTTCCCTTGTATTCTCTCATTAATGTCATTAAGGAAAATAAGAAAAACAAGTGGCCCAACATTGATCCCGAGAGATTCCACTTGCTACACTGATCCACCCTTAGGGATGTCCGTTTATGATTATTCTCTGTCTTTAAGGAAATTTTGAGCGCATTTTTGTGAATCTGAAATCCACCGGCTACATAAAGAATCTAGTTACAAAAATTTTAGGAAATTTTTGTAACTAGATTCTCGTATTCTGAATCTTTATGCTCTAAAGCTACTTTACTAAATGAAAGAAGTTTGTATAAGCAAAAAAATATTTTTAGAATTGCACATTTAGTGTATAAAATTGAAAACATGCCGGCTACAATTCTGCTTTATTTTCATTCTATTTCTTTCGTAATTTTACATGTGTTGGTTTATTTGCTGGATGAAAAACTCTAGTTTCCGAGTGGTCAAAAATTCTACACCTCTGCTCGATATGGACCATTTCCTCTCTAATACGAAAAGGTCTCATTACAAGTTTCTAAAGTCCGGACGGGAAGTTATTCTGCTTCAATCTACAGACAGGAATTCGAGTCAGACACTTCCGCAAGCGTGACAAGTGGCGTAACTACTTAACAGTGATGGAAGACTCCCCGAGCTGAACCTCCCTTACATTAAACTTTTGATTTCCAGCATGCCAGCAAATCTCTGTTGACTTTTTATATCACCAATTATTTTTCTCCAAGATCCGCTCAGCGATTATCAGCTCAATGAACAAATTGGCTTAAGACAAGTGATATTCATTTAGAAGTGTAGCGGTTTTAATCTCGTACAGCAAGGAGGAATTTTTATGGATGTTTTCTCATAATCTTTTCGAGGTTAATTATCCTATAAATGGGCTTTCTTTTCGTTCATAATTAACAGGAAAATCCACCCCAAATTGGACCCAATTTAAAGATATAACATATTGACGCCACCGCCTCATTGCCTTATTTTCCTCTTATTAAACATTAAAGTAATAAACTGTAAATTGATGGATTTTCTCTTGAGAATACCCATAACCACATAATTAGCTCAGTGTGCAAACAATAGTAGTGTCTACGAAGTAGGATGGAATCAGATCTGGTGAATATAATTGGTAGTTCATAAATTAAGGATCCATTTCGATAACTGAACAATAGCTAGCAATGGCCTGGGGCTCTGCTTTTACTTTTGATCATTCTCACCATGTTTTCTGTTCCATTTAAGATGATATCTTAGAGCATCATACTAATTAGTAATATACACTGCACCATTTTGTAAAAAAATCTGTTTATATTCGTTTTTGCTCTTTATAATCGGAGATTTATTGATTATGAATATCACATTAGTTTTCTTCACGTCGTGATCGGCAATTTTTTAACTATGCAATTTGATTCTTTAGTGTTTGCGTTTTTTTTTAAAATTAACTTACAGAAAAAGAACGCTTCTCTTTCAAAAATAAAAAAAAAAGAAAACAGTGCATCATCTCGGAACAACCTTTCAAGTACGTTTGCTACCAAGAAAGTAAACTAGATCACGATCTACATAAAATAAAAGTCTTTCTTTTATGATCCTTTTTTTATGACGTTTCACTGTATTCAACTTTCCAATTTCACAAATACTGCTCTTCACAAATAACTACATCTCGAATATCCACAACCAGTTCCTTGACATATGATCTCCAGGTAATTCTAAAGTGGAGAGAAGTAAACTTGGTTAAGTGAACTCTTTCTAAAACCCATTCAGTATCATCTTATTTTCTAAAAAGGATCGCATGTATGTATTGGGATAAACCTGATATCAAATTCTCTCTCTTAAAATCTCACTCCGTTCCTTGTCATACAGTTTTTGCTGAATACCTCCTTCTACAGATATTTTCATGGACACTGTTCTTCCGAATGTAATCTTTCATTCTATCCCTTTCTTCAAAACCAAACCGAATATGTGTCTCAATCTAGTTGAAATCCATTCACTGTCCAACTCCAAACTCACACAACCAAATTTTCCTTCTACTTCTGTACTATGGAGCAAACTTTGTTTGCTCGTATTTCCTGAAAATTACAAATACAATCGAACTTGGAAGAAGAAGAACATTAACAATAATCCTCTGTCTTTTCAATTCATAGGCATACTTTAACACTACAGGTTCCAATACATTCGTCCTTTGGGGGATCACTATAAAAAAATGTGTTATACATTCCTTTATGGTAATGAGTTTGTGTGTGTATATAAAACGATCATTATGTCCTCAATTTATCATAAACTTTTGAAACTTGCATTAGATTAATAGAGGAAGACCTTGTTATAATGCGCGATATGGTTATAATTTCTATTTCCTTTGTTACGCTAAGGAAATTTTCATTATATATTTTACTTTATTTATTTTTAAAAATTTATTTGAGATCGCATTTCGAAAATAATCAGCCCTAAAATTCCTCGCCCTAGAATCAAATTTATGGACGGAATTTGAATTTATATTAGTCCTTAAGAAGTCTCTGTGTCGATAAAGGCAAATCCCAGATATATATGCAATAAAGAGGATTACAACACTGGTATCATTCTTTTTTAACGCATCGACATCGCAATGAATATTTGATATTTCAATGAAATGCATTCAATATGCAGATCGAAAGGATTTTTCTAAAAGTAAGTTCCTGATGAAAGATTCTTTTTTCTTTACAATAAACATAATCAAGATACTATCAATCTATTAGAAACCATGAATGATCATGCAAGGGAAAATTAAAACCCAACATCAAACTTAATGGAAAATTAAAATAGTGTCCCCGAAAAATTCTAAAAGAGGATTAATGTATATTAAGCTAGACGCCATTATCAAAAAATATGGAACGTAATAAGCACAGAGAATATATAATATCAACACCGAACAAGCCAAGTTGCATTAAAAGCAATTTATATTTAATCAAGGCTAATTTAGATACTCATTAACCCAGTCATTTACGGAATGGATTACTTATTTTCCTGAGTGGTTATGTGTGGTCTGTCCTAAGTGAGATATTTTAATTTGTTCGAGAATAAATTATTCATAGTCCAATGTGGCTATATATACACGACTAAAATGGTAATTTGCTCCAATTCTACTCCAAATAACGGAATGCAGACTACACACATCAGCTGGTCCGTTTGATATCCACGTATCGTTCCTTGATAGTCCAGGGCCTATTTTTTAAAGAAACATCATGTACTTTGAGGTTTAACCTCAAAGTGCTGTTCGAAAGGGTTTAAAAATGAGACTGAAAAATTTAGCAAATTGTTTCGAAATGTCGATCACGTTGTGCCATTGTATTTTTGTTTGTACAAGTGTTTATTTATATTTTTAGTATATTCTTTTGATCATCAAAACGAACAGTATTTTTGATTCTTACAACAGATTCCAAAAAGTATTTTTGATTCCACCAACCGATTCCAAAAAGTATTTTTGATTCCACCAACGGATTCCAAAACGTTGTGTGCTTTTAGGAGTCCCCGCATTGAGGGGAAGTTTTTTTTTCTTTCAATAACAAACTTTTCCATTTCATATGCATTAATACTTCATTGGTGATTTTAAAGACCCCGGTGGAGTACAAAAAAATAATTTTATGTTCCAAAGCAAGGTAATTATCAAAGGTCGACTTCACTACAAGCAAATGCTTTATTTGGAATGAACAGTCTACTTAAATAGAAAGAAATAAAAATACATGTATGTGTAATTTGTATCTGACGGGTCGGTTTTATGTGAAATATTTTAGAGTACTCCAGGATTCGATACATCAAAGTGAAAACCTATTTCCGGAAAGGTATTTTTTGCCTGTTTGACATTTACATTGGTTACACGAAAGTGTGCGTGTCTTAGCATTGACAGATTTCCAAAGAGCTGCGAAATAATGTACTTTAGAAAAGCCTTCGAAAAGTGCAAATATCTTACGGAATGCTAAAAAGACGAAAGTAAAACAAGCGACATCTCTTATGGACATAAAATATAAAACCGAGTCGGTTACCAGTTTGTTAAGAAACTGGCAGCTTTAAGATGCAATCCGTTGTTCTCAACAGAGGCTAGATAAAATATTTGGGAAGTGCTTATCGACTGCCTTTAACCGGGAAACAGAAAATATGTATTTCGCTTATATGTAGCACGTTCAGTTGATATCTACAGTCCGATCAAGTGAAATTTGTTCAAAATGCGCTGTTATGTAATAATTTGACTATTTTACAGAATATTTCCACTCTAATCCAGGAAATTTCTGGCCAGTCCATTTCAATCACTTTGTTCTCTGAAACCACGCGGCATGGAGCATTTATCGTGTTGGGAATTGCATGAGCCATTTCTCCAATAGTGTTCATAAAATCCAAACAGGTAGGGATAGAGAATTCAAGGCATAACAACCAACCGAATTCCCAAATATCAACCTCATACCACAACCGCCTCCTCCAAACTTCATAATCCAAGAAAGATGAGGTTTGTACCAGACTAAGCAACAACTGGTATTCTGTAGGGTGTGGAGCAGTCCACGAAAACCGAGTGCATCACTGATTTCATCCTCAACACTAAAAAAGGTAGATTACACTGACGATCTTGAAATAAGTCATCAAACTGATCACATACACTTGGTTTATACTTCGCTTTCTGACTCCTTGGATTAATAAAAAGGTTGACTCTCAGTTTAAGCAGTACTGTGCATTTGTTAAATTATATAAAGTTATAAAATATCCAGAAGTATGTTCTAACACCAGAAAAACTTCTTAGATAAAAGAGAGTCACTTCAGAGAAAATGTATCCTCTACGTTTGATTTAGAAATTACAAGGAGTTTTATAAATTCAGCTATGTTTCTTCCATAATAAATTCTTTATCCATTATATATTACTCTGCTTTATTATTGGCTTTCGTTTCTACATGAGTTTTTTTATCTACTTTAGTTGATTCTCGTACTTTGCTTTTCTTTTTATTTTTTAGAGTTTCCTGTTCCTCGTGTCAAATCTCAGCTCCACCCGCTCCTAATTTCTTTGTATGAAACTAAGAATCTTTACTTTGACCTAATAATTCGTTAATCTAAAGTCTAGACCAGTTGTTCCCAACGATTTTTAATCCAACGTCCCCTCCTTTTACCATAAAATGTCCATGAGACAAGAATATTAAACTTTGTTTGGTCTCTCCAACAAAATTTCAGGCTGTGGAGCCTCAAAACTGTCAGAAACTAATGCTCAAAAGTGTAAAAAGTGAAGTGTAAAGTGTGTTTAGGGTCTAACGGCACCAGGGGTTACCCCCATCTCCGTGTAGTCTACATTGTCGCGTGTTACAGAACACTGTAAAGGCCAGAGATTTAAAAGTGTATGGATATTGTTGGATGTAGTGTCGTGTACCGTTGTTCATCTGGCTATTTAGCCGCTGGACCCCTACTGAGGCCCAACGTTGCCCACACTTAGCCCCGTGGAGGCAAGCCAGGTACACCAGTATTTTTAAATAAGTACTCTGGCAGGTCCTGCCACCTAATTTCCTGGGATTTCAGTGGCTAGGACCAAAAAAAAAAAAAAAAAAAAAAAAAATGGGGGGTGCGCTAGAGGTTGGGTCAGGCCAAGGAGTTTTAAGTTATACAGTGTGGAATTAAGAATTTTGGGTGTAGGGCTAGGATAATTTTGACATGGGATGAACGCTAGTTGGAAAGCTAGAGGGGGGAGGGGAGACTAAGGGCTGGGGGGTGAGAGACAGAAGTATAGGGTCGATAGAGTAGATGACCCCAAAATCAGTGAGGCAGGCCCATGCCACACCAGAAGGAAAGGGGGGGTGGCGGGGAGGAGACAAGGGGACCTTCACCTCCTCCCCGCCAGGACAGGGGAGAAACAGGGCCGCGCAAGGGAGCACGGGTTCAGGATCGCCACGTGGCATTGGCAGCAATGCTGCGTGAAGTCATAGTTGGCAGAGTCCACTCCGAGAAGGTAAGATTCGAGTAGTGCAGTCCTGGGACAGACAGGTCCCGGCCAGGTGGTGAAGTCATTTCAGTAGTGAGCTGCATGAAGATGTATTTGGTAGAGTCAATCAGAGAGGATCAAATCCGAGTAGTGTCAATCCTGGGACAAAGAAGTCCCATCCAGATAGTAGAGTCATTTCAGTGGTGAGTCAACTTGGTGGGAGGCGAAGCCGGAGCGGCAGTCATGGTAGATGAAGGTGATGTTGAGACTACATTGTAAAGGCACAATTATTGTGCAGGTTGAAAGTCTTCACGGGGATTGCAGTGTGCTGAAGCAAGTAGTGGTCTTAACACATGGCTGTTTAGGCCGTTTCATTGTCTGGTTGGGTCTGATTCTGTGGTTGTGGTAGGGTTTTCCGCCTCGTGAAGAGGCCCTGAGCAAAGTTCGAAAATGCTGTATAGGTATGGTGGTCTTCCAGGAGATGTTGCTCCTGATCTCTCGGGATGAAATGAATTTGTGTGATGAGAGAAGATCTGAGGTCATCATATAGTAGGCAGTCATGCATCAAGTGGTCCCAGGTTTCCTGGGCACCACAGGTGCAAAGGGGGCTGTCGGAAAGTCCAAGAAGGTTCAGTTTGCTGCGAAAGGCACCATGCCCTGTTAGGAGGTACGTGGTTAGAAGGCCTGGGGAGAACCAGGATGGTGATTTGGGATATACTTTGCATATGTCTGGTATAAATTTGCGGGTGATGGCCCCTTTGGTGGATTCAGACCATCTGGCTTGCCAGGTCTGTTGTAAGTAGGTTAGGAGTCTGCTTTTTTCGCTGGAATAGGTGTTAGCAGGATCCGTGGTAAAATCAATAAAGGTGGTAGACTTTCCTCTGCTGAGTTTATACATCATCCCCACATGGGCCACCTCAAGGTCTAGGGGCAGTACACCGGCGAGGACTTGTAGGGCGTGCGTGCTGGAGGTGCAACATGCTCTGGTTATCGTAAGGAGAATTGGCCGTTGAATGATGTTCAGCTTTCTTCGTCCTACCACAGTGGAGGCTTTGGTGAACCATATGCCAGAACCGTAGGTGATAGCTGGTATGAATATGGCTTTATACAGTAAGGCTAGAGTGCGTTTTTTGAGCCCCCAATCTCGGCGGGTAACCCTGGCAACCAGTGCAATGTAATTTCTAATTTTCTTTTGTAGATAGTTGAGATGTGGGAGAAATGTTAGTTTGCTGTCGATGATAATGCCAAGGAGTTTCAGCTGAGTAACAAGCTTGATGGTTGTGCCATGTATCTTGATTTGAGGCGGCCTCTGCGGATCAAGATAGCCCTTCAGGAGAATGGATTGAGTTTTTGTGGATGAGATGGTCAGATGGTTTTTCCGGACCCACGCTTGAAGGGTGGTAAGAGCTCTGTTGGCAGATACTTCAAGCTGAGCCCTGGAGTCCCCTGCCAGGATGAGGGAGAGATCATCAGCATATGCCAAGGTCTGGACATCGCCTAAGTCAGTACTGAGAAGCTCGTCGAGTACAGAGTTCCAGAAAAGGGGGCCCAGGACAGAGCCCTGAGGGCAACCTCGGTGGACACGACGTTCCACGCTGGAGAAGGGAGCCTGAACCACAATGCTCCTGTCACTGAGATAGTTGGCAATGCAGTTGTAGAGATTTCCTGGGAGCTCAGCGCGTCTCAGCCGTCCGAGGACGCTAGGCCACCATAAGGTGTCGAACGCCCCAGCAAAGTCGATCGAGATGACAAGGAGGTACTTCTGGGTGCAGTTCCTGGCAGCATTTGTAATAGCCTCCAGCGCATCGACCGTAGACATGCCCGGTTTGAATCCAAATTGATTTTGTGCTGGTAGCTGTGCAGTATTGTAATGGTTTTCCAGTCTCCGTCTAAGGAGCTGCTCAAAAACCTTACTCAGCACAGGAAGGAGAGCAATAGGCCTGTACGAGTCAGGGCGATCATACGGTTTAGTTGGATTTTTGAGTATGAGCCGAATGGACGCAGTTTTCCAATCAGTTGGGAACCATCCCTTTAGCAGGCAATGGTTGAAGAGGTTTAGCAGGGTTTCTGGAGCGAATTCAGCAACTTTTTTAATTATTTCGGGCTCGAGCATGTCCAGGCCTGGTGACTTGTTATTTCTCAGTCTCCCAATGGCCATAGAGAGATCCTCGACGTTGAAAGGCTCTTCCACGAGTGTTGAGTTATAGTTGTTATTGTCAAGGCAAAGCTGCTGTTGTTCTGGTGAGTTGTCATCTGGTGGCTGTTTGAAAGAGTAATCAAGTATGTTTGAAATTGAATGCTGCCAGGTGGAGGTCATGTGGCCTTGTGGGGTGATTGTGGAGCGAATAACTTCTCCCCTTGGCAGTTTGTTTGTTGTTACCTTGAACACGACACCCCAGGGGTCAGAGTTACCAACTGTTGATACCAGGTGCTCCCAGGACAGTCTTTTACGCTGCCTGATCATCGCGTTGTAGGCGTTTCGAGTTTCTCTGTACTCCTGCCGGAGGTATTCAATTTCTGCAGGGGGGCCAGGATCGCCTGGCTCGTTGGAATGCACGCCTCTTTTGGTTTACTTCACGTCTGAGGGCCTGAAGCTCTCCTGACCACCAGGGGACTGCTCCAGGGATGGGATTTTTCCGTTTTATTGCTGTGTTTGCAGCGTTCGTAATCATGTCCGTGACCTTGCGCTGATGGGAGTCTGGATGCTGAACTTGCACATTCTCGGTTTGTAAGTGCAATATCCCATTGATGAGTGTTTCTCAAAAGTGTAGGCCTGCACTCGAATGTACACAGCTATGTGAGAATGTGTTGGCGTTTCAAAGTAGTTTTATTACACGAGTCCGCCAATATCGCCAGGAATTTGTACACCAGAGGTCGGCAACCTTTTTGAGTGAAGAGCCATTTTTGATCTAATTAAAAAAAAAAGAGAGAATTCGAAGAGCCGCACTTCAGCTCAAGCTGGAGGGAAGGATGAGGAGTGTTTTTACGAAATGGAATGGACTGGGAAGGTGTTTTATTAAAATATATATTTTTTAAAATATTATTTATTAATAATATTTCTAATTAATGTGACTTTTGCTGCTGAACTTCTTGAGAAAGTCTCCAGTTTATTTTTAATATACAGTAGAACCCGGTTAAGAAATTCCCGCAGAAGATTTTTCTCCTTTGGTTTCTTTAGTTCCAATTTCAACTCTATATGTTGTTATGTATTATTTTCCGGCGTAAGAAGTTTCCTGGAGAAAAAAATTTCCAGCATAAAAAGTTCGTCATAAAGAATACCCACTGTATTATTATAACGACGTTTTCCCACTTAATACGTTTTTTAAATATAGAAATTATTTATTTTTAATATTAAACAATACTGTATAAACACCTGTAATCGAACAAGTTAGAGCCCAGCATCATTTTAATTCGTAGTAAATCACAAAAGCAGGTGAAATGACATCGTTTTTGATATATCTCATATTGTAAATGCCTTCCCAACGAGTTACCCGATATTGCACTGCTTCCAATAAGCAACGTTTCGCAAATGGAGAAGACTAATGTTACTTATTCTCGGCGGATACCACCCAGAGAATGTGGTAGCCGCCGAGAATCCATTGGTGAAGTGTTGCCTAATCGAGAATCCATTGGTGAAGCGTTGCCTAATCGAGAATCGATTGTCGAAGCGTTGCTTATTCGAGGTAGTTCAATATCAGAGCAACTCGTTGTGAAGGCATTCGCAATATGAGATTTAACAAACGATTCAAGTCCTTCGGTGGTTTACTACTAGCTAAAATGATACTAACTCGTTCGATTAGTGAATATCCTGTAGCCTGAGGCTTTCAGCGCTAAAACCTTTTTTAGTATATACATTTTGATATAATGGAAGTGACATATTGCAATTGTTTTCATCGATATCCATAACTAGTTCTGATGGTTGTGAACATATTAAGTTCTGATGGTTGTGAACAGTTCTGAATTACTTTGTGGATTGTTGCTGTATCGTATTGTATTGTGACCTTTTAAGGTATTTTGAAACTCCAAAGGAGTTCATTCTTCCAACTTTGTAATAAGTTTAATGGACAGAATATTAACAATTATAAATCCCCATTTTAAAAATGTTTCCCATAGGTGGAGTAAAATATTTATAAATTCTGAAATAGTACTTAAAAATCATCTTTAATGTATGCATGTGTATCTTTTCATTTTTTATTCGTGTAGCTAATATTTCATACCTTTAGGTAATTTTCCCTTCTAAGAATTTTTCACAAATATTTTCAAATTTTTGGTCTTGCTTTTTCAACTCATCAGCATCCATTTATGTAGAATTGCAAGGACAGCCTTTTGCCTCTCCAAATCCTCAATTTCAGTTTTAAGGCATTTTAGTTTTGCACTCCACATGTCCCTGATTTTTAAGTCCTCTAACTCCATTTTAAATTGTGCTTCATGTGGGCTAAAAGTTAAAGAGCCGCAGTTACATGCTCAAAGAGCCGCATGCGGCTCGCGAGCCGCAGGTTGCCGAACCCTGTTGTACGCTAAGAAAGCCTCAGTGTACAAGTTAGAACTTTCTGAGTTAGTCAATCTCTGGATAGGGTAGCAAGTTTATTTCTCTTAAAAATTCGGGTTTTTTTCAAGCCAGGCAAACCTACCGGAGAACACACACAATTTATTCATTATTTTTAATTTCATATTGACTTGTATTTGCTTTAATTTTTATTAATGTTTTGTATAAATTTACGATAAGAACTGTTTCTGACAGTACATGCATAACTGTAAAAAAAAATATTTAGTCTGATGTTTTATTATCTGCTCCTAAATTGAATAAAAGGTGGAAAGAAGAAAAGAAATTGCATTTATTTTCTGCCTTCCTGAGAACAGGATTTTTATTTCTTAAATTCTTCAACTTTTTTTGTCATTTTGACTTATTTCCTAAATCCTATCTCCCATTTAGAGTTATTTCCTTGTTTATTAAAGAATGTTGCGTATCTGTGCTGGTACAGAAAAGCCTGAAGTTATTTATTACTGTTTGTTCATAACATTTAAAGTGTTATCCATAAAATTATTACAACTGTTTTTTGCCTCCCTTCCACAATCTTAAAAGTATGCGAACGTATTTCATTAATAAACTTTAATCTTGTATAATTTCTTTTCGTTTTCGAACTGCTTTATTTTGCTTTCTATAGATAGATAAACAGAGAGAGAATTTTCCTACCTATCGATGAAATGCTTTGGGGACAATTTCACATTAAATATTTTTTTTTAAGTAACGGCAGGCAATTTTGAATGAGAATAAAAAAAGTATTTTATGAACACATAGAAAGGAGAGACGCCTTTGATGAAACTGAGAGCGTGCAATTCTTGTATGGATGTAGTTACATAACGAGCAATCGATGAAAAAAGCTCTCTGGTGGTTAAAAAAAATAAGAAAGATAAATATGGAGTTTGACATGAATAATGTTACGCGCCAAAATAACTGCTTCGTGAACTTATTATACTGATAAAGAATTTCAGTTATTAACTAGTCGGAGAGAAAGTAATAAAGTGAACAGATTATCAACTCCGTTGGCATTAATGAACTCGGGTTTATATTTTTTATGCCTGTTGCGTTCCATCCGTGTGATATAGAAAATTTAATCTTAGGAAATGAATATATTCTTATATACATTTCTTAAGATAAGATAAATGCATATCCTTAGGACACATACTCAAGAGCAGAAAATTCCAATAAATTTCGTTTCAGCCGCGAGAAGCAGCTAATTGACATTAAGGTACACAAAATAAACCTGAAAACAGTGGGATTGGGATTTGCTTGAAGTGGGATTTGCTCAGGGAGGTAACTACCATTAGGGGTGGAGGGAAGGGTTATTGCTTCCGTAAAGACGACTACAATGGACTGAGACAGTATTTAAATTCAATACAATGGGACCAACTGATGATGTTACCAACAGCAAATTCAAAGAACTTATCTTAGAAGCTACTAGGCTTTACATACCAACTAAGAAATATTGTTCAAGGTTTAGGCCAAAATGGATGTCAGATGAACTAATGAGGCATATGACAGAGAAGAAAAATGCATGGGATACTTACAAATTAACACATGACACAGAAGCCTATGATAGATACAAGTTGATATGCAACCAAGTTACAAAGGAGGTTAGGCAGGCGAAGGCAGATTACGAGAAATCCTTGGCAAGGGATGCAAAGAAAAACAGCAAAGAGTTCTTTACTTATGTAAACTCTAGAAGGAAGGGGATGAATCAGATTGGTCCACTTGATATTGATGGGTCAACTGTTGATGATCCTGCTCAGGTAGCTAACAAACTAAATGAATATTTTGCATCGACATTCACACACGAGGAGTTATTCAGCGAGGGGAATGCCAGAGGTGTATTCAACTCTAGCAGTAAGCTACAGAGTCTTGAAATAACTGGGAGTAAAGTGGAGGAGAAACTGTTGAAGATAAACACAAGAAAGGCACCCGGGGTGGATGGGATCTATCCAGTTATATTAAAGGAGGCAGCAAAGGAAGTAAGCAAACCCTTAGCCATAATTATGAGAGCTTCCTTGGACTCAGGGGAGGTACCCATAGACTGTAAATGTGCAAATGTGACCCCAATTCACAAAGGCTGACACAAGTAATTATAGACCTGTGAGCTTAACTTCTGTTCCAGGAAAATTAATGGTGGCACTGGTTAAAGAAGCACTGCAGGATCATTTAGACAAGACTTCAGTTATACCTCGGACACAGCATGGTTTTGTTAAGGGGAAGTCTTGCCTGACCAACTTGATTGGATACTATGATGCAGTCACAAAAGAACTGGATGCAGGGAATAGCTTTGATATTATATACTCGGATTTTGGAAAGGCTTTTGATACTGTTGCACATGGAAGACTGCTACACAAATTGGAGCAGTGTGACATTGGAGGCAAATTGCTGCTATGGATAAAGGGGTGGTTGAGGGGGAGAAGACAGAGAGTGGTAATCAATGGACACTGCTCATCGTGGACTAATGTTATTAGTGGAGTCCCTCAGGGCTCAGTGTTGGGTCCATTATTGTTTTCTGTATTTATAAATGATATTGATGATGGAATATCAAGCTTAATGTCCAAGTTTGCAGACGATACACAGGTTGGCAGGGTTGTCAAGGACACTACTGACACTATGCAGCTGCAACAGGATCTGGAAAGGTTGAGCAGATGGGCTGAGAGGTGGCAAATGAAGTTTAATATTGACAAATGTAAAGTACTATACATGGAAAACAGCAACCCCAGAGCAACATATCAACTCTGTGGTACTACACTGACAGTGGTAGAGAATGAAAGGGACTTGGGGGTGGTTGTGCAGGCAGAAATGAAGTTCTGTGAGCAGTGCAGACGGGCTGCAAGAGTAGCTCATGGAGTATTGTCAATGATATACAGGAATTTTTCCAGCAGGGATAAGGAGGTGATTATTCCCTTGTATAAGGCAATGGTCAGGCCACACCTAGAGTACTGTATACAGGTCTGGCGGCCTCATTTCAAGAAGGATGTAGAGCTGCTGGAATGAGTACAGAGAAGGGCAACAAGATTAGTGAATGGAACAAAGGGGTGCTCTTACGAAGAAAGGCTTAAGTTTTGCAAATTACAGTGTCTGGAGACTAGGCACCAGCGAGGTGATCTGATAGAGGTGTATAAAGCCTTGAATGGTTTGAGCATGCTCAGTGCTGATGGGATTCTTCCTCTAGCTCAGAATAATCACCTGAGAGGGCATAAATTCAAATTGAGGAAAGACAGATGTAGGATAGATGTGCGGAAATTTGCCTTTAGCCAGCGGGTGGTTGGTTGGTGGAACAGACTGCCATCCCTTGTAGTGGAGGTTGATAGCCTAAATAAGTTTAAGGCTCAGCTGGACAGGTATTTTGAACGAACAGAGGGGTGAAGTGGAAGTGGGTTTTTTTTTTTTCTTTCTTTTTTTTTTTTGGCTGATGCTGCATAAGCTTGCTTTCTTGCATCAAATGCCTCTACTAATGCTAATGCTATATTAAATAATAAATATAAAACAATTCTGAAGTCACAGTATTTTATTATTTTAATGAAAATCTAATCACGCATGACGTATCATGACGCATCGCGTATGACGTCATCATTTTATGTATATAATTTAACTAATTTAACTCGAGAATTGGCTGAGTACGACCAACAAGAATTAATTATATCTTTAGATCAGAAAAAGTTCGACAATAATCAAATGAAAGAAATTTTTAATATAATCTACAATATCTTTCTAGTTATATAAATGCAGTATATATCCCAAGATACAATAATTCTTAACTGTTGTTAAAAGAACGTGGTTTTTAATAACAGAACAAAATAAATGCTATGTGAGAAGGAATCCAACAAAACTGTCGCGGGAAATGTTAGTCAATTTTTTTAATTATATTATTTAACTAATTTAACTATAACTAATTGATGTTTGTTACTTATATTAATATTATAAACAGTTAAATTATAAACAAATTCGCCACCAATTATAGATTCAAAGAAGAATTAAAGAAAACTGCATTAATCAACCAATGTATACACCATTATTTTGCCTATGTAATCGATATATAAATATAAGTATAGATACTAAAATTTTTTTTTTTTTAGATGTATAGAACATTTTCCTTAAACTTTTTAGAACCATAACCTAATTTTTTTAGAACCCTGAAAATGAAACTAATTTTCTACTACAAAACTTTCAGGGTTCCAAAAAATATTTCAGGATTCTAAAAAAATTTGATTTTTTTAGAACCTTATTTTATTTATTTTTTTTTTTTCAGGGTTCTAAAAAAATCACATTTTTTTAGAACCCTGAAATTTTTTTTAGAACCCTTAAAGTTCTGAGAGTTTTACACTGAGATTTTCTGCCTTCTGTTCAGGTACTTGTCCCAATCAAATTGTAGACAGTTGAGGAAGACAAAGGAAACTACTTTTAACTATTTTATCCCTAGGGTACAGCATACAACTAAAAGTTATGAGATCTGGTAATGGGACACTGGCAATGAGCCAACGTGTCAGGCCCGGTTGGGAAATTAAAAGAATCTCCCAGATCATTAAATAGCGAAACCCCGGAGATATAAGTAGGAAATTATGGAAAAGAAGGAGAAAGATAGGTAGCCGGAATTTTATGACAATGAATAGGAGAGGTAAATTAGAGAATCTTTTATGGAAAATAGATATTATGGGGTTGTATGAGACAAGATGGAAAGTGAAAGAGAACTTTAGAAGTGGTGGTAAGGGTTTTATATTCTGGGCGTAGTGACAGTAAGAATTGGAATGCCTTTAGGCGAGCAGATATCTGAATAGTGAATAGTAACCGCTTAAAAAGAATGAGCATTTAAAAAGGAATGATATATTAAAATATTGGGATGGTTTATGGACAAGGGGCACTGCTAGTAATAGCAGAAATATCCAACGGCCATAATGGAGTGTAGATAATTTCTCCACTCATACTCTTATCTACTTATCTATATATAAAATTATATATACTGGTAAGTTGATGGTAAGTATGAAGGCAGAACCAAAAGGAATGCCAATAGTACACGTATATATGTCAACAACAGAACACGAAGAAGAGAAAATCGAGGAGATTTATGACCTAGAAAGTGTAACTGAGATATCAGCCAGACAGATTTTTGGCGATTATGGCTGACTGGAATGTTGTGGTTGAAGAACGAAAGGAAGAAAAAGATATGTTACCGTGTGGGCTGAGTAGGCGGAATCAGAGGAGAAAGGTTGGTGGAGTTTTGCGAACAGACTGACTTAATGATAACAAATATTTGGTATAAACATAAAAGGAGATATACAGCAGTACATGGAAAATGCCTGGCGACGGAAGCAGATTTCAACTGGACTATATCTTGATTCGGAAGGATACATCCAGACTTGAATGTAATATTGCGATGCATGTGGAATTAAAATTGACGGTAAATGGGTAATTTAAGAGAATATAGCGAGAATTAAATAGAATACATGGAGGGATTCCATGGGTGACAAGATAAACAGAAGGAAAATGAAATGAAAAAATGCTAATACTGAAGGCGGCAGGAAGAACAGAGATTAACAATAGACTTAGACGAATAACAGATAGAGCAAGAGAGGAAAGGTGGATGGGTGGAAGTTATATAGCTCAAACGAGAGGCAGGATAAGGATGATTTTGTAGAGGTAGAAATAATGAACCATGAACCAAGGCCAGTGACAATGGGGCAAGAGGTAATCATAGTGTCAAATAAAATTAAAGGAAATAAGGCAATAGTCATTGGTAGAGCTCCAGTGAGGTTCACATGGTTACTAAGGGAAGTGGGCTTAAGGGAATTAACCGAATTATGTAGGTTAGTATAAGAGCAAGGGGAATCACCAGATTTTAAGACCACATCAATGATAAAAATAGAAAAGAAAATCCATACAGTGAAATGCAAAGATTTTACAACCATAAGTTTGGTACTGCATGCGGCAAAGATAATGATAAGAACGTTAAATAGAAATATGATGCTAAGGATTTAGGAAAACGTGGGAGAAGGGCACATGGAGGGAGACAATGGATACAATTGGTGTGATGAGAATGTTGACGGAAAAACATCTGTTATAGATTTCGAAAAGGCTTTTGATCGAGTAGATTGGGTTAAATTATCGAAGATACTGGAAATGATAGGAGTGAATTTGTAGGACAGAGTAATGATTGGTAGTAATATTGAGGACAAAGTTAATAGAGTCGGAGAAAGATGGGAGATGAAGTGTTGTCTGTTCCCCGTTTTATTTAATATATATGAATATAAATGGTTAAAGAAGCATTTGATAAGGGAATATGGATAAGGGAAAATTTAAGGGGGTGAGGATGGAAGAAAAGTTATTTCGAGCGTTAGATTTGCATGATATGGCATTCATTCTGAGGAGGGATTACAGAAATTGCTTAATAGAATAAAGGAAAATTGCGATCGGTTTTTGAGGAGAATAAATATTAAGTAAACAAAGGTTACGAAAGTGGTAAAAGAATTTGTGAGTTAATATTGAAATAGGAGAAAAGAGAAGATAACAGAAACAGGTGAATGAGTACAGACGAATATATGTTTGGGCCTCGAAATATCTATAAAATATTATAATAACGTCCTCTCTTTGTTTTTCAAACTTAAATTTTCGAAATTATATCATCTGTACTTCTTATTTGAAAACAGAACACAATTCTGAAAATATTTTCGTGATCGCATAAGAATTCAACATACATGTACCTGAACTGACAAAGCACACAATGTCGGCATCGAAATGATACGAGATGGAAAATTCACAACACTGCATCAATGGCTAACGTTCTCTAGATGCAATACAAATTCTCTCACGTGCTGATATCAACCCCAAGATGTTAAACGTGCCATTAGAATCCTAGATGAAATCCTTCTTACCCTGCGGAATCCGATAACATGACCTACATCGTTAAAAGCATTATACAGAAGAACTTCATAAACCTGTTTACTCTACCAAAAATAAAACCCTTCTAGCTTTTCCATAGTACGTGATCTTGGAACTCTGTCCCGGGGCATCGTCCCTGTCTATTCCTTCATTTCTTTAGCGAAAAGCGTTTACAGCGACACTGAGAAAATACTCCCCTAAGAAGTATTTGACATTTCATCGATCGTTCACAAGAAAGGGAAGCCATGCATAAATAACCTATCTTTCTGTCTAGCCTAGCTATCTTTTCATGTTTATTCCTCCTTCTCAATGAGTCTTTGCGTTAATCTAAACATTCGAACCAAACAAATCCTTCCTTCACACGCAGAAGTGAGTGAATGAAAATGATTGGAAGGAAATTCTCATTGTCTTAAAGAAAAGCAGAAGTTCACTTGTTATATTTAATATTCAAATTAGCCACAGCTGCATATATCTGTACATCCACCAGTCCACCTCATCACTTTACTTAATATTCATTACAATCGGAAACTTGAAACCGATACTGACTTATTTATTTTATATAATTTAATTTTATTTCATCTGTATAATACAGAGTGTTTCAAAACCACAAGAAACAAATGTAGGGGCATATTTTTCAGATTAAAATAAGAAATAAAGTTCGTATAAATGTATTTCAAAATCAAAAAATACGAAACTTAAAAAGAAACTGAAAAACCTCGAAATCATGAACATCTCAGAAGGCTGTTCAAATTGAGTTTCATTTTGTTCAAAGTAGAATTCAACACAGCGAATCCACAATTTCCTGGAATATGTCTGGGACTATTCTTAACAGTTTAGTTTGGTTTCAGCAGCTTCCAAAATACCATATTTCACTTCACCTTATTCTTGGTAAATTTCTTAGAATAAACCATGGATTTCATATGACCCAACACAAATCTAAGGGCGTGAGGCAGGGTGATCGGTATGAGCATTGTTCAGGGTGTCCCATCCAATCCACCAATTATTACAAAACAGATTTAGAAAGTCAGAAACATCATGGGGAAAGTGGGCTGTTGTTTTCGTCGTGAATAAACATAAACATTCTCTTCCGATTTTTCAATAGTCCCCTCAAAATCGTTCCTCAAAAGATACAAGTATGCCTTCCGAAGCCTTTTTGGTAAAAAAATAAGGACCAATAAGATTGTTTCCAAGGAGAGCGCACCAAACATTAAAGGAAAAGACAACCTACATGCAATCGTATGTGGACATTCTTCATCTTCATTGTTTCGAGAGTCGAAAAATCTATTTCGTGTAAAACATTATTCATCTGCAACAAAAGTATGGCTGAGAAATCGAGAATCACGTGTGCATTGCAAAATGAGCCACTGTCAATAATAATTCAATAATTCTTGTAAGTGTACTGTGAAATGGATATAATACGCTTGTAGATGAAGCATTTACGCGACCTGGCAACTCTCTGGTACTTGTAGAGCACAAAGTATTTGTTCTTCAACATTTGCAGTTCATCAAAATTTTCTTTGTGACTTCGACAATGCCCTCCCACCATATACACTACTCGGATTCCCTCCAGTCTAGGAACCAGCTGATCCGGAAGGCTCAGCTGGTTCCTAGAGAGTTACTATTTGGTTCGGTCCAGTGGACTATCTAGCGGCCGGCCTGCGAATACCGTTTTCGAGCTGTACCCACGGAATGTATGGAAGTTGGATCTCGCCAGGGCGTCCATCACAACTTTAAAAAACACCAATCATACTGCATTATGGAAGAGATGGAGGGATTGCCTGAGATTTACTCTGGAGACTAAATATGGGGTCCTCCACTTCAAGTTTCCAATAAGCGAAGTGGTGGTATTGCACCGGTTCATGAGGATCATCTACCACCTAGTATTGTCTGGTAACACAAAGAGGAGGCATTCCTTCGTGTAGTGTGGGAGTCACACCTCGACCCCCGCTTACATAGTTTGCACCTGGTTGGTCACCCATAGTGTACTAGGTGCCATATTTCAGGAGTTTCATACGGGGGTTAGATTCACTTGGTTTGTGTGTCACCCGAATATCAGTTCCATCAGCGTTTTACACTCCCAGGTAGCAAGCCCGGCTTGACACACCTAAAAGAATATCTGTGACAGCCTCAAAGACCAATCCAGGGATATTGATCGGTTCTTGATTTATAGATGGTGTTGGTTACCATTGTAACACTGAAAATATTATAACAGCTGTAAATTAAGTTTGCGTAATTTTCAGTCTTAAATTTTGTGATGATAGATGAATTTTGGATTCTGTTTCGCATGAACACGAGAATTGCAAATAGACAAATAGACGTAGCCTGGACTTACAGAAATATTTCCTTCGAACGTATCACACTGCTAATATTGTATGTATCAATACAGCGTCCTCTATGTTTAACGTTTGACCAATCCCTTTAAGCAGTTTTCATTCCCCTCTGAGTTGTGACATGTTTGTGATTGGCAAACCACTCACTACTTCAGAAAAGCATCAGTTTCACTGGGAAATTTCCTAATGGACATTTCAATTTTAATCCCAAGTTGACAGCGTAGTTTAATGTTCACGTTAGAGATTTCAAAGGAATATGGAACAGGGAATTGATGGCAAAGTCTGAATCTAAGCGCTGGAAGCCAATGGAAGTCGATTTTTGTACAATACATTCCTTTACCGAAATGCTTTCGATTTCAGAGAATGACACAACAGGCTCCTTTCGACCATTTAGGTAATGTTGCCCCTTTCCATAATGTTTCTCGGTCAACAAAGTCTGATGTATTATGCTCTGGACAACTCAGTGTTATGTACTTAAGTCGAATCGATAATAACAGTTCGCGTAGATAAATATTGCCACATAATACAAATTAACAATCTCATTTTTGTTACCGAAATACAAATTATTATTCAACAATTATTGCTGGTCGCATTTTTAAATGATCACGTTCCATATTTTGCTTCTGATTCCCTAACGGACATTTTGACGCAGATAAATAATTAAATTTAAAGACTAAGTATGTCTTTGTTATCTAAAATGGACCATTTATTAGTTAATGATTTTAAAAAGAGGGCAGAAGTAATATTTTTCCACTGGCATTTCGGACTGCATGTTGAAGAAGGATTCACGACATAATCCGAAACGTCAGTGGTGATATATTACTCCATTCTTTTCCGAAACTTCAATATCGGTTTCTTTAAATAAGATAATAAATTTCACTTCTCTTTGTGCTTTCTATCGTCTCCTCACAGTTCATCAGCGATTCCATCTTCTAAAATGTATTTTTGTTTCACATTGCCTCGAACAACTCTTCCTACGTGTGCTGGGTCATCCATCCTAATTTCTCGGTCTGGTCTCTGCGATAACTGTACTGACGTCATCAGAAAACCGTACTACATGCGAAGATCTACCCCTGCATCACCTATGCATGTCTAGGGCATTATGCGCAGGCGATTCGGGGGAAGATCACTTGAAAATGCATTTTATAGATGGAAAGTTTCGCGAGGTACTTGTAAATGTCATACAATTCTGCGCCCCAAACATCCTTTCTATATTTACAGCTTCTACTAAATGGATGAAAGGACAATGGCTATGTCCTTTTGAATTCTCTGGTTAAGTAACTTCAAATGTGCACCTTCTTAGAGCAATTTAGTTCTTTGTAAAGGACAGAGTGATTTCAGACAGCTAACTATCCAGCAATTTTTCCTTCATGGCGATTAATCGGGACTTCATTTGTCGATTTAGAATAAAAAATCATTTCTCGATAATTCTTGTAAGATAAAGAAAAATCAAAATAAATGAATAATTGATACGTAAAATATGCGCTTTAGGCAAAAAAGTATGTTTATTTACATGCTGTTCATGATTAAAATGAAAAATTAAAAATCCAAGAGAGAGTGAGAGAGAAAGAGAGAAGAAGAAGAAGAAGAAGAAAACAGAAGAAAGACAGACGAGAGAGAGAGAGAGAGAAAGAGAAGAAGAAGAAATATGGGAACTAAAAAAATAGAAGAAAAAAGGATGAGCAGAAAAAAGCAAAGTTATTAAAGAGAGAAAGGGAAAACTGGAGAAATAAAGTGAGATATAGAAAAAATTGAAGAAAGGAAAGAAAAGCTAAAAGAGAAGAAAGAAAAAAAAAAGGAAGATCGAAAGAAAGGGAAGAAAAAAGGAGAACCAGAAGAGAAAAAGGGATTAACAAGATTAGAGAAAAATGGAAAGACAGAAAATCAAATTTAATAAAGAAATTAAAAATGGATAAAAAGAAATGAGTAAAAAAAGAAAAGAAAGAGAATGTATAGAGAAAAAAAGGAGAGAGAGAGAGTGGCGATAAAGATAAACAAGATAAAGTTTTAAAAAGTCTACGAAGTGGATACAGAAAAAATAGAGAAAGGGAAAGGAGTAAATGAGAGAAATAAAGAGAGAGAAAACGTAAAGAGAACATAAATGAAAGAAAGAAGAAGAGCGCGATACGATGGACAGAAATAGGGAGAAACAAATAAAGAAGGGAAGGAAGGAAAGTGAAATTAAAAATAAATAAAACGAAATAATGGACTGAAAAGGAAACATAAGAGAAAAAAGAAAGAATAGAGAAAAAATAGGAACAAGAGAGAGAGAGAGAGAGAGAGAGAGAGAGAGAGAGAGAGAGAGAGAGAGAGAGACAGAAACGACGAAAAAAAAAAAGATAATAAAGACACAAATTGGAAGAAGGGATAAAAAGAAATAAAAATGGAATGATAAACAGAAAAGAAGAATAAACTTATGAAAATAAGAATGAGAAAATGAAAAGCGAATAAATAAATGGAGAAAGTGGAAACTGATGAAGAAATTAGATAATGAAAGAGGAAATTAAGGAGAATCAACAGAATGAGCGAAAGGATATATAAAAAGGAAACAGAGATAGAAATTGGGGGAAATATAAATTAGGAGAAAAAGAGAGAAGAGCAAATAAAAAGTGAAAATGGGGAAAGAGAAATAAGGAGACGGCGTACTGAAAAAGAGAGCGAGAGAGATTGGATGCGAATGTTTCTTGCTGGTAGTGACTGAAAACAGTTCTGCCTCAAATATCTCATCGTAGACGCCGATTTTCAGTCCACCGAGTGAACCCTACTCTTTGTGCGTTTGTGTCACCATTGATTCGCCGTGTTGCCCGCACATTAAGCTGACATTGCGTTACTGTTAACGATGCTCCGAGTGTGGCGAATAGTACAAATTATGTCCCACTCCGCATGCAGAATAAACCCAAATCTTTAAGGAAACGGACATAAATAGTGCGTTGCCATGGAGATGCTTCTATTCATTACGTTCCTTCGCACGTGATTCTGTTATTTACGGCCCACTACGGCTATACACACGCGTTTAGTTTTATCGTTTGTTTGCTCCGGCCGACCACAGAAAACTGTTCGAGTCACGGTTGCAACAGCGATCTGCTCTGGTGGCGCATCCGAGTGAAAACTTGTTCCCATTAAGTTCACACCAGCAGAGGAGAAAATGATGTTTGAGTTATAACCGAGAAGCAATGCAAGGATTTGGGAGGACAATTTTTCTCAGCATGGTCTGGTCAAATGTATTTGAACAGAGAAGGTACAATGCCCTTATTCAAGATGAATGAATTTCAGAATTTCTGGTCAGGTCGACTACCGCCGATCTTGAAGGGCTGATTGAAGCCACGGTGCCATGGGAAATGAGGAACGTTGAAGCTCTTTGTGGTGAGGATAGTGTTGTAGTTAGAAGAGAAGGATGGATCATGCTTATCAGTTGTAACGAGGATAGTGGGCACAAAAGAGATAAAGATGAAGAAAGAGGCTTATGCTTCTTATAAAAATTTCCGCATCAGTTCCAGAATCTGATCAATTCCTGGTGAAAGTTGGATATGTGTGGACAGAGATCATTTGGGGTAAAAGAAAGATGATAGCGGGAGTTTGTTATAGGAAAATTTACTGCAAATACTATGACAAAAATCTGTTTGAATGAGAAAGCATGATTGCCTCGAAGTGGATGACTTTAATGTACTCTCTTATATAAATTGTAAATCTTGGACCCGCAATAGTGGAATCCAAGTGGAATCAGATTCCTGAAAAAAGAAAAAATAATACACCTGGGTATCTGTTATTAAGTAAGTACAACAGAAAGGTTCCAAGAGGTCCAAATATTATTCACTTGTGATTCTCACCAAGTATCTGAGCAATATCCGAGGACATAACAGTGCAGGAGTCGATAGCGTGTGTTGATAACGATGTCATAAAATGGACAGTGTCCAAAGTAGTCAAAAGTTAAAGGTGAGGGTTTCAATTTCAAGCGGGACTATAACAGATTCGGGTATTCCCAAGTGTTTATTAACTGGATAGACAACTGTGCATGCTCTGAGATATGAAAGCATTTAAACCTTATCCTGGAAGCTCCAAAAACCTAGACAATTGCGAGACACCGATCGTATGGCAATTATAAACATATTTGTACCAAACCTATTGATATGATGTGTTAGGTTATATACGCAGAATACGAGAAATCGCTGGAAAAGAGAGCTTAAAACAGATGCACGGAGTTCTACTGAATGCAGGAACGAAGATAGTAAATCACATAGGTATTTTACCACTTGAAAGCAGTACTTTCTTAAGCAATACAGATGAGGTGACATGTGAATTGAACAAATACATTCACTAGCTAAGAAATTAGAAACTCTTATTCAATACCGGGGACTTCCTTTTGTCTGAATTTCAGCCTATACTTCGGCATGGTGGATTCCACTAAGTGTCTAACGGAGTATAGCTCCAGATTTGACCATTCTTCCATCAGGGTTTTTGTCAGCTGCTGAATTGTGGTCGGTGGAGAATTGCTAAGCCGAATTACCCATTTCAACATATCCGACATTCTCAATTGGATTGAAATGTGAAGAATTAAGCGGCCACGGTAGACGTTGGAAGTCTTGGGAAAGTTCGTTGCAAATACAGTTTCTGCAACGAAGAACTTTCCCAAGACTACCAACAAAAGTGATGGTCCAACACGTGGGACCTTCACTTTCCCACATTTCTTCCTTTTCGAGCAGCATCCTCCTTTCGTCTTCCACTCATTGTATACTTTTAAAATGGTTGCTTTCGACAGACCAGCGGTTTCTTTTTCTGAATTGTGGTTCCTGCTAAATTCGCTCCAACAATAACATCATTCTGAAAATCGGAAAGATCACCTGTCCCTTCTCCCCTAACCAGATCGACTAAGGAGCTCCAGAAGTGCTTTTCAAGATTTGGCGTTTATATTCAAGAACACGTTACAATAATAATAGAATCCCACTTGGATCATAAGAGTTTCTTAAGCAATCATGTTTTCGTTGACAACAAGCCTTCCTTGACCAGTCTGGTGAAGTACTATGGTCAGGTTAATAAAAAAAAGCAGTTAGATGCAAGAAACAACTTCGACATTGCATCAATTAGATTCCAGTAAACCTTATGCTTTGAGTGCTTGCGAAAGGTTGTCGTATAAACCGGAAGGAGGAGGATTACAAGAAAAATCCTTATTTCGAACAGCTGATGACCTCAAGAAAAGAGACCATCGGTAGTCTTAGGTAGGCGTACGATTTTTTTCGGAATGAGAAAAGTATGAAAGATTACAATTTTTTGTTTGATTGTTTTTTGGCAGCTGAAAGAAAAAGTCAGCTTCCTTGCATTTGACCATCCGGATACTAATACTAACTGACCTGTCTGTAGTGCCGTTTATCGTATTTTTATTTCTGCCTTTCATCCTTTTGTCACCATTACTTAATTATGTTACTTACAGACAGAAGTGCTCGGTTGGCTTCCTCTGTAATGATCTTGCGGACGTGCTGCGAACGCTTTTCTCGGTGAGGAGTGACCTTATTTGACCTATGGGTTTAGCTTTTGTGTGCTGCTTGCTGTTGCGCGATGAATTTCTTACAGTTTTAGTATTCTTAAATAACAGTCAGACTCATCGGGACCTGAATCACGTGTCATGCTGAGGCTACGCTTTGCGAAGTGATGGAGATGGAAGATCCATTGCAGTTTCTTCTTTTAATAACTTATCGCGTTTAACTCACAATAGGGCAGTGTTTTTCTTTTTCTCTCATGGGCTTCTACCGGTAGCAGTCCACAGTCAACTAGCAAGTGGTGTCTTCAGTTCCGGTGCTCATTAGTTCAGTTTGCCTCATCCACCGCTGTAGGCGATTTCTTTTTGTGAAGTTCTTTGTTACAAAAGATTTTTGTTCGTTTACTTTTTTTGCAAATTGTTATTTTTATTTGTACTAATTGCCATCGTTCACGAGAAACTCTTCCATCTCTAGAAAGAGAGAATTTCTTTCATATTTTCATAATGACATCGCGTTTTTAGGAGCGTTCGCAAATATATATATGTACAGGCGAGTAATATATATATACTCGCAAATATATGGAGTTTTATTAGGTGTTATATAAAGTTATAACCTCAGTAATTAATTCATAAAGAAATAACCATGTTTACTTTTCACTTCTATTAATCACAGAAAAAGAAAATCATTTAATTTGAGGGGGGGAAATTGTAATTCGCCTAACGCATTGTGTACATTAACCAACTTGTTTTATTTTGCTGCTTTCAAGTTTTCCACCCTCCACTTTGTCTAGATGGCGAAGCAAGCCTCGTAACAGGTGTTATTAATGTGGTAAAGGTAACTGAATGTGTTGGTGATTATGATATCTAAGTCTGTTTAATAGTCCGGATTCATTTTGGATTGATTACTACAATTCAAAATGATCCATTTACAGCAATTACTTCTCGATGCTGAAAATATTTCTTTTATTTACAAGGTCCTGCCATCTTGCTCATCGGGCAACATGGTAGGGCCTGTAATGGCCGCTCCAGGGTTCAAACTGGAACCTAATGGAACATCTATGTGAGGAACTGGAAAGTCAGGTGAGGGCCAGACCAACACGTTCCACTTAGGGAACTCAACTGTTCACTGTTCTGTAGGAGGAATGGAAGCTTATACCCTCTGCAGTCTATCTTTTGTTGGAGAGAAACCTGTACAGAAAGATGAAGTGTTTTATAGCGACTGGGATGGGAGAACCAACAGGCTATTGAAGCAAATAACAGTTACGTCGGTGTGATATCGACATGTGTCCTGATAATTTCAGATGGTAGTGTAAGATCTTCTGGGTAGCACAGTGGTTATAATCACCGATCTCCTACACCAGGTGGAAAAGGCTTGAATTCAAATTTATTTTATTTACTTTTAAGATCGAAATTACACCTGTAACAGAAATCCCTATAACACGTGGCTGCAGGAGAACTGTATAGTTTCTTGCAGGCATTCAAGAAATAAAGTTTCACCTAGTTTCTTTCTGACTTGTACTAGCCAAACAAGTTAAATTACTTCCTTGGATTACTCATAATGTTTTTCTTCCGTTTTAATCCAGCTACATACGAAATGAAAAATTCCTTCAGAGAGATTCGTGTTAACTCCAAATGCGTCGAATGTTTCAAAAATATTCCTAACAGTACAATTTGGATAAATGAGAAAATGAGTATATCTCTGACTCTTTTAACTTAGAGAAAACTATTTATAGTTTCATAGGAAAAAAATATTTATCGTTAAATACTTATAATATTTATATTAGATACTGAAACTACACTCCTCGTAAATTTTTCCCACGTCTGCTGATCAACAGTTACTCAGCGAAGTGTTTCTTTTCTAAATTTCGGAATTCTTTTATAATGTTGTCTTTCAATTGCTTGATTACTGTGAACATCTGCCTTCAAGATACACAAACTCAGAAAAAAAATGTCTTAGCGCTACAAATTGGAGCCTTCTTGTATTCACTTGAAACTTTTATGCGCCTCTTTCACAACTGGCTGAGTTAATCGGTCTCAGGTGAGGGTAGCGTGGTTTCTTCTCCAACAAAAACAGAAAATTGTCCTCAGAACACGCGCAATTTATAGACAGTACACACGGAGCAACATGGCCTTAGTTTTAGATGCTCCTAAATCCCAATAACGATATCCCGGTATTCATACGTATTATTTTTTCAGGGAATATAATAATTTAGTATTTTATTGTGTTGTTATAAGTTGATAGTTTATTGAATGCAAAGTAGTCAAAACCATCCTGCAATCGACAGCTCCCTGCAAATATCGTTTCTCTGTATGTCCTTCCTGCATTCCGGAGTAGTTCGCAAAAACAAGATTCTATTTTTAAGCAAAATCCTGCTTCCAAGCAAATGTTCTTTTGGCATCACCAGTTGTCCAAAGTTTCTCCAACCGGTTAGGGAACTGTTGGATAATTACAATTCGGAGACAAACCATGTCTTTAGCGTTACAGATTCGGAAAAAATCCAGAAGAGAGTGAGGCGAGAAATGAAGGAATTGAAGATGCAGATCCACCCTGTGAAGTCCAGCGAACGCATCATTTATTAAGAGGAAAATCAAGATATTCAGCTGAAATCGATTCTCGTATACGCGTCCAAATATATATTCTATTGTAAAATATTACAAACAGAACTTCTGTATTTTCTAGGAACTGTGGAATTATCTTGTGTCTGAAATAGCTTAAGCCAAGGCTTTATAAATAATTTCTTTAGTTTCATCAGAGATGAGATTAGTAAACTGCACGCTTATGTATCAAGTTCCAGTGCATTTCACAAATTTAGATGTTAAGAATAAAAAAGATGATAGAAACGATTGAATTCATTGAACTATTATGTTTCTAGAACCGCTCATCTAGCGCAATGAAGATGTATACGTCTAGTCGCATTGTCATCTTAAAATTGGCCACTTCCATTGGAATTAATAAAATGAAGCATTAAAAGGTTTACGGGATCTGATATTTTTTTTAATTTACCAGGTCCGTAGATAGATATATCAAGTGCACTTCTCAAAGCTTGTACAGTAGGTGCGATGCATTGATTGACCAGTGCGATTGGGATTCATTAGAGCACAAAATCTATTTCAATTCTCTAAGGAGAAGAACACTGGAGTTTTCTTTCGAAAGTTTGGCTCAAATGAGTGGGTAACAGATGGTGTAACTGCTGTTAACCCCCAGATGTCGTTTACTTCGAACAAATACAGCTTAAGCCCTAGACTGAAAATATTTCTTAGTTAAGATCAATTTTTCAACATCTCTATCTTACGTAAAGTCCCTCTCCTTTAATAGAAGGGCTCATAATACACCTCACTATCTTTTGTAAAGTCCATCTCCTGTAGTAGTAGCAAGCTCATAATTTGAATTTGCACTCTGTTTCTGTCATGGTTACTAACCTCATGCATGAGGATTCTCAATCAACTGACCGCTTATAAATTCTGGATGTTGGGGGCCTTGTATAATTCTTTGATTTCTACTGCTCTTGCTGTTGTATGCTGTAACACGCCAATAATAAGTCATTTTTGAAACCCAGTTACATTACACGTTCTGTCTATTTTGAAGTCTGTATTTGGTTACTGAATAGGTTAACAGCTTTCCAGATATCAAGGATGGCATAAGACCATAACGCAGGCTGCCAGGACAACTCATGGGGTTTTGTCAATGATATACAGGAATTTTGCTAGCATGGATAAGGAGGTAATTATCGCAGTATAAGCAATTGTCAGCCCACATCTTGAGTACTGCACACAGGTCTGATAGCCTCATTTTAGGGAGGATGTACAGCTGATGGAACAAGTTCAGAGAAGGGCAACAAAATTAGTGAAAGGAACAAAGGGTGCTCTTACCAAGCAGGTTCTGCAAATTGCAGCCTCTGGAGACGAGACTCCTGCGAGGTTCTCTGATTGAGATGTTCAAGGCTGTTAATGGATTGAGCAACCTCAATGCTGGTGGGATTCTTCCTCTTGCTCAGACTACGCATATTACAGGGCACACTTTCAAATTTAGGAAGGACGGTTGCAGAATAGATATGTGTAAATTTTCTTTTAACAAACTCAGCCACGTAGTGGAAAAAAATCATAAAAGTCCATTGCATCATATCACTGATGGGATTCGAATCCGAGCCTTTTCTAACCCGCTGTGAGTACGGCGATTATAACCACCGTACTACACGCAAGACTAGTCATTCTCTCTTTTCAACCGTATCTACTGCACGTTGCTTGGCCCTCCAATGCTAACACAAATAATCTTTTAGTATGCGGAAACATCCTTAAGTTCTGATATCCCTCTATATAAAATGTGATATAATCTTTTACCACGTATTGTTCCTTTTTTTCCCAAAATAGCGTTGACTGCTCCTTTTCTTTTCATCAAGTAGAAATGAACGTTGTTAGTACTCTGGCCGCCTAAGTTTCCTCTTTGCAGTGTATTTTCCTATCTATTCTTTCAATAGAAGGGAGCGTCGTTTTCTACGATAAAGAATCCAGGCGTCATTTCTGGGTATCATTTATCTTTTATAGAGTGAATGTATCAGGATATTGTTATAGTCTCTTTTCATACAAGGAAGGGCTTGTATGTCTTCCTCTTCCGATGCTTTAATAAACAGCTTCCGAAACCGCTTTATCCTATTCTTCTGAGTGCCTTTATTGCCTCACCAGTCACAAAGGAAGTTGGCTCCCTATTTTTCATGATTTCAGCGCCTTCTCTATTTCACGTTTGCAAATTTCCTTATTTTTATATCTTTTTCGATTACTTCCTTTATTTGGTAATAAAAGCACATTAAAATACATTTAAGAATATTAAGGCCACCCGAGAACAGTCTCATCTACGTGTATTATGGTCATAAATTAAATGTGTTCACTAGTCAGGTTAGCAGGACGAAAAACCCGAGTTTCCAGAAAGGCGGTGGAGGAACTTTACTATCTACGCCTGAGACCAACTAACTCATTCGTGGAGTGAAAAAGAAGCCATCAAAGTTCTTCACGGCATTGACTGTATTGAAACTCAGGCCTTTCAATCACTGGATACCCGCGAGGGGCACATATCCGATACAAAAGCGAATATATCAATAAAAAAATGTGTTTCACTTAAATCATCTTAACGCTGACCTTTCCGCTTTCTTATACATATATACGATAGCTATTCTTGGGGAACCCAGCTGATTACATCTCCTCCTGGCTGCACTTGAAGTGCTTGATTTCAGAACAAGCAAAGTCCCGGGTTTGGGTTATATCTAGCTTGACGTCCTGCCCCAATCTATTGCTGCTCTTCAGAACCAAACAGAGGCCCATACTGTCTTTATACGTAACCAATCTCCAGATTCTTATGAGGTTTTCTTCGAACTCCGACATCGTATTAATGAAGTTATTGCTAAATTTGTAAAAATAAAGTAATTCAAGGTGAAAGAATCGTTTTTCGACGTAAATTCTGATTCTGAGGTTGATAAGTTTGATATTGTAAAAGGGTTAAGAATATTCTCAATTTTCCCATTAGAACTTCTTTAACCCCTACTGGTCCCAATCTTCTGAAGTGCCAGTGGTTAAAGCATTTACTTTACTAGCGACGATAATCGTAATATAATTAAGAGATTGTCAATTTCCTCGTCACCTGGTGTCTTGATAACGTCTTTAAGATTTGTTTAAAAGTAGTTTCATTTTATATTTTAGACCTGCTCACCTGATTCTCTAACTCTTTGGTTCGATTATTTTATTTTGCAGTCGTGGAAAGCTTACAAGTGCTTGAAAAGTTCAAAAAAATAATCGCTCGTGTGATGCCTCTGAATTTAATTCATTTACAACTGGTTTCTCAATTCTCAAATTTTTGGATAAATTACTGCTCCTTAAATCAGCAACTGAGATCTTCCCTATAAATTCAACTCCATCCATTGTGGCCTGCATACTAGATCTACATCTCCATGCCTAATACATTCTGCGAGTAAAATATACCGAGCTTTCGAAAATAAATCCTCTTTGCATATACATTTCTCTCAGCCATCACTGCAGCTTTTGAAGGAATTTTTCTCCCAACCAGCTTCAGATTTTATAAAAATTTTTCCAGCTTTTTGGTACCAGTATAAATAATTCTTCCAGCTGTGTTTTATAAGATAACCCTCTGCTTCCTTCTCTCTCTCTCTTACTTTCAGGAATCAGTATCTGCCACCTTTTTTCTAGGTAGCGGTCCCTACAATACTTCATTCTTTTCTTTATGAATAATTATGGATTCATCTCTTATGCGGATGATGTTCAGTCCGCGTCCTCCATTTACAACTCAGTTACAGATCTTTCCAGGTTACGAACATGTTTTTAATAGCAATATTAAACATGTTTGTTTAATAATGCTATTTGAAGTTTTTTGGCTATAAATATTTTTCACTCTGAATCCCAAAGCTAACTCATTTAGTCGTAATTCATAATACAAGAACTTCTGTACAGAATAAGATAAAATTCTTAGAAGCCATATTTGTTCCAAAGTTGTTCTCTCATTCCTAAATTTAATCTGCTTAATATTACAGGTTGTGAATTCTGGGTCCCAAAATAGTGATGAGAGAAAGCGGAATACATACATGTATACTACTTGAATATCACAAGTCTTGAATAATCTTTCCTACTCTGTTTTAATATCGATGGCTGTGACAAGCTCTTCCGGTTCTTTTTATTTGGTAGTTGACAAAGGCACCTTTTCTTGGATATCTGAACCTTAATCTCCTGGAATATTCGTCCAACGTTTGTGCAAATACTCTAATTAGGATTTTATCCGAATTAAAGAATTCGAAATGCTACTTTGGGATTCAACTGATACTACATTCAATAGATGAAATTTAGATCGAGAAGGATTGTGCCATGCAAAGAGAAACTCAAAACAAAAAGAGCTTTCCCATCTGGACAAAGAATATCAACTTTCAAAACGACTCCTGTCTGTTTCATTCCTTCTTGGACTTGCAAAGATACTGCGTGGCTACGAGTATATTAAGATATATTCGTACCTACCCTTTTCAGAGAATGGTGTGATTGACAGCATCACATAATTGTGCCATGCGATATGAAGAATGTGGGCAAGTTCGCAGGGTTGCTGAATGTGTGCAATTCAATGCGAGATGGAGAAGAAGAAAGGTTTAGGTGATATTGAAGGCGGCATGGTAGTTGGGACCTGACATGCCAGTACAAATATTTTGGAAACTGCAACCATCCTGTGGTTTTCACGTACGAACGTGTCTTCGTGTATCCAAATTGGTCCAATAACCAAGCAGTAACTTCCTAACAGCGATTCTATGGTTGGAAACAGCTTGTTGATACGAGAAAACATTGAGACCTTCTACACACACCAGCTAAAAATACGAACCTTTGTGTAAGACAATCACGGGCAGAAGAAATGCGAATAGATGCAAAGGAAACTATAATGTGGAACAATGACGAGTTGCCTCGTTGAGTATGATGACTGCACAGGCTGTTGGAATGATGAAATGAAATGTTGGAATGTTAAGTATGATGACTGCAGTAATCTGAAGCCAGAATGGGGGAAACGCGTGATCTATGAGATTTTAAAAAAGGTCTTATCGTGAGTGCACGTTTATCATGAGCCAAGATTCAAGAAACAAAAGGCATAACTGGCTTCTCAAAAGCATCCATCTCAAATGTTTTTAATGACTAGAAGGCGAGCGACTCTTTTTTTAATGACTAGAAGGCGAGCGTAAATATGGCAGAAAAACAATATTCTAAGAGCGAAGCCGTCGTACTCAAAGGAGGAGTGTTCGAGAAAATAGACGTCCAGTGTGCAGCAAATAATATCTTAATTCAACCAAGCACAAGGAATTGAAGAGATTCTGTATTGGCAGTCGCTTGCCTTTTCAGAAGCCACCTGTTTCAGAGAAAAATAGAAAAATCCACTTTCAGTGGTGCCGGACACATCGTGATTGTATTGGATAGCGGAAAGGAAGAAAGTCATGAGGTCAGACAAATCACGATACACTTTGTTTTGAACTGATGGTAGGCAGAGAGTATGGCGAGAACCTCAAGAAGCGATGGACTCTGCTTGTCTTGTTAAGACAACCCAAGCATCTGCAAGTGATATCGTGGATGGGGAATGCGTTGCTGCACGGACTAAGTCCATTCATACCAGTTATAAAAAAATATCACGCTAGGCCCACTCGAAATATTCTTTCATATGCCCAAGTGTATTATGTTCGTCAATCGCGTGTGTTCGCTGGTCGATTTGCTTGTTTGCTGGACGAAAAACTCGAGTTTCCGTGGGGAGGGGAAACCTTGCTATCTACGCCTGAGACAAACTAACTCAGCCACGTGAAAAAAGCCCATCAAAGTTTCTCGTTTTATTGGCAGCATTCGAACCTGGGGTTTTCCACTCGGTGTGGGAAGGACGGTGACAATGCCACTATTCTACCTGCGCTGACTAATACCGGTAGAAAGTCGAATGCCATCCAGAGAGTATCTGAATTTTGTACCATATCTACTGCTCCCTGCAGTGTTACACTTTTATTCCGAAGGTGATCTAAAGTGCATCATGCATTGGCATTGTGCAAGAATGTTGCGCAGAAATGACATGGATTTCAATCATCTTTCCTACTTCCCCCCCCCCACATTCACCTTATTGCAATCCTACTGAGAATGTTTCGGATATGCTGGAGAGATGCAGAGAGAGAGAGAGAGAGAGAGAGAGAGAGAGAGAGAGAGATTCGGCAAAGATATCCTCTTCTTTCAGCTTTGTCGCAGCGACGAGATATTTTGCTGGAAGAATCGCTACAATTAGACCAAAACGCATTGAAACTTCTTATAGAGTTCATGCTGCGACGTCAACTTACTGTTATTCAAAAAAAAAGACAGACCGATTCGATACTGAATAAAGGTTCGTATATTTTTGCCTAGTGTGTGTATTATCCTTCAAAAGACTTATGTAGGGTAAAAAGCTACAATCAGTCAAATAATAACAGTATTAACATCGTTAATGAAAGAGATAGTTCAGAACTCACAACTGGTTGCACATTATGATGGACGGGTATATAAAAACAACAAGGTATGGTTATATTAGACTGCGGGACCCAACACTGGATAGTGGAGGATTGGAAAAATGGTTCATGGGCTCAAGGATTCATCGGATCATGAACCATATCAACTGTCTGCACAGTTGACATGGTTCATGGTGACTATGCAATGGTGGTATGTTTTATTATTAGTAAAGCCAAATTATACAAGAAAGCGGACTTTTGCAGTATCAACCAAAATAATAACATATAATAAAATAAATCAGAATATTTACACTATTTCCATTCCCATAAGGTAACCACCAAATTCTGGTTTGAATTTAGCCAGACACCCTGCCTGTGCTACGTTCGGAGGCAACTTATTCCAACTACAACGATCTGTCCGCAGTTGAATTTCATGAGTTCCGTTGTTCTGTTATTCTCTGGGATTTTATATTTCTTTCTCCTGGTTTTCACAGTGCACATTGGGCCCTTTGAAGATACCTGTGGAGCAGCATTTTAAATGCTACAGGTTATCTGGAAATTGCCGTTTAGGCGCATATCTTCATGGCTACGTGGGCCATGAAGATATTCAGTTTATGCGGGGACCTCCACAGTCATCAAATCTCAATCCAACCGAGACCTACCTTTAGGATGAGATGGGACAAACTTTTTGAAGTAGAGATCTGCAACCATCGAATTTGAACCACTGTAGGAAACAGTTGAATCAAGATGCAACAGAATCTGCGTGGCAAGCTTTCGACAATTATTTAGATCCATGTCACAAGGGATCCAGGCAATTCTGAAAGCTTTTGGGGCATACTCACTGTTAATTAGGTGCACCTGATAAAGTGACCACTTACAATATATACACACATACAAGTAGATCCTGTTTTCTGTGGGGACCCTTTATACGTCAAAGTACAAACAGTAAGTCAGCTTTTGCTGATTATAAACCAGGTAAAGTTTATGCAATACTTGTCATGCAATAGCTACTGACTGTTGCGAATTTCCACGTCCGTCAATTATCTGGTGAGAGTAGCAAATAACTAGGCGTAATGAAACTCTTCTTGTATAAGGTGGAAATTTGATATTTTAGACAATAATGATTGAAGGTTTAAACAGCCTGTCCGTATAATAACATGTATTAGGTCGATGTGAAATAAAAGCTTCATGCTTCCACGATATGCGCTATTTTTAACCTCGCTTTTCGAGTAACAGATAAAAGGCGTGGGGTACGAAAGGGAATTCTTCAGTACTTTGAAAAACATTGCTGACACACCTATTCTCCTTATTTTATTAGTGTCAAAGGATACATTGAGTAAAGCGAAATACTACTTTTGTCTTTTTAGATTATGGATCATCTCTTTTACAATGTCAATCAACTACACTTATTTTAAAAAATAAAGGGATCAACAGTTATTGCATTTTATGATAATAATTAATAATAACACAAAGATATTTTTAAAATTTTCATATTTTAACTACAAATAGATTTTGTGGGTTATGGAAACCCTACCCCACAAAGGACACAAAGGTCAGATCACGTCTTGTTACTATGAAAATCTCACAGAATCATTGCATATTATTCTATGAATTAACCGGCAAAATTTACAAAACTAATATTAGAGAGGAGCGCTCCTACCTACCTATAGGATTCACATATGGAGACGAAGAACCGCCAGTTGTCTCCCCAAAGTATCTTACAAAGATCTTTAGAACCTAGAGGACTCAAGTTTCAGTTCCTCCAGGCAAACCTAAGCGAGTGATTCGTTGCTGTTTCAAGTATTCAATTGAAGAGGCACGTGTTCTCTTCGATTATATTTATTTCTCAAGTACGGTACTTTAAAAAAACAAATTTCAGAACGTTACAGCTATCATCGAGTTCGATTATTGTAACTCAAAACTTTCTAGATTCAGTTGTCCGATTGCTGAGAAAAGAAAACCATTCTATATCCGAGTACTCCATCACATAAATTAATATTTTGATATATGTCGTGAAATAGGTTAGCCTACTCTATAAAATATTATCTTGCATATTGTATTACTTTTAAATATAAATTGCTTACAAATTGTATTCTAAACTCTTCGATAATGTGACAGATTTGGTTATACTAGTAAAGTTAAAAAAGAAATGGTAATGGCAAGTGTCGCATTCAGGTTTTAAAGACACAAAATGTATCGGGAAATTTATTTCCATCTTCCCGAATTTGTTATAAAAATGTGGGGTGCTCGATGACTATTAAACTGTCATAAAGGAATAAATGCATGCCCTCCATTGATCGATGATGCATCTAATGCATTTTAGATAGATAAAAGTTCGCCACAGAGACGGAAATTCCAATCGAAATTGAAAGTAATCCTAGTTAGAACGCATCGTATTATTTATTGGAACTTTGAGAAAGCTCTTCGGTAGAGACAGACAGAACCAGAGAAAAAACCACAAATAACTCGAAGTACCTGCAGACAAATCGATCATTATCTTGCAAATGATAAATTGCAGGCGTTAAAACCTTGTGGAAACTGAGTATACAACTCACAACAGGAAAAGATGAATCAACCATAATTCTATTGTTCAATAATCGCCAAGAAACGTAAGGACCTTCCACCGTCAGTTCAATTTGAAATATGAATATCCTTCCCTGTTGACAAGCGCATAAATGTTGTTAATAACTTGAATACGAACTCTGTTTCCCATAAAAAAAATGTGCATTTATGTTGCTACTCTGAAAACGCGTTTAGTATTGCCCATATGAACAAAAAGTTATAAATGGTAACCAAAGCATAGTAACACAGATCATAGAATAGAATGAAACGTTTTCAATGCTTTCTCTACCATTCCAGCCTATACGAATCTTCACGTTATAAATGGAATTATGACATTATAATACCCAAATCTTCAAAAACAACGTGCGTCCATTTAGCAATCAACAGATGAATATCGCAGTCTCCAACGTATTGCAGTCAATGACCCAGCGAGCGGAAGTACTAACGGAAAGCAACTAATCAATCATAATTCTCTTAAATCTTTACCCATCTTGAAGTGAGAAGGAAAAATCTTTGACTTACATCTCATTCGTACGGCACAACTCCGCCAGAATAAACCTCGTAGGCTTTCACATCTGTAGCCACTGAAGTCCGATTGGTTGTAAGCCTGTTGAGATGTCCACCACAACACAGAACAAGTCTCTTCTCCTACACACAGAGGAGATATGCAACAGAACGCCTGCTGTTGGCTGCTTAAAGGAGAAACGAACGCAATCCGCGAAGCTTCTGTAACTGGCAGGTGTTTACATGCGCGCGCGCAAGTGGATCGCTGTTGGCTCATTTCTTTTCTGTTCTTTTTTTTCGCCTCAGTCAGTAATATTTGTGCGTGAGTCTGTACGCGCATTTTAGCTGCCAAAGTTTAGGATATGTTTAAAAGTTACGTGAGAGATTGCGCAGATGATGCAGGATAATTGGTAGTTAGAAACACAGCTGGTAGGAATAAGCTATTTCTTCCCCTACTTATAAAAAATAAGTCATTATATCCTGCTTTTTTTCACCTTAATTTTGTATTTAATGTTATTATATACCTTTTTTGTTTTTAATTTACGAATTTTTAAATCTTCTAACATTTCTTGCGCGCAGATTAAATTTTTATTTGTGTATTAAAATTAAAATGTCGACAAATGTCTTTTAATTATAATTCCAGTAAAAGCAGTTGATGATTTTAATATTATCACCTTTTATTTTATAAATTAATCATACGAAATACTGAGATATATTTATTTAGTTTCTATTGTTGATACTAGGTGGCTGTGCGTACATTTTGTAAATTTCTATATTAACAAACGATGAAATATTTAATTCTAATTATAAATAATATTGTAGGTTCGCCTAAAATACGCCCAATTCCTAGAAGAAGAATATTTAAAATCGCGTTGTGGAAACACCTCATTAGGTTGCATATTTAACGAATAAATTGTGCCCATAAATGATTAGCAAATTAAATTTAATTAACAGCAGCAGTGGAAGTTCTTTTAGTCAGTTTCGTATTCTAAATATTTTCATTGACTAAAGATTATGAAGGAAAAAAATATTTAAAACAAAATTATAGGGAATAAACCCGCGCATCCACATATTTTCTTAAATTTAGGTGGATGTCTTTGCAGTAGACATTCTGAATAATAAAAAAATCGAATATAGAGATTTTCAAAGTGGTTTTACCCTACCTTTTATTAAAAGAGGAGAACATAATCACCTAATCAATATATAGTCTGCACAAAAAAAGATCAATGAACACGAGTTACCACAGAAAAATGAATGTGCAGCTGAGATTCAATCTCTTTCTCTCTCTTTTTTTTTTAAGAATGTCTTCTCAAAATCAAAACTTGGAAAACTTTCTGTGAGAACGCAAATTACTTTTCGATCGGAAAATTTCTTTATTTTCCCGAGAGACTTAAAACATTTTAGGAATTGAAACTGTCAGTAATATCATTGGCGGTATTGCTCAACCGCTGACATTATTGATCAATTTTAAAACACTTGTTGCTGGTTGTTTCTTATTCCAATGTCCATTAGTACATTAGTTTGTGTATACCGGTCAATTAGGTTGTGTATGCTTTTAAAATTTGGAACTATCCTTAGCGTATCAATTATTAATGTTTACATCTGTGGAATTCTCAGCAGGATTATAAATGTGATATCTGTAATTACTCAATTAGTAACAGTATGACTTATTTAGTGAATCGCTAATAACAGAATAAATTTTCATAGTAAAATCCCTTTTATAATCTCTCTTTGAAATTTAAAATAACTTTTGTTTACATTTCAAACTTTAAACATAAATTCTGATTTAATAGTACCGTCGACCATCATCCTGATCTTAAATCTGTCTTTATTTACTAACAGCAATCATGTTGCGTGATGACTGTTTTCAACATATGGGTTACTACGTCACGCAATGTATGATGGAATAATCCAATCTTCAACAGAACAAAATTGCCGATCTCTGGTTACACAGCTAGTTCGTTCTATGTTGTGACCGCATGTGGTCGCAATGAACCATGTGTTGCAGGCCTAGAATCCTAAGGAATAAGGTTTAAAACGAAACAAGAAACCTTCGCTACGTTTGGCGTGTAGTGCAATAACGGGAATGAAACTAAACAGGATTTTGGTATTTTGGAATATTCTTGCTGTCTATGAGATGTTTCAGGAAATTAAATGCTCAATTATTTTATAAAATTAATTTTACAAAGTTGCCATAAAAAACCATTAGTAGAAGAATGCGGTGACAGAAACAGACCACGATGTTTGCAGAAGTTAGCGAGATCCTGTCTGGGTGTTAGTGCTCGCCACGATTTTATTATTTGTCCTGTGTGTTTCCAAAACAGGTTATTCGGTAAAGTAAGAATGTCAATCTGCATAATTCAAGAGAAAGCTCAGCTGACATTAATGAATGCTGAGCAAAATGCATAGGAGATGCGAATGCAATAACTATTTTAGCTAAATGTGTGAGCAATTCTCATCGATATGATCTAAAACAACGTTTAATAAACAACGACTTTTGTCCTAAGAAGAAAATGTGTCTTATCATTTTGCCTGTGTGGGCAGAGAGAGAGAGGGGTGGATGAGGACATGAGGGATCAAGTATGACGTTCTATCCGGCATCATCTATAGATCATGTTAAAAGGACATCCTGGTGCAGTTGAATGGCCATCCCAGGGTCCTGATTTGTCACTAATCAATTTCTTTCTATGGGACTATTCGAAGTCAAATTTTTGTCAACACAGACCCACCAGAATGCAGAAAAATCAGGAAAGGAACATTTTTGAGAAAATAACCCTTGGCTTAGAAGAATGAATACACCGTTCTCACTACACCTAGCGAAAAAGACTTCCGTTGGCTGAGTTAGGCGGTCCCAGGCGAAGGTAGCACTGTTTTTTCTCTCAGAAACTCGTCCAGCAAGATTTTCGTCCAGCAAGCAGCAAATCAACCACAAAACACGCGCAATTTACAGATATAATCTATACCATGCAATATGATCTAAGTGGCTGATGTAGCTAAACACAACAACAACAAAAATTATGCATACAAGACATCACCTTTTCCAAAGACCAGCAATCTGCGATTACGTTTACGTGTAATCTTAACAAGCATCTTCTTTTATTCTTTTACATCTTGGTGGAATATTTTACCTTGTTTCTGGCTAATAACCAAGATTTTCTTTGGAAAATTTCGCTTTCCTGTTGTGGCAAAAGTGTAAGTGGGGATGCAAAAAAAGGATGCTCACGTTACATCCTAATTTTTGAAATTTATTATCATATTTTCAACGATACTTTCATAATTAACACTTTCCTTGTTCCCCAAACAGTTGTGAACAACATTTTTTAAACCAATCCTTGTTTCGTTTCAGTTGTGGTTATGGCTCCTCCAAATAATTTGTCAGTGGCCCCGCAAAAATCTTCTTTCAGTTTCTTATCAGATAAACTTTGAAACTGATTTCGAAAATACTTAAAGCAATTAGTATCCTTGTTCAAAGCTTTTGCAGATTGCTTCAGTAACTCTCATTTGATATGAAGTGACGGTAAGAGGACTCTCATTGAGTCTTTTACTTTTGGGGAGGGGGGGTTCAATGCGCTTTTAAACCACGTAGTAAAAGGCTTTTAATTCTTATTTCTCTGATGTATTTACCTAATTGGTCATCCAAAAACATACACAAAACCATGAAGTCCCAATTATGTCTTTTATATTTAATTTCATTAAGAAGACTTTTGAAGCTTTTATACGTCTCCTTTAAATGAATCAAATGTACAATTGGAACAGATGAAAAAACATTCCCCTTATGAAGGAGAACACTTTTCATACTAGTTTTGGAGGAATCGGTGACGAGTCTCTACTCACTAGGTTCATGTACTAACGCTACTAATAAGGCAGTATTAGCATTATTAATAGTATTAGGATTGGAAAATGATAAAAATAAGCAATCATACAACACGAGCCAAACAATTCTACCAACATCATCTGTCCATCCCCTCTAATAATTTGTGTAAACTTTCCTTGAACTTCTTCGAACTCTTCACTTCAACAATATCAGACGGACGTTTGTTCCAAAAACCAATAATTTTCTGATTGAAAGCATCTTTTTGCGCATCTATCCAGCAACCATCCTTTCCTCAATTAAAATTTAGTTTGCTTATGGGTGTTATCTGAGAAAGGGTAAGTGTGCCATTTAGTTTACTCAATCATTCGTTTAAGCCTTAAACGAATAGTAGAACAGCCTTTTGTTCCACTCACTAATCTTGTTGCTTTCTCTGGATCCCTTCTAACAGATCCACGTCTTTCCTAAAATGAGGTTTCCACACATGTATGCAATATTTAAGGTGTGACCTAAGCATATCCTTTTAAATCGGAATAATTTTCACCTTATCCCTGCTGTCAAAATTTCTGTATATCTTTGACAGAACCAACGAGCTGTCCTAGAAACTTGTTTTCATTTAATTTATAATTTTCCTTAAGATGTTTTTCGTTCTCTGCTACCTTCTGTGTTGTATTACCCAACTGGCATGTTTTTCTGGAATTAATGTTGGCCATATGCAGTATCTTGCATTTATCAACGTTAAACCTTAATTACCACTTCTCAGTCCGTCTGCGTAATTTCTCTAGGTCTTGTTGTTGCAGCATTCCCTGATACATATCATTAATCACCATGCCAACCTTTGTATCATCCAAACTATTAAGCTGGATATGCCTTCATTAATATCCTTCATGAATACTGAAAACAATAAATGGCCCAGCACTGAACCCTGAGGAACACCACTAATAGCATTAGTCATGAAGAAAAAACAGTGTCCATTAATAACCACTCCCAGTTCTCTCCCACTCAGTCATCCCGTTAACCACAGCAACAACGTTTTCTTAATACTACACTCCAATTCGTATAGCAATCTTTTATGTGAAATAGTATAAAAAGCTTTCCTGGAATCTAAGTGCATGATGTCAAAATTTTATTTTTACATCCATTGGCTTTGTTGCTGTGTCATAGCATCTAATCGGATTAATCAAAGTTCTCCCCTTAAAAAATCTAATCAATGGCTCAGCTGATGCATGCAGTTAGTTATACAGCAACCAGAAGTTCTGACTGCATTATAACTGCATTTGAAGATGATCCTGTAATACGCCTTTAGCCATTGAGTCCATTAGTTTTCCTGAAACAGAAGTCAAGCTAGGTCTATGATTGCTCAATTCACTCTTCAGTTCCCCTTTGTGAATAAAGAAAATATTTGCATATTATCAATCTATAGGGACTCACTGAATTCACAGATCTCTTCTAATTTGGCGAAAGGGTTGTTTACTTCTTTTGATACTTCTTTTAATATAATTTGGATAGATTCCTTACGCTTCCTTAACTTTTAGCTTCAACGATTTCTCTTCCATTTTTCTCACAGTTTTCGTAAAATTATTAAGTCCCAGTAAAATGTTGGAACAATTCTGGTATCCGCTTCCCTTCAGACCTCTTCGCAGGTAAATGTAGATGCAGGATATTTATTCGGTAAGTCAGTAAACTGAATAGGATCACTGACAGTTATTCCATTCATATCTAGTGGTCCGATGTACAATGATGCTCAAATATTCACCACCTTTTTTTTTAGGTTGTTAGTCCTTATACAGGCAGCTAATCTTTTAGAAATAGTTGCACATCGTCGTGGAATCGACTGGATAAGATTCTGAATGTATTCCTTGGAAATCGTATGGTACCAAACTCGGATTAATGTCTCCTGCAGCTCTCCAAGGTTCTTTTGCATTACTGAACCACCCATATTGTTCCAACAATTTTAAACTGGATTGAGGTCGGAATTGTTCGCAGGCCATATTATTGTGCGAATGTATTTATCATTCCAACCATTTTTGCACCTGTGAACAGTAAAGACCGTGAAATAAATTACATTTATTTAAGCAAGAGCGCCCGGCTTCATAAATTTAAATCGTTTGCTACTTTTATGAAGTCGTACTTACGGTTTGGGATTATTTAAATGGAGCAGAGTCATCTTAAAAAAGAGCAATCGGCAACATTCCCATAGTAATCTCTAATTGTGGGAAGTAATTTTGTCTCAAGGAGGTCCTTGTACACCTCAGCATTCACTGTACCCTTCACAAATTCAAGGCGACAAAGTCCTCTTTGTGAAATACAGCTCCATATCATTGGAGATGCAGAACGTTTGACTGTGGAAATGATAGAGTCAGGATGAAATTCTTATCCTCTTCTTCGTCTAACAGTCTGCTAGCCATAGAACCATGCAAGTTGAATTTTGATTGCTCAGAGAAAATAACACATTTCACTAATGCTCAGACCAACTAGCATGCACTTTTGCCTACTTTAGACGCTGGGCTTCCATTTTTTGCGTCAAAAGTGGCTTTTTTCTTGGATAACAGGCTACCGCTTAACTCAATGAGAAAAGGTGTGTAAGTACACGCCTTTTCTCATCGAGGAAAACAATAGCTTGAGTAAAGGCGTGTACGTTCTGTAGCAGTATTTGCCTTTACTCCTATATACTCCTCCCATGCTATTTTGTGATTTATCGATGAGGATCTTCTGTTTCGGACATACAGACAATCAGAAATCTGTCCTGTGCTGCAAAAGATATTCGTTGACAACACAGGACAGATTTCTGATCATCTGTGTGTCCGAAACAGAAGATCCTCATCGATATATCACAAAACAGCATTAATAACATATAATAAACACAACAGGCGTACGCCTAGTTAAAATGTATAACAGAGCAGAAAAATACATGAGGATACAAAGGTTGTACATTAACATATAAATAAATAAAATAATATATACTATTTAATCATAACTTTCATCTTGAACCCATCCGTCAACCAGCCAACAATCTGCTCTGATTGTTCTGTGAAACTCTTTCCTGTTCACAGCCATATCCAGATCATACTTGTTCATAAGAGCCATAGCTCTTTCAGAGAAGGAGTTATTGGATATCTCTAACCTAGAGTCACTGATGTGGAATGCAGTCTTCTGTCTAGTAGCCTCCGCTGGAACGTGAACATCAATACGGCATAAAAGATCAGGCAGCTAGGTTGAACCAGTGAATGTACGATACAACTGTTTAAAATCCAGTACAGTTCGCCGAATTTCCAAAGACTGAAGCTTGAAATAAGAGCAGAGATTCGGGTAGAAAATTTGGTGGTAAAACATGGGATTACGGCTGAAAAGATAGTGAATGAATTCATTTGAAGTGATTCAACTTGCTGTATCAAATATGTGTTGTGCAGGTTTCATATAAGAGCAGCGAACTCCAGGGAGCACAGTTGCTTTTAATAAAAGTACAGAGAACTGAGGATCTTTGAATCTATATGTCTGCCGTTTGATGAAGTCAATTTGCTTTTTCGCTTGGAGTAATATATTTCTAATATGTTTATCAAATCCACATCTAGCAGTAAAAGTAACACCCAGGTCTTTAACATCGGCAACTCTGGTAATGGGAATATCCTTGATGTAGTATTTGTTTAATAAAATCATAGATTTCCTCCAACGCGCAAAAGAAATTGAGCTGCATTTCCTAAGATTAACCTCCAGACCGTTTAAAGCAACCCAATTAGCAATTAGCAAGAGAGCAACTTGAAGATTATCTGCATCAGCTTGACTGTTGATCCGTGAGTAAAATTTCACGTAATCTGCAAACGTTAAAATCTTAATACCACCTCTCTCTACAAATTGTGGTAGATCATTGACAAAGATGGTGAACAAGAGAGGCTCAAGAGATGATCCTTGTAGGACTCCTTTTGGTGGAATAAATTTCCTTGAAATGTCCTGTCCGATGATAACCCTGTGTTTCCGATATGATATGTAACTCATCAACTAGGAAAGTAGCGGGTGAAGTGTTCCATACTGGCTTAGTTTTTTTGCAAGATGATAGCGTAGGACACTGTCAAAAATCTTAGTTAGGTCAGTGTAAATCACATAAACCTGTTTTCCCATATCGACGGTGTCTAGAACCTGCTGCCAGATAGTGAGAAGTTTAGTGGTAGTTGGTCGACACATGGTAAAGCCACGTTGGCTGTCGCAGATGAAGTGCTGAGAATATCTCATTAATCGGTTGTAAATTATAGTGTCCAGAATTTTTGCTAGCGAGTTCAGAAGGCAGATGGGACGGTAATTCTCCAGTGAGTGTATTGTGCTGCTCTTTGGGATTGGAATCATTGACTGTTTTTAAGTGAGTGGAGTAAATGCCAGTATTAACGGAAAGATTGAATATATGCAATATTATGTATTTAAGTTGGGAAAAGCATTTCTTTCAAAAGATAAGTGGAATCTTATTTGGGCCAGCTGAAAAATCCTTTGTAAGTTTCCGAAACGCTTGAGTGAGATCGTCTATGTCCACCGAGAGATTATGAAGTGTATCATCCTTAACTACTGAAAATTGATAAGTTGAAGCAGTCGTAGCTGTAGCTTTCTCGGAAGACGAGGAGAAAAGAGTCGCAAAAAGATCTTTAGTTTTGTCTTAGGTTGTAGGCTTGCCATCGGTATCTAAAATCTTGGTTTCTGTTGATCAGTTATTGGAGTTTTAAAGCATGCTCCAAAATGGCTTCAGGTCGCCATGAACGGTCAAACTACGTTGAATGATTGAATATAGAATGCTTTGTAATCAATCTTCTTAGGTTGCTTCTGTGTTCCTTGAAAAGAGACATACGTTCTTCATGAGTCGCCTTGATGTTATTCCTGCACTGCTCTTTGGCTGTGATTTTCCCAATTATGTCTGCCGTGAACCAATGAAGGAATCTGTTCCTGAAGTTTTACTGATAATTTCATAATAAACGTGCCACTGGTGACTGATTGCAGTGAATCCTTTTAGCTATTTCATAATATGAATGCCCCTCTGCGTGTAACGCAGCGTCAATGCTTTTCCTACTTGGCGTATCGTGAAAACTTAAATTACTGAGCTCGTGTCATATGCACTCTATTTATACTGCCACTGGAGTGATGTAATCATGCATGGCACGTGACAGAAGCTAAGAGAGCTTGGTAGAGATGAATGATATAATAGGATAATAATATTACAAAACATACACTGTGCTCCCACTTTATTAGGTACGCCTACCTAGTAGCACGTTGAGCCTCCTTCAGCCTTCAAACAGCCTGAATTCGTCTAGGCATGGATTGAAAAAGCTGCTGAAAACGTTGTGCAGGAATGGAGTACCATGCAGACATGAGTGTGTCATGCAGTTCCTTGAGATTCGACGGAGGTGTAGACCTGCAGTGAACAGCCCTTTCCAGCTCATCCCAAAGATGCTCAATAGGATTGAGATCCGCAGACTGAGCGGGCCACTGCAGCAAAGAGAAGTCATTATCATGTTCCTGCAAACCATTCCGTAGTGATTCGGGCTTCGTGTACCGGCGCATTATCTTGCTGGAATTAACCATTTGACTGAGGATAAACTGTCAACATGAACAGATGCACTTGGTCAGCAACGATGTTTAGGTACGATGTGGCATTCTGACATAAATCTATGGGTATCAATGGACCCAGCGTGCGCCAAGAAAACATTCCCCACACCATAACACTGCCCCCACCACCTTGCACAGTAGTCGTCAGACATGACGGGTCCATGGATTCATGTTGTTTTTGCCAAATTCTGAGCCTTCCAACAACATGATGCACAGGGACTTCGACTCGTCAGACCAAGCAACTGTTTTCCAATCCTCGATAGTCCAGCGCTCGTGTTGTTGTGCCCCTCTTGGAGGCGTGCTCTCTTGTTCTTCATTGATAACAAAAGTAGTCGATGTGGCCGTCGGCTGTTGTAGCCCATTGGCGACAAAGTGCGACTAGTGGTCCGTTGCGATATTTTGTTCTGCGCACCAAGGTTGTATTCTGACATGATGTGCGACATTGTGGCCCGTCTGCTTGCTTGCACAATTCTAGCCATCCTCCTCTGACCTCTCTCATCAATAAGCGATTTTCTTCCACAGGAGTGCTGTTGAGAGGATGTTTTCTGTTCGTTGCACCATTCTCGATACACCCTTGAAACTGTGGTGCGTGAAAAGTTCAGGAGAACGGCCGTGTCAGAGATGCTTTGTCTACCACGTCTCGCACCTACTACCATGCCAAGTTCGAAGTCCGCTAGATCACTCCTTTTCCCCATTCTTGCTACGGTTTGTACGCTTAACTGATACTAGAATGGTTGTTCTGCTGCATTTATATCCACAACTGTGGTCATGTGACTTGCAACGTTGTGGGACAAACTATTTGTGTGCACAGCAGGGGTGTACCTAATAAAGTGATGGCACGGCGTATATGATTACTTCCAATTTCACAGAAATTCGGCTAATTTTGCAAGTGAAGCAATTTTTTGAGCACCACTGTAGTGCTTCCCCTTCCTCCTAGTGTTAACGTACGCAAAGAATTATTTCCTACTTTTCTCTCATTCTTGGGCAAGTTAGTTAGTTAGTTAGTTGGTTTTTAGGAGCATTAGCAATTAAGGCCATATTGCTTCGGGATATGCGGTGGTCATTCCCTGACCTTTCCGCATCCTCTGTATTTGGTGGTGACGGGCTCGAACCCCGGTCTAATCAAGAAGCGTGTGCTATGCACTGCTACTCCTTCCCACCTGGCTACGGAGGCGCCTCTACTTGGGCAAAGAGTTCTCGTAATCTGACTTAGCTTGCCTAATCCCTTAGTAACTCGATAGCAAATCAGTGCATATTTTCTGCAGGCTTTAGTACCCGATAATTTATAATCATTATATGGATTTTTCTTCTCTGCCACAAGTCTCATCACCTCGTCTGACATACCTTTAGGTCTAAATCTTGAACAACATCTTTTAGTTAGTATAAAAAGGTCAGTAGCTTCTATGTTTATTGTCTTAGATATTTTCATTTAGAATTACAGTTGTTAGCATCATCAGTTTGTCCCACTAAAAGAATCTAAAATTGTCTGATATCACTGTTCATCTATCCGAAAGTAAAATCCCTTTTCCTGTACGCTAGGCCGTAGATATGTTTACAAATTCTGCATAAATATATTCTAATATCACTGTCACATATTGATTCCTTGATCTGGAAACTCTGCATGGAAATCAGATCAAGTGTGCTGTTCTCTCTCTTGTTGTCTCTCTAAAATGCTGGTGTAGAAAAGAAGTCATCAAATGAATCTCGAAAAGTTCTGCTACTGTGTGAGCTACGAATCCAATGAGTTAGTTAATCTTAGACGATGGTAGCAAGGGTTTTCTCCATGGATATTCGTCCAGCAAAGAAACACAAACAGAATATATAGAATAAGTCACAATATACTGACACATAATAGCCTTAGTTAACACACATATTCTCCTAAACCCAAATCTTCCCAGACTGAAGTAACATCGTTCAACGTGGAATAATGATATTAAACTACACTGGTCAACAAATTTTCAATATTTTTTTGTTTCTTTGATGAAAGTAATTTTTCTGTATTATTTTACATGTGATTGAGCAATAGTCAGCTAGCATTGCAGAGTTCCGTTTGCCTTGGTACCAATTCTCCATCACCGTGATGATGGAGAATTGGTACCAAGGCAAACGTACCAATTCTCCATCACCGTGATGGAGAATTGGTACCAAGTGATGTCTTGATTGAATATCTTGCCTTGGTACCAATTCTCCATCACCGAGATGTCTTGATTGAATATCTTGCCATGCTCATCACTTAATGCACCGCAGCTGTTTGGGAAAAAGTCAAAATGGGAGTGAACGAAGTATATTTTTAATGATATGTTGTAGCCTAACTTATGGTATGACGGTAGAAAGTTTTTCACAAGCTCTTTATAGTTACATATCTGCTTTGTTGTCTACCAGATAGTTTGTTGATACAAGTTTGAAAGGATCCCAGGCTGCTTTCATATCACCACAGAGGATCTGGTCAAAGTGTTTGTCCTTGAGAAGGTTCTAGATAAGTGACTTTCTCATGAACCAACAATTTGACCAGATCCTCCAAAAAATACACTTTCCTTTATTTTGGCCTCACTAGGTAATGGAAATTTTTCCTTGAGGTATTTAAAAGTTGATCCATCTTGATCCATGGACTTAACAAATTGGTTCATAAGTCCCAATTCTGTGTAGGTAACAGGATTTTGCTTGGCTCAACTAGTGGATTGTAATGGATATTTTTTCCCCTGGATCGAGTGATTGAAGAGCAGTTTTTTTTCTTATGTAATGAGAAGACCATGCTCTACTGTCTCATTTGCAAAGAAAACAGCAAAATTTTGTTTTCCTGCTGCATTCCTAACAAGATGACAATAACTTCTAAGTCACTGCAAATCTGCCATTGGTATTCCTTGTAGTTCATGGATTCAAAAAGAAAGTTCATGTTATCATATGACTATTTCGTATGAACTGCATAGCCTATTGGAATCGACGGTAGTACATTGCTATTATATAACAGCACTGCTTTTTAAATTCAATTTAGAAGAATCTATTAAGTCTCCAGTCTTGAGGGTTGTGGTCAATATTAAGTGAGCCCATTAATGTCAGTAAAGACAAAATTATTTTACATTATAAAAAACTGGGATAAATTAATTTAGCGGCATCAGTATACAAACACTTCAGTAATTATTTTGAAGGAGATTCCACTTTGTAGTCTTGAGCCTAAAAGTTCTGCCTTATTTTTTTGAAAATCACGATCTCTGATAAGATCATTTAATTCATTTTTCTTAATTTTGTGTGGCTCTGCAGAGGAGAAATTGGAAATAAAACTATGATCTTTTGATGTGAACAGTTCAGATGATTTATCTCAGCCATCATCTGACTCTTCATCAGATTCTAAAACATATCCAGGTGGTGGATCACAAATGGAAGTCCACCATGGGGTACCATTCGAATAGCAGATGGTATATTCGGGTAGCTTAAGGTAAAATTTTTCTCCTAGAAAATCCCCTGCTCAAGAGGTGGTAGCTGCGGGGATTAGAAGCAAACGTGTTGCAGCAAATATGAGGCACCGAGTTTCGGTCTTGGTCCACAACCTGGCAGCTAAAATAACAGTTGTATGCTTTTTTTTTTATTATTGGAGTAATGGCATGCTTCTGTGATGCAAATGCGTTGCCATAACTGCGCCTCATGGCGCCAAATTTCCCCAAAATCAAGCAAAAACGCTCTTAAATTGACAGGTATAGTTATCATCAAAACTAGAGCTAATAATTCATTTTAAATTTCATATCCATATTTAGCACATTAATATTAGTCAAAATTGACTAATTTTATTATCGAAACATTTTAGCTGTTGACCAGTGCTATTAGTGTGTTCTCATCTGTACAGGCCTAAGAACCCCTAATGCGGGATTTCTACAGACCCCAGTCACTCTCATATTTGTAAGTTATGTAGTACTTCTAATAAGGTATACTTCAATACTTACTCGTATAACTGACTTATAAAGGCATGCTTATTATGTCTATAAATTGCGCGTGTCCTCTGATCGATTTGCCTGTTTTGATTGGATGAATAACTAGAGCTTCGGGGAAAAAAACCTTGCTGCCCACACCCGAGATCGACTAATTCAGCCATGAAGTGCAGAAAAGTCCATAATAATTCCTTGCATTATTGGAATTTGAACCCGGACCTTTTTCACCCAATGTGGGAAGGAAGGTGGTTGTAACCACTGTGCCACCCCCGAACATAAATCGACCACGAACACAGGAAATTTCAATTTATGGGCATAATACACATGGGCTTATAATTTCGGTCTTGGTAGTCCTAATATGGCTACTGTCTGTCTGTCATATTCGATATGATTGTAACTAACTGCGCTTATTTTATAGCATCCGCCACTGGAATACTCATTTCATTCTAAGTATGATGATATAATTAGAAATTAATACAATAAAATGAAAAATAATAAAGAAAGAAATAAAATCGATCTAGTCTATCGTATCTTGAAGTCCAATGAAGGTTGTCAAGTACTTTTCCCTATATTCTGTTCCGACGTCATAACTCTCCTTGCCCTTTACTTTTAGCACTTATTGAATGTTTAGAAGCCACAATAAAGGATAAAATAAATATTAGTTTACAACAAACACGGTAATCCTCAAAGTGTTACAAAAACAACTCCAAAATATGTCAGGGAAAAATAAATATTAATCAAAACGCGAAAATCTACAAGGACATCAACGCAATATAATGTACGAGGTATTCCTATGTGGTACTAGCGAGTGCGTCACTGAGATGGTAGAACGTAAATAAATTCAGTCCCTCTATAAATCTACTAGACTCCAACCACACCATGATCTACATTGTGTGTGTTCAACGTTGAAGTTTAAATTTCATCGACTGCAATTGAACTTTTGTACAGTGGAGATCGACAACGAATATACAATGATAAAGAATAGTTATTCATAACTTATTGCTGCTGCGAGACGGATGGTTGATCGATATTCCTGCTGTCGTCAAAGGACATCATTTCTCGCGATATGTGATCAAGGTAGACACATGATGGACTCCACAATGTGCTTCGAAAATGACACTAATGAATATGCTACTCCAGCATTAATAATGGAAGATCTAATATGAAGATGACGTCAACTACTGATTAGCTTAATGAAGTTGGCGAAGCATATATTAAACTCGACAAAGGTAAACTGTTTTTTTCTAACTGTAGAAGGAATAGTTGAGTCCTATTGGAAATAAAATTTAACAGTTTGCCATGGCGCAAAGCCTTTTTATTGATATAAAACCAATTTTTGGTCTTATACCAATTATATTTTGCCCAATTAATTGCATATAGCCTTGCATCGATTAAGTTTCTTTATAAATTACGTATATTCTTATGGTGATTTCATTTGCCTTTCTTGATTTCATATAGCCTTATATCAATTACGATCTCCCTTATTACTTGCATTTAACTTTGCACCAATTTCGTTTATCCCTAATAATTGCATATAACCTTATACCAATTGCATATAACCTTATACCAATTGCATATATGTTGAATTAGTTGAATTTAGGCATTAACCTTGCGTAAGTATTAAATAGTTTTACGTTAATTGTACATAGACTTATGTTTATATAGCCTTATATTAATTCAAGTGTTTAATCAACTAAAGCTAAAATGGTACGACTAATAAGGCTAATGTTTATATTAATATAAAGCTAATTATACTTAGTTTTATATACTTATCTTTCTATGAATTATATTTAATCTTATATGAATCGCATTTAGCCTTATATTCATTGTTATATTACTTATTTTATTTATATTACATTTATATGAATTCTTTGTATATATATAATTCATATAAATTAATTATTTTATTCGCTTTATTAATTCATTGGATTATTTTTATTTCGAAACATTTAGCCTTATTAAATACTTCATAGTAGTTGCTGATCTTATTCTTTAGGTTCCCTTATTCATTCTTATTCCTCTCAAACGTACATTAGCCTTAGTTCTCCTTGTTCCGCATAAAGGCAATTGGAACCGCACGTTACCAGTTCATTGACCATCATATTTATCCGATATCTTTCAAGGTCTGCTTATTCTTTCTTATCCGGTGATATAAGATACTTTGGGAAGGACTCTTTATAGTCAGCGCTGCATATTTAAGGGTTCTTGACGTCCTTTCATCGTTTACCACTGTTCCAGACTTCCTAAATGCTCTTAGTGTTTTGTCTGCGATAGTAGGACAAAAGGCACTGAAGGATGTCTATCGCTGCAAATAGATTATAGGGCAGATTTCAAAAACAGACTTTGTAAATGAACTGAGGAATTCAAAGCATGGCATTTATATAATAAATATTAGAAAACAGAATTAGATATTATAAAGAAAATTAATTCTCTAGAACTAGTTTCGATTTTGTTGTTAGTTAAAGCTAATAATGCTGGTTCATTCAAACTGGATCCAATAGTTTAACTTGGACTATTAATGTTCTACTAATGATCGAGCCAATAATCTATTGACCTTTGCAATTGAACTGTGATTAGCAGATAGACTGCAACAGCCAGCGCGACTGCGACTGTTCTGAACAAGTGGGTTGGTGGAGAGATAAGTAAACAGACATTCAATTAGCAGAGATCTAAGCAACGTGGTCACAAAACCAAAGTTCTGAAAATATCAAATTATTGAAAATTTTCATTAGGATTTGTTCAGTGCCATTTAATTAATTTTATGAGTGTTTTTGTCTTTGGCCTCTCCGATAAGCAGGAATTTTTATTGTTTGACATTTCTTAACAGATTAAACTTCTTTTTATTAATAAGAAATATTTAATTAGGACTGCTGAAAAACGTATTTTTAATTCTATAAATCTGCCTTTTTTGGTGATTCTTTGAAGCAATAAATATTTTTGGGAGAAACTGTCTTCTCTAATAATGAAATGTCATGTGAATAAAGACATACACTGCCCTACCATTAATATCCGGACACCTGCCTTTACACTAAAAAGGAGCTTTTATTGTGTCATTTAATATTTTGTGCTGAAATATTTTGCTTTTATGACGGTCTTCAATCTTCGCAGCATACTCTCAACCAGCTTTTTATAAATGTCAGGTGATATGTTCCTCCACTCGGCCTTTAATGCAGCCACCAGTTCGGCCTTGTTCTTTGGGCCATATCGACGTGCACGTACCCGATGATCCAATACATCCCAAAGATGCTCGATAGGCTTCAGATCAGCATTCTGTGCTGGCCAAACCAACTTTTCCACACCCATGTCCTCAAACCACTCTGTTACGCCCCGAGCAGCATGGCATGGCGCGTTGTCTTGCTGATACGAGTATGGGCCTTCCCCGAAGTATTGCGGTAATGTTGGAAATGCATAATTGTCCAGGCTGTCCCGGTATTGCACAGCATTCATGGTTTTGTTCATAACGACTAATGGACTCAAGTCAAACCATGAAAGGAGCCCCATACCATGATACTGCCCCCACCAAACTTCATTGTTGAGAGGATACAATCAGGAAGGAACTGCTCCCTTGACATTCACCACACCCAGGAACGGCAATCAGCTGGTAGAGTGCGAACCTCGACTCGTCTGTCCATAGGACTGTTTTCCAGTGCTCTACAGTCCAGGATTCGCGCTCCTTACACCATGTTAATCGGAGTCTAGCATCCTAGAAGTAATTCTGTTTAACGTGTCATCCTGCTTGCTCACTTTTGCAATTGTCTGTTCGAAGCCTATTTTGCATATTTATAGCAGGTTCTGTGACGTGTTGCATGCATAGGACCTGTTTCCCCATCCATGGAGGGGTGTCTGGATATTAATGGTAGGGCAGTGTATACTGAATGGTCATTTCATTCCCACCATCTAAGAAATCGACCACTCCATCAGGGAGAGTGTCTGCAAGTCTAATGCCCAGGCTGGGGCAAATACTTGTGGGATGCTCTGGCATCTTGTGCAGTCCATCTCTGAAAGCGAAAGTTCGTGTTGCAGACTATTATGTAGGTGAACCTAATGAACTGGAACCTATAGTACTGCGAATCTGTGATGTGCATGGTTTTCGGGAAGAGGAGACAAAAGATGTCGATGTTTAACCTGAATTGTAAATGTCATTTGGAAATGCGTATGAAGGAAAGTTGTTCAAGAGAACAGAAAAAGAAGAGACAAATGAGAAAGAAAGATGTTAGGTAGGTGAATTTTAACTATTAATGGATATGTTGGAAAGTTGAGGTACGGGTACGAACTGGTTTGGAAGAGTGAGATGGAGGTACAGTTTCTAATGATAAGAGCAGTGCACGTAGAAATACTATAGAAAAGGAACTGCAGAGACTGAACGTATATGAGAGAGTGTACAAAGTTTATAAGATTCAGGTCATTAATTAACATGATCGTCTCTTTTTCATAAGGTCAAAGAGGTTAAAATTTCAGGGGGACAGCACTTCAGACGTGGGGAGAGTATTCCATGCAAAGACGTGTGTGTGGTTTGTATAGAGTTAGGAGCTGTCTTTCTGCATAAAATGTAAATATAAATTAATTTTATAACATATGTGTATCCTCAACAGGGTAACTAAATCCCATTTCATCACAGGGCATTAACATGAAGTGAGCGGACATCTTCAGAAACGTAACCTTCCTGAGTGAAGGCTATGTTTCAAAATCTGGTGTAGTTAAAATAAAATCACACACAGTACGATATTGACTCATCTCGAATTTCTCTATCAAGCGAACAAATGCACTATGTATTGAGTAACCACTCTATTAGGTACACCTACCGTTTGGCAATCCTTCAAAAAGAGTGATGCGTTCGTACCATGAAATTAAACGTAGATTGGCAGATACTTCGGCATGTTGTAATTCAGTACGAGATTGTGTAAGACATAAGATTTAAGTGACTTACACTAAAAGGACAGATATCAGGATACCTGGTTCCCGGGCAAGGCGACTCTGTCACCCCTCTCACTAGTGGACGAACCCACCGCTTGGCAGGTATATAGGTACACTGCATCACTGCATTCACGTAGACGATAATTCGATGTCAGTATGGATAAACATTGTGAGTTAACCGACTTTGAAAGAGGGGTGATAGCGGGTGCCCAACGCATGGGTCACTCTATCGCGGTGGTACAGAAATTGCACTATCCCCGTTTGACAGTATCAAGAATGTATCGGGAATACGCCATTTCCAGAATAACATCTCATCGTGGACAGCGCTGTGGGCGGAGAAAGGTGTTGGATGAACATGGCCGTCGACGTCTGTCTCGCGTTATTTCAGCCAACCGGAGAACGACAGTGGCACAAATCACCGCCGACTTCAAAAAAGAGGGAGGTGCCAGAAACGTCTCACCAAGATCATGAGGAGATCATTAGCAGCAATAGGTTATGGGAACCATCAGAGTCCCATTGCTACACCACGACACAGGACTCTACGTCTCAACTGAGCGAAAGAACATCGGCACTGGACCTTGGATTATTTGAGACGGATCTCCTGATCCAATGAGTCCCGTTTCCAGTTATTTCGAGCGGACGGGAAGGTGTGTATCTGGAAACCGCACGAAGCTATGCGCCCGTCATGTCAACAAGGAACTGTTCAGGCTAGTGGACAGTCGATAATGCTCTGGGGGCATGTTCAACTGGCACACGTTGGGACCTCTGGTACGTCTATACGCATCTCTGAATGGTCTAGGTTACCTGTCCATCCTTGCAGACCATCTACATTCCTTCATAGTCATTGTGCACCCACAGGGCAATGGACTATTCCAGCAGGACAATATGCATTCTCATAGGGCTGTGGTGACCAGAACATGGTTTTACCACCATGAATGCACCCCCCGTTCAGGGGACATGAACCCTGTGGAACATCTTTGGAATGCTGTGGAAAGGTCTGTTCGAGTTTTGGATCCTCCACCCATGAATGCGACGGAATTAAGAACAGCAGCGCAGGAAGCATGGATGTAAACGCTTTCGCTTTCATGAACTAATAGACCTAATGCCTCATTATGGGACTGCCTATATCAGGACGAAAGGTGGGCCTACCTGTTACTAGGTAGATATCACATGATTTCTGTCTCCACTCAGTGTAAATTTGAGCATGGTAGCTTCACGAGCGACCGTGTATTTTGTGTATATCGAGATTGGTCTGATAATCAAATAACATCCAGCTAACAGCCAACCAGTGGTTGGAAAAAGCTCACTGATGCGAGAGGCCAACGGAGGCTGGCAAGATTCGTGCAGGGTAACCTAAAGGCTAAACAGTCAAACAACAACCCAATAATTCAGTCGTAACCAAAGCGGAATTTTAGAACGCAGAACTTGTCATATCTGGTCACTAATGAAGTATCACAACCAACGACCGAATCGCTTCTGCTCCTGTCAGCAAGTCTAAACGACGGTACGATTATAATGGGCTTAGGATCACCAACATTGCAAATTTTTTGTTGTAGTAGAGTTTTATGGGCATCGGCAACTGAGGCCATATTGCTCCGTGTATACTGTCTGGCTCTTGCGTCCGTGTATTCTGCGGTTGATTTTCTGTTTGCTGGACGAAAAACCCGAGTTTCTGGAGAAAAACCACGCTACCCTCGCCTGAGACCGACTAACACAGTCACGTTGTGAGAAAAGCCCATAAAAATTCCTCTCGTCATCGACGGAACCCGAACTCAGGTCTTTTCCACTAGGTGTGCGGAGGACGGTGATTCTACCAACTGTGCTACCTACGAGGGCACAGTAGATAATGATGGATAGGGAAAACGTTGCTCTGTCTGTGGAATACAAGTTCCTACTGTATCATACTGATGAGGGGAACCAGAATATGTTGAAAAACAGCATGAATACATGAAACAATCCTGTCAGTTGTAAAAATGAAGGCCGGTGGTAGCAGCAGTGTAATGGTGTGGGGAGTGTTTTCATGGTTCCTATTGGGCTTCTTGATACCAGAGAAGCTATATTTGAATACCACAGATTATCTGTGAATTATATCCGACCAGGTGCACCGATTCTTGGCTGCATTATATCCATCTGCGAATAGGTTCCTCTAACACGATAATCAGAAGGTCAGAATTTTACCGAAATGGTTCCAGGATCATGACTGAATTCAACCTGTGCCCATCTCCCAAGTTTGAACATGTGTTGGATGAGGTGGAATGAGTTCTTGGGGGTACAGATTTGTAACCATCCAATTTGAAACAACTGTGGGAAGCAATTGATTGCTTGCGGTACGCTTTTTACAACAACGAATACAGGCTGGGTGGGCCTAATAACATAGTCACTCAGTATAGTTTAGGCTACATTAAGCGTGAATTATTAATCAGTTTCTTCGCCAGAGATTTTAAATTTATCGCGATGATTTCGAAAGATTCAAACACGATAATATATTCAAGATTCAAGCACTTGGGGATCGCATAACTGAATCATGCCTAAGTGCTTGTTTATATCACATGTATAACACTGGTCAAAATGTAAAATGTTACGAAAACGATAAAAAAAAACAATCTTGACTAATTTTATGCTGTAGAACACGAAAATCACATTAAAATTTGTCGACTTGCTCTTGTTTTGGTATTACAGTTGTTGTGGTCTTGTATTAGTGAGTTACTCTGCTGTACGTTATCAACTACAGGTCTGGAGGCCTCATTTTAGCAAGAATGTAGAGTTGCTTGAGCGTGTACAGAGAAGGGCAACAAGATTAGTGAGGGGAACGAAGGAGTCCTCTTACGAAGAAAGGCTTAAATTCTGCAAATTGCAGTAGCTGGAGACTAAGCACCTGCGAGATGATCTGATTGAGGTGTACAAAGCCTTGAATGGGTTGAGCAGGCTCAATTCTGATGGAATTCTTCCTTTTGCTCAGATTACTCACCTGAGAGGACATAAATTCAAATTGAGGAAAGACAGTTGTAGAATAGATGTGCGGAAATTTGCCTTTAGACAGCGGGTGGTTAATTGCTGGAACAAACTTCCATCTGTCATTATGAAGTTGATAGCTTAAATAAATTTGAAACGAATGGATGTGTGAAATGTTTTTTTTTTTTTTTGTTTTGGCTGGTGTTAAATAAACTGACTTGTCGCCTCGCTCTGCATCACGTGATAAATTGTTGTCGCCTCAAATGCTTCTTCAACTCTGTTGTAGTACTCCTCGAATACGGCTATAGGTACTGGGTGAATTGTTCTCTATGAGATTCCTACTTTTTGCGCAGTATTTTTATCGTGTAAGATTGATATACCCCATACTTGTGTGAACAGTCCAGATGACTTCTGTTACGTATGTGGAGAAGCCACGTTCACTTCAAAAATGCATCCCTCAACTCCAGCCATCAAAAAGGCTTACTTCTTGTACTTTGGGTGTAAAGTGGGCGATCAGGACAAGAATTGGGTTGCACACATACGCTGCACTACCTGTTCATCAAAATTCAACTCGTGTGTGAATCGAAAGGGACGTTTTATGCCTTTCACGGTGCCCATGATATGGAGATTCAACAAATCACATCACAGACTGTTACTTCTGTGTGGCGCTTCCTATTAGAAAAGGGATGAAAATGAAGAAAAAGTGGGCAGTGACGTTCTCAAATATACCATCTACAATTCGTCCCGGGCCTCACGGTGAAGTACTACTTATTCCTGAACCACCCGACCGTTTTTCTCTACACTCTAATGAAGATGAAGGAGGCACTGGTGAACATCAACTTGATATATGTGAAGAAGTTCAGCAGCCGTCTATATCAAGGGATCTACCATTTTGTCTAAATCGCTATCCTTCCGAACCACATAAGATCACAGAAAGTGAGCTTGATAAGAAATATCGAACTACCGAAGAATAAGGCAGAGCTTTTGGCCTCGAGGCTACAACAGTGGAATCTTCTAGATTATTCTTCTGAAAGTGACAACATTTCGTACTCGAAATAAAGACTATGATAAATTCTAGCAAACAGAAAGTGAACTCCATGTTTATAAGAATGTTGATGGTCTAATGGCAGCAATGAACATGAAGCACGTTCCTGAAGAATAGCGACTATTTATAGACGCTTCTAAGAATATCCTTAAGGCTGTATTATTACACAATGGAAATATGCTGCCTTCGATTCCTCTTGTGTATCCCGTCCCCAAAAAAGAAACATACGTAAACATGGAAACCACCTCTTAGGTGTACACTATCAGAAGTATGAGTAGAAGATATGTGGATATTTACAGGTAATCGCCATGTTATTAGGACTACAAAATGGTTATACTAAGCATTGATGTTTTCTCTGCGAGTGGGATAGTCGTGTCAAGTACACATGCACTACGAGAAGAGGAGTGCCTCAAAGAAAATCATTAACACCTCGAATGAAGAACGTAGCATTTGAACCTCTGGTAGATCCAAATAAAGTTTTTCTTCCACTACTTCGCATCAAACTGGGGCTCGTGAAAAATTTCGTGAAAGCTTTGGAAGTGAACGGTCCTGCATTCACATAATTTCAAGAGAAATTCCCAAGACTTAGTACAGAGAAGACTAAGGCAGGAATTTTCACTGGTCCACAAATAAGACAACTTTTGAAAGACGAATAGTTCGAATACTTCCTTAGTTATAGCAAGAAATCAGCGTGGAAATCCTTTCGAAATGCTTAGACTGGGTTTCTAGGAAATGTTAAAGCCGGCACCTAACAGGCAGGTTGTGAAAGATCTCATTACAACCTAGCAAAACCTCTGGACAAACACAACAAAAGAGAACATCACCAAAAAGTTCATCCCGGACGTAGATAGAGTATACCCCATTCTCCTAATCTGGCTGCAAACCCAGACTTTACACGACCTACTTCCTTACGGGTCATGGGACTTTCAATGCAAAGCTCACAGCATTGGGAATAGTGGAGGACCCGCGCTGTACTTGCGGTGAACAAGAAAGCTGGGTGAACATTATGTTTGAGTGTGCCCAATACGAAGACCCTAGATGCAGACTAATGAGTAGAGTTCAATATCTACAGAGGTACCTTGAGTCGCATCTACTAGATACGCAAGAGGAATACTTAACCTTAACTGATTTTGGCCAGGGATTATTTACCAGACATCAAAGACTAACTGTCATATACAGAAGACCTTAACGGAATGAAACAAATCAAACCTGCAAATACCAGCGAGACGACACAGAGAAGACCTTGGACTGACTACAAAATGCACTGGAAAAAACAAGTGACAATATAATGTCTAACCACAAGAGGCATAATTACCGCCAATGGAAGCGAAAAACACCTTTAAATAGTCATGAGATCAGGACAAAGGGACACTGCTCCAAGATCTTGCAGCATAGACCCGCTACAAAACGACAAAAGGTAGTGTAAAGACTAGTAAACGTCACGGAAGGGAGAAATCTCCATAGTGAGCCAGCAGACTTGATTATGACCCCAAGATAATAGGACCCAGACCACATGCGGTCTGAAAGGATGATATCCCATATTTAACCCCTCTATTAGCGTCCTACCTGAACGGAACTCAATGGCCCGCTTTTCAGGGCCCGAGAAACTGAGAGACGGTGGCGCTCCCCTGCAGGGACAGCCTATTGGCGACCCAAATCCTCACTCTCTTGAGCGGATCTGTCTTCCCTAACTCCTGCGGAGGGGGTGGGGAGAAAAGGCTTGCCTCTCTTCCTCTCCTCGCCTCCCCAATTTTCTCACTCTGGTGGGGCACGGGCATGCCTCACTGCCTGTAAGGGGCCATCTACTCTATCGGCCTCTTATTTCCAGTTTCTTCCTCCCCCAGTCTTCAACCTCACCCCCCCAAACCTTTGTCTTCTACAGCGTTTAGCCCTACACGTCAAAAATTAAAAAAAAAAACAAAATTCTTGCCCGAACCTATTTGGCATTTAAAACTCGAAGCTGAATACAAGCGAAAAGCGAAAAGGTTCCGTGTTTGATACAGGTATGTTCGTAGCTACATTTCAGAGATAATTATCCAAACTAGCCCAAATTTCACATTAAATTAATTACAATTATTCTTATAACTTCAAAATTGTTTGTCTCCAAATAATAGGTGTAGGAGGCACTTATAATTTCGTTTTTGAAAAATAGTATTTTTAAAAAGAAGAAAAAAAAAAAAAGGTAGAGAACCACTACACTGGACCACTAGAGAGAATTAGTATTCTTTGCAGAGTTGAGCAACAACCTAAAATGCAAATAACAAACTGTAATACTCTGCATGTTTGTACGTTTAATTGCATGTATTCAAAAGGCGAATTTACTGGTTTTGGGATGAAAAACCGTAGTTTTCGCGATAAAAATACTACACGCTCTTAAATGAGGAGACTAACTTGGTCACGTGAAAGAGCTCATTAAAGTTACTTTTATGATTTTGTACTACTATATTTTTTATATTGCACCGAAATACAAATTGCAGAACTATCCATATGTATGTGTATATATATAATATTATTATATTTTATTATTGTATATCATTGTAAAAACTACATTAATAAAAAAAATACCTTGTATAAATATAAAAATCTATTTTTCTTCGAAGACCAGATCCAATCTGCCATTTTAAGCACTATTTCCATGTTTAATCCCCCCAAAATCTACAAAGTAAACTTAATTTAATCCCGTAACAAGATATGACCCAAAATTTGTTGTTCACTGCAACCTCTCCAAGTTTATCTGAAAGAAATAAACTGCTGTATCAGAAAAAAATGACGTAGCACATTTTTTATTGGAACTCTGCACAACTTTGGAACAAATGAGGTTAACTCAGTCACAGTGTTTGTTTCATGTCAGCTTCTTACCGTTCGAACTACTGATTTGACCTTTATGTGTCTTTCATTCTTATTGGTCATTTCCGGTTACGAGTGAACTTCTTACAACATTAACAGGCTTTCACTTCCAAGGCCAGCTTCTTTCTCAGATAGCAACGGATTTGTTTCGTCATTACAGTTGCAGTAGGACGGAAACTGTTGTTAACTTTTGTTCTCTTTTGCTAGGATTGCACGTCCTTTACGAAAATCACTCAGATTTCAATTTATTTTCATGCAAAGACACCAAAATTTTTTATCAGTCGAGACCATTCGTCAGTAACATACTGCAATGCTTCAGAATTGTGGAAGCCCCCCTACTCGGTCTCTATGGAAGTACTAAACAATTCCAAATCGAGCTAGAGAGTTGAAATGATTCCAATGAGGGAAAAAAGCCTCCATCTTGATGCAGTGCGTAATCAAGTATAATTTTCTCTTTCAAAAAGTTTCTGCAGTTCTCAACTCGGTTCAATGATTAGTCTGATAGAGTCTATTCCACTATCTATTTTCCGAGAGCACGTGTGCGAAACGGAATAGGTCATCAATTCGCACCGAACATTGGTAGATCGAAAAGAGGTGCTTGGCAAATAGAATCGCTATGGCTGTGACCTTCATTTTGAGGACACGGCTTTCTATATTTTTATACTGCAAAGCAGCGAAATAAACCAATGTATTTTATTACAGAGATGTCTTGTCTTTCTGTTCACCCCACAACAAATTTCTGTAGATGAGAACATACAAAGCAAGGTGACTATAAATAAATAAATTTTAAAATCAATATTTTCAATATTCAATGGGTACGTTTCTAATCTAGACTAGCTTAGAATATTAATAAAGTAAGATTAATTTCTAGATTTCTGTTGGGCTATTTTTAGTGAAATTCTGGTTAGCTTAACAAATCTTTCTCAAAAAGCCAAATATGAAATATCTTGAAAAATTCCTTTATTGGAATCTGAGTTGTTATATGAGGACGGACTAGTATTAGAATTAATAGTAGTAGTAGAGAAAGATGCAAGGAAGCAAGCTTATATAGCATCAGACAAAAAACAATCTGTTCATCGCATCTAATAATTTGATTAATCCTTCTTTAAATTTATTCAATCTATCCACTCCCACCAGACTAGATGGAAGTTTGCTCCAAAAATCACTCTCTGGATGAAAGAAATTTTCGCACATCTGTCTTGCGGCCATCTTTTTTTCAATTTATATTCCCTTGTGTAAGAGCAGGATGCCATCAAAATTTAATTTCCTCAATTCATGGTTATGCGAATCAACCGAAATTTCAAGAACACTGAATTTTTGTTTTTAATCTTACAGCGCTTTATTATCTTTGTATTTTTAAAACTCTCAATGAGGTTCATGGGGAAATAACGAAAAAGTTCCTTACACTTTGAAATAAGTTTACTTTGTTAAAAATAGCATATTAGAATTCTCGTAGAACGCCTCCCATTCACATCGATCTATTTATGTTATGCAAATTTTACTATGACGTAATTCTAAACGAATGAAATTGTGGCTGTGCATAATTATAATTTTAATTCGATTTTTCGCTATGGGAATTAGAACCACGAAGGGTCAGGCTACTGTATCTGTAAATGGAGTATTAAAAAAATTATATGGAGAGTTAAAAAATTATAAAAGAACAAGGTAGACCCCAGTTTATACAACTGGCTTAAACCTATCTTATTTTCATTCAAAATTATTTAATTCAGATCAGTTTATTTTTTTTTGTCTTTGAAATTGCAGTTCTGTTTTCTCATAAATTTCAAAGCTACGTTCAGTTCAATAAGCTAATAAATACAATGACTATAACTAATAACATTATCGTTAATTCAGGATTTATCATTTTAGCTGACACCAGTTTCATCGGCTCTGTTAATAGTTCCATCATTTTTTTTTATTTCTCATCTGCTGTATTTTTGTCGGTAGAGAACCGCCCTTTCAAATATATTTTAGATATTCTCATTTGAATTCGGAGATGGAAAATTAGGCAGACAGGGTAGATGTTGGAAATCTTGGGGGTGTTCCTTGAACCATTCAGATACAATTTTTGAACGGCGGATACTTGTTTCGTCATCTTGAAAGAATCCGGGTAAAATGAAGCATTGCAGGGTGAAGCTGGTCCGATACGACAGAAAGGTATTCATTGGTGGTAACACGATGATTTTTTAATGGTATGAGTGGGGCTAGTCGGTACCAACAGGAAATACCCAATGACATGTGACCGCCTCCAACCGCTTGAGTGGCAAACATGAGACAATCTGGATGCACAGCGTCATGAGGTTTACATTATATTTTCACCCTACCACTGGGTGCAAAAATCGGGACTCGTCAGACCACATGATCGTTTCCTCTGTTCCACAATCTAGTCTTGGTGTTGGGGGCACTTCCAGTCGAATCATTCTAATTTTTACAGAAAGAAGTGTCTTTCATATAGGTATACGACTACCAAATCTCAGATTCTTAAACACCTGACGCATTGTTTGATTGGAAAAAGTGGTCTTTCTTTGCCTCAATTGAAATTTTCAATTATTCGCTGCACGCTGGATCTTTTATATTCTGATGCACAGATCGCTTTAACGTGCTGCGGTCTCGTTCTTCAAGCAACGCTTTCTGTCGCATTTCTTATTTTTAGAGCTGCATTCTCCTTTTGTCTTCCACGCATTGTATACTTTCGAGATGGTTGCTTTCAACACACCAGTGATTTCTTTTAAGTTTTCCAATTGTAACGCCTGCTAAACGTGCTCCAGCAATAACACCTTTCTGAAATTCAGAAAGATGACCTGTCTTCCCCATGACTGGATCAACTAAAGATCTCCAGGAAAGCGTAAGTATTTATCTGAACTTGTGATCACCCCATATAACAACTTACATTTGCATACGGAACGTTTAATTGTCTGTTGACGCCAATTGAAAAAAAAGTTGCCAATTTTTTTTGACCAGTGTGTATAATAACTAGTACTTAATCACAAAGTTTGAATTCAGTAAAAATTGACAGCAATTCCGCTTGTAAAATTCCTTTTAATGACTTGTAATGAGCTCTGGCGATTAAGACTAAATTGGCGTCGGTGTATTTTCTTAAAAACTGCTTATATTCTGTACTCGGTTTGCCTGTTTCGGGAGATGAACAATCCGAATTCAAGGGATGACACAATGAAATTTTATTTAATTGTGTCATACCTTCATAATATTTGAATTTTGCAAATTCTGTGGAACCAGGCCTTTCATGGGACAACGCGATAATGCTGCATTCCATAAAAACAGAATTTACTTACCTAATATGAGGAAAACGAGGTTTCCCAATTGGCCTAGCCATCCCAGAAAAGGTCGTGATCTCTGAATCTAAAAGAATACTGCGTGATGAACAGCCACATCACAGGAACAGTGCCAAATTCGTTATTCAACCAAAAGACGCGTTTTCGTGTTAATTTCTTAGTAAGAATCAAATTTATTCAATATTCCCTAGTCCCCTAATATTTTTGTAAAGATAGTATCCTTTAGAGGCGACGTATATATTGAGTGCAGGTTTCATCATATTCTTTCGATATTACAGCATTGGGAAATTTTCATTTTGGACAAAACTACGCCTCACTCCTCTTTGCCTAATACAAGGTACAATTCCAAGTTATTTTGAATTGTAGTCACAAGACAAAGTCAAGCAATCGTTGGAAAATTCCGAATTTCATATGCCTCACAGCAATATTTGTTCTGCAGCGCTCTTCGAACAGCCTCCTTTGACATCTATCGTCCTCGTGATGAAACAAGGTTGGCAAACACGCGAAAACGCTCGTGCTGTGCTTCCGTTTAACTAAACTTAAACCACCAGCGCACATTTTATTCTCATTCGTTACCGATTTCCTTTGTATGAAACTGAAACTCTACGGTCTCTTTTAACCATTTATTCCACGCATCTTCCTGCTGTTGTTACCTCCCAGAAGCCTTAAAACGAACAAAGAGTAGTCAGACGGCACTCAGAAGAGTTCCTGTCAGCATTGCCTATCAAAACGTGAGAGGTATTCGAAACAAACCAAAAACAGTAGAACAGATCTTCCTGTCTTTTCAGTAAGTCACATATATGTGTTGGCACTGGCTAAAAGAAACTTGGTTTCAGAAAGAGCAGCAGTTATCTGACTGGAAAAAAAATAAGAACTCTGAAGCACCCTTCAAGTCAAGAGAAAGGGAACTGCAGAAGGGTCGTAGTTTCAATGTTTTACAAGTAATACTACCTGGCAAAACGCACTTAAATCACGTTGTGATGCTCTAATACAACGATAACCTCATTGTAATCTTGACAACCAACACTGCCTAGCCACTTTATTAGGACCATGGAGGTTTCGGCTATATGTATACAGCAATATATGCAAAAATACGTAAATGGAAGTGTTTGGGCCGAAAATGTAAGGTAATGGAGAGAGAGAGGTGTTCAAAGTTTAGAGCTGATTATCAAATGTGTTCTTCCCCAAAAGAAGAAACCATCAACCTCTCCACTATTTTACAGAGTTTTGTATATCATTACAAAGTAATTAAACCGGAGTTGAACTAGCCTTTAGGGCGGACCTACGTAAGACACACCTCATGTCCACATATAGCCTCTCCATTTCCTGCGAGGGTAGCAGAATGGTTATAATCACCGAGCTCTCCACTCTGGGTGGAAAAGGTCCGAGCTCGAATCTCGTCAATAATGCGAGGAACTGTTATGGGCTTTTTATTTTATCACTGGCTAAGTTAGTTGGTCTCAGGACTGGATGGCAATCTCTCTCTTCCCCCGAAACTAGAGGTTTTCTTCCAGAAAAATAGACAAATTGACCAGTGAACACACCTGATTGAAGGAAATAATATACGCAATCAGATAAGATAGCCCTTGAATGGCCTTAATATGAGTTATTAACTTCTCCATTTAAGGCGAGAACATAAGAAGGCATTAATACCAGCACCATGCAAAGAAATCGCTACAGAAATACAAGGTTTTGAAGGAGACTACTAATCTCGGACACCAACCGGAAAATGCGGCTGCCGTGGTGACAGAAAACCAAAGGAGAAACATGGAGGACTGGTGGCTATTCACGTAATCCATTGAGTGTCGATTCGCGCTTTTAAGCACCGATGGAAAAGAGCAGATATGGAGAAAGCTACACGACGCACTGTCCTGCTTTGTACCACCAATATAAAACGATTCGTGTGTGGTAGAGATTTAGTCGTTGATGCGCCTAAAACCCTACAACAAGATAGTTTCACGCACATCAGGGGCAGCCATATTGTGCCATACATATGAAGCCTGTAAACTGCGTGTATTTTGTGGTTGGTTTGGCTGTTTGGTGAGCGAAAAGCCAGAATTTCCGGGAGGAAAACCATGCTACTTTCGCCTGAGATCGACTAACTCTGCCGCATTGTGATAAAGACGCCATAAAAATTCCTTTCGTCATCGATGGGATTTGAACTCAAGTCTTGGTCACGCCGTTCTACACATACAAAAGAAACTGTCATAAAACCCGAGTTTCCGGGTGGGAGGGAGGGAGATAGGGAAACTTGCTATATTTGCTTAAGACCGACTAACTCAGCAACGGAGTAAAAAAAAATAAAATAACATAAAACTTCCTCGCGTCATTGACGAGTTTAGGACCCAAGGTCTTTTCCACTCGGTGTCGGGAGGACGATGATTATAACTACTGTGTTACCGCACCTTTTATCAACAGTATAGACTATTGGAAAAGTTTGAAGTGGTGTTGGGCATGTTTACACGATATACCCTTTATTCCTTGATCTCGCTGGGAAGGCACCGTGAATGCCAGAGCATATCTGAACATTGTTGCAGATGAAATTCACCCGGAGTTTAATGTTTACTTCTACGGATGGAGATATTTCCAAGATATAACTCTTGAAGTACGTAGTATAAATAATCATTAGCAATTAGTCCTCACCTCCACCTGGTTTACAGCTGAAACAGCAAGTGACGCTTCTTCGAAATATGGCCAAGAACCAATTTCAATGGCTGTACATCTCCTTTCCCGAGACTGCGGGTGTATGCGCAGTTTGAAACCAAAACTGTTACATCTCTGAACTAATAATAGATAATGGAATATGTAAACATAGCTGCAGTAATCCAGTGGTGCGTCTTATGATAATGAAATGCTGAATGCTTGCACAGATATATTTCCCCCACAGTGGAACCAACAGAGGCCGTCTCAACCTATTCATCTCTTGTGCTTCCTTTCTTCTTGAACATCTTGAGAAGGCATTCGTCTGCAGTCTGTCCTACTAGCTACTTTACCATCAACCAGAACAAGGGCATTGCTTTATTCCACTTTTATTCTTTCTTCTTTTTTCTATTCATCTTTCCATAAAGCCTTAATGACACTGCTGAGATGGCTATCTTTTATAATATCCTTCAATTTGCTTTTGATGATGTAGGCGTTTCTGAACTTTTAAAGTCTTTAGAGAAATTAAATCACTTTTCCACAACAGGACAATGAATAACAGTCGACAATCACAATCGAAGTTGAGCCTCTGCATTGTGTTAACAACTAATATTGTTTTAAAGTTCGATTCGCCATGTGATCTAGAAAACAAGAGACAGTACCATGAATTTCACTGTAAAATGTCTTTATGTCATTTATGTTAGCCCTATAACATTGGAAAGAATTTTGTCGCTAGGATCTGAAGTATTCTGCAGCCGGCCTTTAATCAAACATGGCTCCAAGCGGTTTGTTTTGTTCCCCTAGATATATATTCTCCAAGACACTAGACGTGACTACGATGAGGAAACTAAAGCAGCCAAGGAGAAATGATTGTCCCCTCTTAGACGAAAGAACTTTACTTGAACAGTATACAACATCGCTGGATGAATTCCAGTTGGGTGTGGCGTATATAAAAACTGATACATCACATTAAAGCCTTTTTTTTATCTTAAAGGGTCTTTTTCTTTTTGGTTTTTCTCTTTCCAAACACCCTGTAAAAATATGAAAAATATAAATGTCATATTAGCTATAAATTTACCTAATATTACTAATTAAAAATACAAATATTGAAATTAAGCTTAAAATCGACCTATCATTTTTTTTATTAAATCCTTTATTGGATGACGCTGTCTTTTCATAAAACTATTCAGAAGAAGGAATAGTTAAATTTGTATTATCAGAATGATAACTTAACATGCGAAAAGCAACAACTCTCGTGAGAGTCAGATGGCTTTATAAACCATCTAAAGCGATGAGTATATTTTTTCTTTATGAAAACCCCCAAGCACGAGAGGTATTAGAACCTATATACCGTACATAGGTTGAAGGTTGATAAGATTTTTGTGAAGGAATAAATCAGGAAGAAAAAAAAGTTGGTTCTGTGAGTTTGAAGTTGGACAGTAAGTAGATGTTTAATAGCTGCGGCACGTGTTCCCAATTGTGTGGAAGAGAAAGCTGGAGTTATAGAAGCCAGCTGAGAAGACCAGCGCCGTGGAAGTATCTATAGAAAAGACAGACAGCAGAAACAGAACGTCTTGAGACAGAGAATGGAGAGCCTTTGTAAGAGATGAGTCATTAATTAAAACTAACTGGCCTCTTTCGAATGGAGTCTAGAAGCCTGGGAAAGATTTTGGGAGCATCGTCTCAGATGTGGGAACGATATTGTATAGTAGGGTGGATTTGAGATTTGTACAGAGTAACGCCGAAAGTAAAAGAGAAAACGCTTTTTTTTATGCAGAGGAAGCAATAGTTGTTACATGCTTATACCACGAAATTAGAGGTCAAGATAATCCCTATTGGAGGTATGTGATAGTGTCTAGAAATCTGAGTGACATCGAAATAAGCATAGAAGCAGTAGAATCCTATGTGAGAGATATAAGATATATTACTGAGTTTTAGAAGGATTGAAGGTAAGAGAATTACTTGGAGAATTATTTCGAGATCAGCATTTAAAAAACTGGTAGTTAATATTCGAGAAGTTAAAGATGTTTCTACAAGGCACGGCTTGCCAAACTGGAAGGCAGAATGCAATTTCTATCATAATCCAAACTGTAGATAGGATTTCAATTCAATGGAAGAAAGTCTTTAATACACTGCCTTACCATTAATATCCGGACACCTGCCTTTAGAAAAAAAGGAGCTTTTATTGTGTCATTTAATATTTTGTGCTGAAACCTTTTGCTTTTATAACGGCCTTCAATCTTCGCGGCATACTCTCAACCATCTTTTTATAAATGTCATGTGATCGTTCTTCCACTCGGCCTTCAACGCAGACACCAGTTCCGCCATGTTCTTTGGGCGATCTCGACGTACACGTACCCGACGATTCAATACATCCCAAATATGCCCGATAGGGTTCGGATCAGAACTTTGGGCTGGCCGCTCCAACTTTTCACGCTTATGCCCTGAAACCACCCTGTTACGACCCTAGCAGTATGGCATGGCACGTTGTCCTGCTGGTACAGGTATGGGCCTTCCCCGAATTATTGCCATGACGTTGGAAGTGCATAATTGTCAAGTGTCCTGGTATTGCACAGCATTCATGGTTTTGTCGATAACGACTAATGGGCCCAAGCCAAACCATGAAAGAAGCCCAATACCATGACACTACCTCCACCAAATTTCATTGTTGGGAAGACACAATCAGGAAGGAACTGTTCCCTTGGCATTCGCCACACCCAGGAACGACCACCAGACTGGTAGAGTGCAAACCTCGAGTCGTCTGTCCTTAGGACTGTTTTCCACTGCTCTACAGTCCAGGATTCGCTCTCCTTACACCATGTTAATCGGCGTCTAGCATTTGTTGAGGTGATCAATGGCTTGTGAAAAGCTGCACGACCATTGTAACCCATATGATGGAATGTCCTTCGTATTGTACTAGTGCTGAAATTAGTCTAAATTCTTTCACAGAGAGTTTATGTGACTTGAGACAATGGAAAATTACGATTTTCGCGCACAGTTCTTCGCAGAATTCTCTTGTCCCGTTCTGTTAGTTTTCGAGGTTTAGCAGGCCGTTTTTTGGCAGATTCAGTCTCATTCCTCTAATATTTGCATATGATGTCACTAACCGTTGACCTAGGGATCTCCAACGTGACTGCGATGTCTTGTTTAGAACGCTCACTTATGTGGCATCCTACTATCTTTCTACGTTGGAAGTTTGTTAATTCTGTTGAACGTGTCATCTTGCATGCCCACTTTTGCAATTGTCCTCTGTAACGTGTTGCATGCATAGGACCTGTTTCCCCATCCATGGAGAGATGTCCGGATATCAATGATAACTCAGTGTATACAAGCAGAAAAGAGTGGGCGAAAGAATTGAATCTTTGGGAACTTTAATATTAGGTGTTTAGTTATAAGACAGAGAGTCATCTACCATTACCCGCAGTGAGCGGTCAGAGAGAGAACTAGATACCCAATTAACATCTGGCAAATTCGTATGATGGATGTTTATCTAGAAGACATTTTTTTCTAAACACGATCAAAAACTTGATCGTGATGCAATGTCAAGAGCAACTGCTTAAGTTTCTCTAAACTCTTTGATTTAATTTGTTCATAGATGGGTAATATCAGCCAGTTTATCACCAGACCGACACCAACGGAATCCATATTGGAGATCATTGATCAGGAGGAGGGTTGCTAGATAGTTTAGGTGTTGGCAGTTAATGGACCTCTCCATTACTTAGAATAAGTAGAAGTAAGTGCAATGGGACAATAATTGGCTGGAATTGGATTGGAAGTGCAATTGGACAATAATTGGATTTGTCACCCTTTTAGGAACTGGTTGTATGTCAGAAAATTTCCAAGCAGAAGGAAAAACAGTGGAATAAAAAAACCTGTAAAAAGGCGACACAGAACAGAAAATCAGTTCAGGACTGCAAGTTTTGTGAACAAGTGGAGAAATACCTAGAGGTACTTTTTCTACTTTTAGCCATTTAAAATCTAGTTTGGACTAATTAGTAACTGCTTTATAATTGTTGAGAAATATGGAGTCGACAGAAAATGAAGCTGGAGATTTGGATGCAAGCTAATTGCTGCAACATTCTTATCTTGAATAGTCTTAGCGCATTTATTGGAAAACCGAAGTTTAGATGAAGGAAGAGATTTTAAGATAGAGTGTGTAATAAAGGATTTCATCTCTACAAGAATAATTTCCCTGATACGAACTGATAAATATTGACGTTGGAATATTTAAAACAGTAATCCAGCCCAGCCAAGGAAAAGAAGAATAGATATTTTGCATTCATCCCATTTTGTATTCTTATAACACCAAACAACATGAGTTGATAATGGCCACGAGAGAAAGGCTCCATTGGAGAACAGACCATCAGCAAATTGGTGATCTGAGGTGCAAAGAGGACCATTCACCTCAGTTGTGTAAGTAGAGGAGTTTTTCGTGAGAAAAAAAAATAAAGAGTGATTTCTGTGTGGTTAGAATTTTGTCTGGTATTCTAATAGACAAATGAACAATCTCTGCAAAGTGAATAATACTTCCAAAAGATTCAGCATTTCCCCAGCTGTGTCCGTGTGACTAGAAAACGGAAGCCAACTGTAGTCGTGAGCATTAAAGTCACCATGGAAAATTACCTCACCGTTAGAAAAGTTGGACTGGAGAAAGTCTAGTTTAAAAGAAAGGAAGTCAAAGAGATCCAAATGTTTAATGGAGTTGGGAAAATGATAGAGGTAACAGATGAATTTTACAAAATGTGGTAGAGAGATTACTGTCTCTGACAGAGACAGTAATTTAGAATCAGAGTAATTTAGAATCAAATATCAGAGTGGATATAAGCACAAGTACCGCCTTTGAAGCGAAAGGAATCATACAGAGAATAATTTGGACAACTGACAACTGAGATGAGTAGTGGTTGAATCAACAGATAATTGTGATTCTGTCAGAAACGCACGTGGGGTTTGTCAGACTGTGAGTGGAAATGGACATCATTAAGATTAGAATTATGATATGTGTTAAATTAACCCGGAAGTGTTTGAGAGCTTTAGATCTTTTCCCACATAAGTTTGTTCTGTTAATTTGGCAATCCATGATGTATTCAGTAGGAAGAAAAGGTGGGAGGACATGTATGAAATAATAAAATTTTTGGATATGATGTACATGCGGAAAGAATATAACCAGTTCCTTGACGTAACGAGGCTTTACAATGCCCTCATGCACCATCCTCTGCATTAACCCTACCCGGACTCCATCCAGTCATTATCTGGCTGAGAACACCGTTTTGCAGAACAACTAATCTTATCAAATAAATCCAAAATGTTAATAACAAAAACACAAGCGATATTATATACTCTACATATATATTTAATTAGAGAATGAGAAGAACTTCACTCCCGACATACAATAATTCCATAAGACTCCACAATTCGCATCATTCTACACTGCTCGACAAAATAAATAGAAAACGTGGCGTAACTCGAGCAGTTGCGATGAAGCGAGACAAAATTTGGTATAGTAGTGTACCATAGAATAACAATGAAATGAGCAGACAGCGAGACATTTCTGACAGGTATAAGAGAAATTTATAGGGGTTCTATAAGAATACCAAAAAGGTCACATTTCAGAAGTCGATACAAGATGCTTGAAAATGAGATCATATGACATCAGTACAGCGTAGGATCCCCTCCAACGGCTAAACAGGCCTGACAGCGGTGAACAATGCATGATATAAGGGTGTCTCTAAGATACCATGGCAATAAACCCCATTCTTCCAGCGCACGCCTTAGCTCACCAAGTGACCGAGGAGTGCAATGCGACTCCCAAGGGCGCCTCACACATGTTCGATCCGATTTAAGTCTGCTGATCGTGCTGGCCACTGCAGTCGTTAGGCATCTTCAGTTCAAGATGTTCCTCCACCGCTTGAGCTCTGTGTGCAGTGATGTTGTCGTGCTTGGAAAGAGAATCTAGGACTCTGCCCAGTTACGAACCCCTATCAAAAATATCAAGAGTGGTGAGCCGTTGATCATTATTCCGCGCCACACGAGCCCATCACCTCCACCATAAGCGTCCCTTTCTCTGATATTGGAGGGTACCATCAGCATTCCTCGTTGCCTCCACATGAAATAACGTTTGCAGGCTAAAACCGTACTGATCAGAGAATATAACTTTATCCCCGTTTGTCACTGCTCCAAGTTACATTTTAATGCACCAATTTCGACGAGCTCTGCGGTGATTTAGGGTTAAATGGATAAAACCACTGGCTTCCTTGTGTAGAATCCAATCGAATTGAGCCTTCTTAACACGGTCCGCTTGGAAATGTTTTCACCTGTAGCCCAGCAACCTCAAAAGACAATTGATGAGAGGACATCGTAGATTCCGTCTTGTGTAGGGTGACCTTGGTCAGCTCTTCTTGTATTGGTTCCCACCACCTGACTTTGCTTCCATAGTGCCGAGACCACACTGCATGACACATTAAGGCAGCTCCGCTTGCGACTGCCCCGCTTCAAGTCGTCCAACAACCAGACATCTCAAAGAATCGTCTAAACGATGATGTTGCTGTCCCACTGAGCGAGCCAAAAAAAATGGGAATGAAGTGGATGTAGTCACAAGAGTGTTTTTATAGTCATGAATAATTTGCATAATGTGCAACTCTGTAAGGTAGTAGATTGATTTCAGTTGGATACTCGGAATTCGCATTCCAGGATGCCTGTTATATCAAACATTCTCCTTCGACGACACTGTTTACAATAAAATATTCATGAAAAACATTTAGTACTACTAATTTTGTCGAGAAATGTATTTATGGAAGTTATATTTGACGATTTTGAATTTCATCCAGAAAAGTAGGAGACAATCTATTCATATTAATGAGCTAACAAAAGTTGTGTGGATGTCAGCTAATGAATATAAATTAATTTCATTGCGGAGAGTTTTATAAATAATATTATCTACTGAATATCTAAATAAATTTGGACTTAATTATAAAAATCTTAATAAACATTTTTCTGGGAAAATGGGAAAATAAACATTTGAGTTTTCCAGATGTTTTGACGAAATTTTCATTGAAGGTGGACCGAATATAAGGAATAGGAGAAAATATTAGGTATGCGTTAAGACTGATATTTCATAGCCCCTAAGGCTAGTGAATTGGTGTTAGTGAATTTTATGTAAATAAATAAGATATTGAGAGAATATGCTTTTAAATATATTTATTACTTTGCTATTATTATGCATCGAGCCATCAAGGAATCAACCCATTAAAAACGGGAACATTCTTGGCAAATGACAGCCAGGCATCTATCTTACTTGAGCAGAAAGTACAACCAAAAAAACCCTTCTCTTAGCGTATATAAAACTATATTTAATAGATATTTATTTATAGATGGTACAGAAGCAAGAGTGAGATGAACTGATAAATTACCCAACAGCATGCTATGTAAAGCGATATACGAGGTGCTGCCAGAATTTCCTGGAAAAAAAGAAAAGAAAAACTCTCTCACCACCTATTCCATGAAGGATCTTTTCCAGCGATTCTTCCGTTGCTGGAATCACATCTGTACCTCTTGTTCAATTACTTGTTTTTTATAAAAGAGAAAAAAAAAGCATCATTGGTCCGCTGGCCATTAAATATCTTCCCTCCAAAGTATCACTGGTCTTTCCATTGAAATAAATTATATATGAGTAATTAAACATTAAACACAAGAAATCAATTACTTATACAGTTTAGCTAGGTCTTTCATTTCATTACTTCTTAAGTAACGTTGACTCCCATGTGCATCTCTTTTCTTCCCCTGAGATTTTCAATTTGGAAGACCATTCCACTGATTTCTTCACATAAATTCACAAAAAAAAAAAAAAGAAAATTAAATGAACAATGAAAAATTTCAAAATATATGCATTCAAGTTACATTATTTCTTTCAGAAAATTTTACATATAAATGGTTTCCTACCATAGCGCCTTCTACCTTCTGCACTGGAAGTAAAATCGCCCATTTCGAGATAACTTAAGATTTCTCCGTGCACTTAAAACAGAAGCCCTTGACGTGATATATGACGAAACCCATAAAAACAGCCGTTAAAGATTCGAAATGGGTTCATAGGAACCAGACGGTCTTTCTCTGTGTTCGTTCACACGAGAAGGCTTTTATACGATATTACTTCATGGTAAGTATCCGCAGAAACCGTGTTTCTTTTATTGAAGAAGAAGTAATGCGGACCAACGAAAGGGAAGGCCTTTTTTTGGTGGAAATATAATCGATCCGTTTATTGTTGTGCAATGAATTGGGTTTCCATTAGACAATGAGAATAAAAAACAGATTATGGCACACATCGACTTCAAAAAAATTAAAGAGCAATAATAGTATACGATTTTTCAAACTGTGCATTGTAGTAGGCATTTTTCCCATTTAAAATAAAAATAAATTTCTGTTTATACTCCAGGACGATCATACGGTCAGAGGCGTTCACAAGATAGAGAGAATACAAGAAACAGCACCGTATTTAGTAGTCACACGAGATTGAACAATGGTCACTCAAAGTACGTATGCTTGTTTCCACGGGTCTGACCAATCGGCCAGGCTGAAAAAATCATTAAAAACGATTAAAAAAAAAAATTAATAAAAACATAATTCGAATAGCGAATACTAGAAATTTGTAAATGAAATAATATACAACTTTTATTTTATAATATTTTTTTTTTCTTGAAAGTATGCAAAAATAATCAAAATACAGTGCACGCTGCTTATTGTAATCAGGCTTCGGTTTGTATTGTTGCATTTTTTGCCTTATTGTGGTTTACGCATGTGCAGTGGAAGTGATTAGGTAATACCCCAATTCTTCTTGAACTCCGACTGGCTATTTACTAATTTTTTCCCGTAGAGTTTGTGTGGTTATCTGTTTCGTTACTCAGTGAAAGAAAGTATTATAAAGAGCATTAACCCTTTTCTGATTATTGATTTTAATATTTTCTTTGGTTTTAATAGTTTGCATGGATTTCCAGAAACATTGTAGCAGTTTGATTTTATTGCTGACTTTCTAGAATAAACAGTGGATAGTCAGATTAAAGTATTTTATAATGCTCAGTTTTAAGTCCTCATGGTAGTTGGTGTAAATCACCGTCTTCCCTACACCGGCTGGAAAAAACCTGAGTTCGAATCCTATTAATGATGCGAGGAAAATTTATGGGTCTCAGGCGAGAGGGAGCATGATTTTACCTCATGGAATTTCGAGTTTTTCGTCCACCAAACAGCAACTTAACCACAGATCACATGCAATTTACTAATATAACATATATATGGTGTAATATAATCTAAGTCGTGGATGCAACTAAAAACCCCAAAACAACTGACCAACCAACAGCTTGATTTTAAGGTTTTCTTTCTGTGCACTTCCACCTTTTTATGTACATATTTCCGCTTTACATCAGGAAGCAACGCTGAAGAGCTGCATTCTGGTTCCATTGGTTATTGCTAGTCCCAAAGTTGTCACAATTAGCGGCGTCCACTGTATTTAAATAATTCTCACTGCAGAGTTAAATATATTAGTATTAATAATGGCAAAGGATGAAAGGAAGCAAATTTACACAACATCAACCAAAAAAATAAAAACAAAAACAAAACGTTTAATTAGTGTCGCCAATCAAATATCTGTTTGGATCTTTACGTTTTTACTAAAGCGAAATGAAAAGATTTTCTATCCCTATTTATGCTATTTTTCTCTCTAAGTGAATGCAGATTTACAGTTATGGTAGCTACAATTTTATTCCGTCTATATAGACTATTGTTTTATAATTTCTCATGTTTTTTTTTTTTTTTTTTTAACAATTGTTATTCATAATTTTATCCTGTTTTCTGCGTTACTGAGATGAACACAAAAGTTGTGCTATTGCTGCCATCTATCGTTCGAAACGTTAAGTTATTAAAATTATGGATTATTGTGTTAAAGATATGTAGAGTATTATAAATCAATTTTAATAGAATAAAAAATTAAGAGAATAGAAATAAAAATAAGAAAATTATTAAGCTACTGAAATATTAATCAAGAAGTTCTTAAATTGGCTAAGAAGTTTTTGCGAGAGGATTATTCAAAATTAATTTATATTTTGAACTTGGTAATTATTTATTATTATTATTTTATTTATGATTTTTTTGTTTGTTTCTGCAAAATATTTTTTTCTGAGATGTCGCTACTGCCACATGTACATTTATAAGAAAATTAAGCCTACTTTTGATAATATTGAAATTTCCTTAATTTGTTTTCGATGGTGTTTGCATTACTTTTCGTTTTAACTAAACAAAAGATGCCATTCGGTAATTTAAAAAAGAAAAATAAAAAGGGATAAAGCAAAAAAAAAATGCAAATTTAGAATAAAATTCTGCGTAATTCAAATTTACCAAAGAAACCAAAAATGCGATTTCTGTAAGCGTAGTAGCAGCAGTAGGTAAGAAATTTGAAATTTGGAAAAGTAATTATTATTATTATTATTATAATTAGCCATATGGTGCAAGGAAGCCTGAGGCTTTTGCAGCACCAGCCAAAAAAAAAAAAAATGAAAGTAATTCTGAGTTACCCTTGAGCGAGAGAGAGAGAGAGAGAGTCAGAAATAGAATGGAATCACCAAGAAAGAGAAGAATGATGATATCCAGCTCAGGACCCTGGGTGTGCCAAGTCCATACTCGCCAGATGTGAGCCCCTGGGGGTAAAATCGAAGTATTTCGTGTATTAAATAATCCAAGAGACGGTGCTGTACTTGCCAATATCGGAATTAACTTTTACCTTATGCTTCCGACGCTCAAGAACTGTTTACTTAATTAAAACTTTGTTAATCAGAAATAAAGGCATAAAGGCGATTTACTCAAAATAGTTATAATATAAATTTAAATTTTAAACAATGGTTAAATTAAAAATAATAATTAACTGGATTAGTTACAATAAATATTTCCCTTAAGAGTTAAATATTGTTTATAGGAGAATCAAATCTGCAGATCTTTTTCAGAACTGAATTTAAAAAAGAAGTAAATTTTAGAACTAAGAAAGTTTAATTAAAATATAAATCTCTGTTCAAATTTTGTTCATGATATTTAATTTACCTTGCTTCACTACTGGAAGAATTTTAATGCACAGTCTGTGGTTTGAATGAAACAATTACCATATTATGACTGTCAAATTAAAATCATTATTATTCTTAGAACATGGAAAGGAAATTTTCGATATCTGCTTAAGGATACTGTGTCCATGTGGAATTTTAACGACGAGTGCATAAAGGGGTTTATAATTAATAGTTAAATTATGAATCTCTAATGACCCGAGAGACCAAAAGAGTAATGATCCTCGTTGTAGTTGCAATTTACCTGCCTCGGTAAATTGCAACTACAGGTTTATGTCGAGAAATTGGTTTTGTTTACATGTGCACAAATCCAAGGCTATCTGGAATCAATGTGCCAACTTTCAGGCGATATAATTCTGAATTTAAAATACTTTATCGTTTTCATTTCCTGATTGCAATTCTCTACGGTGGATTCCGAGCTGCATGATTGAAAAGACGAATGCCATTTGGAAAAGTAATTGTAAGAGCCAATATTGCCACTTTATATCGGAGTAAGTAAAGTACGGTGGTTTAGAAAGTTCTTTCCTCCTTTTGAAAATTCATCATCATCATCATCATGAACTTAGTCGGCTTAGGTCTTTTAAGACCTGTTCCGTTGTAGCTCTTGCAGGTGTACTCGATGTCGTCATCGTTGTCTTGGTCGACCCACATCTCTCTTGCCTGTAGGTTTATAGTTAAAGGCTAATTTTGGGATCCATTCTGGGTTCATTCTTTCTATGTGGCAGATCCATTTTTTTCTGATACCGTTTTATGTCATTTACTATGTTATCTACTTTTAATTTTTCGCGAATATCTAAATTTCTTTGATAATCTAGTCTTGTAAAGCCTAATAATGCTCTTAAAAATCTCATTTGGGCTGCTTCTAGTGTTTGTGCATCTTTCTTATTTATGACCCAAGTCTCACGGCTGTAGAAGAGGGCTGATTTTGAAGTGATGTGCAGTCGTAATTTTGTTTCGGTTGTCATTTGTTTTCCGAAGTGGCCTTTAATCGTTTCGTTCATTTTATGTATTTTTATAGTTTAGTGTGGATATCTTTACCTTCATTCGATATTAAATTTCCCAAATAGGCGAAATCAGATATTTATTCTATTATTTTGTCATCAATAATAATTTGGCTCTTTGTATGTTTTTTTTTTTTTTTTTTTTCATATAATCCCATTGATTTTGTTTTTGAGGTGGGGATTTTCATCTCGTACTTTTTGATTATTTTATTCAGTTCATTAGCTGCTATCTGTAGTTCATCTTCCGATTTTGCAATTATAACTTGATCATCAGCAATGTATAGCGATTTAGGCCATTGCTTAATAAACCATATTATTAATTTCATTAAGTAAAGTAATAATAATTTCATCAAATAAAGGTATTAAATAAAATAATAATCTTAAATGAAAACAATCACCTAACTTCCTTCCCTAATATTATAAAATAATTGTTGAACATAATGCAATATCCTCTGGACTTCGACTTTGTAGAAGAAATTTTATATTACAACAAGACGATGACCCCAAGCAGTGCTCTAAGCTGTGAAGAAACTTTCTAGCAAATAAAAAAAATAGGAGATATTTAAAATTATGGTACAGCCAACCCAGTCGCCTAACTTAAACCTAATATAGCTTTTATGGGATCATCCAGACTGTCAAGTCCGTGAACTGTTCCCATCTTCACAAAATTTATGGGAAACCTTGCAGATCGCTTGGAATAATATTAGACAAGACACTATAATAGCATAAACGCCAGAATTCCACATCTGTGTAAGGCAGTAAAATGAGGCAGTTTTAAAATCTCTTAGAGGAAATTTTGATGAAAAATCAGTACAGTTATTAATATTAATCATTTGAATATTTTGCTGTAAATTTTTTAGTGCTTCATAAAATAATTTAAAATGCTGTGCAGTGTGTTTTTTTTATATATTAAACTTTTAAACTTTACATTGTCATTAGAAAACTGCATGTCATATGTTGTCATACCCTATGATTCCAAAGTTTTAGGTGAGAATGTACGTTGATTACAATGCAAAAAAACTGTTTTCAGATACATGTTTTCGAGTTAAAGAGAAACAAGAGTTCTCCATGGAGTTGATTATGTTCACCAGAAAAGTTGCCCTCAAAGTTACCAAATTAGTAGTCGCCGCATACTGTAAAGAGAGTGATTTAGTAGTGTCATGCTTGGAGAAATTGACCTTCGCAAGAGTGGAAAAGGAAGTGTCTGGAGCGACGAATTGGTTGGCCACTCAGATTCTCAATCTCGACACAAGAGAACAGACTGTGAGAGGAATCGGAAAGGCGTAAGAGGGGCCCATTATGGAGACATATATCACCTATATGATTAAATATAATAAAATACACTTTTACAGAATAAACAATTTTTAATGAATCGTGATGAGTTAAGTAAAAATTAATGTAATGATATTAGGTTAAATTAATTGCAACTAATAGCATAAAAAAGATAGAAAGAATATATTAATAATCATAAACCAGGGTACATATTATCTTATCAAGAAGCCACAACATGACCATAATTTATGGAAGCACAAAACATTTCGATTAGCCAGACAGTTCAGTGCAAGTCCGGCAAAATTTCGTACTAAATTATTTAATTTTAAAATTGGTAATTGGTAAAATCGGTAACATTGGTAATATCTTTAATATATTTGTATATTAAAGTTCGATTCAAAATTTGTGGGTGTAAATTAAAAGATGGCAAGTAATTATTATTGTGACATGCAGAGTAATGAATCAGAATCGTCCAATACACAGAAACTCAGTTCAAGGAAACGTTTTCGTATTTATTCTGATTCATCATCAGATTCAATGTCAGAAAACAATTATGGGATTATCAGCCAACTGTCTCAATATGCAATGGATTAAATTAGAGAGGTCGAAAACACAAATTATACAATTCAAATGCAAACTTAACGAAGATATAGAGTTTGATTCAATAAATATTATGAAATCCAAGCAGGTAGACCAACAATACTGAAAAACATAGACCAGCCCTTGTTATATCCTTCTGGTAGATCTGTAACAAAAGAAAAGAGAAAAGACATGATCAACCTATTGAAATACATTCCTCCCATTAAACATGATTATTGCAAAAATTTAAAGACAAATCGAGGTGACGGTACATTGGATGCATCTGGCATTGAAGACATTATTTATGTTCATAATAATAATAATAATATAATATAACAATAATAATAATAAAACAGTTCCTATATCGATTTTCTGTTGAAAGTTCCATGATAAATAATGTTAATGACTTTGTCGTATTTATTTTTTCTGCAATTTCCATATTTTCAGTTGCCAAATCGGTTAACTTCATAAGTTTATAGAAAAACATGAACAAATTTTTTGATATATTTATTTTTATGTATGTTATATCTTGTAAAAAGTTGGTGCGTATATTTCAAGCTAAATTAAAAACAAAATTTATAACTTCATCATCAGCAATGTATAGTGGTTATTTCACGGAATTGATCAGTTTGGCTTTTGGGTGGCTCATATTCGTGTTACGTTTGTTTTTCTAATTAACTGTCCTCCTTATCTTTCTATGCAACTTATTTGCATCCCTAAAAGTTTTCTTTCAGAGAGTGGGCCGATCACCGCGTCATTTGTCTTGTTATGCTCTTGAGAAGCAAACGAGAAATATATGCCGTAGCATTTCAGTCTATCATTTAAATTAAAAAAAAAAAAAAGCGCTTATTTGCTCTCTAACCGAAAGATAACATCATCTACCCACACACACGGACGCGAATGTCAACTCGTAGACGGTAAACATAAGACAAATGAGCTGAATCCTATCACTTTTCTCAAGGCCACGAAGTAGAACCAGAATTCGAAGTTCGTGAATTAAAGGTGTTTACGATCAGCCTGCATGTCTGCGTTATCGAAAATAGAAACAGGATAAACTGAACCAAGCTTCAGAGGAACTCTTGTAATGAGAAGTGTAACGTGTGTTTATACTCATGACAAGGGTCACTCTTCAGTGCCAACTCATTAACAATGTCTTCAGAGCTACAGGTAAGTTATGAAATCGCCCATAATTCCTTAGAGCATACTGACTATAGAAGTAGCAGATATGATTATAAATTAGATTCCCCTCATTTCTTTCACGAATCTGCATATCAGCTATCTTTTGCTGGGTTTCTTCTGTTTTGGAAAGCTGTAAACAAGTCTAGAATAGGGGTGAGGAAACTGAGGTTCGTATACAAGTAAATATTTTTAATGAACACCAGGTTATAAAGCTGGGTATAATACGTGATTTTCGGTATACACCGAGTGGCCAGGTTATTGTGCACTGACAATAGCAAGTAACGCCTCCTTTAGCCTTCAGAACGACCTCAAGTCATCGACAGGGCTTCCTGAGATTCAATCATATTTCGTAGTTACCTCAGATTGGATGGCTGTTAATCCCACGAACAGCTCATTCTACCACATATCATAGATGCTCAAACGGATTGAGATCTGGCGACTGAGAAGCCAATGTTAAAGTCACTCTCATTCCTAAACGATCCGTACAGGCGTATTGGGACATGACGTATTTTCCAGATGGAAGTAACTTTTATCAGCTCACAGTCCAACAGAAAAGTTCGATGAACGTTGAAAGCTATTTAATCGGCAACGATGTCCAAGTAGGCCTTTGGCACAAATGTTGATCCACTGGTATCAAAGGACTAACGTCAGGCAAGAAAACACTCCCCTATACCATACTTCTGTCACTATCTGAAGTGTCGATGCCTGGAATGATGGGTCCGTTGCGTCATGCTACTGTAGTACCTTATAAGGAACTCCAGTCGTGCAACCAGCATTTATTATAATAAATAAATTATAAATGCACGAGGAATGTCGAAATAGCGTAAAAAGTTACTTTTGCTGGCAAGCTGAACAAAGACAATAATGGGAACTCGCAGAGCACAGATCTTCATATGAAAGTTTGTAGGCCACTCACAAAGACAAATTTCTTGTTTAGAACCTAAAGGGTTGAAGTTTAAAAGCTGAGCTCCAATTTATCATTACATACTAGGATTTAGTACATTCTCGTTTTCACGTTTCGAATTTTACTTTTTTTGTGTGTTTTACACTTTGAATTATAACAAGTACAGGAATTTTCTGAATTCAAAATTCCTGTATTATATACAGGAATTTTTAGACAAAGATAAGGCAATGGTCAGGCCACACCTTGAGTACTGCGTACAGATGTGGAAGCCTCATTTTAGGAAGAATGTAGAGTTGCTAGAACGAGTACAAAGAAGGGCAACAAGACTGGTGAAGGGAACGAAGGTGTACTCTTACCAAGAAAGGAGAAAGGCTCTGCAAATTGCATTGTCTGGAGTTAGGCACCTGCGAGGCGATCTGATTGAGGTATATATAAGGTCTTGAATGGATTGAGCAGGCTCAATGCTGATGGGATTCTTCCTCTTGCTCAGATTTCAAACTTGAAGGAGCATAGATTCAAACCGAGGAAAGACAGTTGTAGAATAGACGTTCAGAAATTTGGCTTTAGCCAGCGGGTTGTTGATTGCTGGAACAAACTTCCTTCTGTTGTTGTGGAAGTTGATAGCTTAAATAAATTCAAGGCAGAACTAGACAAACTTATTATCTGTTTGTTTGTTTGTTTGTTTGTTATTTGGAGCATTAGCAACTAAGGCCATATTGTTCCAGGGATATGCGGTGGTCATTCCCTGACCTTTCCACATCCTACGTATTTGGTGGTCACGGGCTCGAACCCTGAGTCTAATCAAGAAGCGTGTGCTACGCACTGTTGCTCCTTCCCACCTGGCTACGGAGGCGCCTAACTAGACAAACATTTGGAACGAGTGGATCAGTGAAGTGGGAAGGGTTTTTTTTGGCTGATGCTGTATAAGCTTACTTTCTTGCATCGTGTGCCTCTAAAATGCTAATTAAAATGATATTCCGTCGTGGTAGCACAGTTGGTAAAATCGCCATCCTCCTCAGGGTGAAAAGGACCTGGGTTCGATGATGAGAGAATTTTTATTGGCCTTTTCCACAACGTGGTTGAGTTTGTCGGTCTCGGGAAAGGGTGGCGTGATTTTTCCTCCCGGAAACCCTGGTTTTTCATCCAGCAAAACATAAAATTGACCACCGATTATGTACAGATCTGTATGTAGACCAATAAATTGGTCTATATACAGATCAATACGGCCTTAGTCGCTGATGTTCCTAAAAAAGATTAAAATGATACTTTTAGTTTATTTAACTATATGGATTATCAAAAACTTATGATATGTTTCTCACTTTTTAAATCTCTTAATTTTGGTTTTATTAACTTGAAAAAAATATTGAAATTTGAAAATTAAAAATGATTTTTTTTATGCTACAATTTTAAGTTAAATGATTAGGATAATTATTCATCACGAAACGTGTGGCATTAGTTAGATATGCAACTTTTTAAATACATTGGCTAAGTAATTCATTAATTTTACCATTTAATAAGTCCCTAATATTTTTAATTTTATTTTTGATATATCTTTGTAAAGAAATAGAGGCTATAAAAAAGAAAAATTGCCATCCAAGAAAACCAGATGGATGCACAATGCCAATCCCGATGTTTGGGGCAATGTTTAATAAAGAAAATTTAAATCATTACCTTAAAATGTATTTTACCCCTATATTTTACAAAATAAAATAATAAAACAGATGATTAATAAACATAAATCATTTTTAATTTCTAATTTCAATGAACATTCTCTTTATGCTTCGGTTGTCAACTATTTTTGTAGCAATCAACTCATTCATAAAAAGTTGTCTCGGTATCGAAAAAATAACTGTGATTTTCTCAAATGATGTATGTGAATTTTTAATACTCGCAGTCAACCACCCTGTCAAGGGCTTCCCTCGGTATTGCACTACTTCAAATGTAGAGAGATGGAATGCTCTTTATTTACACATATACAAGTATTACTGTTTTTAAACGTATTGTGGTTTTACAGAAAAGTTTGGTTTGGGAAAGAGTTTGAAAAACACTTTTAAGATAAGGCATTTTTAGGCGCTTTGGCTTACATGCATAATGCGCTTGTTGCCTTCACCATATTCATCCATCCGCATGTAACAACTCGGTTCTCCATTCATTCAGATGGTCATTCATCTCGGTTCTCCCAGCGGACGGATTTTCAAAACATTTCTCGATCATTTTCAGATTTCAGTAAAATTGGACCAATAGAAATTCAACAATTGTATTATTTCTTTGTACATCCGTCTGCATGTAATAATTCGACTTCCAGTGAATGGATTTTCATGAAATTTTATACGTCGGCTTTTCTAAATTCCATTAAAATCGGACGGACCAATAGAAATCCGACAATTATTATTTTGTTCATACAAATCACATACCTTATATTGTGGTTGAAGTACTAATATTATGTTTGTTGCTGTGCGTTGATTGGAGGAATGAATGGGCAATGTGATGAATGGACAGAAACGAAATTTTCTCGATTCACGCATGAAAGTCGTTGCTTGATGCTTTTTTTCTTATAAATCATGAATTATTACTGTTTGCTAACGCGCCTGAAATGCAACGCACTAGGCATATTAACTAAATTGCTTTCTCTTAAAAAGGAAGATAAAAGTTTCTTGTAATAGCATAAAATCACGAGTACACAACACTGCGGCATTAAAATACAACAAATCTTAAAAATATGTATGAGCATGACCGATAATCATTTTAAAGTGAACATGAGAAAGTTTACTGAAATCCAACCTGAAAAAATTTACTTTATAGTTCACTGATGCAAGATGTAATTCATTGATTTGTTAATTACAATTAAAATTTTAAAGAAATATTTTAAATTTTAATTGTAAAAAAAAATAATAACTGATGTTAACTGGAGTATACAATGGATTGTACCTCATAGACTATTAGTGTGAAGAATGGTGTTGTTTATTCGTCTCACAGTCCTTTAAAGTTGGGAATAATTGTAGACAACTGAATTCTCATGTCTGGTGTGACATCCAGTCTCTAACGATATTTAGAATTTGTTTTAAAAAATAAGTTTGGGAACCAAAAACTTATTTTTTAAAACAATGCACAGTTTGGGAATCACTGCTGTAAGCGATTACAATGTTCATAGGAATGAATCTGTAATTTTAAAGACAGCTGTATAAAATCTTTATAGAATGGTTAAGTAGCAACTTTCATTAGTATTTTCAAATACATTTAAATTCAAACTAATAAATGATAATAAATATTTGTTATTTATCATTTTAAGACTGTGGAATTGAAACCATCAAATGGAATAGCCTAATTTGGCTGATTCTGTGCTGATTCGGTTGCAGAGATGGCGCTATAATGGTGGTTTATGCTGGTTGGCTATTTGGTCTTATTTCGCTTTTGGTTCTATATAGATTCTCAAAGGTAGCAATACATCTGGTTGTATTACAGTCTTGGCTGTTCAGGGGCTGAGCTAAATATCTGACTTTATGTTTTTCTCTCGTATGCCCTTGTCAGCATTGGCCAATTGTGTGACTTATATATAGGAGCTGTCTGCCTAACTGACGTAAATTAGATCTACTGAGAGTACAATGGTCATCATGGCTATGCATCACCTATTGGTGCATATGACCTGGATTTCCCTACATGATCCACGGTCGCTGCCGCTGCATCTCCTTGTGGCGCAATGGGATGCATATCCTACTGGTGCCTTACATCCCTACTACTCAATGGTTATCTTTGTGGTGCGTGATCCCTCTTACTCCTGTGTATCTTGTGGTGTAGTGGGCTTCTTCTCAGTCCTTCCCGGACATCACATCACATCTGCCTTCTCTCATGATCAGAATACTCTAAGGGATGAATTACTGCTATCTCAGTGTTATTGTTCCATCTCCTGGGGTACACTGGACTATCGATCTTTGACTTACATCTGAACAGCAGCTGAATGAACAGGTTCGGTGAGTATGAATATTTATATAAATAAATAAAATTAAATAAGCTTGAGAAAATCTCTTAACTTCAAACACCCACTGTCTCGTGAATAAACCATTAATTGAACATCAATAAAAATCAAACTTTCCGTTATTTTGTGCTCGAAGATGTAACCTCTACAGATGAATCTGCAGCTATTCGCTATAATTGTTAGTAGGTTTGATACTGGTTCCAAAAAAAATGCAGCATATGCAATGTTAGAATTTTATGGATATGCAATCAAACAGTATTTCGCCAATACCAAAATTCCGATAAATGTTTTATAAAATGGATTATCCGACTTTGAATACGTTATTGTTTACCTAATGTCCTTGTTAACTGTTGGGTTAACAAAGTAATGGAATGTTTTTAAACTCTATTTTTCTGAAATGAAAAAGAGCTTAAAAGTAATTCTGTGATAATAATGTCCAATTCTTCACATCTATTATATGTTATTTATTTCAGACCCATAAAAAATTACTCATATCATTTATGGGATTCGAACACTAGACGCTCACTACCAACTTCTGAACGATGCGCTCTTGATTCGGTGAGAGAAAATTTCGGTAGCGCTGTATTTTAAATCTTTATTGGAATTCTGTTCTGTAAAAAAGAATAGATTGATTTTGAAGAACTGCAGTTATTTATTATGTTAATATGGAAGCTGGAAGCCATTGCATCCAGGCTTCAGCTCTCAGGGTCTGTAAAATAGTAATATTACTGTGGATATTTCATGTGATCGATAAATAATGCAATAGCAAGCGAATACAACATATATTTAACATTTCTGCACTATCGAAGTTAAATGTAAAATGTTTAAGGTTATTTTTTATTCATCTGAAGAACATAAAATATTGTTTACAAACAGAAATGGACACTTGGACCATATTTAGCAAGTTCTGCAAAGTATACCAAAGATGCTAAATGTGTCCTCGACATTTATGAATAACATGTTAGGGTTGAAATGTGAAGTTGCAAAGAACATGGTCCAATATTTCCTCAGACGCAGAAAACGTTTTATCTTCAATCACTCTCTTTAGCTCGTAAATGCTTTGGATTCTCCTGAAACACTCTGTCTTTAAAATAGCACTAGAGATAAAAGAAATGCATGGGTTTAAATCAGGTAACACTGTAGACTATGCCAGTCATTTGTCATACACCTCAGAGTAGCAGTTTTGAACAACCCTGTTGTCAAAAATTTATCCAGGTACTCCAGGAAAATTGCTGCAGTTTGGGAAATGTTGCTAACCAAATCCCCAAACCTTTCTCTAAAGAGTAGAAAAAGGAAATGGTTTTGGTAAGAAAAATTTGAAGTTTGAGAAACTGCAAAGAAAAGAAATAGTATGACGATAAGATAAGTATCGCTATTTATTAATGTTAATGGCTATCCTATTTAAACGGCATGTTCCACCATTTTTAGATTCCATGATTTTTACATTTTTAGACCCTATTAATAATAAATAGATTCTAACTTTAGAGATTATGTGCTTTCATTTCAAGTAATTAGATAAATTAACAAAATTATATATTGTATAATTATTTTAACTACGTATATTTAATTCAGAGAAATAGCTTTAATGAAATAAAGGAACAAAACTCTAATACCCTTTTAGATTCCCTAAAAAAATTTTATCCACACTATGCCCAAAATCAGGACAATTCCGTTTGGACAACAAACCATTTGGGCACCTTAAATAGGGTCTGGTAAATCCTTATTTTCTTTCATATGGGTATACAATATCGATGACAATGTCCCAAATTGGGCACAGATTATGCTGCCAACTTGAATCACTGATAAAACATGACCAAAGCAGAGCGATCAGAGTGCAAAGACAGGTTTTCTTATAATTAGAAATAATCTTTGAATGTCCCAGAACATTTTGCAGAATGTTATGTGAATAGTTCCCTTGAAGCCAGTGGAAATTATTACAAAATAAGGAACGTTGATATAAGCAGTTGTACCGTTCTGCCATCTAGTGAACGAAGTTGAAATTTCTTAAATTTATCTCTATTTTCTGGTCTGTTTTCTATATCTAAACGAGTTCGACAAATTTATTTTACTATTCTGAGCAAACTCTATTTAATAAGTGTAAGTTAATATGAAGTTGTATTGAAACAACGACCTTATGATAATTGAACTCTGTGAATGGACCAATAAAGATTAACAAAGCACAAACATGCTGGAAGTTAAGTTTTTTATTTATTTATTTACACCTTTGCGATCGATTGCAGAGTACCATCAAACGATGAAAAATCCTTCTCATTTCTTTGTGTATTCCCTTTGAAGTTTATCGTAGAATATAACTTTCTTTTCAAAACACTGTCTAAAAGTCTGTGTTTGTAAAGGAACTCGCTGTTTGAACACTATCAGTTCTCGTAATGTATTTTCTTTCCAGTCTTCCACTTTGCTGCAACATTTGGATTTGTGTGTCGATCCGAATGCTCAGTTTACTTTATATGATTCAGGAGGAAACCTTTAAAGATTCCACAAGGTCACACATAAAGTCCATCCGTAGAAGAAGAAGAGGTTGTTCCGAATAAATCGACACAATGGGAAGAAAAGAAGTCTTTTGCTCTATGGACATCATTGTCAGTCAATGCAATTTCCTGTTCCTATGAAGCCGGTTAACAACAAAAAAGAGATTGGCAAAGGATAAAGTATTCTAAGAAAGAAACTACAAAACCTTCGTTGGGTATTTTCCTTTTCGTGAAATATATGATAAAAATAACCACCGATTTTGAATTTTTACATGTTTTGTCGTATACCACATCGTGGTTGAAAATAAATATTTTATTTAGTATCCTTAATTCTCCTGGAAGTACATTTAAGTTTTGGCTATACTAAGTTAATACGCAACTTGGATAGCAAAGAACTAAAGGTAGTTGACAGTGAAAAATATTTTGAAATAATTGAGTTTAAGTTAAATTCAAATGGGCCTGTGGTACTGGATTCCATGAGTTAAAGAAGAAAATAATACAGTATATATCCAGTAATTATAATTTTAATGACAAAGAATGAAGCTTTCAGGGCAAATGGACCCCTTCCTCAGCAAACGTATACAGATTATAACAGAATATGGACGTTAATAAAATTTCAATAGATATAAGTGCGTGCTCTGATGCGCCTTACAGAGCAAATCAATTCGCCTTGGTGACACTGACCACTCCGCAATCGCGAAACATTTCTGGTCCATACCATGACCTTAACCCTAAACGCGATTACGAAGTGATCGACTAATCCCAACACTTCTGCCACCGCCTTTGGCTGGAATCGTTGAACATATCATGCAATTCAAAAACCTTGAATAGCTGCAAGGGTGCGAGGCTACACCCTATCTTGGAATCAACAGTCTTGAAGCTTGATAAACGCTAGCAGCAAACCCACTGAGGTCTGTGTACCAACAGTGAATACCAGTCTAGTAGATGAATGTCAATCTCGTGGCCATGTACACATCAGAGCACGCATAGCTCTTATATCTATTGAAATTTTATCTATAACGTCCATATTCTGTTATAATCTGTATACTTTTGCTGAGGAAGGGATCCATTTGCCCTGAAAGCTTCATTCTTTGTCATTAAAATTCTAATTACTGGATATATACTGTATCATTTTCTTCTTTGAGTTGAAGTTCTCTGACAATACAAACAAACCCTTAGATCATGAATCAACAGGAACTGCTAATATAGAAATGCTCTAACTCTTTAGGAGTACAGAGAAATCACAATGAAAAAACTGTAATCCCGTTTCCCGATTAAAATATTTCAAAGCTGCTCATAAATCCACTTTTTTTTTTACTCATCCGCACATGATAAACCTACTTAAGCCTTCCTGGGGATAATGGGAGAAACGGGCTGATTTTTTCCAATTTATTACAGATTCTGTAGTGTAGTGTAGTCAGGTGCACTGTTTAATAATGCAATAATTAGCTGGTTAGATGCAATTTCTGTATGATTTTCTTCTTGTAAAAATTCTTATTAACGCAAGTCCTCTCATCTTCGTATGAAAAGAATCCCTTTATCAAATTTGCCGATAATGTGTTTATGTTCTGCGTGGAGAGATGGCACCATTACTCAACTGAGTTATTCGTTCAATCCGCTGTCATCCACTGTGCTTATTGCGCGAACCTTTCTTCGAAAATGATCAGCCACCCATAAAAATCACTGGACAAAGGGAAGCGCCGGTAAAACAACAGCTATGAATAATGGTAGCTCATATTTTAATTTCCATTTCTATCTCATTACTCTTACGATAATTTATCTCCAAGAAAAATGATGTCTTTAACTCAAAGACATAATAATAAAATAAGGGACACGTGTACCCACACAAAAAAGAAAGAAAGAAAAATGCGGAGATTCCGAAATGGTAGACACGAAACACATTGAATGATGAATTCCCAACAACTTGGTGACACGAACTTCTCACAGCTCTTCGAAGATAAAAATTGTTTTTAAAACCAGCAAAGATGTGTTATATTACGAAGTGAGGACATAATGCAAAATAAGCCTGAAAACGTCTATCAGAGTCAGTAACAGTAGACCTCTTGCTAATTTTTATTGCAATATTAGCTGTTGAATCTTACAAGGTCGCGAAGATAGATGCTCGATGCGTACATTGGAAATTTGGCTAAATATTTTGTGATCAACATGGATAGCACACTGGTTATAATCATTCCCTCCCCCAACACACACACCGGATGGAGAAGTCCTGAGTTCGGATCCGATCAGTGACATGTATGGAAGAAAGGAGTGCGGTTACAAAGATAAAAAACAGGTAAAACAATTGAAAATTATCTACAGGAGAAGTTACTGGCTTTGTCTTAGGATGTAGTTGAGGATAATTTCTTAATAGTTCAGAATAGCCGGGTGCCCGGCTTGCAATTCTAACAGAAAAATCAGAATGTAGCAATAGCTGACAGTGTTTTCTTAGATTGTAATGTTATGTTATCGAAACTGATGAGAATCGTGATCACGGCTGGTCGAAGACCCTCCAGCCCCTGTCATATCTAGCAGATTAGATGTGACAGTGGGCTTGGCTGTAGACTAAGCGATTGTTACCAGAAGGGGATTTTGTTTAGATACCTGTTTTCGTAGAGAAGGATTTTCAGTACTTACCATTGGTGACAAATAGATGTTGCAGTCCAACTGCTCAACTGTAGTCAGACGATACGCGGGTAAGAATCTGTTGGAAGCACCAGTCTTGTTTTGAGCCAAAGGCATTGATGAGGACTGTAGGCGCGATGGAGTGATATATCAGGTGGAGATGCCCATATGATTCTGTTACTAATGTCTCCTGAGGGCACTTTGCTGTAAAGACTAATTCTACTAATTATCAAGAAGTTTTTGGCGAAGATTGGAACTGTAAAGCTCATATTTTATGAGCTTTACACTTACTTTACCCCTTATTCTTCTGGTTTATCGCCCCCCACGAGACAATATCATGTTCCCAAAGATTAAATCCATGTTGAAAGAACACGGCTATTTGATGGTCTAGAGGACATTAAAAGAAATCTAACAAAAGAATTGGTGGCAGTCCTTTCAAATGCTTAAATAAATGTCTCCAAGAGTTCTACGAGCGATTCCAAAGGCGTAGTAAAGTGTAAAGTGTGTTTAGGGTCAAACGGTACCAGGGGTTTCCCCCATCTCCACGTAGTTTACATTGTGGGTGAACCAGTTGACTGGAAAAGCCAGATATTTAAAAGTGTATGGATATTGTACATGTGTAGTGTTGTGTAACGTTGTCCTTCTGGTCGTTTAGACGCCAGACCTTTACTGAGGCCCGACGTTACCCCACTTTCGCCCCGTGGAGGCAGACCAGGTTCCCATTAGTATATAATTTACTCTGGCAGGTCCTGCCACCCAATTTCCCGAGATTTCAGTGCCTAGGTCTAGATCCTCAATGTGATCGCGTTGAGGGGCAAGCGCTAGGAGGAGGTCAAAAAGAATGGCGGGCGAAATTGATTTTCAATTGTGGAATTTAGATTGTGTGGGGCGTTCACTAGCGTGCAGGTAGAGTGGGGAGGGAGACTGAAGACTGGGGGAGATAGATAGAAGTATGGAGCCGATAGGGAAGACAACTCCAGTTTACAGTGAGGCATGCCCATGCCCCATGCCCCACCAGAAGGAAAAGAAGGGGTGGAGAGAAGGGGGTGACAGCAGGGCTGTCCCCTCATCCCCCGCCAGGGAAGGATAAAAAGCAGGCCAGGCAAGGGAGTCGGCCTGATCGCCAACAGGGCATAGATGTGGGGTGGCTTCAGTCGGGGCGCCAAGGTGCCAAGGCTGCCCCATTCGATATTCCCAGGAGTGGAGTGAAGGTATCTCTGTACAGGTTTTCAGTTCAGTCTTGACATTTGTGCAAGTTCTGCTTGGTCTTTTATTAAGTAGTTACTCGTGAGATCCAGGTCCGTCCAATGGTCGATGTTCAGTAGGATAGAGTTCGGTCACAATCAGGCTGTACTCCTGAAGGTCCGATTGTAACCAATGTAGGTTGTGTGATGCGATTGGTTAACAGTTCTCCAATGGAATCGGTGTCCCATCCATGGGTCAGTATTTGGGAGAGTGCAGTTCAGTCACAGTCCAGTTTTATCTTGGTTTGTCATTTGTTGTGATTGTTGTTGTATTTATTCTAGTTGTTCTAGGTTTGCCGGCAAAGGAAGAGTCTGGCGTCTTGCAAAGAGGCACTGAGCAAAGTTGGTGAGGGCATTGTAGGTTCCCTCGTCCTCCAGTAGGTAGTGCTCCTGATTTTTGAGATTGAACTGGACTCGTGTGATGAGGTGTCCACGCAGATCTTCGTACAGCTCGCACTCGTGTAGCAGGTGGCCCCAGGTCTCGAGGGAGCCACACGCGCAGACTGGGTTATCTGTCAGTCCCAAAGGCATAGTGGACATGTGTATATGTAAAGGGCGGCTCCTAGAACGTTTGTTCAACTCCGCCTCGTATCTCTGTGAAGAACAGTATCACTACAAATGGGCCAGATATGTGTGTGACGTCGGTTTGTGTGTATTATGCGTGTGTTCTGTTGTTCTGTTCTGGCCGCTTGGCTACCCAGAAGCATCAGTCACCTGGGCAGATGATTCTGGGTACTCGTCCCCACCACGGGAAGGTGGGCCAGTCCATGTAAAGCATGTACTGTCTCAAGAGAGAGAGAGACTCTGACCCACCTAATGTTATCAGACGGTAGGCCAGGATCCTCTGGGGGCCCATTCCAGAGGAAAAAAAAAAAAAAAAAAAAAAAACGATCACCCATGGTGCTGGATTTGGAACCGAAATTATTAAATAAAACATTTATAAAAATAAATAAATAAATAATAAATAAAAAATAAAAAAAATATATATATAAAATAATAAAATAAAATAAAATAAATAAAAAAAATATATAAAAAAAATAATAATAATAAATATAAGTAAAATGGAAGAAGGTAAAAAAAAAGCCAAATAAATTAGTAAACAAAAAAAAATATATATGATAATATATAAGTGCATAAATAAAGAAAGTGATGCTACTAATAAAAAAAAACAAGAAATTATAATAATAAATAAATAGATAAAAGAAGGAAAGTGGTGCTGCTAAAAAAATAAAAAAATAAAAAAATAATTAGTAAACAGAAAAAAAAAAGATAATATATAAATGCATAAAAGAAAGAAAGAAAGCACTTAATTTTTTCTGCAGGCCGAGGAAAAATTTCACTTCTTGAGGATTTGAGTTTATATATTATTAAAGGAGATCTAACCAGCTATGTATCAGCAGGACCATTGTGCTGCATTCTGTCGAGATCTGTCGACACTGAACGCCTTCGAAGAAATACGCCTTGAGCGAAAGCCTGAAGAATCTGATATGACTCCGAGCTTTGAAGCAGAGACGACTCCTGTCCTGGTTGAAAATTAGTAAGTGCTTGAAGAGGAAGTCTGAGATCGTCATACAGGGAGCAATGAAACAAGATGTGATCCCAACTCTCTGGTAATCCACACGGACAGAGGTCTGTTTGTGATAAATTGAACCTAAAAAGACTCTGGTTCATCGATCCATGTCCTGTCTACAGATAAGACGTGAATATGTCCATGCAGAACCACAATCGAACACGCTTATCAAGGAGAAATGAAACTTGTGGTATAAATTTTCTCGTTGTTGCACCAACGGGAGCTGTATCCCATCGAGACTGCCAGATGTTAACTAACTCGTCTCACAGTCTCCTTCTTTCTCTTTTAGCATCATCTTGAAGGTTGATGGTTATTCCAAGAAATTCGGTCTCAATCTGCTTTTTCAGTCTGTATAAAAATCCTCTATAAGTAACCTGCAAGTCTAAAGGTAATGTTCCGGCTAGTACTTGCAGAGCTTGCGTCGAGACTATCCTGCATGCCTTAACTAAACACCGCAAAATGGTTCTCTGCAATGAGGCGAGTTTTGCTTTGAAGTGTTTGAGTCGTGCCCTGTGAAACCATGCACCGGCAGCATACGTGATTAGAGGGAGGAAAACTGCATTGTAATAGATCCTTAAAGTTTTTCTGGAGAGCCCCCATTCAACACGGGACACCCTAACAATTGCACCAGTAAATCTACGTATTTTAGATGATAAGTTTGTCAAGTGAGGAATAAAATTGAGACTGGAATCAATTACCACTCCTAGAATCTTGTACTCTTTAACTATGGGGAGACGAATGTTGTTGATCTTGACCAACGGAGGGCGAGAGATATCGAGATATCGAGAGATATTTGATCCAAGAATCATCATCTTTGTTTTTGACAAGCTGATTTTAAGCTTATTGGCCACAGTCCAATCATAGAGATCCCGGAGAACAAAATTTGCGGTAGTTTCAAGATTGGCCCTAGAGTTACCATTTACCAAGATGGTGAGATCGTTTGCATACGCTATTATTTTGTTATCGAAAGATCGGGAGAGCCACTGTTGCAGCACCATGTTCCACGTAAAACGACCCAATATAGAGCCCTGTGGGCACCCTCTAGATACTGATCTTGATACTTGGCTATGTTTAGCCTTGACTATTATGGTTCTATTGGCAAAGTAATTACGGATTAAAAGGTAAAGAGTATGAAACAATCCTGGAACGTAATTGTAAAATCTTGTACAAAGCGAGCACGGCACAATTGTAACCTTGACTGAGCCTTGGCTTTCGCGATTAGGGGCTTCTGCTCTGTTGCTCGTCTGAAAACCATTCCGATGCTATTGAAAGGTTTTGATGAAGCTGCACTGGCGTGTTTGTAGGAGGTAACACCTTTGAACATTATAAAGCCTTGTTCTGAGGCCTCAAAGTACACGGTCGTCAGTTTCAGAAACTTCACAGTCTCCGAAATCCATCCAAAACTAAGTTCTACAGCGTCGCACTCAACTATTTAAATCTTCTGATATCGTAGTGTATCTAAGTGCAAATAATGAGCATAATAAGACCAAATAAATCCTTCTGCTTTACTATTAGTCATAAAAGCGCATTATCGTAAATTTTTGATGCCTTGGTTTTGAAATATGGGGTGCCCTCTCAAGACCGAACGAAACTAATTTTTAGTAATTACACAAAGTTCGAAATAAAAATATAGTAATAGTTTTCAGTAAAAAAATTATTAATAGGGATATGTGGATTAATACGGTAGTAGAATACTTTTAAGACGAAAAATAAAGCTGACAGTGTGCTCATGATGCTTGAGCATAAATCCGGAGGTTTGTCTTTGCCATTCTTAATTTCGATCCACTTACCGGAAGGAAAGCAGCCAGTCAGCGGCTTCCCCGCCGCCAGTTAAACGATAGGCTGAAGTTGGAAGAACGGAAGGAGTAGTTTAGACGGGAAGTTATCTTAAAAATTGCTAAATTCAACGGAAATAGGAATATATCAATTAAATTGTTTTCAGAAATAAAAAGAATCGCCGTTGTCACTTTTGCTCCCATATTTACGATTATTTATTGACAACAATAGCAAAAGCAGTTTTCAAGGTAATGTATTTCTATAAAAGAAAAAGATAAAAGAAAGAAATATAAAGAAGAAGAAAGGCCATTTCAATAAACAGACTCGCATTTGGTCTTACAGTCTTTAAAATGCAATTCTTTCGCTTAACTTCCCGACAAGGGCAAACAAATCCATAACATATCCAACGATTCTGTTTCTGAGTCTACAGATGACTGGGTTGTCCCTGCACATCTCTGAATCAATAAATGTTCCAGATTGTTCGAGTTTTTCGTTTTCTTTTCAGGAGAACGAAATAATTTATGATGTTTACGTAGCACTCACACGCAGAAGAATTTTTATAGTAGAATTTCCGCAACGATTGCAAATAATGAATGTTGAGTAGAATAATTATTATTTATAACTGAGAAATAGAAATCGAAAGTTCTTTATAAACAGGTAAGTTGCCTCTCGATTATCCGCGGATTAACCGCACTACAGTCCTGGAATTCAATAAGCCACTCATCTCAATATAGCCATAGTAATGATTGCGTTATAAAGGGAAATTAATTGACCTTTTTCTTAACATCTTTGTTTTTAAAGAAATAAATATTCATATTAGGATTACCCGAGAAAAAACTGATCCACTTATGTGTATTACATCCGTAGTTGGACGGAAAAATGTTTGATGAATGGAAAAATCCACGATATCGAGAGGAAAAAAACTTGATATCACAAGTTGCTTGGTATCAGATAAATAATGTACGCGCTCCTGGGGGTCCTAAATCCATCCGGTCATGGAAAACACAAATGATCTCTCCGATTTTCAGAAAAGTGTCACTGTTGGAGCATATTTTGCAAGAACCACAATTAAGAAAACAAAAGGGATCACTGGTGTGTAGAAAGCACAGCCATCTCAATAGCATACGAGTGGAAAACAAAAACAGAATAGAACTCTAAATCGAAGAAATGCAGTGAAGGGTCAGTACTCCAAGAAGAAGGTTCATCTCGAATAGAAGAGTTCATCTCTAATAGAAGAGTCAGAATAGAAGGTTCATTGCGCAGCAAACGACTGAAAAATCGCCAAAAAATTGTCTTAACCAAAGAAAGATCCCTTTTCCAACCGAACTATGCCGCGGGATTTGAATAATCTGGCATTTAATAGTCATATGCCTGTATGAGAGCATTTGTTCCTGTAAAATATTATATGGTCTGGAAAGTCTCGATTTACACTTTTTACGCCAATGGTAGGGTTGCATAGCATCGCGAACTGATGTCTGGATTGTTGGCTTCATGAGGTTCATGAAGCCATGCGTCTGGACTGTCTTGTGTCAATTTTATCTTAGTATGGGGCATGTCTTGTTGATATAGACTGCGTAATTCTCCAGTGGGGCAAAAATAACTTAGTTAATTTCAATCCTTCTAAAACCCTGTCCTTATGTCTTGCAAAAAGGATTCTTCTGCTCCTATGCTTACATTCAATAGCTCTCAGATTTCTAGGCAAGATCACACATCTCTGTTAAGGATTATCCTGACTTCTAATTTCTCTTGCCATAAGCAAATTACAAATATGTTTCCTCTGCATCTAAGAAACTGGGTTTTCTCTTTAGCTCTCAGCGTTACTTCTCTTCCAAACAGCTGTTCACTCTGTACAAATCACAAATCCGCCCTACTATGGAATATTGTTTCAACATCTGGGGCGATGCCTCTAAAACCTATCTCAGGCTTATAGATTCCATTCAACAGTTATGTTAATTAATGACGCATCAATAAACCAAGTCTTTCCAAGTCACTCTTTGTCTCACAGACATTTCTGCTGCATGCCTTTTCTATAGATACTTACATAAGCACAGTTCTGGATTGGCTTCTATATTACCCGCTCTCTCTCTTCCAAACAAGTCTGAACAAGTTCTGCAGCCATTAGCAGTCCAACTTCAAACTTAGAGAACCAACTTTTCTTCTTCCTCATTTATTCCTTTAACTTCCGTTTTCTGGAACAACCTCCATTCATACGTATTTCTTGAAAATTACAATCTACAGAAATTTTTTTTTTTTTTTTTTTTTTTTATGAGAACCCCAAACACGAGAGGTATTAGAACCTATAGTACTTAGTACCGTGCTTGGGTTGGAGGTTGAGAAGACGAAAGAAGATATTTGTTGACATTGGACTTGAACATCTGTAGATTGTAATTTTCAGGAAATACGTATGAAGGAAGGTTGTTCCAGAAAACGGCAGTTGAATGAATAAATGAGGAAGATGAAAAGTTGGTTCTGTGGGTTTGAAGTTGGACAGTAAATGGATGTTGGCTGGTGGCGGCACGTGTTCGGACTGTTTTGAAAGAGAGAGCGGGAATTATAGAAGCCAATTCAGAAGAACAGTGCCCATGGAAGTATCTGTAGAAGAGGCATGCAGCAGAAACAGTGCGTCTATGAGAAAGCGAGTGGAGAGACTCTGTTAGAGATGAATCATTAATTAACCTAACTGCCCTCTTCTGAATGGAATCAAGAACCCTGAGAGAGGTTTTGGGGGCACAACCCCAGATGTGGGAACAATATTCCATGGCAGGGCGGATTTGCGATTTATACAGAGTGAGCAGCTGTTTGGAAGAAAAGTAACGCCGAGAGCGAAAGAGAAAACCAAGTTTTTTAGATGCAGAGGAAGCAATATTTGTAATGTGCTTGTGCCAAGAGAGATTAGAAATCAGGGTAATTCCCAAAAGAGATATATCATTTTGCCTAGAAATCGGAGTGTCACTAAAGATAAGCATAGGAGAAGAAGAATCCTTTTTTGAGAGATATAAGACAAGACTGAGTTTTAGAAGGGTTGAAATCAACTAAGTTGTCTTTGCCCCACTGGAGAATTACCAGAAGATCGGCATTTAAGGAATTGGTAGCAGATTTTCGAGAAGTTGAAGCTGATTGAGCAGGACAAGGTTTCTCAAAATGGAAAGTGGAATGCAATGTGCTATCATCCGCAAAACTATGGATAGGATTTCCAGTCAATGGAAGAAGGTCATTAATATATAAGAGGAAAAGAGTGGGGGAAAGAACTGAACCTTGGGGGACACCGGCATTAGTGGAGAAGTTAGAAGACAGAGAGCCATCTACCATCACCCTTAGTGAGCGATCAGCGAGAAAACTGGATATCCAATTACTAAAATCAGTTGGCAAACCATAAGATGGAAGCTTGTTTAGAAGACTTTGAGATGTCAAGTTGACATCTCAAAGTCTACAAGATGTCAAGTAGTTGCTCTTGACATCTCAAAAGCCTTTGAGATGTCAAGAGCAACTACTTGTGTTTCACCGAACCTTTCCATTGAATTAGTCCACAAATGGGTAACATAAGCCAGAATATCACCAGTGGATGGACACTGACGGAATCCATACTGGCGATCGTTGATCAGACGGAAGGTTTCTAGGTAGTTTAAGAGTTGGCGGTTAATTGATTTCTCCATTACTTTAGAAAGAGTAGAAGTAATTGCAATGGGACGATAATTGGATGGGAGGGATTTGTCACCCTTTTTTTAGGAACTGGCTGGATATGAGCAAATTTCCAAGCAGAAGGAAAAACACCTTTGGAATAAGAAAGTGAAAAAAGCGGCCAAGAATAGGAGTAAGTTCAGGAGCATAGGTTTTGAGAACAAGAGGAGAAATACCATCAGGACCTGGAACTTTCTTAGCATCAAGATTCATCAAAATCCTTCTGATATCCTTTTGACAGAAGACCACAGGAGGCATTGAATGGAGCGTGTTGAGAATAGTGGAAGGCGTTTTACCAAAATTAATACATGAGCTGGAAGAAAAATGGGATGCTAGCAGGTAGGTTTATCCTTGGCTGAAATGACAACAGAACCATCTGGTTTGGACAGAGGTGGGAGCAGAGATGGGCAAAAGTTGCGGCCAACAGCTTTGGCGAGAGACCAGGATGCTCGGCTACCATTAGGACAAAAAGCAAGTTTTCTACCCTTAGCCTGTTCAAACTCTAGTTTGGACTGATTAATAACTGCTTTACAATTGTTGCGAGCTTTTGTGTACGCAAAAAATGAAACTGAAGAATTAGAAACAAGCCAATTACGATATGCAACATTCTTCTCTCGGACAGCCTTAGCACATTTATTGGAAAACCAAGGTTTAGATAAAGGACAAGATTATAAAGTGGAGTGTGGGATAAAGGATTCCATTCCTGCAAGAATAATTTCACTGGCACGATCTGAGCAAACGTTCACATCAGAAGTTTTGAAACAGTAATCAGACCAAGGAAAAGAAGAAAAGAAGTCTCGCAGGTCATCCCATTTTGCATTCTTGTAATGCCAAACAATACGAGGTTGGGAATAGCCATGAGATAAAGGTTCCATTGGAGAAGAGACAATCACCAAGTTGTGATCTGAAGTGCCTAAAGGACCTCTCACTTCAACCTTGTACTTAGAAGGGTTGTTTGTGAGAAAAAGATCAAGCGTATTGGCTGTATGATTAGGATTGTCCGGTATTCTTGTAGGTAAATGAACAATCTGTGCTAGATCATTAGTAATTGCAAAAAAACCTCAGCATCTCGACCTGCTGGGTCGGTGTGACTAGAAAACGGAAGCCAGCTGAAGTTGTGAACGTTAAAATCACCAAGGAAAATTACCTCACTGTTAGGAAAGCTGGACTGGAGAAAGTCAAGTTGCAAAGAGAGGAAGTCAAAGAGCTCCAAGTGATTAGTGGAGTTGGGAGAACGGTAGAGACAACAGATGAATTTTACACAATGAGGTAGAGAGATTTTAAGCCAGATAAGATAAAAGAGAGGAGATTCCAAATTGCCAAGTCTCTGACAGGGAATATCAGAACGGATATATGCACAAGTACCACCTTTGAGGCGAAAGGAATCATACAGCAAATAATTTGGACATCTGAGATGAGCAGTAGTTGAATCAACCGTTAACTGAGATTCAGTCAGAAAAAGTACATGGGGTTTGGAAGACTGCAAGTGGAAATGGACATCGTTGAGATTGGAATTGAGACCACGTATATTTGTGAAATGAATTAGGAAGTCCTTGGGAGGTCGGGGTCTAGATTTTTTCGCAGATAAGCTTGCTCTATTATTTTGACAATTCATGGTGTATTCAATAGTAAGAAAAAGTGGGTGGGACATGCTGTATGAAGTAATGAGATTTTTGGATATGGCGTGCGTACATGTGGTAAGAATATACCCAGATCCTTGACATAACGTGGCCTCGACAATGCTCCCCGCATACACACTACTCGGACTCCCTCCAGTCACTATCTGGCAGAGTAGAGGTAGCAAGATTATACACTAGCTGATCCGGAAGCCTCCTAGAGAGTTACCAATAGGTTCGGTCCGGTGTACTAACTAGCGGCCGGCCTGCGAACACCGTTTTAGAGCTGTACCCTCGAAATGTAAGGAATATTGGATCTCGCCACGACATTCATCATAACCTCAAAAAGCATCAATCATACTGCATGATGGAAGTGATAGGGAAGGGTTGGCCGGAACTTAGCTCTAGAGACTAAACATGGGTTCCACCACTTCAAGCCTCCAATAAGCAAAGTGGTGGTATTTCACCGGTTGATGAGAGTCATCTACCACCTAGTACTTCCTGGTAACATAGAGGGGCGGCGTTCCTCCATGTGGTGTGGGCGCCACACCTCGACCCCTGCTTACGTTGGTTCACACCTGGGTGGTCACCCACCATGTACTTGTGCATGAAGGTTATACCCAGGATTACTAACAGTCCCACCATCGTGAAGGTGCAAGCAGAGGACTTGGCTGTCAGAGACCGTCCGGACTTCGCCGAAATTGGGTCCACTTGACTTGAGTGTCACCCGAATATCAGTTCCATCAGCGTTTTAGACTCCCAGTCAGCAAGAACAGCTTGTCTGGCTTCAAGTCAAATTCAAGTCAAATGTCAACAAGTATCTCCTTTTAACTTCAAAACCCTCTCCCCATGCACAGCGCTAAGTACTAGAGGTTCTAATATCTCTCATGCTTGAGAGTTTCATAAAACAAAATCATACCCAAAGTAATCAAAACGCACATGAAACTCCTTTATTATCTACATGCACTAGAATAAAAGAGTTTGAATAATGGATAATACATTTATGGTCAACTTGCCAGATGATGATGAAAATTTTTAGAAATACTGTAAAAAGTTTACTTACAGGTTGAACAAAGTTAATACAAAGGTGGCTTTTTTGAGGTGTAACATGTAAATGATTTAAAAAGAGAGAAGGTTCAGTTATTTAAGTTTTTATTCAAGATAAATATCACAGTCATGAGGTTATTCTAAACAAGTTCGAAGTTCTTTTATCCGTCTTTTTTACTTAGTAAAGAAGCTATAAAGGCAATTCTTTATCTATTTCTTTATTAATTTGTGTTTCCTTTGATTAACTAATAATCGTGAATGTTTTTCCTTAGTTCCGGGCTGAATAGTAGCGAGCTGTATGGAACTAGACAACTAGTTCTGGCCAGTTAAGACAAGTGTTTCTCGTTTAGTAAAGCTGAGACAAACAAAGTCATAAGTCTGTAGAAGATAGCACGCTTCATTGAATGTAGCACCAAATATGGACTGAATAGACAATTCTGAAGTCCGTATATTACCTTTTACTGCACTGTAAACGAGTTCAAGGCGATATCCCACAGTGATGGTCCGCTTTCACTGTTACAACTCAAAGAGAAGTAAAGAACGGAGCCAAATTATATGTAAATATGTTTCATATTGGAGTCAAATTCAATTAATCGGAAGTCCACCTAACGATAGCCATAGTTCATGCCCTGCCGTATTTCTACACCCCATTATAACTTAATTAATCACTTAACTTGTACACCCCTTTCAGATTTGTATCAGGGGAAGGAACCTTCTACCAACCACGGAATCTGTGCCTAGTTGAAAGAGAGCGCATATTAATTTATAAATATTGTGTAAAGTTCTAGCAATGCTAAATTTTGATCAGATAAATATTGTTCGTCTTTGAGATAAATAAACTTATCTGATCTGAGGTTGGATGTACTTTGTGTAGAATTTATTACTGACAGTTTCGTCAGTAATGAATTCTGACTGAAGTCTAATTAAATGAAAAATATTATGTAACACAGAAACTGAAAATTCTGGTTACTATTTCGTACAATAAACTCTCCCAACATACACCAATAAAACTGGTGCATGTTGAGAGAATGATAAAGATTATATATTTTTTAATTTTTCATTATTAACTGGTTTGCCCAAATAAAGAATTAATCTTTATCATTCTCCCAACATACACCAGTTTGAAATTGCTTATTAATAACCGATTTTGATGAACGTTTAATGAGGACTGTTTTGATATTATTGCTAAGTAAAAAGTATGATACTAGTGATAAACAATAGTTGCTTCATCTTTGACTAATGCATTACAGGTTTTATCTATAATATTCACTGGCTACTAAAATACGCCCACCATCCCCACCGTGATAGGTAATAAAAGACGAGTTAAGTCACCATTTGCATTATTAAGTACATAAAGTGCAGCTTTTATGAAATGGTAATTGTAAAAAGTGTCCTCCGAATTTCCAAGAGAAATTATTATTGTACCTAGAGGATAACTCACATTCTGTATGGGAAACTCCACAAAATAGCACTTTTAGAAAGCCATTAAGCTGCTGTTGTGAAGATAGACGATTCGGAACCCTGAGAACAAGATATCGAGTCGTTATAAGAGATCTGTTGACTGTAAGTAGATGTATAGGAAGAGTGGAACATTCGCTTCATGTCAATAGGTCAATGACAGGAAGCTCCGACCACAGAATACAACGGCAGAAAGTCTAGATTAGTGATGGCTTGATTCGATTTAGATGATTGAGTCAACTAAATGAATGACTGACTCCAGTTATTAACAATACAATGATTTGAGTCATTGAATATTTAAAGATTTGATACCAACCCTGCTATGAGAATCATAGATGATTTCATTCAAACAAGCGATCTAAGTAGTGTGAACTGATTCAAATTAAATTATTTTACAAAGATATTGGCCTAAATATTAGGTATAGCACTAGCTCACTCTATGTACTGACTCTATTGTTCTCTAATATATAACAAAATGTGGTTGGTTGCCTTAGAGGAATAATATTTATGATACATATAATTTACTTATGTAGGTTCACGCCTCCATTCACAATATGTGGCTATCCCCTTCTCTCTCGACTAGTGACTCCCCTGTCGTTAGGTCTGGTTTACTAAAGGGTTCGAAGATATTCGATAATTCGGGTCACAGATTCGATTCACTTCTGTGCAGTGATTCGATTGAATCAGTGAAACGGCTCTTTTTGTCTATCACTAGTCCTGACCAGTTTCTTAAAGGACAATGCGATATATCCTCAATGATCTGCGTGCGTGCATTGTGGAAGAAGTGGCAGATCAATTCGCCATCCCATCTAACTACCACATTGTCGATGTCTATAATTTTCCTGATGGTAAGAATTTCTTGACTGGACAGTCGATGATTTAAAAAAAACTGTCATGTTAGAGCTACCAGAAAATCACCTCATTTACTCGTATGTATTATATCTGTAAATTGCATGTGTTCTGTAATTTTTCCCTTTTTATCCAGAAAAAATGAAGAATTTTTCTGGATGAAAAGCCCGAGTTTCTGTAGGGATGTGAGAACTATGCTATCCTCTCCTGAGACCGACTAACTCAGCTACGGAGAGAAACAAGTCAATAAAATTCCTCGCATCATTGACAGGATTCGAACCCAGGCTCTTTTCATCGGTGCATTGAAGATGTTTGCTTATAATTACTGTGCTACATGCGAAGATGGTCTTTCATTTGAGAAACGGTGCTTTTGACTATTACATCTTCTTCTGTATCATGTCGAAGGCAGAAAAGATACCTGACGAAACAACAACAACAGCCAATGAACCTAATGGACGAGGTTCAGAGAGTGCAGACTGGCACAGGTGTGAGTTGCTTCTGTTCGAGTTCTTTGGATCCGTTCATAAAACAGTAACAGCATCAGACACTGAATCATCTCAATATTTTTTACATCTCCACCACGTCCGTGAATGTCCCACCGCAAAGGTAATAACATCTTTCAACAAAACAGTGCACCATTTTCCACTAGACCAGATGTGTACAGAATATCCGAATGTTTTCCTTCTTCCCTTGACCTAAACTCTTCATGGTCGTGACAGGTTTACAACGTGTTAGGCGCAACAGTGGTACGGGAAGTATGGCAGCCGAAAAGTGGCAACAGAGCGAGATTTGGGCATAAGCCATGACTTGGGACTTTATTTTCCGAGAGGGGGATCCCCCGTTCCCTTTGTGAAGATAAAAATATATTATTACATATTTTGGAGGTCTCTTCACATACTGAGGCTTAGCGTTTCATCACATCTAAATCCGGCTCTGAACCACATCCCCGCTTATCACTTTGTAATCTTATAACACTAATGGCGTAGCATACGGATGAATCTCATCCAATAATCCATTACCCAGCAGCATCCATTCTTCGGCTATATTTAAGAAAATAAGTGAATCTGGCAACCCATCGGAGAATGAAATTTGTTAAATTGGCACGTTAGAGCTGAAGAGGAAGTTCAGTGTGAGTTCAAGTTGGATATTTCACCACAGAATCATAGAAATTATTACCGCGCTCCAACAACATCGATAAATTTGTAAGTTCATTAGATTGTCCAATTGCTAATCGTAAACAAGAGAAATGCTTCATTGATAATATTTCAATGATTGACAATAATTCATTCATAAGTGATGGATTATTCAGTTATTTTGTTTCACGATTCGTACATGAATAATTAGACTGAGATAAACATATTCATTGCTTAGTGAATGATCTTAGAACTTATAGAGCAGTGGTTCCCAAACTTTTCCGTTCACCCACTCCCTGGTTCCATAAACTCACTCAGTACCCGCTAGCTTACTCTACAAAAATAATTACTCACACTAGCGGTTTGCACGACCCACAAAGGATGATAACACGATAAAATTCAAAGCAGTAACAATTAACTGCACATTATTCAAAATCCAATCAAAACTTCTTAGTTTAATGAATTCATCAATACTGAAGAACTGATGAACAAGGACTGCATGGTATTTTGTTACCCTAAATTTCAAGTTTTTCCTCCAGCAAACTGCATAGATGTGTATATTAAGCGCCAAAGCAACTTAGGCTGTTAGGCGTCAGTGCATTCTTTCTGCAGTTGCGTATACTCTTCGGCTTGCTGTTTAATGGACGAAATACCAGGGTTTCTGGGAGGGGGAGGTGGAGAAATCACTCATCCGTCTTCTGAGACTGACTAACTCAGCCATTTTGTGAAAAAAAAATCCATAAAAATCTCGCGTCATTGGCTGAATTCAGACTCACACCTCTTTCCATCCATGTGGGTAGGCGGTAATTACAGCAAACTGCCAAATGAAGAAGAAGAATACACGCAGTTAAAGAGACAGTTCACTGACGCCTCAATCTTTTAGTTGCTTTGATACCTTAACACATACATGACCTTAACTTTACCTTCAAGTGATTATTTGCACCCAGAGAACCTACACATTATGAGATGGATCGCTGTATTTCAATAGCACTGGTAGCGTTTGTATACTTACTGTTTTTGGTCTGGTAAATCTAAATTTTATGTTAATAGGTAATCCCCCCCCACCAAAAATATACCATTTGAACTTTGATATTGTAAAAAATATCACATTAAGATTGATATACCCATTTAATTCGTTTGTGTAATCATACCTGAAAACAATTTTCGACAGGTCCATCCGTTCCTTCTTGGTGAAGACATTTCAGTGCTAAATAAAATAAACATTATTTTTAGGTCTTATTAAAACATATCTCAACGAACCATTATTAATTTTATTATTTATAACAGTACAAAACAGTATAAATCACAAAATTTCAGTTTGGATTTGAAAGTTGAGGTAGAGAATTTTAGTATATTCATATTCCTAAAGAAGCTAGAAATCTCAAGGTTAGAAATGAATTCTTCATGGCCAGCATAAATAATTGCTAACATTTTGACATAGAATGATTATAGCTTTATTGATCGAACTGGTGGGCAAAGGCATTGTGGAAGAGATAAAAATGAAGAGAATTTTGTTTCACTTGAGTACCCATGCAAAAAAGTCCAGAAAATCAATCCATCATCGATATATACAACTCTCGAAGCCTCTCCTGTCATTATTAGACATCTTACGGAATGCGATTGAATATGCCAAGGTGAGAATGCCTGTCAGGTGGTGTGGGCTTTGAATGAGGTGGAAATAATTGGAGATGAATTTTCGCACTAATATTAGAGGAATTAGAACATCGTCTAAGAAAAATAAATTGCAGAACTAGTAGGAAAATAATAAACGTCAACATACGTTTATTTACTGCATGCCTCGGCCAACTGAAACGAAAAAAGTAATTGGAAATTATAAATTATGCAAAACCTTCCGTGTTTTCCCACATGCAGGATGCATTTAAAATAAAATGAACTTCCCACAAACATCATCGTTAAATCCACTGATAAACATGTGCACTTTGTGAAACGGGGATTGATAAACCTAAATGGGCAATATGGCAACATATTATTGCCAAATTGGTTCAATATTTAAAATTTCATCAAACGAAGTTTATTTTTTAATTATTAATTAAAATTTCTCTCTCATTCTCTAAAAAGCGCTTGATATAAAGAGTTAACAGGCGAAGCCATCCTTGACAGTATAATGGTTTCGTCTCCTGACTCATTTGGAGAGATCTGGGGACGAATCTCGTTGAAGGTTCGAAGAATTCTTAAAAACCATTTCAATCTGAGAAGCGGTTAGTCGAGCTGTTAGGTTCGTAATCTGAACAAGTGGAAGGATCCCATCAGAATTCAGCGTGCTCAACCCATTCAAGGCCTTATATACCTCAATCAGATCACGGCGCAGGTGCCTAGTCTCCAGCTACTGCAATTTCCAGAATTTAAGCCTCTCTTGGTAAGAGGATCCCTTCATTCCCCTCACCAATCTTGTTGCCCTTCTCTGTACACGCTCAAGTAAATCTACATCCTTCCTAAAATGAAGCCTCCAGACCTGTACGCAGTATCAAGGCGTGGCCTGACCATTGCCTTATACAGAGGGACAATCACCTCCTTCTCCCTGCTAGCAAAATTCCTATATATCATTGATAAAACCCCATGACCTGCCCTGGCAGCCTGTCTGAATTGCTCAGAAAACTTCATATCTGACTGCACAATTACTCCCAGGTCTTTTTCATTTTCTACCACCTTAAGTGTAGTACCACACAGTTGGTACGTTCCTCTTGGGTTACTTCTACCCATAAGCAGTACTTTGCATTTGTCAAGGTTAAACATCAGTTGCCACTTCTTAGCCCATCTGCCCAAATTATCTAGATGCTGTTGCAGTAGCACACTGCCATTGCTGTCATTAACAACCCTGCCAACCTTTGTATCATCTGCAAACTTCGACATTAAGCCTGATCAATATCATTGATAAATATACAAAACAACAGTGGACCTAACACCGAACCCTGTGGGACACCACTAATAACATTAGTCCACGAAGAGCAGCACCCATTGATTACCACCCTCTGTCTTCTCCCACTTAACCATCCTTTTATCCATTGTAGCAACTTACCCTTAATACCATTCTTCTCCAATTTGTACAATAGTCTTCCATGCGCAACAGTGTCAAAAGCTTTCCTGAAATCCAAATATATGATATCAAAATTATTTTTTGCATCCAGTTCATTTGTAACCACATCATAATAAACAATGAAATTTGTCAGACAAGACTTTCCCTTAACAAACCCATGCTGTGTCTGAATTATTGCTGCAGTCTTGTCTAGATGATCCTGCAATGCATCTTTAACCAGTGACTCCATTATTTTACCCGGAACAGAAGTTAAACTAACAGGACTGTAATCATTCCTGTCACCCTTTGAATCCCCTTTGTGAATTGGAGACACATATGCACATCTCCAGTCCGTGGGAACCTCCCCTGAGTCCAAGGATGCTCTCATAATTATGGCTAAGGGTTTGCTTAGTTGCTATGCCGCCTCCTTTAATATAACTGGATAGATCCCATCCACCCCAGGTGTCTTTTCTTACGTTTAACTTCAACAATTTCTCCTATACTTTTCTTTCAGTTATTACAAAATCATTAAGTATCCTGCTACAATTTGATAACCTTCTGCCATTTTCAAACCTTAATTATTCCTCATGTGTGAATGTAGATGCAAAATACTCATTCAGTTTGTTTGTTATCTGAGCAGGATCATCAACAGTCGAACCATCTATGTCAAGTGGACCAATCAGATTCATCCCCTTCCTTTTAGAGTTTATATAAGTAAAGAAATCCTTGCTGTTTTTCTTAGCATCTTTTGCCAGGGATTTCTCGTAATCTGTCTTCGCCTGCCTAACCTCCTTTGTGACCTGATTACAGACTAGCTTATATCTGCCATAGGCTTCTGAGTCGCTTGATAATTTATATGCATCCCATGCATTTTTCTTCTCTGGACATCTTCACTTTCCAGAAATTTATCAATCAACTGAATCCTACGGGGAAGTGTTTATTCACAAAGAGGAATTTATGACCAGTCGCATCCTTGAGTACCATCACATAAGAATGTAAGATTTCCTATATACGGTCGAGCAGTCAAGGTTTTTCCTTGAAGATATGAAGGGAGGTGGTCATCTCCATTAATGCACATATTTGAACGAGCAGCAGCCTGGAAAGCAAGGTGCTAGCGATTTCAAGGACAGCTGTGAGTCATCATAGAACAAGTAAATACGGGGCTGTATTAGAGTAACTAAGAGTAGGAACACGTGCATGTATGCATAAATGTACATCAATGCTAGAAGAATAGTAAATAAATTTGATGAATTTGAAGTGCTCGTCAAGACATCAAATGCGAACAGCGTTAGGAGATCAGAGACCTGGTGTTATTCAGATATAAGGGATGTAAAATTTTCAATATGGGGAGTACAATGTGTACAGAAAGAACAGACAGGATAGGAAGGGAGGATGGGCTGCGCTGTTAGTTGAGAAACATATAAAATGTAAGGCAGGTATATAATGTATCAGGAGATACAGAAGCCTATGGTAGATATAAGATAGTCTGTAAACAAATGACAAAGGAGGTTAGGCAAGCGTAGGCAGATTACGAGAAATATTTGGAGAAGGATGCAAAGAAAAACAGCAAAGACTTCTTTACTTATGTAAACACAAGAAGAAAGTGGATGAATCAGATTGGCCCACTTGATGTCGATAGTTCGATCGTTGACGATCTTGCTCAGGTAATCTGACAAACTGATGAGTATTCTGCATCTACATTCACATATGAGGATTTATTTAGGGAAGTGGAGCTCAGAAATTTATCCAGTTGACATGCGTGGCCAATGGCCAATGCAATGTTTAGTCAGTTTGGTGTGACATAAGCACTGGGAGTAATAAAATGAGAGTAAGTGTGCGTTATAGGCCTAATGACTCTGATGAGTACAACGAACAACTGTGCAGAGAAATGGAGTGGGTCAGTAAATCAGAGTGTCTTGTAATGGGAGATTTTAACTTCTCAGATATTGACTGGAACTTGTGGGTTGGTCACTCGAACACTAGCAACACTTTCGTGGATTTATTGAATGATTGTTTTCTACAGCAGCATGTTTGAGAGGCAACCAGTGGGAGTAATACTCTTGATCTGATTATTGGTATTTAGTATTAGTATTAGTAACGGCCGCATGGTGCAAGAAAGCCTATGGCTTATGCTGCACCAGCCAAAAAAAAAAAAAAAAAAAAAAAAAAAAAAATTAAAAAAAATAAATCCGAACAAAACAATGATAAAAACAAAAATAAAAATAAATAACTAAATAATAATAATTAATAAAATAAAAAATAAATAAAAAGGAAATTAAACCTATCATCCTATGTGCTTCCCTTATCCGAAAGTACTATCCAGATGACCTTTGAATTTCCCCAAACTGTCGGCCTCTACCACCCATGAAGGCAACTTATTCCAGTAATTTATAACTCGCTGGCTAAAATAGAACTTCCTGCAATCCAATCTAAACATTTCCCCCCGTAACTTGAATTTATGTCCCCTAGTTCTAGCATCATTTATAATCTTGAAAATTTTGTCCTCATTCATTTTACTGATGCCTCTCAGAGCCTTAAACACCTCAATCAAATCTCCTCTAAGGTGTCTAGTTTCCAAACTCTGCAACCCACATATTCGAAGTCTTTCTTCATAAGGACGCCCTTTTGCCGATCTCACCAGGCGAGTTACCCTTCTTTGCACCCTTTCAAGAAGCTCGATGTCTTTCTTCAGGTGCGGTCTCCATACTTGAACACAGTATTCCAAGTGTGGTCTAACATAAGCCTTATATAATGGGATTATCACGTCCCTATCTCTACTTGCAAAAGTTCGATAGATCATTGATAGGACACCATGGGCCTTCCTTGCAACCTGTTTACAATGCTCAGAGAATTTCATGTCTGACCGTATCGTAACACCCAAGTCCCTTTCCTCCAGTACTGGCTTTAGTTGAACTCCACCAAGTGAATAAGTTTTTTTGGGATTACTGTTTCCCAGGTGTAATACCTTACACTTTGTTGGATTAAAGCACAGCTGCCATTTTTCTGACCATTCCTGAAGTCTATCTAGGTCTCTCTGAAGAAGCTCAGCTTGACAGTGATCATTAACTACTCTCCCAATTTTAACATCATCTGCAAATTTAGACATCACGCCCTCTATCCCTTCATCAATGTCGTTTATGAAAATTAAAAACAACAGTGGTCCTAATACTGATCCTTGGGGAACCCCACTTCTTACATCAACCCAATCTGAGGAATAGCCATTTATCACAACCCTCTGCCTCCTGCCCTGAAGCCATCCTTCTATCCATCTAAGGATTTTCCCAGTGATTCCAACCTGTTCCAGCTTATAAAGCAACCGCTCATGTGGGACTGAGTCAAAAGCTTTGCTGAAATCTAAATAAACAATGTCGAAATTATTCCCTAAATCCAGCTCGTGAGTGACCCTTTCGAAATAGCGAACCAGATTTGTTAAACATGATTTTCCCTTTACGAAACCATGCTGAGTATCCTTGAGAATTTCAATTCGATCCAAATGATCCTGAATTCCACCCTTGATCATTGCCTCCATGATTTTCCCTACTACTGAAGTCAGACTGACAGGTCGATAATTTCCAACTTCACTTTTAGAGCCACCCTTATGTATGGGAGATACATTTGCACTTTTCCAATCCAAGGGAATCTCCCCAGAGTCTAATGATGCTCGCATAATTAGCCTCAATGGTTCAATGCACTCGCTTGCCGCCTCTCTTAAGATTATAGGGTATATTCCATCAACTCCAGGAGCCTTACTGGTCTGTAGGCTCGAAAGTTTTTTCATTAAATAATCTTGCGAAATTTCAATATCATTAATTACATATTTTTTAACTTCGCTCCCACAATTTCCCTTTGCCACAAAAGGCTTTTCATTTGTAAATATCGATGCAAAATAACTGTTGAGTTCATCTGCAACGGCAGCTGGTGTATTTATTACTATCCCCTTTCCCTTACATAAAGGTCCGATCTGGTTTGTCCTGCTCTTCTTGGCATTTATATATGTGAAGAATTCTTTATCCCCCCTCTTTGCTCTGTGTGCTAGTGATTTCTCATAAACTGCCTTTGCCTGTCGAACCTTTTCTGTGGCTCTATTACACATCACCTTGTAGCTGTTATAGGCTTCAGTACTTTTTGTTGTTCTGTAACCTTTCCATGCCACCTTTTTCTGCTCAAGTAATGCGGCAACTTCACTAGTCATCCAACTTGGAACCCTCCTCGTGGAGTATTTTTTTAATGGTATATACGCATTCAAGGCATCTGTGATTAATGTTTTAAAAGCGTACCACAGTTCAATTGTATTCATTCTCTGCGCGATATCTACCCAGTTAATAGAGGCCATGTAGTACCGTAAGGCATCGTAATTTCCTTTTCTGAAATTAAAACCCATTCCTTTGCCTTTTACTTCTGCTACCTCTCTCGTCATCATCCACCGTAGAACTCCGTGATCACTTCCTGCTACTGGTTCCTCTACTGTCAGCCCTGTTATGTCATCTGATTCATGTGTGATGATGAAGTCTAGGATACTCTTTTCTCTAGTATTTTCCCTGACATGTTGATACAAATAACAGTCATCTAGTTGATTTAAAAATTTTGTTCCCCATGTCGAGTTTCCTTCCCATTTACTCCAATCAATTAGAGGCAGATTGAAATCACCCATAATAAGGCATTGACGCTTACTTGCCCATTCCATTTGCATGTAGAGGCTTTTGTCATAATCTTCACAATCACCTGGTCTGTAGATTACTCCTACTCGCATTATACCTTTGTTTCCAACTATCTCACACCATACAGACTCTATACTAGCATGTGAAACGTCTGAATCCGGGAAAGCTATCGTCGCACTCAGGCTGCTTCTGATAAGAAGCATTACCCCACCACCCCTTCTATCTAACCTATCCTTCCTAAATACATTATACAAGCCGTACTGAAATTCATCATCCCCAATTTCCGGGTGGCACCACGTCTCTGTAAGCCCTATTATGTCCGCGTTACTTGTTTTAACCAGCAGTTCGAATTCGCTCATTTTATTGACGACACTTCTAACGTTACTGTATAAACAATTAAGATTTACTGTTCTTGTATATTTAACAAGCCTAACACAACCCTTGAAGTTTTTTAGGCTCTCTTCCCTGATATTAGCTACCCGCTCACGTGAAATGTCTTTGCCCCCAGAACATCTAGATAATACGTCCAGTTGGGGTAACAGATAAGAACTCTTGAGGTATGTGCAAGAGTTACTTTGACCAATATTATCAGATAAACGCGTGTCAGTATTACCCACATCCCCCCTAACTAGCAGTTTCCCTGAACCTTTAAGGTATCCTCAATAATACTGGCAAAAACTTTTGCACCACCTTTGTTTAAGTGTATCCCGTCTCTACAAAACAAATTCCTTCTACCTACAAGTGTGGGCCATGCTGATAGAAATTTACCCCCTAAAGCCTTGCAGATTCCTTCAAGTCTTGAGTTAATCCACAAGGCTCTTAACATATAATCCCTCCTATCGTGTCTGGGCAGAATTGCAGACACATAGACATTATGGCCTAGCTCGCGACATTTCCTCAGCATGGTTCTGTATTTTTCCAACAAATCGTCAGATCGTGTACGTTTAATATCGTTTGTCCCCACATGAATAATAATATTTTCTTTACCCCCTTTAAAATCTGACAGTCTGTTGGTGACATCATCAATAGTTGCTCCCGGCAGACATACCCTGGTTCTCCTCCACCTATCTTTATTACAAAAAATATTCCCCGTTTCCCTGACAATGGAGTCTCCTAATAATACAATGTCCTTTTTAACCAGAGTAGTTTGCACTTGGTTTTTCTGTTTTGAGGCTCGAATCGGGTGTGCATCACTTGGTAGATTGCTGGAGTTTTGAGTCCCTGACAAGCTCCCAGATGCATTATTTTCGAGGGCAAGCACTCGTTTTTTCAGGGACTCAAATTGTTCCCTCAGTGCACCAAATTGTAATTTAAGATCGGTGCACTCCTTACATCGATCACAAAGAAAAGAATCCCCAGGTGAGCTAGGATTAGTCACCAGGTCGACCTTGGAAAACATTCCACAGGTTCCACAACGGATTAAATCATGACTCACCCGTAAATCGCCATCTGCTATTTCCGTGTGAGTCACGATACCCTGTGACGTGTTTAAGGCAGATCTCGTAACTACCATTATAAAATTAAATAAATATCAATGAAAGTAACTTTAAAAAATTATATCTATAATATTATTAAAATCAAACAGTTACAGGAAAACCTATAACAAAATAATCCAACAATATCTAAATAAATCAAATATTTAAAAGCACTATCCAAAAGTAAACCACTTAACTGAGGAGCCCTGTCTAAGCGCGTCCGCTCACCTCGAATGCCAACCTCGAATCAGCAGTGATTATTCATGCATTAAGAATCTGCAGATATAGAAACCACTAGGTGGCAATGATCACTGTGTGCTTATGTGAGATTTACTTACAGATGCAACTACCATCAGAGATAAAGGGTTTTGCTTTCGTAAAGGTGACTACTGCGGTCTCAGACAGTTTTTAAATTCTGTACAGTGGGACCAACTGGCAATGTTACCAACAGCAATTTCTAAATGGGAAGCATTCAAAGAATCAATCTTGGAAGCTACTAGGCTTTTCATTCCAACTAAGAAATACTGTTAAATGTTAAGGCCGAAATGGATGTCAGATGAACAAATGAGACTCGTGAGAGGTATATCAGGCGACACAGAAGCCTGTGGTAGATATAAGATAGTCTGTAAACAAGTGACAAAGGAGGTTAGGTAGCGAAGGCAGATTACGAGAAATATTTGGAGAAGGATGTAAATAAAAACAGCAAGGATTTCTTTACTTATATAAACTCTAAAAGAAGGAGATGAATCATATTGGTCCACTCGATATTGATAGTTCGATCGTTGATGATCCTGCTCGGGTAAGCTGACAAACTGATTGAGTATTCTGCATCTACATTCACACGTGAGGATTTCTTTAGAGAAGTGGAGCTCAGAAGTTTATCAAACTCTAACAGGGAGCTAAATAATTTTGTAATAACTGAAAGAAAAGTGGAAAAGAAATTGTTGAATTTAAACATAAGAAAGGCACCTTTCTTATGTTTAAATTCAATAGAGGTTTAAATTCACAAAGAGGGATTAAAGGGCGACACGAGTAATTACAGACTTGGTAGTTTAACTTCTGTTCCAGAGGAAATAATGGAATCACTGGTTAAATAAGCAATGCAGGATCATCTAGATAAGACTGCTGTTATAGTTCAGACACAGCATGAGTTTTTAAGGGTAAATCTTATCTGACCAGTTTGATTGGATATTACGACGTGGTCATAAAGGAACTGTATGCAAAAACGATATTTGATATCATCTACTTGGATTTCAGGAAAGCTTTTGATACTATTGCATATAAACGATTGCCGTACTGGAGCAGTATGGCATTAAGGGCAAGTTGCTGCTATGAATAAAGGGACGATTGAGTGGGAAAATATAGAGACTAGTAATCAATGACTACTGCTCTTCATGGACTAATGTTATTATTTTAGTTCTCCAGGGTTCGGTGTTGGGCCAATTGTTGTTTTCTATATTTATCGATGATACCGAAGGTTTATCAGGATTAATTTCTAAGTTTGAAGATGATACAACGGTTGGCAGAGTTGATAATGACGGTAATGACAGTATGCTACAGCAACAGGTCTCGAAAAGATAGGCAGATGGGCTGAGAGGTGGCAACTGAAGTTTAACATTGTCAAATGCAAGGCACTGCATATAGGTAGCAGTAAACCCAGAGTAACATACCAATTGTCGACGGGATTCGAACTCAGGCGATACAGAGAGATCAGGTATTTTCCACCAGGTGCGGAAAGGACGGCTATCCTACAAACTGTGCTATACGCGATGGCCTCAAAGTAGTGGAGAATGAAAAAGTGGTGGGAGGTAATTTTGCAGTCAGATATAAAGTTCTAACAGCATGCAGACAGGCTACCAGGACAACTCATGGAGTTCTGTCAATGATATACCGGAAGTTTGCTAGCAGGGATAAGGAGATGATAATCCCTATGTATAAGGCAATGGTCGGGACACACCTTGAATACTGCAAACAGGTCTGGAGGCCTCATTTTAAGAATGATTTGGGCTGCTGGAATGCGTAGAGAGATGGGCAACAAGATTTGTGAGGGGGAAAACGGGTGCTCTTACCAAGAAAGACTTCAGTTCTGCATATATATATATATATATATATATATATATCCGGAGTCTAGACACCTGCGTGGTGATCTCAATGATTGATGTGTTAAGGTTTTGAATGGTTTTAGCAAGCTCAATGCTTGAACCAACTTCCATCTGTCGTTGTGGAAGTTAATAGCTAAATAAATTTAAGGAAAAACTAAACAAACTTTTGGAGGGAAATGGATAGGTGAAATGGGAAGTTTTTTTTTTTTTTTTTGGCTGATACTGTATAAGCTTTTTTTCTTGCATCATGTACCACTACTAATGCTAAAATTCTAATGCTGAATGCTAATGCCATTCCAAAACATTTTTCTTTCATCCAACAAAACTGCCTCCTTTTTTCTATATGCTGCAGGGCTGATGTTGCCTCCTTATGTGCATTTTATATATATTCACTGAAAGAATGTTACCCATATTTTTATATGGACCATGCTTTTTAAAACATTTTGTCTCAAGTCTCGGAAAATGTGTAACTTCCTTAATTTTGCACTTGAGTGTATACACCAATGAGCCAAAACATTATGACCAGCGAGCCGTTATGCAAATTGAAGCAACTGCAGGTGAACTACGGAGCGTGCGCAGGTCAGGACACGGTAAAAAAACACCTGATACTGAGCACCGTTAATCTGTGTTACTCTTGTTCTTCAGATGGGAAAGGCAGCGGACTTAAGCGAGTTTGACAAACATATTGACCATATTGTAACGGTCAGACGACTGGGTCAGAACATATCCGAAACGGCACGGCTGGTGGGATGCTCTTGGTCAGTCGTGGTTAGTACCTACCGAAATGGTCCGAGGAGGGGAAACCCCACGATCCGCCGGCGAGGTATTGGACGACCACGGCTCATCGATGCTCGAAGTGACCGGAGGCTCTCCCAGATGGCCCATGGCAACAGAAGGGCGACTGTGGCGCAACTCGCCGGTGATTGGAATGCTGGTGACGGGAGTAATGTGACACAACGCACAGTACATCGAACCCTGCTGAAAATGGGGCTGCATAGCCGCAGGCCGCTCCGAGTGCCCATGCCAACCACGGTTCACTGGCGACAGCGCCTACAATGGGCACGCGAGCATCGAAACTGGACTTTCAGTGATTGGAGGTACGTGTGCGTCGTTTACCTTGGGAAGTGATGGCGCCTGGATGCACCGTGGAACGAAAACAAGCCGGTGACGGCGGTGGCATGCTTTGGGCGATGTTCTGTTGGGATACCCTGGATCCAGTCATCCATGTGCCGGACACTCTGACGTCTACCACCTACCTAAACATCATTGCTGACCAGGTACACCCTTTCATGGCAACGATCTTCCCCTCTGGCGATGCCGTCTTTCAGCAGGATAATGAGCAATGTCACACCGCCCGGATTGTTCGAGAATGATTCGCGAAACATGAGGAAGACTTCTGGGTATTGCCCTGGCCTCCAAATTCTAAAGACATCAATCCCATCGAGCATCTGTGGTTTGTGTTGAAACTACGATCTGCGGAGTCTCAAAGGACTTTACAGGAGTTAAAGGATCTGCTGGTTACGTGTTGGTACCAAATACCACAAGACACATTTATAAATCTTGAAGCGTCCATGCCTCGCCGGGTACGAGCTGTTTTGGCTGCACGTGGAGGACCAACATCGTATTAGGTAGGTGGTCATAATGTTTTGGCTCATCGATGTAAATACATCTTATAAAACGAATCTACTCAAATAAACTTGGTTGGAATTATATCGCTTATTTCCCAACAACTGAACATTTCCCAACAACTTTTTTTTTTATCTGAAAATGTCACTGTTCTAAACGGTCCCATGTATCTTCAGTGTTGAAGTCTGGCTCCAAAACCGTTATGAAAGTTCTGGTTAAAGAATTTTTCTCTGCTGAGTTACAGAGTCTTTGAACAGAACGCGTAGTTTTCAATATTCGACTAATTTCTTTCCATTAGTTCTCATCAATATTTATTGTCTGTATTAAACACTGAATGAAGCGAAATCTCTTCTAACGAAGTTCATTTTAATCTTACCAGGTAGAGTATTTGTCTTGTCCGTGTATATTTTGAGACGTGTGCTTCTCTATTCCTTGGTTTACTTTTCTCTAGCATTGCATCCATATTTTCTGCGAGTTCCGAAAGCAATACAGTGTTGTCAGAAGACCTAAGATTTGTTATACGTTGGCCGTGAAATTTTAATCCTTTTATTTGCGCGGAAAGGGGTTTGTTTTCGATATTTTTATTCAGCTGCAGTAAATAATATTGGTGATATACTACAGCATCTGCCTGTCTGCGCATGTAGCACAGTGGTATCATCACCACCCTCCCCACACTGGTTGGGAAAGAGCCCCGGTTCGAATCCCATCGATGACGCGAGGAACGTTTGTGGGCTTTTTTTAACTCCGGAGCTGAGTTAGTCGGTCTCGGACGTAGATAGCACGCCCCCCCCCCCCGGAAGCTCTGGTTTTTCGTCCAGAAAAACAGGTAAATCGACCATCGCACGCATCGAGAACGCGCGCGATTTACAAACATAATACATATGGGTAGCTGAAATAACCTTCCGGGTGACCCCAATAATATTGTTTTTATAGTACCTCCCTTTGTTCTTTTTTATAAGGAAAATTATCTCACTATACAGTTTCCCCCACAACACAGAAACTGTGTTGTGGGGGAACTTTGGAGGACAGGTATTGTACTATTTCAAGATTTGTCATTGAATCATGACGGGTAGCACTATGGTTCAAGATCGCTGTACTTCCACACCTCCTACGGAAAAGGCCTGCTTTCCAATTCCTTCAAAACGTTTTATGGGCTTTTTGGTCGAGTCAGTCGGTGTTAACCTTTTTCATTTACCAAAACAAGCAAAGCGACTATAGCAGTTGCTGCAGGGCTTTAGGCGCATCAGCCACTTAGGACATATTTAGGTGTATATAATCTAGTCTGCAAATAGCGTATGTTCTGGTCTATTTGCGATTACTGGAAGAAAAACAGTTTCCGGGAGAAAAAACATTTTACCCTCTCCTAAGACCGACTAACTGAGCCAAGTTGCGAAAAAAACCCATAAAATTTCTTCGCGTCATTCGAGCTCAGGTTTTTTCCACCCAGTGTGCAAAAGACGGTGGTTATACCAACTGTGCTATCCACGAAGGCACCGACCATCGAATACTCGCAGTTAACAGACACAATACACCGACACAGTTAACAGACACAAGAAATGAAAATCTAAATTGAGGGGTGTTGGTTACCTCAAGCAATTATGATTATCGTAAAAGTCCACAATCCATACTAGTAATTGTGCTAATAGACTTAACTATAGAATATAGCACACCAGAAACTCACATGCTTTTTCAGTTTATACAACTTTCCATGAGAGACATATTCGAGTTTATCCAGCAGCCTTCCATGAGAGACAGTATCAAAAGCTTTACTAAAGTCATGATATATATATATAATATCAAAATTGTTACCTGCATCCGACTGTTTAATGGCTACATCATCATGGTAATGCACCATATTGGTCAAGTATAACGTCCTCTTAAAGAACACATCCTGGAATCTTCAATATACTGTTCTTGTCAAGATGGTCCTGAATGGCATTCTTAAGCATTGACTCCATAATCTTCCCTACTACAAAGTCAAACTCACTAACCTATCTCCTCTTTAGCACCACCTTTGTGCTTTTGGACAATAGCATTTCTCCAGTCCAGTTTTTGGGTGATGCTGAAAATGTTCTCTTCCTTGCATCATTTGGCCTTACTAATACTAAATGCAAGGTGTGGTTGGAATACCGCATGATAAGGTCTATTTTCTGTGGAGCCAACCTCAAACAGCATCTATGCTTCATGGTATGCCATCTTTCTCTTGAACAAGCTGTTCAAGGTATTGATACCATACGATGAGGATAGAGATGGCGTTAAGGACAGATCCACCAAGTTATAGACTGTCTGGGCAAGATTTAGGGACACTTTTCGGCATTGGTTCAAATTCAGTAAAGTTTTCGCCTGTGGGGGGCTTAATCTGATGCTCCTCTCACAGCACTCCCAGTGGGACAGCCTATGATCATTTTATAGTCAAATTCGGTTAACTCTCTTCATCTGTAGCTATGGACAACTGAGAAAACTAGCTTATCTGCTCATACAGGGTACATCAATAATACGTAAAGTCCATGCACAAAAAATTATTATAACTTTCAACATTCAGAAGGTTTATGATTTTTGGTGTAGTCGATTTTACTACGAAGGAGAGGAAAATGAGATGATCTTACTGTAAGAAATGAAACCTCATTATTGATGTAAATGTATCGTGAAGAGAAACAAAATGAATAAGGTTAATGCTGAAATAATGAAATGACCACTAATTTTCAGTGGGATATTGTGCCAATAACAATTATTTCTAAAACGGTAATTTTAATTGGTATACAAAATCGGAATATATAAAATATCTGAGAGAAAGAGAGAGGGAGAGAGGGGGGCTGATCGAATATAATTATCGATAACAGTAATGTTTGCTTATTGCCTGACACATCAACATAGAACAAGGATGGGTGGATGCCACTAGCATACAATAGAACTGATGAAGTCAGCATCTGTGTCATACAATAACCGGTTGCAGATGACAACAGAAATCGATGAATCCATTTTTTTCTGAATTCGCTACCAGTAAACTTTTCAATGATGCCTGGGAACTTCAAGGTTAGCCTAATTATAGCTAATAAGAAAAGCAGTCTGCTTATTTGTCCTATGATGATAAGCAAATTAGAAGGACAGAGCCAGAATGCAAAGCAGAGAGAAAAGACATTGAGGACTATGGATTTTCATTGTCATAAAAATAGGTCAGAGGATTTAGGTCGGAAGAACCAGTGATGAAGAAAGAGAAACAACCGACCAACAACATCGCGCACCCACAGAAAAATCAAATAAGTGTGGAATTTCTCTAAAATTTCTTCTTATTGTGATCCGCTTTATTCTACGTAATAGTACAAATAAAATGTTTATAACAAAATAAAAGTGATTTAAAATTCTCGTAGAGTTTCTTATAATTCTATAAGTAAAACGAAAATTATTAGGCTACCAGTTATTAATTTAAGTAAAACGATTATAAATGATGGATTTCGAAATATGAGTAGTAGTTGTATATGTACAAAGATTAGGATAAATAATTTATTTGGTATTCTTGTACTTTTAAAATAAGAAATTTCCTAAGCATTTCTTTTTTATCTAATATCTTATATCATGATATAACATGCTTTATGTCATATTATGGTATAAGATATATAGCATATATGGCTTGACAAAATGTATACGTCGTTTATGAACTGTCATCAAAAAAGTAAATCCTACTATTTCTTCAGAACTCCCAGCATCCTCCGGCGACATCCATTGGAGCGCAACAGACGAGCGTCACTTAATCCCGTGTCCTGTCTCTAAGTCACAACAGCCGCTCCACTTGTCGACTCCAGAGATGATGACAGTGTGTGTATGTGCGTGCGTGCGTGTGTATTCATGTGTTGCAGGGCCAACTCCGAAACAACTGCCACTGCAAAATCATTTTCGTTCTTGGTCGACATCCTCAGTATGATCAATGCTTTTTCTAAAAGGTTTGTATTTGTTGTATTAATTTTTAAAAGAAAACTAGCAAATTGTAAAATAATAACTTTTTGTTGTTTACTTTCAATAGGTGTGAAAGTATGAACGTTATAATTATCTGAAAGAAGGCGGTATTTTCAGCTTAAAGTTCATGTCTTTTTGTTACATTTTTAAAGTTTAGAGAATACTACTCATTGCAAATAGATTTCTTAATTAATTAACCGAAAACTTTTTTTTTAAGTATGCATAATTGTAATATTAATATTTCCTTGAAAAATAGCCATATTTTGAAAATTCTAAATCCCAATCACGTATTGAGTGAATACAATCTTCTGTTATGACAATAAAGATCGCAGTGACATCATGCGGATTTTAATTTACAAAGCGAAATATATAAACAAAATATTTACAAAAATATTTCTGAAACTTTAGGTTGGTATTTTCTTAAATTGAATGTCGTTATTAATGAATCCAGATCTAATCTAAATGTGAAGATTTCTAATTTTTCGTTATATCTAAAATACCGTTGGTTGAATACACATTGGTTTCAACTTCGTCCTGCTTAAATAGATATCATTTAATTAAATGTTAATAAATATATTCGATCTGAAATACATTTACTGAATATCTTTTATCTGCTCTTTTTTTCTCAAATTAAATTAATATTCTAATTTTAATTAAAACATCTTTCTTGAAGCTTAGACCTAAGTATTTTACATTTTAACTAATATGCCTTGATGTATTGTAGATCTTAAAAGTTATAATAAAACTAAATATGGATTATGGATCATAAGATTTAAATGTATAGTTCAATATATCTGTATTTTTCTTTACAGAATTTCTGCTGTGGTTGAGTCATCTTTTCATCACTGATTTTGTATCGTCATGGCTACTCAGTCTGCTGTGCCATAGTAACAATCCTTTACTCTTCTTTTTCATTTAAATATATATATATATATATATGCAAATGGGAAATCGTCGCAACGGATAACAGGAAATGGAGATATTTTTTCCATTTGTCGCAGCAATAACAGATTTAAATGTGGTTATTTACAATACCACACTGCCCTACCAACATCTTAATCAAACCGACTTTCCTAATAGTCTCATGGAAGATATGTACCTTCTCAGTTTGGTGTGCTCAACCTTGAAGGCAATTGTAATATCTAGTGTCATTATCATGACCATTGGTGGTAATCTCTTGGTCCTAATGGCAGTATGTATAAATTCATCACTGAGAAATACAACTAACTGTTTCATAGTCAATCTTGCCGTGGCGGATCTTCTCTTGGGATTAACAGTGTTACCTTTCTCTGCCAGTCTGGAACTTCTGGACAAGGAATGGTTATTTGGCCAATTATTTTGTAGCATTTGGGCTGCGACAGACGTTATGTGTTGTACAGCTTCCATTCTAAGCTTATGCGTGATCAGTGTTGATCGCTATATAGGTGTCACCCGTCCACTTACATATTCAACGATTGTGACAGCAAAACGGGCCTTGACAGCTTGCATTGCTGTATGGTCGCTTGCAATCCTTACATCGATTGGACCATTGGTTGGATGGAGAGAACCCCTTTCCGATAATCCTTCCATTTGTAGTATAACCAAAGAAACGGGTTACGTAATGTTTTCAGTACTAGTGTCCTTCTACATACCTCTTACAGTTATAATAATAGTTTATTATAAAATCTACAAAGCGGCAGCAAGACAGAACAAATTTCTTCAAACAGGAATCAAAAAGGTGAAGTCTTCATCCGGAGATACAGACTCTATGGAAGTAACTTTGAGAATTCATGCAGGTTCGCATCACATACTTTTGCCAGAGATAAACGAAACTCATTTTGACAAAACTACTGAAAAAGTCACTCTCCAAGGATTACAGAGTAGTCTCATTAAGTTCCGCAGGCAAAAGAAAGCTGCCAAAACACTAGGCATTGTCGTTGGTGCTTTCATCATATGTTGGCTACCTTTCTTTGTAGTTCTTCCGCTATGTAAGTATACATTTCCATATCCCTCATCGTATGATTTCAGTGATGTAGTTTTATTTAAACAAGCCAATCATTCTCATTCACACACAATACATGCATTAACTTAAAATGAATACCCTACAGAATTAGCATAAGGGTTATGATCATTGTCCTATGGACAGTGTAGGACAATGATCCATGAAATTTTCGACAAGATGGAAATTTCATGGTTTTTTGGAGATGATAAACGAATGTTTCAGGAGGAAGATAAAACATGCAACATTCTTCCGAGATAGAATAACTCGCACATGGCATTAAAGAAACACATGAATGTTCCTTATACATAAATAAATTTCCGCTTATATTCTGTAAGGACGAGAACTTTTGTTGTGGCACAATATACCAGCACAACACCTAACAATGGGTGATATATTAAATCCATGTTCACAAGGTGTCACAAAAACAGAAGTCGTAACCATCGTTCTTTCCGTGAGGGCTCATTTCTCTGCTGAAAAAAATATTTGTGCATCACAAATGTTTTTTTTCAGCAGAGAAATGAGCAAAATGTTTTTTTCAGCAGAGAAATGATTATCATTGCTCTAAGGCTCTGTACCTTCGTAGAAGGCACAGAGCCTTAGAGCAATGATAATCTTTGATATAGTCATCTACAATCAATCGAAAAACTGAGTCTCGAAACACCTTTCAGCTGAGGTTAAGCTTCTTTAAATTTTGTGAGTCAAATCAGAATCACTGAAACAATCGTTTATTTACTTATTTCATCTCCTAATTAATATTTTTATAGAAAAAATTCACAATGCTCAAAATTTTTGACTCGAATATATGTATCATTTAACAAACTGATGTTTCCCGTCAGCAGTTCATCTTTTGTAAGAGCAGCGTACCACTTTAGCCAACCATTAGTGGGTCTCTGCTCACCTGAACTAAATCAGTTAGATTTTATATGCGCGGTAAATCTGAAATAACTGCAGTAGAATAGAATACTGAAGTATTAATCCAGAACAAGTATTGCAGATTATTCAACACGTTACTAAAGAGATACACCAAATGTCCAAGTCGACTTCCTCCAGGATCGCTGGAGGAAGTCGACTTAATTCCACATCACTGACAACTAAGACTGTAAGGATACGGTGTATCCTCCTTCGGAATAAAAGTGTAAAGTTGTAGGGGTGCAGTAGATCTGACACAAAATTCAGATATTCCCTGGATGACGTTCGACTTCCACTAGTACCAACGGACCCAGTTCATACCAACAAAACATTCTCCATACCATGATGGGTTAAGGTAACCCATCTAGTTAAGATAGGTTATCTTAACTAGGCAAGCAGGGTGCATCGCTTCGTGAGGTTCTCGCCACACTTTCTCCTTAATATCACTACGAAATAAAGTGTACCGCGATTAGCTTTCCCACATGATTTCTTCCATTGTTCCACTGTCCAATCACGTTCCACTGTTCTCAGCACCACTACATGGTGCGCTGTTGTAGAAAAACAGATATTTCTGTTTTTCTTTGAAACAAGTGCTTCCGAACAGATAGGCGACTACCAATGCTCAATTTCTTCCAATTCCCTAAAAGTAAGTAAGGTGCAGCCATTATCAACCCACTGCAGGGTGGAAGCCTCCTCAACAATTCATGCTGAGGGAAATGGACCATAATCTGCCACGCTGGTCCAGTGCGGGTTGGCAGATCGACCGTATTCAGCAGTCAGGGGCTTGAACCCCGGTCTACTCAAAGAGCGTGTGCTACTGCACTCCCGCTCCTGCCCACTCGGCTACGGAGGCCGTTAGCCAATTCCCTAATACGGGTTGAAATATGACAGTTCTGGGCTTCGTTCAATTCAGATGTTATTTGCTGTACAATGGAAGTCCTATTTTTTTCCGTACAGTCCTCCTTAGGGTACGACAACTTCAGTCTTGATTTGTTTTCCTTGAATTGTTTTCCTTCAAAGGCGTAAACTTACGCCTTTGAGATGTGGAAGAACCGTTTGCTTTCTAGTCATTAAAACCTTTGAGATTTATTCTTTTGAAAAGCAGTTATGTCATTCGTTTCTTGAATCGTGGCTCCTACTAAACGTGCACTAACGATAAGATCTTTTTAAAGTCTGATAGATCATGCATTTTTCCCATTCTGGCTTCTGATTTCTGCAGTCGAATAGCCTGTGCAGTCTTTATACCCAATGGGGCACACATTATCACCCCATCTCAATTTTCTTTGCATTTCTTCTGGCTGTGACTATCTTAATACAAAATCTCGTATTTTTTGGCTATTGTGTACAACAGAAGAACGATTATCTGATACAAGTATCCATGCAAATATGGCTAATAACTGTGAACTAGCTGAAGATTGTTGCTGATCAATTCCATCCATCACTGTTCCTGTTATTCTGTACACCTGTACAAATCATTTATGAGTCCCGTTAGTGCAATAGTGATGGAATCTTTCTACAGGAGAGTGCATCCACCATTTGGCCTAATATGGTTTGCAAAACATTCTGAAGGCTTCGCTCTTCTCTCCTAGACCGCTCACTCTACAGGCATCAACCTCATCTAGCACCAGTAGAAGTTAGTCGAATAGGCGATACGACACATAAATCTATACCGCCCGCTCTGACGCAATTGTAAAAGCTCGTAATCTCGTGACATCTATAGCAGGGTTCAAATTTATTCTATGTCCGAGAAGATTCGCACTTTATTGGAGGGGAGTCATATTTCAACGGTCACCGAGCAGAAATTTCATATGTTCTTTGGTTGGTTCTCCTGAAAACTCCGGTTTTTCGCCCATCAAACAGACAAATCTAACCACAGAACATACGACTTACAGACGTAATACATAAGGCGCAATATTGTCTAAGTAGATGATGGTGCCCAAAACCCCTCAACAGTAATAATATCTTCTTTGATTGGTTTGTCTGTTTCAGAATAACCAGAATTATTAGAATAAAAATCCATACACTCTCCGCCCAACTAATTAGTTCAGAAAGTGAGCGGATTTCATACCATTTCTATGGGAGGAATCTCCAACTTTGGCTGGACAACGGAAATGGAACCAGACTTTTTCATACGATATGAAAAACCCGTTGTTCTTTCATATTTCATGAGTAATCTGCTTTAATTATCAGAAGCACAATTAGCGAGTAATTCTGCTAATTAAATTTAAAAACAAAATCAAAATTAAATTTAAAAACAAAAATTTTAAATATTAAGATGCTTTATTAACATAACACAAGAATGTTCATAATGCATGCCTTCGTGGAAAGCGTAGTAATTACAATCATCGTTCTTCCACATCGTATGGAAAAGTATGACCTACAGTGGTGGACAAAAAAAAAACTGCATCATCTTAAAAAAAGTAACATTTTTAGTAAAACCTATAAGATATTGTTTGATTATAGTCATTTTGTTTGTCGCAAAGAAAAGGTATTGCGTCAGATAACTCTTCTATTGCATTAGACAGTAATTGCAAGGTATTGCATCAGCTGTTTCTATAAATACGGCATTGGGAGGGTATACACGCTCATTAGTATTCTGTTTTGCGGAGATGTAAGCATGACTCCATATGTTCAGTTGACACCAAGAAAAAAAAGTGTAGCTGTTGCTCTGTCCCAGGAAGGGCTTTCTATGCGTGCTATCGCTGATAAAATAGGCTGTCTCCAGTCAACAGTATCCCGAGTGCTGAAATTAAATCGTGAAACCGGTGATGTGAAGAGAAGACCAGGATCAGGCCGTAAGAGAGTGACTATGCCTTCCCAAGATCAACATTAAAACGGCTATGCCTTCGTAATCGCCATGCTTGTGCTCCTGGTCTAAAACTGGACTTTGAGATAGCCTCTGGTGTTGAAACAAGTGCACGAACTATCCAAAGACGGTCTGCGTGTGTAGCACAGTGGTATTGTCACCGTGCTCCCCACACCGGGTGAAAAAGGCCCGGGTTCGAATCCCGTAGATGACGCGAGGAACTTGAATGGGCTTTTTTCACTCCGTGACTGAGTTAGTCGGTCTCAGGCATAGATAGCAAGGTTTTTTCCCAGAAACTGGGGGTTTTTTCGGACCAGCAAAACAGGCAAATCGACCAGAGAACACACGCAATTTACAGACAAAATACATATATGGGCATATATTAGAAAACATTAGAAATTGGCCCTAATATAATAATTTGATTTGATTTGATTATCCAAAGGCGGCTTTCGGAATGTGGTCTGCATGCCTTTCGGCCAAGAAGAAGCCTTTATTTACCCAACAAATGAGGAAGAAACGACTTGCTTGGGCTAAACGCATGTTTCATGGACAAAAGCGCAATGGGACACGGTTATCTTTTCTGACGAATCGAAATTCAACTCGGATAGGAAGCGATATGTCGGAAATCGGAGGCATACCATCCTGACAGCTTAACACGACTGTAAAGTTCCCAGCCGATCTGGTTCTCAGATAGTCGGGGATGCATAACAAGCAAAGGGGTGAGGCGAATTAAGTTTGTTAACGGAACAGTGATTACAGAAACCTACACTGCTCTCTTGGAGGAGTGCCTGAAACCCGTTATTTGGGATCAACACACACAAGCGTCCAAAACTGTATTTTTCAACAGGACTCAGCAAATTGCCACACAGCAAAATTTGTAAGTTTTATGCTATTTTGATTTAATGATGACTTTGTCTTCTTGTCTCACAGGCTTAAAACATACTTACACCAATGTTTTCCCTCGTTTTTCTCCCGTAAAGTGCAATCATACCAAAGAAAAGCCATTACAGTGTTAGATTGGCCAGGCAATAGTCCACTGAACCCTATTGAAAATTACTGGTACATAATGTCGTCTAAAATTGCTCAGAACAAGCCAACAAGTAAGATTCGGCTGAAGGAGACTACTGTAAGGGTTTGGTACCACGAAATTGGGCAACCGTATATCCAAAAGTTGATTAACTCTATGCCAGATCCTTGCAAGGTTGTAATTGCAGTTCGAGGAGGAACAACAAAATATTGAGGACTTATTTTGCTGATTTACAGTACATAATACTGTTACGTTAACTTGTGATTTCAGTTTGTACACGTAAATGCAATAAAATGTAGGTTTGGTTGTCATGATTGCCATCGCATGATTTCTCATATGTCTATTAATTACGCATTTTACCATTTGGGAAGATTTTATGGCAATTAGGTATGTCAGGTGGAGTCTTTTTATTGGATTTCATTCACAGAGAGATATATCCCGTCTAACAAATGCATATCGACCATTTCTGCAACCCACAATGCAACGCAAAACACATTAATTGTAAAATTCACAAGTGATTCAGTTTTTTTGTTCCAAACTGATCTGAAATGCACACAATTCAGGCACAAATTACACTTGGATGATGAATTATCACTCGGATAACTCCAAACTTGAAAATGCTTGTTTGCCTATTTGTTCGCAATGCGCACGCAATAAACTTTATGTACAAAACCACACGCATACCTTTATTACTATTTAACCTCTTGGTAAGCTAACGTTCATGATCTACAATATTTTTAGAAAAACCGGAGTTTTCGAAAAAACCGAGCTGTGTTATGTACCGAGGATTTATAAGATTTTAGCGCAATTAATTGAGTTCACAGATGTGTATGGATAAATTTAACAGCCTTTTAGCGTTCAGGATATCTCGAAAAACGTATTTTTTTCATCCTACTATCATTTGTATCAAAACTTTTTTGCACAAAATTGCATTTGATTAGTTTAAACCAAATTCTGCTGGAATATGGTTTCATCAAATCATTAGAGAAAATCTTTCTATCCCGAAATATCATATAAATGTAAAAGTTAAATTCAGTAAAATATTTTTGAATTGTTTATGTATTTTAAGAATAAAACAAAAATGTATTTTATAAATAGATGGTGATGTTTATTAAACGAAACATTAAAGTTGCTTATGGAAATAAAAATAAAGCAAAAATAATAAACATTGAACCCTTAAATCTAGCGCAGACTATACCGTATAGAAAATGGCTGGGTTCGAATCCCTTATTGATTTCAGGAACTTTTATAGATGTATTCAGCAGACACTGTTTATTGATGCCTTATGGTTTTTGCTGCTGGAGAAAAGATTCGAAAAAGGAGAGTTGAAGCCAGCTGAAACAGAATAATAAAATTCTGGAATACAACTTATAATGATTCTATAGAGATTTAAAACACACTTGCTGTACAAGTGTGTATTAAATCTGTATAGAATCATTATACCCCCCTTTTAAATCATCGATTGTGCGATTATTAGTCTTGAAAGCGCCCTTGAAAACCCTACAAAAAACAATCGCACTGGTTTAAATCGGACGACAGATGTGAACAGGCAAAGCCTCTACCATGAACATTTCAGAAAAACCTGATTGAGAGTAAAATCTTCTTGAGTTTCGAAATGTTTCCACCTAAAAATAAAAAACCAACATAATCCTTCAGCATTCTGTTCTACCATTTTATTGAATCCAGAATTTCGGCTGCTTTTTTGTAGGTTTTTTTTTAGCTGCATCAGAGTATATTACATTAGTACATTAGACTATATTACACCATATGTTTATGTTATGTGAGTAAATTGGTCTGTGGTCGATTTGCTGTTTGCTGGACGAAAAATCTGAGTTTCCGTGAGAAAAAACGATGCTGTCCTCGCTTAAGACCGATTAACTCAACCACTTTTTGAAAAAGACCTATAAACATTCCTCGCGTTATTGAAATAATTCGAACTCAGGTCCTTTCCACCCTGTTTGGAGAAGGCGGTGATTATACTAGCTGTACCACCCATGAGGACATTTCCGTTTCAACAACTCCGTAATCCCTGAGAACGGTATAAAGTCATTTTGCAATGAATCAGAATAAACTTTAGAAATAGTAGTAGTAGTAATAGTGGCATGTGATGCAAGAAAGCAAGTGTATGAGCTTATGCAGCATCAGCCAAAAAAAAAAAAAAATCACACCATTCCCTCCAAATGCCTGTCCAGTTCCTCCTTAAATTTATTTAACCTATCAACTTCCACAACGACAGATGGAAGTTTGTTCCAGCAATTAACCACCCGCTGGCTAAAGGCAAATTTCCGCACATCTATTCTACATCTGTCCGTTCTTAATTTTAATTTATGTCCCCTTATGTTCGTAATCTGAACAAGTGGAAGGATCCCACCATCAGAATTCAGCGTGCTCAACCCATTCAAGGCCTTATACACCTCAATCAGATCACCGCGCAGGTGCAATTTGCAGAACTTAAGCCTCTCTTGGTAAGAGTATCCGTTCATTCCCTCCACCAATCTTGTTGCCCTTCTCTGTACACGCTCAAGTAAATCTACATCCTTCCTAAAATGAGGCCTCCAGACCTGTACACAGTACTCAAGGCGTGGCCTGACCATTGCCTTATACAGAGGGATAATCACCTCCTTTTCCCTGCTAGCAAAATTCCTATATATCATTGACAAAACCCCATGACCTGCCCTGGCAGCCTGTCTGCATTGCTCAGAAAACTTCATATCTGACTGCACATTTTCCCCAGATCTTTTTCATTTTCTACTACCTTAAGTGTAGTACCACACAGTTGGTACGTTTCTCTGGGGTTACTTCTACCAATATGCAGTACTTTGTATTTGTCAAGGTTAAACTTCAGTTGCCATTTCTTAGCCCATCTGCCCAAATTATCTAGATCCTGTTGCAGTAGCACACTGCCACTACTGTCATTAACAACCCTGCCAACCTTTGTATCATCTGCAAACTTCAACATTAAGCCTGATATACGTTCATCAATATCATTGATAAATATACAAAACAACAGTGGACCCAACACCGAACCCTGTGGGACTCCACTAATAACATTAGTCCACAAAGAGTAGCACCCATTGATTACCACCCTCTGTCTTCTCCCACTTAACCATCCTTTTATCCATTGTAGCAACTTACCCTTAATACCATTCTGCTCCAATTCGTACTATAGCCTTTCATGCGCAACAGTGTCAAAAGCTTTCCTGAAATCCAAATATATGATATCAAAATTATTTTTTGCATCCAGTTCCTTTGTAAACACATCAGAATATCCTATCAAATTTGTCAGACAAGACTTCCCCTTAACAAACCCATGCTGTGTCTGAATTATTGCTGCAGTCTTGTCTAGATGATCCTGCAATGCATCTTTAACCAGTGACTCCATTATTTTACCCGGAACAGAAGTTAAACTAACTGGTCTGTAATTACTCGTGTCCCCCTTTGTGAATTGGGATACATTTGCACATCTTCAGTCCGTGGGGACCTCCCCTGAGTCCAAGGATGCACTCATAATTATGGCTAAGGGTTTGCTCAGTTGCTTTGCCGCCTCCTTTAATATAACTGGATAGATCCCATCCACCCCAGGTGCTTTTCTTATGTTTAACTTCAAAAATTTCTCCTCCACTTTGCTTTCAGTTATTCCAAAATCATTAAGCACCCTGCTACAATTTGATAACCTTCTGCCATTTTTAAACCTTAATAATTCCTCATGTGTGAATGTAGATGCAAAATACTCATTCAGTTTGTTTGCTATCTGAGCAGGATCATCAACAGTCGAACCATCGATATGAAGTGGACCAATCAGATTCATCCCCTTCCTTTTAGAGTTTGGATAAGTAAAGAAATCCTTGCTGTTTTTCTTAGCATCTTTTGCCAAGGATTTCTCGTAATCTACCTTCGCCTGCCTAACCTCTTTTGTGACCTGATTACAGACTAGCTTATATCTGCCATAGGCTTCTGAGTCGCTTGATAATTTATATGCATCCCATGCATTTTTCTTCTCTGTAATGAGTCTCATTAGTCCATTTGATAATTTATATGCAACCCAATGTATTTTTCTTCTCTGTTACGAGTCTCATTAGTTCATTAGATAACCATTTAGGCCTAAACTTTGAACAATATTTCTTAATAGGTATGAAATTTTTAGTAGCTTCCACGATTAATTCCTTGAATGCTTCCCACTTAGAATTTGCTGTGGGTAACATCGTCAGTTGATCCCACTGTACAGAATTTAAAATCTTTCTGAGACCACTGTACTCACCTTTACGGAAGCAAAAAGCCTTTCCTTTACCCCTGATGGTAATTAAATCTTTAAGTAAATCCTACATCAGTACACTGTGATCACTGCCACCTAATGGTTCCTTTATCTGCAAATCCTTAATACACGAATGATCACTGCTGATAACCAGATCAAGAGTATTACTTTCTCTGGTTGCCTCTCGAACATGCTGCTGCAGAAAACAATCATCCAATAAATCCACAAAAGTCTGACTAGTGTGTGAGTGCCCAACCCACAAGTTCCAGTCAATATCTGGGAAGTTAAAATCCCCCATTATAAGACATTCTGATTTACTAGCCCACTCTATTTCTCTGTACAATTATTCATTGTACTCATTCGAGTCATTAGGCCCACTCCTACTAGTAGGCACACTCCTACTCTCAATTTTGATCTCCCAATGCTTATGTCACACCAAACTGACTCAACAGTGCACTGTTCAACTATATCAACTGGTGCACTTCTTTTGATTTTATGTTTTTCTTAATTAACTGCATAACACCTCTCTATCCTTTCTGTACACATTGTACTCCCCAAATTCCAGTTCAGCATTCCTTATATCTGTGTGACACCACGTCTCTGCTATAGCAACAATACCGCCTTTGATGTCTTGACCACCACTTCAAATTCATCAAATTTATTTACTATACTTCTAGCATTGGTATACATACAAGTATACATGCTCCTCTTCCTAGTTACCCTAACACATCCCATATACCCACCTATTTCAGGATGACTGCCATCCGTCCCTGAAACCCCCAACATCCCTCGCTCCAGGTCGCTACTTATTCTAATAGAAGTTGTGCAAGAATCACCTTCACCTCTGCCTACGGTTACTGTTAAACTATTAGTCCTTGTATCCCCCCCCAAGCTATCAGTTTTCCGATCCACCTAACACTGCCTCGATAGCATCAGCAAATGACTCTACTTTTCACAGATCCAAGGTGTAGAGGAGTTAGTCACAAGTAATTGAAAGAGTTTTAAACCGACTTGCAGTCTAGATGTGTAACTGTTATAAAACATAGCAAAATAGTGTTCTAATAAAATTCTGATCGCTTTGGTCAAGGATGATCGAATCTAGCCAGAAGAGATTTAAAATCAAACATCAAGCAAATTCATTTAACTTCGTTGGGAGGGTGATTTTCGTAAAACAAATAACAGTGGGTGAGCTCAGTGTATTCTTTCGGTGAAGGGGATGCCTTGTCTGTTCACATCGCCTGTTTACAAGACCACTTGTAGAAATAGAAAAGCGTACCAAAGTACAATATACTGTTCTCCCAACCGTGTAGGCAGCTTATAGTTCTGATCAAAGAAATTAATTGTCATATAAGTTAGTGCAATAGCGTCATTTCTAAACACAGTAAACCAACTGAAATTACTCAGTGGCTTCATATCATCTCATATTGTTAAATGCTTCACAAAGAGTTGCTATCTTATTTGCTCTCGTGGCTAGCACAGTTGGTATAATCACCATCATCCCCAAACCGGGTTGAAATGACTATTGGAATGAGCCGCAGCCTGGAAAATAAGATGCAGGATATTTCAGAGACTGCTGGGAATCATTGGGGTACAAGTAAACACATGGGTTGTGTTAGGGTAGCTAAGAAAAAGAACAGGTGCATGTATACTTGTGTGTACACCAATGCTAGGAGTTTAGTAAATAAATTTGATGAATTTGAGGTATTGCTCAAAACATCAAAGGCAGATATTGTGGGGATTTCAGAGACGTGGTGTCACACAGATATAAGAAATGCAGAACTGGAATTTGGGGAGTACAATGTCTACAGAAAGGATAGACAGGATAGGAAGGGAGGAGGGGTTATGCTATTAGTTAAAAAACACATAAAATCCAAGGAAGTGAAGCCAGTCGACATCGCTGGACAGTGCAGTGTCGAGTCAGTTTGGTGTGACATAAGCATTGGGAGATCAAAATTGAGAGTAGGAGTGTGCTATAGGCCTAATGACTCTGATGAGTATAATAAGAAACTGTTCGGAGAAATAGAGTGGGCCAGTAAATCAGAGAGTCTTATAATGGGGGATTTTAATTTCCCAGATATTGACTGGAATTTGGGGGCTGGTCACTCACACAGTAGCAAGGCTTTTGTGGATTTATTGGATGATTGTTTTCTACATCAGCATGTTCGGGAGGCAACTAGAGGGAGTAATACTCTTGATTTGATTATCAGTAGTGATTCTTCATGCATTAAGAATCTGCAGATAAATGAACCACTTGGTGGCAGTGATCACAGTGTGCTGAAGTGGGAGTTACTCAAAGAGGTAACTACCATTAGGGGTAAAGGGAAGGGGTATTGCTTTCGTAAAGGCGACTACAATGGACTGAGACAGTATTTAAATTCTATACAGTGGGATCAACTGATGATATTGCCAACAGCAAATTCAAAATGGGAAGCATTCAAAGAACTTATCGTGGAAGCTACTAGGCTTTACATACCAACTAAGAAATATTGTTCAAGGTTTAGGCCTAAATGGTTGTCAGATGAACTAATGAGACATGTGGCAGAGAAGAAAAATGCATGGGATACATATATATTAATGGGTGACATGGAAGCCTATGATAGATACAAGTTGATCTGTAACCAAGTTACAAAGGAGGTTAGGCAGGCGAAGGCAGATTACGAGAGATCCTTGGCAAGGGATGCGAAGAAAAACAGCAAAGAGTTCTTTACTTATGTAAACTCTAGAAGGAAGGGGATGAATCAGATTGGTCCACTTGAGATCGATGGGTCAACTGTTGATGACCCTGCTCGGGTAGCTAACAAACTAAATGAATATTTTGCATCGACATTCACACATGAGGAGTTATTCAGCAAGGGGAATGCCAGAGGTGTATTCAACTCTAGCAGTAAGCTAGAGAATCTTGTAATAACTGAGAGCAAAGTGGAGGAGAAATTGTTGAAGATAAACACAAGAAAGGCACCTGGGGTGGATGGGATCTATCCAGTTATATTAAAGGAGGCAGCAAAGGAGGTAAGCAAACCCTTAGCCATAATTATGAGAGCTTCCTTGGACTCAGGGGAGGTACCCATTGACTGGAGATGTGCAAATGTGACCCCAATTCACAAAGGGGGATCAAAGGCTGACACAAGTAATTATAGACCTGTGAGTTTAACTTCTGTTCCCGGAAAATTAATGGAGGCACTGGTGAAAGAAGCACTGCAGGATCATCTTGACAAGACTTCAGTTATAGCTAGGACACAGCATGGTTTTGTTAAGGGGAAGTCTTGCCTGACCAATTTGATTGGATACTATGATGCAGTCACGAAAGAACTGGATGCAGGGAATAACTTTGATATTATATACTTGGATCTTAGAAAGGCTTTTGATACTGTTGCACATGGAAGACTGCTGCACAAATTGGAGCAGTGTGGCATTGGAGGCAAGTTGCTGCTATGGATAAAGGGGTGGTTGAGGGGGAGAAGACAGAGAGTGGTAATCAATGGACACTGCTCATCGTGGACTAATGTTATTAGTGGAGTCCCTCAGGGTTCAGTATTGGGGCCTTTATTGTTTTCTGTATTTATAAATGATATTGATGATGGTATATCAGGCTTAATGTCCAAGTTTGCAGACGATACGAAGGTTGGCAGGGTTGTCAAGGACACTACTGACACTATGCTGCTGCAACAGGATTTGGAAAGGTTGAGCAGATGGGCTTCGAGGTGGCAAATGAAGTTTAACATTGACAAATGTAAAGTACTACATATGGGAAACAGCAACCCCAGAGCAACGTATCAACTCTGTGGTACTACACTGACAGTGGTAGAGAATGAAAGGGACCTGGGGGTGGTGGTGCAGGCAGATATGAAGTTCTCTGAGCAGTGCAGACGAGCTGCAAGAGTAGCTCATGGTGTATTGTCAATGATATATAGGAATTTTTCTAGCAGGGATAAGGAGGTGATTATTCCCTTGTATAAGGCAATGGTCAGGCCACACCTAGAGTACTGTATACAGGCCTGGAGGCCTCATTTCAGGAAGGATGTAGAGCTGCTGGAACGAGTACAGAGAAGGGCAACTAGATTGGTGAATGGGACAAAGGGGTTCTCTTACGAAGAAAGGCTTAAGTTTTGCAAATTACAGTGTCTGGAAACTAGGCACCAGCGGGGTGATCTGATAGAGGTGTACAAAGCCTTGAATGGTTTGAGCATGCTCAATGCTGATGGGATTCTTCCTCTAGCTCAGAAAAATCACCTGAGAGGGCATAAATTCAAATTGAGGAAAGACAGATGTAGGATAGATGTGCGGAAATTTGCCTTTAGCCAGCGGGTGGTTGGTGGGTGGAACAGACTTCCATCCCTTGTCGTGGAAGTTGATAGCCTAAATAAGTTTAAGGCTCAGCTGGACAGGTATTTCGAACGAACAGAGGGGTGAAGTGGAAGTGGTTATTTTTATTTATTTATGTTACTTTTTTTTTTTTTTTTTTTTTTTTTTGGCTGATGCTGCATAAGCTTGCTTTCTTGCATCAAATGCCTCTACTAATGCTAATGCTAATGCTAATGCTAATACTTGAGTTCGAATTCCGTCAATAACGTGAGGAAGTTTATGGGTCTTTTTCACATTGCGGCTGAGTTTGTTGGCCTCAGGCGAGAGTAGCATGGTTTTTACTCCGGAAAAGTCAGATTATTGTCCAGCAAATAGCAAATAAACCACAGAATACATGCAATTCATAGATATATTATATAACGAGCAATATGCCGATGCAGTTAAAACCCTACATAACAACCTGCCTATCTCATTATGCGTGTACCTCGAATATGTAACATGTTCACCAGTACAGAAGACTATTGTTATTATCCATTACATATTATGTAATGATGCCATTGCACAACTTCAGCTGGTTTGCTGTCCTTAGAAATTGCTCCATTCCTTGTTGAAAGCGTTCGTGAGCTTTACTAACGAAAAGGCCTTTCCTGTACATCCCAAAGGTGGGTTGTTTCACCAGAGAATCGATTTGCATTGATGCGTAATCCTCGTTATATGTGCTTTGTATCATGCCACTAGACCTTGTGCATTTGTTTTCTTTATCAAAGTCATGTAGGTTGCAGCCCTTCCCGTCATGACATGAAAATTCAAGCCATGACGCTCTCTGCATGTCGTAGAAACACGGGTATATTTGTGGCTGGGCAACACACTCAAATTCCTTAGAGCATGATTTTAAAATGATGTGAATAATCAACTCAAGCCACATCGGCTCTCTCTGACAAGGACATTCTTGAAACTCTTTGAAACTCTGTTAGCTTTATCAGTAGGTCTTTTTGCAATATATTTAACAGTCTCATGACTTCGGATAATGGATTTGGACATCGGATAATGCAATTGTTGCTGAAGGGTTACAAAATGAATTTTTAGATTGAATTCTTTCCTTTGGAGCACTCGATGGAAACAGCAAGTTTTGCATCGTTTTGTGCAGTGGCCTTTCAATTAGTCAAATTAAAGGAAGTTCTCGGTTACAGTGGCACAGATAATATGCCATTCACACGACAGAAAACTTTCAGTAATCCTGGTCAATCAACAAAGTCGATCAAAATTAACTCAGGAAGAACTACAAATCTGATTCTTTGCATGGCACTTGTAAAAATACTGACGTTTTAAAAAGAGTTACTGGTTTCGTTTTGACAGTTAAAGTTACCCTTCTGGGGCATCCACGTTTAAGGGCAAGATTGCAATATAAAATAATACACTGTCAAAAGGAAACACAATTGTAGAGATTTATAAAACTACAAAATTCCACCACAGAATCCTGCTAGACGCATTTCGTCATGAAGTACCCCGGCCTGCGTTTTCTTGGCTTATATAACTTATTTATCTTTGCGTGTTGCTACACTAGAGAAAAATGGATACATGTATATCAGAAACAATATGAGCATTACCAAGGAACAAAGATGACCTAAGTGAATGATATCAAATACAAACGTTATGTATGGTGTGCCTTGCCTAAAATGGGTAGTAAAATGGAACTTAAAATGGATGTTTAAATAGATACTGCGTGTAAATTACTTGCTTCTCCATTTAAAATGTGCATAAAAATGTGCTCTACGATTGGGAATCATTATGAAATAAAATATTTTGATGAGGAAAATCGATGCAAAGCTTTTGGGGAACTAAATCTTAAACTGAAATAAGTTGAGTCAGAAATTACATAAATCATTTCAGAATCAGCTTAAGGCGGAAACTATTTAAGGCATATACGCTGAGTGACCTCTTTATTAGGTACCTCTAATCCCTTTCATGAAATGGAGCACTCCTTCAGTAACAACATCATGTGTTCGTACCACGCAATATAAAGCAGGTGGACAGCTACGTAGGGATTTGGTCAATTCAGTGCGAAAATGAAAGGTGCAAGTGAAGTTGAAAGTGGCATAGTAATCGGAAACTGTAATCCTGCTGAGGTTTTTATGTATGACTGTCTTTCAGGTGTATCGAGATTGGTCCAATAACTAAATAACACCAGCCAATAGTTATTATGTGGTCGAAAACAGCCCGTTGTTATAAGAGGCCAACAGAGGATGACAAGACTTGTGCATGGTAACAGAAAGGCCAGTCAATCAAATAACAACCCAATACGATAGTGTTAATCAAAGAGGCATTTCAGGAAGCACAACTCTTTGTACCTTGTCACAGAGATAGGGTATCGCATTGATGACCGAATCGAGCTCAGCTCCCACTGACAGGAGCGGACCTCTCAATCTGGAGCCTGTGGGATGAGGTGGGAGGAGCTCATCAGACTATAGATCCACACCCATCTAATTTGCAACAACTATGGGCAAGCAGTTGAATCAACATGCACTAGAATCCCTATAGCAGGTCTTCGACACCTCGTTGAGTTCATCCCGTTAAGAATCCATGCTCTTCTGATGGCTGTAATTGGAGACTTATTTACTACTAGTAGGTGCACCTAATAAAATACCCATTCAGTGTACATTTTTCATGAGCATATATTGTTTTTTTGTTTAGTATCCCATGTTAGATAATAGTGTATGTTTTTAGGAGGAAAACGAGGCCTTCTTTTTTTTTTAAATTACCTTATGTGTTATTACTTAATGCCGTAAGCTACCTTTGTCAATAATATTCAATAATATCACATTCTCTCTCTCTCTCTCTCTCTCTCTCTCTCTCTCTCTCTCTCTCTCTTGCTGTGTGTGTTAATGGCTACGTCAGTTCATACGAAATCTGAAATTCTTCAATATTTGGAAGAATTTCATACAGAATTTTAAAAGTAATCGATATATAGGGTTTAATAAGAGCATTAAGATATATTATAATTCTTCTGTGGAATTTTAGACAGTACCGGGTATTTGTAATTAGATAGGGCAAAGAAAACTATGCTCCCCCTAAACTGTCAAGTTTGCGCTTATTATACATCACATTATTTTAATCAATACTGATCGTTCCACTTTGAGCCAAAGTTACTGGGAAAACTTCGAAGTGTCCAAGTACAAAATAAATGACACATATGCATGATTTATGGTAACAGAAAAGTATACTTTAAAAACAGCCAGGCTTGAATTATTGGATAAAAAATTGTCCACCAATCGGTCACATAAAAACATATCAAAACACATTCCCTGACCTTTTAAAAACCTTTTACCTGTTTTTGGTCATCCTCTTACTCCAATTTATTATTTCATTTATTCATGCTAGATGTGATTAATGGCCAAATCCAAAAGCGCGGAAAGGGCTATCAATTGAATGTTTTCAAAGTCCATCATTCATAAGACCTGGACTTAGGCCTAGTCAGTATTCCTTTAGTGATGTGATTCATCGAACATTAATGTGATGCGGATTTCTTCATTTTTCTCCTTCTGAACTAATAGAAATAAACATATATATCACGGGACATAAATTATCGTCTCTTATAATTAAATTTTTGTCGTATACTTGAAGATGAATATTCCATTCAAAGTTTAAGTTCCACTAATAAAACTGTACCTTTCCTATGATTTGGAATTTTGAGTTAAAGTGTACACTAGTCTACGAGAGTATTAGTTCACATCTAGTAAGGATTTTACGAAAGGTGGGGAAGGGATGGGTTGTTTAGGATAAACTCAGAGGTTATTAAGGCGTTGAGCTCTCTGAACTGGGTATATTCTTTAGTCTGTTTTCTTGGTTGCAGGATTTAAAACGGATGGAAAGTTCCTTACAAAATTACTTAACCGTGTCTTGATATTTATATCAGAAAATTCCAGGGTTGGTATTAGTTTTCAAATGGGTTAAACTGTTTGACATTTTAAACCGCTTGCCACAGAGTGCCTTTATTTCTTTCGGTGATGGGTGCAAGGCTTCGTTCAGAAATGCTTCTACCACTTTTAGTAAATATTTGTAAAGTGGGCATTCTCAGATTTATTCTTTAAAGTTCATGACTATTTCAATCCGCGTAGCTATTTCTTCTGAAACTATCTCAAAGACAAAATACTTACCACAGACTTATACGGCTGATAATATGAAAGCAGCCAGAGAAACATTGATAAGAAATTTTGCCATGACAAAAAGGTTAGCATGATTTATGATGATGGAGGATAAACGTATTACTTTCAATAGCGAATCACGAGTTATTGATGCTGCATGTTGAAGAAAAAAAAACAAAACCAGTCCTGGAACTTTATTGCCAAACTTTGTAGGCATATAGGCAGAGCACAAAGTAGCTTTGTGCATTTTAGAAGACTTATTTGTGACAATATGTAATGTATAACATTGAACAACTTGTGTTTTTTCAGTAGTGGGCTTTTTCTTAACGGCGAAGAGTGCAGCTCTCGCGTGTTCTAGCACTGTCAGTTCTCAAGGTATTTGATAGTTTTGGCTTCACGTATTTGGCTCTTGTGTGGTAGCACAGTTGATAGAATCGCCATTCTCTCCAAACCGGATGAAAAAGACTTGTGTTCGAATCTCATCAACGAAACGAGGAATTTTTATGGGCTTTTTTTACAGCGCGGCCAAGTTATTCGGTCTCAGATGAGGGTGACATAGTTTTATCCTCTGGAAACTGAAAGGTTTTTTTCCAGGAAACAGAAAATCGACCACAGAACACACACAATTTATTACAATTAGATTTCTGTCCATCTGTTCATAGCAGTTGGACTGTTGAATGGAAAATATTGGAATCAATAGTTTTCTACATCTTATTGCAGCAAGATGTAGAAAACTCTAAATTAGTTTCTAGATTATTCTACTCCCATATGATAAGCATGTCAGACTGATATTAACGTACTCGTATACCTCACAGACAGGACATCCATTAGTAGTCATAAGTGTGTCATTTAAACTAGTACACTCTATTTTAGCTGATAGTGTCAGTTGCAATTTAAAATGCTTTTGAAATGTGTGCGGTGATTGTACAGTTAAATTTCACTCATAGACTATAATGCCCCAGTTTACACTCTGAATACACTCTCAAAGATAATTGAATCCATTGTAATGAAGCAGCTATTTAACTTTATGAAACTTAATTTGTCAGATTACTCTCACGGATTTATCAAGAGTCGTTCCACCTGCACAGATATGATTTCGTTTGTTTCGAACATATCCCAGGCGCTTGACGAAGGAAAACAAGTCGACTCTATCTTCCTTGATTTAAGCAAAGCTTTCGACAAGGTAGTCCATCAGAGACTAATCAACATACTCCATCACTGTGGTCTCAGAGGACAAGCAGTAAACTGGATTGAAAACTACTTGGAAGGTAGAGAAATGTCCGTGACATTTAAAGGTAAAACCTCATATCCTTTCAGTCCTGAAATTGGTGTCCCACAGGGTTCATCCTTAGGCCCGCTATTATTTCTTATCTACATCAATGACCTGCCAAGCACCCTTGGAGACTACCAAATCAAAATCAACGTATTTGCAGACGACATAAACATCTATAAAGCAATTCGCAGTACCAATGACTGCATCATCCTAAACGAAGCTCTTCAACGAGTTATTCAGTGGCTGAAGGAGAACAAAATGGCAGTCAATGAAAACAAGTGTGAGCTGATGAGCTTTGCTTAATGCACACAAGAAAAACAAACTTAATTTTTCTTATTGTATCAACAACAAGGCAATCAAAAAAGTTAGTATGTACAGCCAAAAATTTAGGTATCTTTATTAAAGAATCATTTTCCTTTGATGTCCATGTCTCTAACATTGTGAAGGCAGCTAGCAAAAAACTAGGTTTCCTGAAAAGAATTAACCGAGACTTCAATCAGTTGGCACTTTTCATCTTTCTTTACAAAATCTATGTTAGGCCAGCCCTAGAATTTGCCTCACAGGTCTGGTCCCCACATGTTGCTTACCAAAAATTAGAAATTGAAAATATTCAAAAAAGAGCAATCCAATACGTTTGCTTTAAAAGTAGCCTTGAATACAATGAGAAATCCTACCAAGAATGGTGTGTATTCTTTGGACTCGAAATGCTGGGGGAAAAAAAAAAGAAGAGATAAAGCCGACTTACTCCTTCTTAACCAGCTGTTAAATGGTACCCTGAATTGCCCTCATCTCGTCTCATAAATAAATTTCAACGCTCCGACAAGAGCGTTAAGAAACCATCCACTGCTGAAACCATCCTATGCGAGAACAAATTATGGATACTACAACTTCCACAACAGGACTGCAAGATCAATGAACAAAGCAAATATTGAGATATTTGACACCCCCGGACATTTCAAGAGGCAACTGAAATTGCTAACCTCATCCGGTACCTGACTTAAAATGGACTCTTCTTGCAAGTTCTAAGACTCTCATTGTGTAATGTGTGTGTGTGTGAAGAAATACCAGTGCTCTGCCTTACTCCTACCTGTTCACTTAAATAGGATGGATAAGTCCTACTTTTATTTATTTAGTTTATCTGTACATTTACTTTTTTCTTTACTTTGGGAAATGTATACTCCAAGCTTCTGCTTTGAAGCTATGTAATAATGCTTTGTAGCTGCACCCTCAGGCACGTTTGTTGCTGTTTTGTAGCTGTTAACAATAATAATAATAATAATTTAGAATACGCTCTACTTTATTTTGGCTGCAAATATGCTATATGAATTGCTTCGAGAGGCTTGTTAAAACATAAACGCAAAGTATTACCGCCATTCGTGGTTGGAGGTTTCTGGACGGGATATTTGGATGGAATATCCAAATATCCCGCCCAGAAACCTAGTCATTTGAAGAAGAAAACACAGATGAATAAATAGAAGTAGCCCATACGAGCGCTGAGTAAAAATACGAATGCCCAGACTCAAACATGCCTAATTTTATAACTCAAAGCGAATTTAATGATCTTATGTGTGACTACCTAAGACACAGTCAAAGTGAAATGAATGTGCATCTTACATGTTATTTACACTGAGTGATCACTGAATTATGACCACCCCCTATGAAAAGTGAATGCAACCCGTTGACCACGTGAGGTACGAGAGTGCTCTGTTATTCGACCTACGTAGCATAGATAAGGTGTCAATGGTTCAGTTGGTAGTAAAATTCCGAGCGTGATGGGTAAAAGGAAGGATTTATCGGACTTCGATAAAGGACAGATTGTGGGAGCTAGATCAGCTGTTGCCTCGATTTCCCAAACGGTTGAACTGGTGGGATGTTCGAAAGCCGCCGTAGTTAAAGTGTACCAGGACTGGCGTCAAAATGGTCAAGCAACGACCCGACGGCAAAACTGCAAAGGTCAGCGAAAGGTTGAAGCTAGAGGTAAGCGCCGGGTCCGACGACTCATACAGGCAAATAGGCGCAGCACTGTTCAAAAGTTAACTACCGAATACAACATGGGCCAACGAGGAACAATATCTAGCATATTGTTCCTGTTATTTCCATAACAGGAAATCCAATTTACAAGTGTTAGCTGAAAACATGTTAAACATTAATGGAGTAGAGATAGCAAAATTCCACAAAATGCCAGGCCACGTTAGAAAGTCTACAAGTTTCAGAAACTTATCCAATGAACTGGCCTGAAAAATTGGGACACGTACCGAAAGAGTGAGTTGAATTTATACCATAATTCAAAGAGAAAACTCTTCAAGGAAATTCAATTTTTCAACAGAATGGTGTGCCTCTTCATTAGCATGCAAGGAGTGCAAGGATTTCAGAATAACGGATTGGTTCCCAGTCGGTGGATTAGATCATTTTCCTGGCTTTCTCGTCAATTAGACTTGATGAGATGAACCTCGCTGGGATGTCGTCAAATACAGCAAACACATTCAAATGTTATGGCCACGAAAGCTTAGTTTACTGGCTATATTATAGTAATGTGCAACTACAGTATTATGGTTATTTGAGGGGTGTTTGAAAAATTTCCCACCTATTATTGGGAGATTAGAATTGTCTGAAGTGCTATAGCCACCTCAGATAATTCTAATATCAGACAATTCTAATTCAAAGAGTGGCTATAATCCCATGGCCACTCTTTGGCTATGGGGCATCCACGTTGAACCACAGGATTGCAATGTTAAATACCACACTGTCAAATGGAAACATGATTGTAGAGATTTATAAAACTAGAAAATTCTACCACAGAATCCTACTATACTCATTTGGTCATGAAGTGGCCCGGCGTGCCTTTTCTGGCCTTATATAACTTATTTATCTTTGCATGCTGCTACAATAAAGAAAAATTGGACATATCGGAAACTATAAATATTACAGAGAAACAAAGATGACGCTAAGTGAGTGATATTAAATGTGAGATAGATGGGATGTCAGTAAAGGAAACATGAAGAACTCATAAGAGTGACCTGCATTTAATTCTGGTAGGCAGTGACAGTTATGGAAGGAAAAGACAGGGAAGTAATAAAAGATGATCTCTCGTGACACCTGCCTTACTTGAAATATGCATTGGAGGCACTCGCTAAAGTCATGGAATTATTTTGGGAAAAATAATTTGTGAGCAAGGGGACACTGATGGAATTCTACCCAAACTGAATCAAGAAAGATTTGATTTATATATATATATATATTCAGTTCATTTTTCAAAGTTTATGTAAAATTCCGTATACTATTTATTGGAAAACATCTTTCATTCATATACTAAATTGAGTTATATTCGTAAACCACAGTCAGGTTTTCGAAAGTTCAAGTTTCGGAAGCATTGTAAGTTCAGGGGATATTTGTACCGATGGCATATATGTATAATTTTTAAAAGGTCTTGTCATACTTTGTATTCTGCTGAGCAAAAGAATGAAAAGAAGTTCGTATTCCTTCCGAGTTATAGACTATTTTCTTTTATTCATAGAGTGAAGGTTAGTACGCCTATCAATAAGTAAGGTGATAGGCAAATTTGAATTATTTGCATATCTTTTGAATGGCTCTGTTTACTCCTCATGGGCGAGACAATTGTTCTTAAAGTTGAGTCATTGGTTGTTCTGTTGTTTTGAAGTTACCTATAAGCGAATCAGTGTTCCTGTTTTGTCGATGGATTCCCCAGCAATGTATTCAACCAGATTTTCTCTATTGTCTTCTTTGCACGGATTAGTCACAATTCATAAGCGATTCCATTATGAAATTTCGCAACAATTACCAATGGACAATGGAAAAATCCTCATTTTGTCCAGTTTCGGAATCAGCAGGAGTCTTATTGAAATATTTGTGCTGGTATCATTGGTCCATTTTTATTGCCACTTACGTTGAATGGCTCGTATTACTAGCATTTCTTTGGGAAGAAACGACTTGTATTGCTGGAAAAAGTTCCTTTGGAAACGCGCCTTCAAATGCGGTTCCTGAATGATGGTGCTCCACAATTTCGCGATAATAAGTGTTCTGAACCAACTGCATAGCTCGCACGCTCTTCTGATTTAAATCCACTGGGTTTCTCCTTATTGAGAACACTTCAAATCTCTTCTTTGCGCTATCCCGGTTAGTAACGCAAGTTTTCCGAAAACGGGTCGTGGTTCCTTGTTAAACAATTCGGAACATTCCAGGAATTTCTGGCCTTGTTCGACAATCTAAGAAATGGCGCTCTGAGGATTGTAGATGTAACGGAAAATTAAATTCTTATCGGTTACTTATAGTGTGCATTAATTACTTTAACTTTTTCTCTGTGAGAAAACAGAAAACGGAGAGATAAAAACGCTTTCTGTTGTGCAATCTTGTTTAGAGGAATTAACTTTTTTTCTCCCCTCCGATAGTGACAGAGTTAGTTTTTCAAACTGTTATTCCATAATTGACACAGGCTGACCATTAATTCGTTAAATGGCAGCACCACAGTACAAGCATTCGAATTTCGGCGAACTTCTAACATGTGGCATTGGATAATATGTCCAGGAATACGCTGACACAATTGCAAGTTCTGATACGTTGTCTAGTAGCGTTAAAGCTATTTACTGTTTATAAATATGAATACTTTTGTGAGATGCATCAAGGAATATTTAAAAACTGAACAAACTTTTGTTATTCGCTGTTCTATTCAACGTGGTATGAGCGCTACAGAGATTGTGAGAGAAATCGTGAAGAAAACTGCAATTTTCAAGTTCCACAAGCACATTAAAGGTCCGTAGTCTAGCTGCCGACTCGCTTCAGCCGAAGATTTCCACCAATCCAGAACAAATTGCAAAGCCCCAGTAGATTCTGGATGGAGACAGGAGCTAAGCGGCAGAATGTTAATCTCATACGTCAGTACACACGCGGTTGTTATAGTGCACCTTAACATGTCGCGAATCTTTGCTCATTAGATTGCACACTACTGTATTATACTGTATAACAAAAATTCGATGAAGCAGTGATTTTTTTTCAACACTTCGCTCATGCTAGAACGACAGGCAGCTATATAACCAAAAATCACAAAAAACACACGAATATTTCATTGGCTCACCCCTTGTTTTGATGACTGCAGCATATTGCCATCATGGCATCGACCAGATAAATTTCTGAATATATTCTTTGGAAATCTCACGGTACCAAACACGGATTAATGTCTTCTGCAGCACTCTTAATTGTTTTTGGTTTCTTTTACTGAAACACCCATTTTGTTCTAACAAATTTCAACCGGATTGAGGTCTAGTCTGTTCCCAGGTCATGTTATTATCCAAATTGATTTATCCTTCAACCGTTTTTGCACCTGTGGACAATAAAGACAGCGAAATAAATTACGCTTATTTTTTTTTATTTTAAGCAAGAGTGCGACGTTAATAAACTTAAAATTTTAGCAAATTTTATGAGGTAGTACTTATGGTTTTGGCTCTATGACATGGAACAGAGTCGTTCTGAAAAACGCAATCGACAACATCCCGATAATGATCTCTAATTATGGAAAGTACTGTCTCAAGAATGTCCTTGTACACCTCAGCACTCAAGACGACCAACTCCTCTATTTGAAATACAGCCCCCATATCATTTGAGATGCAGATATTTTCACTGTGGAGACGATACAGTTTGGATGAAATTCTCCTCCTCTCCTTCGTTTAACAGTCTGACGGCCGTCCGAACCATATAAGTCGAATTTTGATTCATCAGAGAAAATAACACATTTCCCCCTGATCCTCAGACCAATTAGCCTTTACACTTGTATCATCCTCCCATGCTATTTTGTGATCTGTTGATGAGGATCTTCTGTTTCCGACACACAGTCGGACCAGAAATTAAAAAATAATAATAAATAAATAAATTTTCTGTTCATAATCCGGTATGACCACACTTTCAGAGGAGTCCACGAGATACAGCACGTATTTAGCAGTCATGAGCTTGAATCCCGATCTTCACTCAAGACCCTGCAGAAGATATTCTTGGACGTCCACTTCTTTTCTTTCCGCTTAGACTACCTTTTTCTGTTTCTTTCTGTTAAGATAGGATCTCATAAGTTTCGCGATAAACGGGCCACTGTTGGCAGATTACAGTGAATCCTTTCATCTATTTCATGCGCAGAATGTTCCTCTGCATTCAACGCAGCATCAACGCTAAGAGGAATTGACAAAAATCATGAAAAGTATTTCGATTAACAAAGGATTTTATCTCTCATTCCTTTAGCCTTATATACGGCTTAGGGAATGAGCTTGTTAACTGGCCTTTTGTCCCTTTATGATTAGAAATAACCACAAGCACAACGATCGGGGTTCCAACGTAAGTGGTTCTCTTAACCAACAGAAAAACAATTTCGGTTTGACAATGTTGGAAGACCTGCACAATAATATAAATAAGATTTCCAGACAATTTATAGCTTCAGAAGAATGTGTTTATTATTCAAAAATCAGTCATCTGGCTTTAATAAGTACACGAAGACTGGATTTTCTTCAAATGAACTGTCCGAACCCAGACAGCGCCACACTCTGATGAAAAATCTACTGCATTCCAACCAATTTAGGACAATATTTCAGCGAAATTTAGGAGAAAATCCTGTTAAGATGGGAACTGAGCGGGCATAACATCTCGCGCATTGTGCTGAAGTTTTCAAAGAATCTCAGAAGTAGTAATAGTGAGATATAAGAATAAAATTTTATGAAGTCGGCTTGTGTTTGTTTTGCGGACTCGTCTAAAATAGCACATGACAAAAATAGAAATGAAATGAAATGAGAATTAAGGTACCATCTAAAGGTTCGATCGAACTGATGAAGACTCAAGTGCTATCGCGTTATAAGGAGAAATGCTTAGGGTACGAATTTTTTTTTTTAATAACTACCACCGTTATTAAATTAAAACTGAAATAAACATTTACAGTAGATAATAAGGAACAGAAAATTCTTTTCAAAAATAAAAATCAATGCTAACTGCTATTTAAAATGCACAAAAAAAAAAGGTTGATCAAATGATGGGTGATGTTATTCTGTTTATATACAAGGGGGTTCTAGCAGACAGTCAACGTAATGAATGTATTTTAAAAGACCCTCACCACATTAGGTGGAAAAGACCTGGTTCCGAATCTCTTCAATGACGCAAGGAACTCTTATGGGCTTTTCTACAATGTGGCTGAGTTAGTCGGTGTGAGGCGCGGACAACATGATTTTTCTCCCAGAAACTCAGGTGTTTTGCCCGGCAAACAGAAAATCGACCACAGAACAAGCAATTTACTGATAGCGTACAAAGAGCAATATAGTTTTAGTCGCTGATATTCCTAAAACCCTACTACAAACAACAACTGTCCATTTATTTTATATTGTATTGCACTAACACACGATCTTGTTACTGAAGAAGAGTTGCACTTCATGACAAGGGCAGGCCTACCTAATAAAATGGCTACTTAGTATGTAATATATAGAGAGATATACTTGTATGAATCAAAATACGAATGACCCACGAGTAGTTTTTCTACACATTGTGGAAAAGTGTGGGTTCGAATCCAGTCAAGAATTTCTTGTCAAATAAGTGAATTCCGCTCGTTTTGGTTCCATATGACAGAGGGGCCTCTGGCAACTTTAATAAATTCTGTCCCATCCATAAAAACATCCCAATGGTACATATTATTACGATTTGACATTTATTAATTGGGCTGCAATTCCCGTAACCCTAATTCAAAAATTTCTTGTATGTCTTTCTGGGGCATGAATAGTTATAATTCTTGGTATAAATAGGAATCGATTTAAAATGTTCCAGTTAATCTTTGTAATTTCACTAATGTGAGTAAAAGCATTCATCTTCATCAATTCATGAATTTAATTACTTGATTTTGTGTTTTCAAATATGTATGATTAATAGCAAACATATACAATGCCATTCGATCTACTCTTGATATATGAATGCAGTGAGCAGTGACCTATCGTCACAAGCAGGCTGAGGTGCAACATTATTTACCCTCAAAGTCATTTTCTTCTTTTCATTTTGGGTTTCCCCGGGGCTCAGGGCCCTGGTACAGCACCTGCAAGATACGCCACTGGTAGTGAGACATGGGCAGATTGACCTATCCCGCACTTGGGCTTGTAGAATATATAGCTCGATAGTGAATTATTTATATCGATGGGCTATAATTATTTCTGAAATTTTGTGCAGAAAAATTAGCAAATACAGAACAGTTGGATTTAGTATTAGGATAAAATCTGTCATGAGAAATTATGGACATCATGAAGTAACCATAAAATGTAGTGCGAATTAAAATTCACATTTGTTTGATGTGCTTCACCCTTATTTACTGTACCGACTGTCTGTACAAAAACAGGGAAAAACATTACTCGGTGTGTCCTCAAGTTTGTTGCAGGAGGAAGATCTCCAAGTAAAAATTCAAACTCCAGTTAGTAAGGATTGTAACATCAGACCATATGCTGATCTCGATTAATGGCTTCCAAGGCCAAAAGAAAAAAAAAAGTTCAAAAGGCATAGGTTGGTGTGTACTATTCACTGTATAGGTTGAATAAGACTCACCTTAAATCAGGCAGGACTTAAAATTCCTACCAATTGGACTGGACACTATGACGTTTCCAGAATATAAAGGTTATTCCTTAGTATAGCCAGTGTAGTTTATCCAAAGTAACAACCGACACGAATGTGACGTTGAAATAGTTCAACCAATAGCGTAAAAGCACACATGGGATTTAATTTATCGATGAACATGGTCAACAAGTTAAGATGTCGCCGGCGAAATGACAGACTTTTTCAATAAATGCCATGTTTATAAATTATACGTATTCAAAGTAGATCGCTTCCTTATTTTGTTACTGGCAAAATTTCTCCATGTTCTTTCTTTTTAACAAAGTACTTTACAGGAGGACTTCACTAACTTGACAGGTATAATTTTACTGCTGATTTAGCTAGAAACTTCGATGAATCCATAACTGTAAGTCTGTAAGGTTTGTCTTTAGTACGAGTCAAAATGACATCGCGCCGAAAGAGGAACGTCAAAAGTAAAATTCCATGCCATTTATTCGACTACAGTTAAATCAAATATCATTTTGTGTATGTGTTTTTTTTTTTTAAATCTGATTCACTGTGAATAATTTTTTTCACAGTGTTCAGGGCATCGTAGTAACCATAATCAATCCAAATGCAAATTTTTAAATGAAAAACACTAATAATAAGAATAAAAAGGTAAAATAAAATTCACAAATCTAACCACAATCGGATCTTCTTCTGGTCGTCTCCAAATCAGAAAATTCCTCGTCTTGTAGTCGGGATGAGTTTATGTTAGAATGTTTTCTGCAGAAGGATAGAATTAAGATAAAGAATTTCCTGAATGTTTTCTACTACAAGCAAGAAAACCATGGGACGTCTGTAAATTGAGTGTGTTATAGTCGATTGCCGTTTTCTCTAAGGAAAATCCAGGGTTTCTGGGAGAAGTAAAATCATTCCACCGTCTTTTAAGTTTGACTGGCTCAATCAGTGTGAGAGAAAAAAAAGAAAACCCTCTCGTTTATAAATAAATAAATTTTCTGTTTATACTCCGGAACGACCACACAATCAAAGTAGTTCACAAGTTAGAGAGAACACAAGAAACAGCACCGTATTTAACAATCACGGGCTTGAACTCCGGTCACTCAAGGCACGTGTTCTTAAGCATCCTGGCAATGACCACTCGGCTACAGCGGCCGCATAGGGGATTAATTCAGACATTTTCCACATGGTGATCAATGAAAACAATCAGCGTGGGAAAAATAATTCTTAAATCCTCTTAAACTAAATAAATGAAATCGGCTTTTTTTTTTCTTTATTTCTAAGATTTATTAAATAATTATTAATGTAACTAATGTAAAATTTGCATCAATCATGTTTATGAAATGTTTTATTAATTTGCCTTTCTTTAAAAATGCGTTTATGTCAAGTATTTATATGTGAATCGTGCAAAGAGGCAACTTTCAGGCAACGAGTCATTGTCATTGATCATTCCCCCTATCATTAAACACTCATTAAACAGATGAAACGATGGAATCATTGTATTTCTTTTTTCTCCAACAGGTGCTTTCTGTGCAGGATGCCACGTGCCAGATCTAGTTTTCGATTTCTGCTTTTGGACGGGCTATTTCAACAGCTGCCTGAACCCCATCATCTACGCTTCATCCAGTAAACACTTCAAATGTGCTTTCAGACGTCTTCTGAAATGCGAATGTTTACTCGCGTCCAGGACTTCTTCTTTAACATCCAACAGGGCAAACCCGAATGTATGGTAGACAATACGTATTAGATTTTTTCAGTTATAATAGAAACAAATGAAATTGAAAATTTCAACTCATTTTTCAAAGAGCTGAGAAAAGCTAAATTTCTTTTCGTTTACGTACATACTTATATCCAATAGTATTTTAAACTATTTCAAATTTTATTATCTGTATATCAGGAGAATACTGTAATCGTATATTTGTATAAGTGTTAAATTTCTTGGAATAATAAGAGTCAAGTTTAATTTTAACTTCAAAAGTTATGAGGAAAATCGGAGTTCATAAACGTTTGCAATTTTGATCTGAAAATTAATGCATTAAGAAAAATTAATATCAATAATAATAATAATAATAATAATAATAATAATAATTCACGATTATTATAGTCGGAATATTAAAATATTAAAAATTATGAATAAATTGCTCTCAGGGTGTAACAGGGCGTTTCTAATTCTCAAAAAAAATCCTATTTTTTAATGTTTCGAACACTTCAAAGAACGCTAAGCTTTTTATTTAAGTTGATTATTATTACTGTTTCAAAATTTACTGCCTGTATTTTGTAGAAAATCACCGTTCAGTTTTATAATCACTATCCCAAAATCTAGAAATTATATTAAAATAAATTCCACCAAATCCGTTAGCATTAGACGTAGGAATTTAGTAAAATAAAATGTCACTAAGTTTCCATGTTGAATTTAGTTACATCTTAGTCACATTGGACAGAAGTTGTCTTCGAAATATGAATTGTAATAGTTCCAATCAGTATGAAATATTTAAACTAATTATATTTTTGAGTTTGTTTAAGGCAGTAATAAAAAACAAAATCTTGGCGCGATCTGAGTTTTTTTTATATTTTTAATGCGCTGGCAAAATTTCTAGCTAATTTCTAGTTATGCAAATTTTAGCGGATTCTTCTTTTTCTAATCTCAATTTTTGCGATTTTATTTTTAATATAAATAAATATATTTTTCTCTTTATACACCAAAGAAAAATGAAATATGTTAAGGTCAGGGGGGGATTACAAGATAGAAAATACACGAATGTATTTATCTGAAACATTTCCCGAAATATGAATCATATCAAATATAAATATATATTGAATTTACTCTGTTATTTTGCATTTATTACTTCTGCTGAAAGCCTAAGGAACAAACACGAAATTGTGAATACATTTTTAATAAAACTGTTTTCACAATTTTGTGTTCAAAATAAAAATAGAACCAAATATTTGTTTCGTTGTTTATGGACAAAACGATCTGTCTGACTCAGTCAGACAATTTATTACAATATGCAAATGGGTATAACAAGATAAAAATCAGTCTGTTTTTAGAACCTCTGTTATTTTGCATTTATTACTTGCACTAGCAATTTCAAGATGGTTATCATCGTAAAAGTGTTACAAAGACACCGTTGGGATATGCTGTGGTAGACAGCAATAGGGAAACTGGAGGCATGACAAAGTTAAGATGAAGGGTCTAAGAGACTAACCGAGATTCGTGACGTTATACGCAGACTCTCTCTCTCTCTCTCTCTCTCTCTCTCTCTCTCTCTCTCTCTCTCTCGAAGACCTATCCGAGGCGCCTGCATGTCATCCCCACGCAAGATGACTATTATCTGCCCCTAACCGCGAGACGTCACAGACCCTCATTAGCACGCACTGCAACTTTCTTCAGAGCTTATGCCAAGGAATGCTGCCTACAGAAGACTTCAGGAGAGGAGTCTTTATGCACCACGACCAAGTGACCATATTCCTTTCACCCCTTTGCACAAAAGAATCCGTTTATATTGGTACTAAGTACATGTCAACTGGACCTAAAGCAAAGGGCCACAATTCCCTAACCTGATCAGTTGAAAACATTTTGAGGATCCGACTGAAGACTGTACTCATCTGGAGAAAACGAAAAACTGGATTCCATTCCACTAACGTCCTTCGATAGAGTGAAACTGCTACCAGTGGCCATACAGACATCATTGATATCTGTACGGGCACTGGCAAAATGACATCCTTGATCCTCATTTTTATCTCATTGTGTAGCAGCAATTTTGCTTTTGCTCTCTGAAAGCTACCGATAAAAACAATCAGATTCGTGCAACCAACGTATTATTAAAATCACAACTATATTTAAATATAAGATGATGCTATCAGACAAAAGTGAGGTTACAAGTAAATCTATTCAGTATAATGCACATACAAAGTTGCAAAACCCATCTCCTTTTATACCTACAGGGTAGAAGATAATATCCACAACTGTAACCAGTATTGTGTACTGTATTGATTACGTACTGTTGATCAATAAAGCTGTTCTCGAGTTCAGATTGGATAAAACAATTTGCAAGACTGTCTTCTTACATCTTATTTTACCACGTTTATTGATGCATGGTGTTTTACAATATATCTCGGGAAACGTTCAAGATATTAAACAACTGAAACGAATTTGCAAATACGATAATAAATTACATTACCATTAAAATAAATATTAAAAATTTAGATATTTTTACGCTGTGTTACAAATTTGTACATGACAAAACATACTATGCCAATTATTCTTTAAGATGTGCAAAGGTCATTTCTAATTTGGAGTTTCCGGAAAGTTAAATACGCGAAAAAAGTGATGTGTTTACAACTTTTGCCATTATTGTAAATAAATGTAATGTATGTGCATAGCAGCTCTGATTCTCTCTAAAGTGATTTCGGAAGAAATTTTCACTGAATAAAATTGATGTTTGCCTAATGTGATTTACAAAGATTTCAATTTTAAAATCAAAAATATTCGAATGTTTGAGAGAATTTGTGTGTGATAAAAGTACAATATACTAATTATATTTAAGATATGGGAGTAAATAAATATTTTCGTGAAATAAAATTTTGCTTCGCTTATTTCAAATCACAAGGAATAACTAAAAGCACCGCCAAATGTGAATATACTTTTGTCTGCAGCTGATTGAATTAGTCTGCTTGGAGCCAGACATGCCCATGAAACAATTCTTTTCAATTTGATTTTCCATGCTGATATATTCAGGCGCTCTCCACTGTTACTCTTTTTTTTTATCATGCTAAGATTCTAGTCAGTTTTAAGTAGTTTTGTTCTTAATGTCGCTGCCATGACATTCATTCATTCAAGACTAAAATTGATGTCCACAGATCGGACTTTTTTTAATATTAAAATAAAAGACGACCCGTTTCTTATTTGTTAAGTAAAAGCATCAACGTGCATATATGATACAAACTCACTGCTGTGTCTGTGTACACTGTTATGGACCAATGTCACATATTGTGGACGTATAAACGACTGGCTGTACTGACATAAACAAGAGTAGTCGTATTTTCCAGTGTTATTTTAGTCTAAAATTATTAGATTTAATATTAATAGTGACAACTGATCCAAGGAAGCTAACTAATACACCATCAGAAAGAAAAAAAAAATCTACCAACCTCATCTGTCCATTCCCTCTAACAATATGAATAATTCTTCCTTAAATTTGTTCAAACAACTCACTTACACCAACACTAAATGGAAGTTTGTGCCAATAATCAATCACACTGAAAGCAAATATTTGTACAATCTATCTTATAGCCATCCTCCTGGATGGCTGTAAGATATTTAGTTTACTCAGCAGCATTTAGTTTACTCAGTCTACTTAAAGCCTTTAAATATTTCAGCCAATTCTCCTCGCAAGTGTCTAGTTTCTAACATACCCTTTTCTGCTGTTGATTATTTTTTCCCTTATCTGCAGTTCTCGCGAGTAGCGAAGTGGATACAATCACCGTTCTCCCCACCGCACCGGGTGAACTGGATTCAAATCCTGTTAATGAAACCGGAATTCTATGAATACAATGTGGCTGAATTAGTTGGTCCCGGGCGAGGCTTGCATGGTCATTTCTCTCAAAAATCGGGCTTTTCGTCAAGCAAACAGGCACATCAAGCATAGAATACACGCAATTTGCAGACACAATATTCTGGTGCCTCATAACCTTAATTGCTTTGGGAGCTTGACATGCTTGTCTGCACTCGTTCCAACAGATCCACGTGGATCTGTTGGAACGAGTAGCTTGTACAATGCGATAAACACTTCCTTGTCCTTGCTTGAAAAATTCCTGCATTCCATTGACAGAACCCCATGAGCTGTCAGAGCACTGATTAGGGAACTTCATGTTAGATTGTACTATTACCCTTAGGTATTTCCGTCTCCCCTACCTTGAATGTGGTTTCACCCTTTACTCTTCATAGATTTGTATCTTCAAATAAATCCCACATTATCTCTGTAATCACTACCATCCTTTTCCTTTATCTGGAGATTTTAATGTATGAAGAGTCGCTACGGATAAACAAATCAAGAGTATTTCTTTTTTTTCTCTTGTTTCTGTTCAATATCTGGAACTTATGAGTTGGGTACTCACACAATAGCAGAACACTTAGAAAGAGTGCAAGGATATTTGCTGATGCTCTTAAGGTGCATATTTGGGTCAGAAAACTACTAGTTTGAGTGGGATACAGAACAATAGTTTAACCGCAGATGAAAACAGAGATGAGATTGATTCTTGCACTGCGTCAATTGAGACATGTAGAAGCCTGTATAAGCAAGGTTTGCTGAGGATCAATGCCATGGTCAATGCCACCAAATGGTTCGTTTATCTGGATATTCTTAATGCATGGGGGAGTACTTCTCATATTCGGATGAAGGGTATTGCTTTGTCTTGTTGCATCTCTAGCTTATTGGAGTAGAAAACAGTCGTCCAATAAATCTAGAATAATTCCGCTACTGTGTGAATAAACAACTCACAAGTTCCACTTAGTATCTATAAAATTAAAAATCCACGATTATAAGACGTACTGATTTCCTACTCTACTCTATTTGTCTGTGTTCATTATGCTTAACGCAGTTATTTGGACTACAGCATACTCCAACTCTCGTTGGAAAAATAATCTTTTCCAACCCATAACCGATTTTGTGTGTGCCATTAGAGCTGGGATTGGTGCTAACGAATATAAAGTCGATTATAATAAGAATCTATTTACATTCGATATTTACGTTTAGGTAAATGCAATTCAGAACAGCGTTCTGGGGAACTCCCGTGTTCTCCCCATAAATGATAAGAAATGTCATCATTTATTTTACGTTTTGTTTGTTTGATTTTTTTCTTTACTTTTGTTTTTATACATTATTATTTGTTCATTTACCTTGTATTTTTTCCTTTTTTTTTTAAATTTATTGTCGCGTTATAAGAAACATGGATGTTACGCTTTGGCCTTGCTAAAATAACCGGATATTAGGAACAACATTAAACCCGATAAACAACTCTGAGTAAAGGATCCATAAACATACGATGCACCCACACTTAGCTTAATGCAGCTTCTCCATGCTGAAAGGAAACTATCGAAAATTGTTGCAAGGTGATCACGTTAAAAGATGCAATATAATATTGACTTCTGCAATATACCTTGACCAAACCCTTGCACATCACAAGAAGAAGAGGAGGCAGCAAAACAGAATGCAGCGTTTATAGCAGATTCCTTTTATTACCGAAAACCTTGTCTCCCTAACGGTCTCAGATGTTATATGTCGCTAGAATCCAGTTCATACTCTTGTGTTACTATAGCGACATAAACTTTCGTAATAGTGAACGATGTATCCCTCACTCTCTTTCTTCCATAACATGGAAAGGTTCAGATTATGATCATCTCCACAAATCGCATTATTTTACGTTTTTTGAGAGCTAAAATCTTGAATATTTTTAATTCCATATTTCTAAAATCAAAATTTTGTAGGATGAAAACGTGTTATTAATTATTCGTATCCACTTTTTTACAGTAAATATCACGAGCAAATTAACATTGTGCTACAGACAACAATGCCCTCGTGGGTAGCACAGTTGGTAGGATCGCTGTCCTCTCCAAATCAAATGGAGAAGACGTGAGTTTGAGTCCCGTCAATGATGGAAGGAATTTTATGGGCCTTTTTCACAACGTGGCTGAGTTAGTCGGTCTGAAGGGAGGGTAGCATTTTTCTTCCACCCGGAAACTCAGATTTTTCATCCAGCAAACAGAAAATGGTTCACTGAGGAAAAGAATGGTGCGATGTCTTCTTTAGTAATAAATCAGTTCTAGTTTCGACCTAGTGACGTCCATATGCGCATATGCAGACACGCTGGGGACAGAAGTAATCCAGCCTGAGACAAGGAATGATATATATTGAGCCAACGTCCGAAATGAGACTGGGACCCATCAGTTACAATGACTATTCACTGTTGGCCTTACTGATGGAAGGACATTACGTTGAAACCATTCTAAAACTAGTGCGTCTTGCCTTTCCTATGATCAATCACAAATGCTATTTTCCAGTAGAACATCTATTACATACGGCGCTCATATCCCAACAGCACCTACGAGGCATAGCTCAGTGCTCATCGTCTTTTCGATTACCTATTGCGATGGTTGGCCTTATATTACGTTCATTTAGGTCAAATTTCATATCGACGTAAGTGGACATAATGGTGGACAGGATGGCGTCAAGGAAAATTTTGTTTATATTGTTTATGCTTGCTTCCGGTGTGTTTGATTTATATTCCGCCATGTGGTGCCACGTTTGTTTATTTTTCTCACTAGGTAGTGTTTTCACAATTTTATTTTCATTTTGAGGTGGTCTCGACCTTGGATCGGCGTGTTTGCTTGTTGGAGATGCATCCTCACAGCTGACAGATCCCCTGGTAGTTTCAGGTTAGATGTTGCTTTTGAATGTAGCATTTGTGATGTCAAAAGCAGGACTTGTAATTATTGTGAAAATTTTGAAATTAAATTAAGTGTCAGTGCATTCTGATGGCATACTTAATTAGGGTGATGTGGCAATGCATTCTGGAGGATAATTAATTATGGCTTTGAGAGTTAATTGTGGGAGCATTGCATTCTGGGACATAGAGCTGTATTAGGAATTAAATTTTGGTGCAATGCATTCTGCGACAAGGTTTTTGAAGCATACTTAATTGATTTGTGTTGTTCCCGATGAACTGTGGGATTTTTTGAAAATTAATACTGGTTTTGGGTGCTGTGGTGGGGCCCAGAGGACCACGATGCCGCCACCGCCGCACACACGGTGCGTCTGCAGAGTACTGTATATGCTTCAGAAAAGAACTCAATTGAATGTTTAACTTTCTCAGGAAAAAAAAAAAATCTGACATTGTACTCATTAAACTTAAACTTTTCACAAAACAATTCAAGTGGATATTGGTGGCTCCAACCGTTGGTAGTATTTGAAAGCTTCTGAAAATTAAATTACCCTCTACGTCTTGAAGATATTTTTATCCTTGGCTTGGATGAGGCTAAAGGGTTTTAGGAATGAAAAGAATCCGAATACGTTTAACCTTTTTAAAACACTTATTTTTTTTTTACAGTTTCATCAATTTGAGGTTGCAATACATGTTCAATAGGTAGTTTACTTACAATAGGTTTGTAATAGCTAAAATATGATACGCACACTTGAGGATTGTAAAGAGTGTAAATGTCTTTGAAACCCAGCATCAATTATAGTTCCATGATTAGTAGTCGAAACAGATCTAGATGTATACCGAATAATGTTAGTCCAAATTTATTTTCTAAGAAATCAGTCAAACGTATGGATTGAGTATACAGTATAATCCTTCTGCGTGTTCATCAAAAAGTAAACTTTGTAGAATATTTCGTTCACCAGGAGCCATTCGTAAATCGATCCCCAAAAGTTTGTGGATCGATTTAGATATCGAACACGATCATCGTGTTCCATATCTTCATCGAAGAATTCTTCATCAATTTCGATATCATACAGACGATACAAAGGAGTTGTAAGTAGAAACTTTAACAAAACCCTTACATCTTGTTTACGAACCAATCCCATTAAATAACATGTTTTGTGTATTTTTTTACATTTGATATGAACGTTAACATAATAATCGTCGTCTGTTCGCCGAGGCAAATTATTGACTATCGAATTAACATTTACAGGAACATTTAAAATTTGGCCCAAAATTCCATATTGGTTGAAACCGTATCTTAGCGTTCCAATTTGCATGAATGGCATACGAAGAGAAATGAGTCGCTCGGTCTCTAAATCTAATCGAGGCAAATGAGGTGAAATAACAGGATTAACGAAACCATTTCTCATAGAAAATGTTGGAATGGAATCATTTTTGAAACTCCTCTGACCGTTTGGTCGCCTAGGAGTATAAACAGAAAATTTATTTATTTATTATGTTCGACAAGTATTACAACCCTTCATAGTCTTTACATCTGCTGTTGTAAATTCATCATATTCATACCATAATCGATCACAGATATTGCAAACAGCCCCAAATGTTTCAGATTTGTCGTTCAAATTGTTTATAAGACTTACGGTCATGTTCGATGTTCTTGTAAATGATTTAATGCTCGACTACTGTTGAAATCTGTGGAGTGTCTACAACAGACAATTGAATCTGAAATATGATTTTGTTTATTTTTGGATAATGCAATCGAAACTGGTTGTTGCAGTATACTCTGCCTAGTCGGATCAGGAATCAATTGAAAATCTTGTGAAATCTTCAGGAAATTCTTGAATTTAATTTCGTGATGTCGACGGTCCAGCATGTTGATGAGAAATCCATGTAGAAGGATGATGTTGACCAAAACCTCGAGAAACATTTTATTAAACTCTGCATTTTTTTTTTCATTCTCTGTTTTTGAAGTTTTTCTTTGGTCGAAACGAAAAACTTCTTCATTGGCTTTGAAACTTTTATTCTTGCATACTATTACTACCCGCTTCTTACGTTAGTGACTGAGTTAGCTTCATTTAGAAAATGATGTCATTTCCATCTATTAGTATGAACGATGCAACGTTTTATTCTCACGCCCGCTACTTACTATACCGAATCAACGTTAGTGATTGAGTTAGCATCTTAAGCACCTTTTAAGAAGTGATGTCAATAGCATCATTTAAAATCTAATTATATTATGGTTTCCCGTAATTTAATACATTAACCCGTATTTGTGTCTGTAAATTTCATTAGCATTATTAGAGGCACACGATGCAAGAAAGCAAGTTTATGCAGCATCAGCCAAAAAAAAAAAAAAAAACCCTCCCATTTCACCTCTCCATTCGTTCCAAATGCCTGTTCAACTCAGTCTAAATTTATTTAGGCTATTAGCTTCCAAAACAAAAGATGTAAGTCTGTTCCGCCAATCAACTACCCGCTGGCTAAAGACAAATTTCCGCACATCTATTCTACAACTATATTTCCTCAATTTGAAACTGTGCCCTCTCAGGTTCTTAGTCTGAGCAAGAGGAAGAATCCCATCAGCATTTAGCTTGCTCAACCCATTCAAGGCCTTATACACCTCAATCAGATCACCTCGCAGGTGCTAGACCCAGGGAGCTGCAATTTGCAGAATATAATCACTAATCTTGTTGACCTTCTTTATACTCGTTCTAGCAACTCTACATCCGTCCTAAAATGAGGCCTGCACACCTACAGTACTATAGGTGTGGCCTGACCATTGCCTTGTATAACGGGATAATCATCTCCCTGTACCTGCTAGCAAAATTCCTATATATCATATATCATTGACAAGACTCCATGACCTGCCCTGCCAGCACGTCTGCACTGCTCAGCGAGCTTCATATTTGCTGCACAATTACTCCAGGTCTTTTTCACTTTCCACTTCTCTGAGTGCAGTACCACACAGTTGGTACGTTTCCTTCGGTATTGCTACCCATATGCAGTACTTTGCATTTGTCAATGGTACACTTCAGTTGCCACTTCTCAGCCCATTTTCCAACCTTATTTAGATCCAGTTTGAGTAGCATGCCGTCTTTACTGTCGTTAACAACCATTCCAACCTTTGTATCATCTGCAAATTGGACATTAAACCCGATATACCTTCATCAATATCATTGATAAATATACAAAACAACAATGGGCCCAACACCGAACCGTGGGGAACTCCACTAATAACATTTGTCCAAGAAGAGCAGTGTCCATTGCTTACCACTCCCTGTCGTCTCCCACTCAACCATCCCTTTATCCATTGTAGCATCTTACCCTTAATGCCATACTTCTCCAATTTGTACAGCAGTCTTTAATGTGAAACAGTAACAAAAGCTTTCCTGAAATCCAAATATATGATATCAAAATTATTTTTGGCATTCAGTTACTTTGTGACCACATTATAGTATCCAATCAAATTGGTCAGACAAGATCTCTCTTTAACAAACCCATGCTGTGTCTTAACTGCAGTCTTGTCTAGATGATCCTGCAATGCTTCTTTAACCAGTGATTCCATTATTTTCCCCGGAACACAAGTTAAATTAACAGGTCTGTATTTACTTGTGTCACCTTTTGAATCCCCTTTGTGAAGTGGTGATACATTTGCACACATCCAGTCCATGGGTACCTCCCCTGAGTCCAAGGATGCTCTCATAATTATGGCTAAGGTTTTGCTTACTTCCTTTGCTGCCTCCTTTAATATAACTAGATAGATCCCATCCACCACAGGTGCCTTCCTTATGTTTAACTTCAACAATTTCTCTTCCACTTTGCTCTCAGTTATTACAAAATCACTTAGCTCCCTGTTAGCGTTTGATAAACTTCTGGCACTCCCCTCATTGAATAACTCTTCATGTGTGAAGTGAGGGGAATTAGTCCTCGTTACATTTAAGCCTACTTACTCATCCCCCCCCACGCTTTTGAAATACAGCAATGGAACGTGACAGGGCTATATATATATATATACAAATTTTGTATTTATATGATCATCGGCACGTGCTCGCTTATGTGTGAGGAAAGGTGGCCCTGTCCCACCCCCTATGCACTTACTCTGCAGATGCTTCAGAAAAGCCCCCATCAAGTTTCAGGTAATCTTCTCCCATTATACTTTTATTATTTGCCATCCATGGATTTAGGGTCACAGTTTCTTTTTATTCCTTTGTCTGGTTGCAAGGTTCTTCCATCTTTAAGCAGGTCTTTGAAATAATTTCCATTTCTTCTGATTACATCTTACGTGGCTGCAGTTATTCCTGAAAAATACCCAGGTAAGAGATTTCCTGACTTAAAATATAATATTTCAAAATTTTAATATTTCTTAATATCAAATATTTATTATTCTATTTTTATTTTCGTTAAATTCAAAACACTGATTTAAATTGAGGACAGATTCTCTACAAGAGAAAATCATAATAATTTAGCATTTGTCAGATTTTACGAATATTAGCGGGTCTCGATCACACAAGTTGTCTGTCCAACATGTCTAGTAAAGTTTTGACACAACAGAATTACCATGTTTTTAACAATGTAAAAAACAATTAAAGGGCATGTTGATGGTTCCATCTGTTGGTAATATTTAAAGCTTCTGAAAACAAAACCAAAGTGTTTGAACTTGGTATTATTCTCAATGATAATTAAGTATAACTTGCTTTTTTCCTTAAAATTGCAATTTTGCCGTTTTAGCGTGTTTTTAGTTGTTTAGCACTTGAATAATTTAAGTTTATATTTAATGAACAACATGAAACGACTTAAAATGGGAATTTTACCAATTGCAATTTTAAGTTTATTAACATTTAATTTTAAGTTGTTTTATCAACAATACTTATCCTAAAATATAAGGAACCGCAGACACTGATAAAATTTACAAAAGCATATTTTTTGCTAACAACAAACATACAAAATTATTTGCAAGTTAGCAGCAGAAATGCAAATTTCAAGCTGGTTATCATACAGAGTCGTGGCAGTTCCGAAGAAGCCTCATGCGAATAGACCTGCTGACTTCAGGCCAATATCAATTGCCTCTCCCTTCCTGAAATGCCTCGAGAAGTGCATTTATAATGATGTAGCACTCGCAGTCTTTGCGCATAGGCCAGAACATACCCATTATGCCATGCCTAATATATATACTGTAACCTGCCTACAGTCCTTATCACAGAAAATACTTCAGGCCTGGAATGACAACGAAGATCATCACACCATTTTTCTGGACATGAAACCTGCTTTCGACTCAGTCCAAATAACACCCCTCCTTGCCTTATTTGAGAGATTCTACGGGATATCTGGAAATATGCTCGAGATCCTCAATAATTTGCTGTCTAGGAGAATGCTTCACTTCAAAGGCGATGGCATTACAGTCACTAAAAGCGTCGAAGTAGGGATCCCACAAGGTGGTTCTCTCTCTCAGCCTTGATATTTGCAGCAAAATTCGTTCCACTAATGGATCAAATTCCAGCTTTCCTATCGTATGCTGATGATATTGTATGCTACTTGGCATGCAAACGCCATGTTGATGATTCACAAGAAAGACAAACCTCCTCTGAATCTGTAAACAGCTACCTAAATACATTCTGTAAGTATGCCAAATTTTTTGGCCTGTAAGTCAATCCAGAGAAGTCAAACTGTGTCATCTTTACGCCAAGTCGGATGACTTCTGCTGATACTGCATCTTCTCTATTTCCGGAATTGGCAGGAAATGTTCTGACTCCCACAGACAATGTCAAATTCCTAGGAGTAATCCTTGATGCAAACCTCACCTATAAAAAACAAATCCAAGCTCAATGTTCCAAAGCCCTGAGAGCGTTCTGGGGAATGAAAATTGATCTATGCAAAACGCACAATAAGCAAATAATCAAGAAATACCTCGCAACTTACTTCTGTAGTGTGCTCTCCTATGCCGTGGAAGTTTGGTCGGCGGCACCACCCACTAGCTTCAGGAAACTATGGGGCCTCGAATTCTAGGTGCTGAAGTGGGCCAACTTGTGGTCGTATCAGATCTGCACAACATCTAAATCTACTCTCTGCTGCAACCTGCAATATACGCCCATGGTTCACAGAGCCCATGTGCTAAAAATAAAGTCATTCCTTCATCTGTGCTCAGCTAAGCAGGATCACATCAACATCTGGAACACGGTTGGTTGGCATTTGCCAGGCAGACATCTCCGTAGTACCCCCTCCTTGTGCTCAAGGCTCCAGCGGTTACAGAATTTCAAGAGACACTTCCCTAATGTGACTCTGGACACTCTGAACTCGCTCAACATCGACATCGATCTGTGGCCTATAGACAAGGCATATCGCGATGGCATCTTGTCGTATCTTGCCTGTTTGTAAAGGACATTTATGTAAGTGCCGATCATAGTTAGCCGATGTCATTTCATGTCCTGCTCAACTTGTAGTTCTTTTTCTCTGCAATTACTACTTCATTTTTACATTTTGATTATCATCTTAGTTTTTATCTATTAATTATTATTTAGTTATTATTATTATTATTTTATTTTTTTTTCTATTATAAAACAAAATCACTTGTATAAACAACGAATTGTAAGATTCCTCTGGCTTTCTGTGTAAGGAATCACTATTGTATCCAATTTATGTTAATAAAGAATCTTATTATTATTACAAAAAAAATAATAATAAAATAAAAATCATATAGTCATAAAAGCTTCTCACAAAGAAAAGCAGAACACACATTTTTGTCTATGTAAGTTTGTTGAATGGAAATGAGCTTATTTTAAAGTTAGCAGCAGAATGCAAATTCATTTTCCTTTTCAGTTAGTAATCAGCTTATTTTACAAATTAGTAGCAAATGCAAATCGATACTTATCATAAAAATAAGGAATCACAAACACTGTTAAAATTTACAAAAAGCATGATTTATTTAAAAGCAACAATCATACAAACTAAGTAGATAGAATGAAAGTTCATAAAAGAGCTACTCACATGAGTTGGTAGAACACAACGTTTGTCCTTTTCACTTAGTTGGAGGATGTAGACTGTATTTGAGATTATACTCAGACACCAGTTCACAATTCAAGTGCAATCACAGCCTGGAAAAATCCCTATTCGAGTTGAACATTGAATTTTCACCCTCCATCTTACACTTTGCTCAAAAGTTCTCACATAATTAACAGAACACACATTTTTATTCTTTTTCACTTAGTTGAAGGGGAAATGAACTGTACTGTTCCTAGTTTTTTGGCCATAGCTACGCACGAATATCATGTTGCGATAATTCCCTCAGTACTTCAAGGAATTCTGTAGTTGTTCTCCAGCAACCAGCAGTTTTGTCTTTGGATATTAAAAGGTAATTCTTCCCAAGGACAAACGGGCTGAATTACTGCAAAACACACAACAAAATTATTCCCCACGGCAATTTCTTTAATTTTAAAAGCACTCTTTTGATTCAAACTAAGTTCTTAACGAGCACTCATTTTATTGCCTTACAAAAACAAGCATGAGCACGTCTGTCAGTTTGCACAGCACACCAATGAATCATTTTTACCCCGGCAGTATATGTCTGATGTCACTGGATCAATATTATTTTGATAGCTGTGGAGGAAGTATCCATCTCACCTCACAGTGAGAGAAGTCACATCCTGTGTATGTGTGTGAGGAAAGGTGGCACTGTCCCACCTCGATGCACTTACTCTGCAGATGCTTCAGAAAAAAAAAAATCCAATGTTTGACCATTAAACATTGGATTTTTAACTTGGACGTAATTACGGTGAATATTTTTAAGAGTTAATTATGGGAGCAGTGCATTCTGGGGCATACTTAATTGAATAGTTTGAAAGTTAATTATGGAGGTAGTGCATTATGGGACATGGAGCTGTATTAAGGATGAAATTATGGTGTATACTTTAAAAGTTAATTAAGTATTTTGGGGCATAGAGCTGTATTTGGGATGACAAAACACTACATTAAGGGGAATTACCAGAGGGCAATGCATTTTAGGACAGAGCTGTATTAGGGATGAAATTACGGTGTATACATGTGTTTTTTAGAGAGAGAGAGAGAGAGATTATCTTTATTACCCTTCACGGCCATAAAGCCAAGGGCTTACAGTTTCCCAAACTTCCGGGAAAATTGAACAATTATTTACAAAAAGGTAATTTTACAAAGAAAACATATTATAATACAAAGGAGAGAACCTCTTACGAGAGTTAAATCTGATTGAGCTGGCTTAACATCGAGATAAGAGCACCAGCTCAATCAGACAGGAACAGATGCAAGGTATACATCAGTCGTTGCTGATTAGTCCTACTCGTCATAATTTTTTTCCGGTAAGTCCGGTCAGCAGCGAATTTGTTCAGGTCGGCGTCAAGTGCCTGGGTTTGCTTGAGCATCTGCTGAGGAAGGAACCTGTCCGACAGATGGAGTCGTGCTGAATGCGAGTAGAGCTCGGGATTGGCCCTAAGGGCAGCAGGGGGGGGGGATCCTCCAGCCACAGGTATCCCAGAATGAAGGTGTTGCCATTATGCCTGTTATCATCTTGACTGTTGCTAGAGGCGTTGGTCGTCGACTAAGGTGGGAAGCCGTGGAATTCCGAGAGAGTTGGCAAGCTGCGTGGTACGAATCAGAGCTGGAAGGTTGTGCTTCCTGTTGGCCCACTTTAGGAGCCAGAATTCTGTGGCAAATTCTGTGTTTTTTCTTGCGAAGACCTATAGAAAGGAATATCCAGTGTAGAAATTGCATGTCTACCCCCACACACAATTGTTCCGCCCTATCCCCTTCAGTTTATACTTATTTCGTCTTATGTAAATGTAACGCATTTGTAACGAACGTTGACACTAAACTCCTCTATTGAAACTTAACCATTGGATTTTCAAAACGCACTCAACAAAGTAGGCACGAAAACTAACAAACAGAGAATTATTGTGTTTCTGTGCACAAAGACTAGAAATCAAAAACTAAAACCATTGTGCATCAGTAAAAGTTGAAGTCCCTTTTAAATATGTCAGTGGGAAAGCTGTAGCTGAGATTTATAAAAATAGCTCTGAACGTAGAATTTTTCATAAAAAAAAAAAAAAAAATTAAAGTGTAAGTTTTAAGTCAAAAATTAAAATGAACTTGTCTCATCAACAGCTAATTAAAGTTATTTTATCAACAGCAGTTATCCTTAAATAATGATTTCCAAATGCTGTTAAATGTTACCAAAAAATATTAAAAGTAGAAAAACAATACCACTTAATTTAAAGACAAGGACCAGTACTATCGTCTCGAGACATAAGAATCAAGTCCAGATATCATGTATTGATGGGCACTGTGGATGACAAGGAGACTGAAAAACCAGTGTCAATCAATAGTTGGGATCTTAAACACATCTGAATCTGATCTACTGATGCCAACGGCATTTACGGATACATGCTAGCCACTCACTGGGTGATGGTGAGGAAACAAATTTTTGCTGGATGCACAATTCAGCATGCACATGGATGGAGGGACTGTTGCATGCAGCGATGGAGGGGAGGTTGCTAAAATCAGAAATACACTCTGCAAGAGTTGAAATCACAAGTTGAGGAATTCTTGTCATCTTGATAGATGTGGGGTGATGGGGAAAAATTGGGAATGACAAAATCACGACTTAGTACAGAGCTATCTGTTAAAGACAATGTTTGTGACGTAAGACAGATATTTTCCAAGACTGACAGCAGTATGCATCAGAGGATGAAGTTCTTTTCAAAGTCAGTGTGTAGAACTGTTTTTGGTGTCTCAGACTAGATTTGTGCCATCAAGTCAAATATATTAAGAACTCAGCCTAAGAATGATTTGCAGTCCCCAGAATTTTGCTTCTGGTTTTCTGTTTTTCTTTTTTTTTTTAGAAGCATTAGCAACTAAGGCTATATTGCTCTGGGGATATGCGGTGGTCATTCCCCCGACCTTTCCACATCCTCCGTATTTGGTGGTCACGGGCTCGAACTCCGGTCTAATCAAGAAGCGTGTGCTACATACTGCTGCTCCTGACTACCTGGCTACAGAGGCACCATCCAGAATTTTGCCTTCTATCTCTCGACTCCATAGCAAAAATACACATACGAGAAGTCTTTTTATCTGCAGAGTTAAACTGAACCTGCAGATTCACCTTGTCCACATGAGCGTTCTAGAAAAGCATCTGTTTGTTTATCCAATTAATAGGGTTAACGTTACTTATTTTTCCATTCCCAGAGGGAAGAGCGATTCTACCCGAGACTATTTATTTGGGTCAGATCCCTGCATGTCTGCTCGTGGATATTGTGTCCAGTGAAAACTTTAAAGGCTTCTTTAAAACAATCCGTTTAATTTTTCTCACTACAACTTGTTGCTTGCTTCTAACTGCTGACAGTGTTCAGTATCCTTCCATCCCACTTAAGCCTGATCAAATAAACAAGTGAAACCTCAATGCAGGGAATAACATTTCATACTTAGATTACACAGAAGGCAACATGCTTTATGCATTCGATTTAGCTTCGGATCAGCAAGCATATGAATTCTACACATCTCGGAAGTGTTCTTATTGAAATGAAATTTGCATCACCTCTTCCCAAGAACATAACTGTGATATTATATTCTGAATTCGAAAAACATTCTTTCTGTGACTAAAGACAGATCTGTGTGCACCTGTGATGAATTTCCATCAAGAATACATCAAAAGCCAGCCCTGCTCACTGCGAACACATAGATGGATACTTCTCCACAACTATCAAAGTAATATCAACGAAGTGATATCAGGTGTATACTTCCAGGGTAAAAATGATTCACTGGTGTGCTATGTAAACCGACAGACGTGCTTGTTTTTGTAAGGCGATAAAATGAGCGCTTATGTTCAACTTAGTTTGAATCAAAAGAGTAAATTTAAAATTAAAAAAATTGCCGTATAATTTTGGTGTGCTTTGCAGTAATTCAGCCCATTTGTCCCTGTGAAGAATTACCTTTAATATCCAAAGACAAAACTGCTGATTGCGGGAGAACAACTACAGAATTGCTTGGAGTACTGGGCGAATTATCGCAACATGATATTCATGCATAGTTGTGGCCAAAAATGTAGGAACAGTACAGTTGAATTCCCCTTCAGCTAAGTGAAAAAGTGCAAGATGGATGGTGAAAATTCAACGTTCAACTCGAATAGGGATTTTTTCCAAGCCGTGGTTGCACTTGAATCGTGAACTAGTGTCTGAATGTAATCTCAAATGCAGTCCACATCCTTCAACTAAGTGAAAAGAACAAAATGTGTGTCCTACCAACTCATGTGAGTAGCTGTTGTGACAATATGAACTTGCATTCTATCTGCTTAGTTTGTATGATTGCTGCTTTTCAATAAATTATGCTTTTTGTAAATTTTAACAGTGCTTGTCATTCCTTATTCTTAGGATAAGTACTAATTTGCATTCTGCTACTAACTTGAAAATAAGCTGCTTTCCATTCAAAAAAATGAAAACAACAAAATGTGTGTTCTTCGTTCTGCTTTCCGATGTGAGTAGCTCTGGTGACAATATGAATTTGCATTTCTGCTGCTAACTTGCAAATAATTTTGTTAACAAAAATTATGCTTTTGTAAATTTTATCAGTGTCTGTGGTTCGTTATTTTTTAGGATAAGTACTATTGATAAAACAGCTTAAAATTAACTGTTGATAAACTTAAAATTACACTTGGTAAAATTCTCATTTTAAGTAGTTTCATGTTGCTAATTAGATATAAACTTATTAAACAAATTATCCGTGCTAAACAACTAAAAACAAGCTTAAACGGCAAAATTAAAATCTCAAGATAAAAGCATTGAAATTTTCACAAGTCAGGTTACACTTAATTCGAACACTTTGAATTTTTTTTTCAGACGCTTTCAAATACTACCAACAGATGGAGCACCCAATATGTATTTGAAATGTTTTTTTGTGAAAATTCTAAGTTTAATGAGTACAAAGTCAGATTTTGTTGAGAAAGTTAAACATTCAATGGAGTCCTTTTCTGAAGCATCTCTGCATACTGCAGAGATAAAAGAATACCACAAACCGTGCCTCAAATGGGGCCTTAAATGCAACAAGGACTAATTCGCCTTCAATGTAAATACTTTATATGATTGCTTTTCGAAAATTATGCTTTTGTAAATTTTATCAGTGTCTGTGTTTCCTTATTTTAGGGATAAGTACTGTTAAAAAAATAAACTTTAAAATTAACTGCTAAAGAGGTTAATTGTTGACAAAAAAAAAAAAATAAATAAACTTTAACATTGGAAATTTTAAACTTTACATAGTTTCATGTTGTTGATTAAATATAAACTCAAATTATTCTAGAGCTAATCAACTAAACACAAACTTAAATGGCAAAATTACAATCTTAAGGAAAAAACGTTCAAATTTGCACAAGTCAGTTTACACTGACCATTGAGAATAATATCAAATTAATGGTTCTTATCAAGTTAATTTTTCAGAAACTTTCAAATACTACCAACAGATGGAGCCACCAATATGCACTTTGTTTTGTGAAAATTCTAAGTTAATGAGTACAAAGATTTTTTCTTGAGAAAGTTAAACATTCAATGGAGTCCTTTTGTGAAGTGTCTGCCCACCATGGCACCGAAAACCAGTATCAACTTTTAAAATATTCTAGTTCGCTAGGACCACACAAATTAAGTATGCTTCAAAACTTTGTCCCAGAATGCATTGCCCAAAAATTTCATCCCTAATAAAGCTCTATCTCCCAGAGTGCAATGCTCCCACAATTACCTTGCTAAAACATAAGTATCGCCAGAATGCATTGCCACATCACCCTAATTATGCCTCCAGAATTTACTGCCACTTATTTAACTTTCAAAATATTCACAATAATTACAAGTCCCACTTTTGATGTCACAGCTGCTACATTCAAAAGCAACATCTAACCTGAAACTACTGGGGGTATGCATGCTATGAGGATACGTCTCCAGCAAGCTAGCCCATTGCCCCAAGGTCAAGATCACCTCAAGGTAAAAATAAAATTGAGAAAATACTACTAACACCACTGAGAAAAAATAAACATACGGCACCTGGTGGAATAGAAAATAAACACACCAAGAGTAAGCAGCGCCCCTAGTGGCAGAAAATAAAAAAATTGCTTACCACTATCTTATCCTCCATTATGACAGTTCATATACTCACCCGATACTACTATTCTGAATGACCAAAGGGATACCCACAGATCACAGGGTGAAACGCTTACCATCTACATTGGACGTTAAACTTGATTTTTATAAATCACATGAGATTGGAGATTACTTTTAGGAAACATTCTGGTATATACAAAGACTTTAGGTGCATGCAGATTTTCAGCTTATCATATTTGCTTAAAAACACAACTTTTAAATAAAGCCAAAATTAGACCACTCTATGGTGGCCGCCAGATTAAAACTTTTACATTAGCTATGAACATCATCGGAAAACTCATTATTCCCACATTCAACATTTTAAGACCAATACAAAGCTTTTGGTACACATTTATGGTTCTTTATTTCAGAAGAGAATTTTTTTCTTGTTCTGGGCTGATTTTTTAATTTTTTTTATTACACATTACTAATCGGCCAATCAGATCCAAAAACAAAGCAATATTAACACCACGTGACATTCCAAACAGCAAAGTTCATAACCCATCATGGCCATGCCATCTATGTCCCGCATGTTCTGGAGATCACGACCGTTCCCTGGAACATATGGTGAGAAGAGGGGGAAAGCAGTGGGTGGAGTCGCCTCCTGTCAATCACTGACAGTTTGGAGGGTGTATCCTCTGAATTTTAGCCCAATCTTTTAACAGACTGAGTTGTTCCATTGTTCAGAATTGATTTAAAAAAAAAAAAAACAATCCTGCTTAAAACTCATTAAATACCAAAATTACAAACATGATTCTTTATACTCCATTCAACCCTTATGGCTGCAGTTGGCTTTGCACTTAAGCTTTGTTCTGGTTCTAAGTTGTTCTTAAATATCATTCACAAGGTATTTGAGCAGATTCAACTTTTGGGATGGAAAATGGCATGTCCATTGCTTTATTCTCCTCAAGCCAGTTGTATTGGATATGTTTTTTGACATGGAATATTGTCATGCTCATACAATTCTTTTTCAAACTGACACAATGTGGGTAAGGCTGAACCGTTCTACCTAACATTCATTTCATCCAAATATTAAAATACATAGCTGCAATCGTGGTTTTAATCATATCAGTTATTAGCACGCTGAATTGTAAAGATATAAAACGTGTCCATCACACTACACTACAAAATGTTACTGTAACATTATCTTAGTGGAATTGCCCTCTAGCACATGTCATGCCCAGAGCATCCATCTGATGCCTTTCCAGGAACAATAAAGATACAGGAATTTCTCCAACAAGAACAAGAGCTGTTTATCCTATTGTACATGGGAATGGTTAGGCCACATTGAGTACTGCATATAGGTTGTTCTCTGGGTAGCGCAATGATTATAATCATCATCCTCCAATATCAAGTAAAAGATGCTGTAGTGTGAATACCATCAATGACATTTTTTTATGGGCTTTCTCGTATCTGAGTAAGTTGGTCTCAAGTGAGGGTTGCAGTTTTTTTTTTACCTCACAGAAGTGTTTTTCATCGAGCAAACTGACTGAAGAATACCCACAGTTACAGACACAATACAATGCCTCACAGTCATAGTTGATTAACAATGTATACAAGTTGGGAAGTCTCACTTTAAGATGTGAATCTGCTGAAATAAGTCCAGAGATGAGCAACAAGATTAGTCTGTGGCACAAAAGGATCCTCTTACCACAAGAAACTTGATTTCTGTGAATTGCAACATCTTGAAACCAGGCACCTGGGAGAAGACCTGACTGAAGTGCTTATGACTTGAAATGGGTTGAGTAAACTAAATGCTGAGTAAACTAAATGGCATCCTTACTCTTTCTTGGATGACATGCACAAAGGAACAGAAACTGAATTTGGAAATGTGTGATTGCAGGATAGCTGTATAGTACTTAATTTTCTGTGCACCTAGCCAACTAGGGAGGAATTATTAGTATAAACATCCACGTGTTACAGAAGTAGGTTGTCTGAATAAATTTAAAGGATTAAACAATTTAATAGAATGGAGGCAAATGAAGTGGGTACTATTTTTTATTTTGTTTTTCTGATGCTGAATAAGGTTGCTTCCTTGCATCATTTTGATGCTGCTAATTATATAGCATAATTAATGTGATTCACAGCACATGTTGAGCCACAGCTGCAATGTTCAATTCTTGCATTTTTATCAGAATAGGTAGTTATGTGTAGTGTTGGAAAGCAACTCGACTGATGGGCAACTCATTCTGAGTTTTATGCTGTTATTCTAGTTCTGTCAACTTTCATTTGAGTTAACTGTCTTTTCGACTCTTCCCATCTGCTTAAATACTTGGCTTCAGATGCATTCTTCCATTACTTTGTCTTCCACTGGCATAGTGTCAGTATTACCAAAGTATGCAAGGGAAAAAAATTCCTTTTATTCCCCTCTAATAATTTCTCTAATTCTTCTTTAAATTTATTCAAACTGCCCACTTCCAAAATGCAAGCTTATTCCAACATTCAATCACTCTCCGACTGAACACATTTTTGTATATTTATCCTATCTTTTTGAACTAAATGACCTATCCTCTTTCAATTTAAATATATGTTCTCTTGTGCATGCTGTCTGGGAAAGAATAAAGATACCATGGTATTTAGTCTACTCAATCCATTTAAAGCTTAAACACTTTTGTCAGGTCTTTTGAAAGGTGCCTAGTTTCCAAGCACTCCAATTTACAGAACTGAAGCATTTGTGTCCTTGACAAACCTTATTACTCTTTTCTGTACCTGTTTCACATTCTTCTTAAAAGGAGTCTTTCAGAGCTAACTGGCTTTGTACTGGCTGACAAAATTCCTATACAACACCAACAGAAACCATGCACTATCTCTAGCAGTCTGTCTGCACTGCTAGTGATAGCTCATGGTCTGTGCAATTACCCTCAGATCTTTCATTCTCTACCTTTGAGTGTGGTATTATCCAAATATTATGGGGCTCACAACTGGTGAGTATAGGCTTGGCACACCCAGGGTCCTGAGCTGGATATCATCATTCTTCTCTTTCTTGGTGATTCCCTTCTACTCCTGACTCCTTTCTCTCTCTCTCTCTCTCTCTCTCTCTTGGGGTAATTCAGAATTTTTTTTTGGCTGGTGCAGCACAAGCCTGAGGCTTCCTTGCACTATATGGCTAATAATAATATTCTGCATTTACTGCTTCTTATATACATACAATGCATTTATGATTATTCAATTTTGTCACTTCTCTGCCTATCTGCCTAATTTTTCTAGACCTTGTTGCAATAGCACACCTTTATTCCTGTCATCAACCATCCTACAAACCTTTGCATCAACTACAAACTTAAAAAATATGCTTAATACACATTCATCAATATTACAAAATATTTAAAACAGTTAAGAACCCAATGCTGAATTCTAAGGAGCCTACTACTAAGTCTAGTAGAAGCAGGGCCCATTAATAATCACCCTGTCTTCTGCCACTCAACCATCCCTTTATTTGCAGCAATAACTTGCCCTTACTGTTCTAATTAGTACACAACTTTCATGTGGAAAAGTGTTGGCAAGAGCTTTGCTGAAATTAAATGTCTGTTTTTTACACATCCAGTTCCTTTACAACTGCATGATAGTAACTAATCAATTTGGTCTCAGTTCTATTCAGCTGAACTCTTAAGTACATTCAAGTTAAAGTGTGCAAATTTTGTTGGGAGCAAATGTCTACCTGGAGTGATTTAAAGAAGCCACAAACAGATATTTAAAAGTTGTAGTGACATTTATGGCTCCTTTCAAAGATGCAGTTATTTTTCTTTCATGGCAACCAATAACACAAATTATCAGAATCATTCAAGAGAAAGTTGCTCCCTTATTCATATTTTGGAGTTCGCTTCGCATTTGTTTTCCAGTACTTCTATATTAAAATGCTTGTTTGCAGCATTTGTCATATTTAAAAAACAAGCCTTATCTCCAAGGGCAATAGCAGAATAGGTGAAATAGCCTGAGTAGTAGTAGTAGTTATAGGATTCCTTCAAACAGAGCATTCAGGAAACTATGCTGGTTAGAAAGTTGAATAAAATGAAGTCTGCCATCTTCTAACAACCAGATTTATCTACACGAATTCCCTATTAACAAATTTGTAGATAGTCATATGAAAGCACATAAAAGGTGTTGTTAATTATATGCTTTATTTCACCCTTTGGATAATATTCTTGCATTTTTAAGACTCAAAAGGTTATATAGAGAGAGAGAGGAAGGATCGGAATTATCCCACCTGAAGAAATGTGGTATCAGATTAAATATGATTACCAATGTGCTTAATCACTAACAACTAAATAGGAAGGAAACAGATCTACTAAATACAAGTTGGCCATTTAAAAAAGTTTTTATTTATTTTTTTTCAAACATTTCAGAAATTTAAGAACAGCAAAGCACAGTTAATGCTCAAAATACAGGTGCTTATTTATTACATCATTGTTCAAATAAATTCTTTCCATTATTCTGATAATGAAGACTAGGATACCATAAAGCTAAAGAGCTTTTCGTAACATACTTGGTCATGGAGGGCTACAGTATTGCAAGTGCATTTATGTGCGTTGTGTATGTATACATACATCTACTCTATTCCACCTACTTACTGACTGGTGGATAGGTAGAATATTTTTCATATAAAATCAGTTAGAATGGAAGAATCAAAACAGAATTTCAAAGCAACTTACATAAGTAAAAAAAAAAAAAAAATAAAAATAGTTTGAATATGCAAGTCAATTCCTAGAAACACAAGGCACATTAACAAAATTATTTAACTGCTAGTAATTCTGAAACAATAAGGAAATTTGCTGCTTTAACTAACATATTCAGAAAATTTATTGCATTGCACTGAATCCTTTATTTTGATGAGTTTTAATAGAAATGAATAAATGTTATAATCAGAAAAGTAAGGAGACATAAGATGGTCACTGCTGCATTTTAGATTGCACAGTTTACAGTACAAGTATAACATATCCTAAAGAACTAATTTTTCAAAGAAAAAAAATAAATAAAAATAACTGTATCTCTTTAATACTCATGTATAAAAATCTGGAGTATTAGTTCCTTTGGATATGTTGCACTCAACAAATTTCAAGCGTGATTAAGAATAAAAAAAAATAAATTGTGGCACACTAATTTAGGCTTGTCTTATGAAAATAAGGTAATGCCTATCAGCACACTATTTCTAAACCAGATATTAATTTGGAATATTAGATAACGTTTTTCTAATGAAATTTTAAAAAAATGTGAGATCCATAAAAAGGCATGAGAGATTCAACAGATTACTGTAAATAAATATGATTCTGAGATTGCTGAAATAATTCTTAGAGAAGTGTTCATTCTTTCTGAGTATGCAAACAAAATATAATGGAGAGGAGAAATTGTGTTGTTTGATTTTTTATGGAATGACAGCATCAAAATTTGATACAGATTTTAAAGGTATCATAAGACTGTAATTTAAACTGTAATTATCATAAGACTGTAATTTAAAAACAAATAAAAACAATGTCAGTTATAATGAACAATGGCTATCATGGATATTACCAATTCAATTTACCTCATCTACCCATAATACAACTTGAATATGTCACATGGTGGACCAAAAGAAACAATGATTAATAATAACTTATAAACAGAACATTTATAACGTAAACATGGATGTTTACTATATGCATTTTTAAGTTCCAGGAAATAACAGCTATATTCAAGTAAGAAATGTCTGGAACTGCTCCTTCCAGCCTACATACTTTTGTAATTTCTGATTTTTATTTCTTATTAGCCTTTCAATGCTAAAAATATAACAAAAATTATATTTTATCATAAGTAAAGCTTTTGGACACTATGCAGTTATCTGAATAAGCATTGCATAAAATGATGTAACCAATTTATCATGGTTATTAAGGGTTAATTAAATTTAATTAATTTAATTTGTTTTAGACCTGATGTAACAATTGTTAAAACATTTCATTCTACACTGTTGCATCACAATTCATAAATGAAAAAAAATTAAGATATGTTCAAATTTCAGAAGAGAGAAATATGAATATACAACTCAATTTATATTTTTCCAATGAAGCTATCAATCATTTCCTTTTATTTGTATTTCTGAACCAACATGTTGACAAGTCTTAATGGGTTTACACCTTATAGAATATAACTTGTGTAACAATTTCATATAATTGGAAAATGTAAATAATCTGTATAATTTTCAGAATAAGCAAAATTATTATTACAAGGCTAATGAATATGGCAGAAAAGATCTGTAAATGGTTTAGGAAGTGTTTCATTATATTTTCAGTGAATAATTAATAATATGCAAAACATCTTTTAAATACTATCAATAGCTAGTTCACATCAACAGTCAGATTGGCTTGACTTCGTATGAGTATTGGAACCACTGATGAGAATTAACTAGTCTTATAAAGTAATAACGATGCAGCCATGCACATTATTGCATATCAGCTGAAAGCTAACACTTTAATAAAAAATTAAATATTTCATCTCCATAATAGAATTCCAAATAAATATGAATGAAACTACAAGTTACTTTAATTGAATAGCTTTACTAATCCAGGATAGCACCTGCTCATACCAAATGAATACAATGTTTTTGTTAGATATGTCACGTTTATAATATATGCATATCTAACATGAAGCAAATAGTTCAAGAAATGCATCTTTCTATCAACAATAAACTTCAATGACAACTGATTTCTGTTTTTTTAAATATAGCAATTCTGAAGATGCAGCATTTCTAATTCTTACTAAGTTGGTGTATTTAACAGCAATAAAACTATTATATCAGTAAATAAAAATTCCACCTTTTCAAAACAAGTGTTTCCATTTTCTTTCACATTTCTCAAGAGCTGATCCTTAGATCCTGAAGAATGATGGAAACTTTAGTATTAATAGTAGTGCTAGAGCACTACAATTCTGAATTTTTCTTGACCACACTGCAGGCTGCATACATAATTTTTGTAATTGATAGTTTAATATATGATATTAACAGCAAAAATGTAGTAACAAATGTTGTGAAATGAGATCTGAAAAAGAAAATATTCAGCTTTCAAAACTTAAACACCTCTCTCTCTCTCTCTCTCTCTAGGTGTTTTAGTTCCCATTCATAGGCCTTTAAATTGTTAACTGTATGTAGAGGAGTTTAAGAGATTTCCAATAAAAATTTCATTTTGAAAATATATAATTTATGAATTATTTAAGGATAAAACAAGTATTAAGCATGTAATCAGACCAATGTAAAGAAAACAAGTGCAGGAATTATGCACAGCATTGCATTTTGGTTAACCGTATAACTTGTTTTGATCTTGTCATGAATGTGCCCAGGTAACATTGCCTTGCATACATAATACATTCATATAATAATTACACAACAGTCCAAAATGTAACGTGGAATACATCTCCTTGAATGTGAGGCCAAAATAAATGCTTCTCAATGTCATCAGTAAAACATTATATACAAAAAACTCTGTAAATATCTCTATAAAATGACTTAAAATAGTCTTTGGTCTTAAAAAAAGGCACCTTTGATATTTCAGCATAATAAAAATTGTACAAAAAATATACATCAATAAGTTTTGGCACAAGACTCTTTGGATTTACTTTAGTGCTTCCCTAACACTAAAGTTCACACTTAGCTGGACTTAATCCTTTCTTTTTCACTACTGGGCAGAAAGACAGTCACTGTCAGGAGTATATGCCATCTTTGGTCGCTGTTGCCTATTTATATTATGCATTAACAAAGCTAGCTGTCCAGAAATTTCTGTGGCTATGTTATCTAGATAATTTATGATTTCATTCATCTTTCTCTTTCTGTAATCAGAATCATCTAAAATCCAATTATACTGGGTCACTCCAGCACTAGCTTGAATATCTTCACTTAGGAGTTGATGCATGCCAATACCAGCCTCCCTAAATATCGAAAATACATTTTGTAAATACTGCTCCTATATACTTTTAACTATACTGAAAATAAACTAACTACAATACCAAATTTTATTTTTCATATGAATTACAAGAAAAAATCGACTCTAGGAATATTGTTATAGCAACCACAATTTAAAGAAATGGGACAGACAAAAAATGTTGTACTTATGCAGATTCACAAAGATCACTTTCTCATTTTTGGTGCTAAAATTTCAGGATGTCTTAGAATTGTTACCAAAAAAATAAAAAATAATAAAAAAATTTAGCATTAGTAGAAGCACATGATGCAAGAAAGCAAGCTTATATAGCATCAACCAAGAAAAAAAAAAAAAAGATAAGCTTTTTCTCTTATAAATCCTTTAGGGTTTGCCATTCATAGAAGAAAATACACAAATCACACATTTGTGCTGATCTCATTTTTGAACATAACCCTGAAGCTCACTTCAATTCATTAACCAGCTAAGCTTTAAGTACAACAGCATAGCACATCTATCAACTTCTGACTTTCAAAAAGCTGGAGATCAAGCAATTGTAAACAGGAGGAAAATAGGAGATTTTTAGGGCAAACCAAGCAAAAAAAAGTTTTTTTTTTTACTTTTTTTAAAGTAAAAAAAAAAATTTTTTTAAAGCCAGACTGCGCCAGAAATTAAATTTGATATATATACATTTTATACAGGGTGTCTCAAAAATATTAGTACAAACATTTAGGGGAGGTAGGTAACATATAAAGGAATGTGAATTGCATAGGAACCCATAAACGGAAACATCACCGTAAGTTGGTACCGGCACTGTTCATCAGTTCGCGAGAATTTTCTGGTTTACTCATTCAAGTTCGCGGAAAATTTCTGGTTTATTCATTCAAGCAGTAGTCGCCGCATCGATATACGAACTGTGAGCTGGCAGACACACACCTAGTGTATGGATTAGCAGAGGGCAATGGACGAGCCGGTCAATGAATTTACGGAGAATGCTTTCCAGACAGACATGTACCGGACCACCGTTTGTTTGTGCGTGTGCATCAAAATTTGTGCGAATATGGGTCATTTAGAGGTAACAGGAGTAGTGCAGGCAGACCACGTTCAACATGAACTCCCACCATGGAAGAAAGTGTGTTGAATGCCGTCAAGAATAATCCTACTACCAGTACACGTGCCATTGCCTCTGCCTTAGGAGTGTCTCGTTGCAGTGTACAGCGTGTCTGGTACAACGATTCCTTACACCCCTTTCATCTCCAAAGGGTTCAGTTACTGCTCCCCCAAGATCATCTTGCACGTGTGGCTTTTGCGCAGTGGTTTCTCCAAGAAAGTGTTCAAGACTTGAATTTTCCAGCCTATGTTTTGTTCACGGATGAGGCTTATTTCACTCGGGAAGGCTTATTCAATCAGCACAATGCTCATGTGTGGGCTCATGACAACCCATGGTGTGCGCCCCATGTGTCACAACATCACTTCGCAATAAATGTGTGGGCAGGTATGGTTGGTGACTGCTTAGTCGGCCCATACTTGTTACCATCCCGCACAAACTCCGCTAAATATCGGATCTTTCTTGAATAAGTTCTACCAGGGTTACTTGACGACATTCCAGCAAATGTGAGAACTCCGCTAAATATCGGATCTTTCTTGAATAAGTTCTACCAGGGTTACTTGACGACATTCCAGCAAATGTGAGATGCAACATTTGGTTTCAACATGACGGGGTGCCTGCCCATTATGGAAGGTGTGTTTGTGACCATTTGAACAGGCGTTTTGGGCGTCGATGGATTGGCCGTGGTGGACCCTCAGGTGAGCCTGGCCCCCAAGCTCACCTGATTTATCGAGCCTTGATTTCTTTGTGTGGGGGGGCCCTCAAATCTATCGTGTATGAATTGCCTGTGGAGATGGAAATGGATCTCGTGGCAAGACTCGTCTGGGCTGCTGTTACTGTCAAAGAAACTCCAGGTGTGTTCGACCGTGTCCGCCAATCCATGCTGCATTGGTTGTTGATATGGAGGTTTGATGGCGCATAAGCTACTTTGGCTATAATGCGCCTATTCATTTATAATAAAAAGAAATGATAAAGTTTCATAAATTCAGAATTGATTAAAAAGTCCAGTTTGCTTTAAGAAGTTGAAAAATTCGGAAATATCTGCATCATCTCCAATGAGATTCTCTAAAGTTATTGGTCTACGAAGATTAACCAGTGATAGTAGGGTTGAAGTTCTGTCTTGTTCATAGTAAGGGCAGTCAATCAGAATGTGTTTAATACTCAGATTTATATTACAAAGTGGACACTGTGGCGGGTCATTCCCTGTGAGTAAATACAGGTGGGTCAGGTAAGTATGTCCTATTCTTACCCTTGAAAGGACTACCTCTTCTCGTCTTGATGTGCGGACACTGGAGCGCCAAATTTTTGGATCATGTTTAAATTGAAATAGTTTATTATTAATTTGAGAGTGCCATATTGCTGTCCATTTTGACAGGCATGCAGCCTGAATGGTTAATGCATAGTCTGATGGCGGAACAGGAATATCAGTTAAGTCGAAGCTAGTTGGATTTTTTGCAGCTTTATCAGCCAGTTCATTGCCCAAAATGCCAGAATGAGCTGGAATCCAGCAGAAGGTGACCAGTTGATGGCGTCCTTCAATTTTCAGTAATATGCTTTTTATTTCGTGTAGAACAGGGTGTACTTTATTTAAGGAATTACATAAAGCCAAGATTGAGCTGAGTGAATCAGTGTAAATAACATATTTTAAAGCACAGTCAGAAGAGAGATTCTGTAAAGCTAGTTTGATAGCATATAATTCAGCTGAGAAGATACTGAATTCAGATGGCAAGGATGCTGAAATAACGGTATTGGGAAACACTGCAGCTGCTCCAACGTTTGAATTAGATTTAGAGCCGTCTGTATAAATTGGAGAGAAGTCAAAGTATCTTTCAATGTGAGCTTCGTGAAGTTGTTTGATATTTGATGTTTGTAAAATGTTCTTACCCCATTGAGAGAGGTAGGTGTCACAGGTCGGTAAAGGTGGTGGAAACCATGGTGGTTGAGGACAAGTTGTTGTCTGTTGTACAGAAAGGATGGAAACATTCCAAATTTGCATCAGTTCAAGAAGGCGAAGACCAGCTGGCTTTACTACGCTTGGTTTATTTCTGAAAAGGTTTTCTAATGGTGGATTGAACAGGTATGACTGAGTCGGATGCATGGCACAGCTTTGTATCTTGACAGCATAGTTCAATAACAGTGTTTTCCTACGTAAAGTTAGTGGCGGTTCATGGGCATCAATGTAGAGACTATGTGCTGGTGATGTTCTGAAAGCACCGAGTGAAAGTCTCAAGGCACTGTGTTGAATTGGATCAAGCCAACGCAATGCACTCAATCTGGCTGAATCATAGATGGGAGCTCCATAATCAAGACGGGATCTGATTAACGCCCGGTATAGCCGAAGCAGAGATGTACGATCTGCGCCCCATGTTTGGGAGGATAAAGCTCTGAGTAGATTTAACTTTTTTAGACAGGAAGTACGTACATTTTTAATGTGGTCTATAAAATTTAATTTATTATCAAATGTTAATCCTAGAAATCTGATGCTATTAGTGACCGGGATGGAGACATTATAAATTTGAAGTTCAGGATCCAGATGAAGTTTGCGCTGTCTACAAAAATGGATGGCAACTGTTTTCTGCTGCGAGAGTCGATATCCGTTGAGGCTGGCCCACTGTTGAATTTTATTAAGTGATATCTGGAGTTGCCGTTCAATAGACCTCATATTTTGGGAATGGCAGGAGATGGAAAGATCATCTGCATAAAGGTAGGTCTCAACTGTATTTGGAAGCTGATTGGTGATGGAATCTATTCTAAGAGCAAACAAAGTGGCACTCAGTACTGATCCCTGTGGTACTCCTTCTTCCTGTATAAACGTTTTGGAGAGGGCATCTTGGTACTGAACTTGAAACGATCTAGTACGTAGGAAGTTCTGAACAAAAATAGGAAGGTTGCCTCGCAGACCAAGAGAGTAAAGATCACTAAGTATGCCATGCCGCCAGGTAGTGTCAAAAGCCTTCTCGATATCTATTGAAACCATTACAAGATGTTCTCGTTTAACAAAGGCATTTCGAATGGCGAATTCAGCCTTGACCATAAGATCTAAGCATGACCTATTTTTACGAAAGCCATATTGGCTATGGCTCATTAGATGTTGTGACTCAATGATCCATACGAGTCTTCTGTGGACAATTTTTTCAAGGATTTTGCTCAGGCAGCTTGATAGAGAGATCGGTCTATAGCTATAGGGGTTAGTTGGATCTTTCCCAGGTTTTAGGAATGCCAAAACAGTAGAGTGGTGCCAAGAAGTTGGAAAAACGTTTTCTAAAAATATACGATTGTAAAAAACCAGAAGCAGGCTTAAAGCTTTGTCATCGAGATGTTGAAGCATGACATAATAAATCCCATCTGGCCCGGCTGCCCCATTGTGGGCTGTTCTAATGGCATGCAGAAGTTCAAAGTATTGCAGAGGTTTGTTATATGGAAGAGTACATGCGGTTTGAAATTTTATGGCATGCTTTTCTCTAGTGTTTTTAATTCGTTGGAATGACGTAGGATATGCTGATGCCGCTGATATTTCAGCAAAAGTATTGCCCAAAGCATTAGCAATGTCTAAGGAACTGGATAGATCTTGCCCTTTCCAGGAGAGGATTGGAGAAGGTATAGTAGGAAACTTACCAGATAACTGTCTAATTTTTTTCCATATAGTTTTCGGATCAGTGTTTCTGTTAAAGGTCGATGCAAAACGCATCCAGGATTCTTTCTTAGCTTGCTTTTGTACAAATCGTGCTTTTGCTCTTAGCTTCTTATAATTAATGAGATTGGTTGTGGTTGGACATCGCCGAAATAAATTCCAGGCTTTGATTTTTGCTTTCTTTGCTTTTGTGCACTCATCATTCCACCAATAATTATAATGCTTGCGATCAGGGGGGTTTGATAATGGTATTGTGTCCTTGGCCACTTTTAGGAGATGTGATGTGATGTAGTCTGTTACATTATCAATATTTTGGAGCTGGATTTTTTCCTTGTCAAGAGAGATTGATGATCGAAATTTTGCCCAGTTTGCGCGAACAAATTTCCATTTCCTGCGGAGCTTGTTTGATGGAGTCTGTGACATTAAAACATTGCATATGATTGGAAGGTGGTCACTGCCCATTGGATCATTTAAAACGTACCACTCTATGGTTGGAAAGAGTATTGGAGAACAAATTGAGAGATCTATTGCTGAGGTGTGTCCAGTTGGGAGTTGTATGTGAGTGTGAGTACCAGTATTGAGTAAGGTGAGGTTTTGTGACTCTAGAAAGCTTTCAACGAGTCGACCACGTGTGTCTAGTTTAGGATCGCCCCATAAGGGGTGGTGCCCATTAAAATCCCCTAATATACAGAGAGGTGGAGGTATCTGTATGAATAGATCTTCAAGATCTTTTAAACAATAAGTATGGTTTGGTGGTAGGTAAATTGAAACAATTGTTATTGAAATATTCAGAGTTATATGAACAGCAACAGCTTCTATTTCAGTTTGAAGTGGAATATGTTTAGTTGGGATCTTTGAGTTTATCAGGATTGCTACACCACCATGGGCAGCATTTGCTGTGTTACGATCTCTTCGATAAAGACAATAGTTTTTTATTGAAGGAGAAATTTGCAAGGTTAGGTAAGTTTCCTGAAGACAAAGGGCAACTGGAGAATATCGGCTAATTAGATCACGGATATCATCTGTGTTGCAACGAAAGCCTCTGCAGTTCCATTGTAAAATACAAGGCATTATTTGTGTTTTATTGAAGGAGCTGAATCTGACTGTTTTTTGAAGGTTACTGGCTTATGACGCTCTAATTTAGTTTTATCTTTTTTAGAGAAAACTGGTCGACCTGTGTCCATTTCTTCTTCTGCATGGATTTCTAGAGGGGGATCATCCTGTATGGATGTGCCATCTGTGTCCATGGTTGTGTCCTGAAAATTTTTTACTACATTTGCGTTTGAACTATGAGATATGGTATCTATGACCGGAGTAGGTGATGCCGCTGGTATTGTCAGAGGAGTATTATTCGCTTGGTCAGAGAACTTGGATTGTTGCTTAGAAAGAACATTTCTAGCCCAATCAGAAATTGATTTGTTAGTGGGAACTGTTACATCAGTTTGAGTGGAGACGGTCTGATATTTTTTCACAGCATTGGCATAGGTCATATTTTTGGTTATAGTTGGAGCAACTAATTTTCTCGCTTCTGGGTAACTTACTTTGTTCTCAACCTTGTATTTTACTATTTTTTTCTCGGTTTTCCACTTTTCGCATGTCTTGGAATATGCAGGATGGTCACCTTTGCAATTTGGGCAGGTCATTTTTGTAGCTGTACAGTTACTTTGTATGTGATCTGCAGATCCACAATTAGGGCAGACAGGAACTCCTCTGCATACAGTTTGTGAGTGGCCATACTTCTGACATTTGTAACACCTTAAAGGGTTTGGAATGTAAGGCCGGATTCGGCAAAGTAAATAACCTGCTTTTACAGAGGAGGGTAAGTTGGGTGTATTGAAGGTGAGAATGTTTCTTGTAGGTGTAAGTACATTATCTTTTTTGATCATTATTCGTCTTGCTTCAATTACGTGTTGTCCCTGCAGCTCTTGGGTTATTTCTTCCTCAGTAACATTTAATAAGTCCCAACTGGATATCACACCTTTAGATGAATTTAAGGTTGTGTGCGGGGATATTTTAACTGGAATTCCAGCAAAACTTGTCAGTTGTAACAGCTTCTCAGAATGTCTGTGGTTGGTGGTTTCTACTAGTAAGTCTCCTGATTGCAGTCTCTTCACCATCTTGGGAGATCCTGCAATACCCTCCAGATGTTTTTGTATGACAAACGGAGACAATTTATTAATGGGCTGACTAGTAAGAGAGTGGATAATTAAGAACGATGGGCAAGGTTGCTCCATCCGATCAGTCTTTTGTCTCTTTGGATTTTCGTTCTCAATATCCTGCTGATGGTCTGTGTTTGCCATGTTTGCTCCTTTTAGCCCTTGGCAAGTGGACTTGCTTGCCAAGATTTCCGGCCCCGCCACGGGGAGGCAGGAGCAGTGGCGCTAGGAGGCCAAGCGGTTAAAGTGTTAGTTCGTTAGTGGAAATAGAAATATATGGATAAATAAAGAAAGGTGAGTTTCCTTTCTCTGTTCTAACTTGTGGCTTTTAAGTGTAGAACGATATAGAAATAAAGCTGCTAATAGAAACGTAGGAAATTAGAAAAAACTTTAATCGCTTTTGATGAGCACTCTGTTTTCGCAGAAAAAATCGCTTGACCTCGAATTCGCTTGGCACCCGGGGCCATGCTGCATTGGTGTCACGCATGCATCGAGTCTCATGGTAGAACCTTCGAGCATCTGTTGTAACATCATGAAATGCATCCATCTCGTACTCCATTGTTAATATTATGTCAAATAAATGTTTGCCACTAATTACTGTCTTGTGTCATTTCTGCTTCTTGTGCCTCTGCTACTACTTTCCCGTGATGTTTCCGGTTATGGGTTCCTATGCGATTCACATTCCTTTAGATGTTACCTACCTCCCCTAAACGTTTGTACCAATATTTTTGAGACACCCTGTATATATACAACATATATATTTTATATAAAAATACAGCCATAGGACTGTGTACTACTCCAGTATGCTTCCAAACATTAACTGACCTAGGATTTTCTATCTGTGAATTTCTGTTTGGACTGTATTTTCTATTAGACATAAGCAGATGATGATTGCTTTGAGAAAGATGCTGTTACAGACTCTGAATCACTTCAGAAATGTTGAGTCAAAGTTTTCGTTTATAACAATGGCACTGCTATTCATACTTGGCTGTCAAGAGCATTTCCAAAGCATCACCAGAAAGAGATGACCTGTTTTGTTTTTTGTTTTTTTTCACCTGATTAAATATTCTGACACTAAAAACATTACTATGAAAAATTAAGATGCCAAGAATAACTTGGAATATTGTTTCGTTTTGTGCTTCCTTGTACACCTTCTGTTTCCTGACTAAATACCATTGTATAGTTCTTTCTGTTTTCATAATAACTTCTAGTAGGTTCTCACACTGAAAATAATAGAACTGATGCTGGAAAATATATATTTATCTGTAATAACAACAAAAAGTACTGGAAACTTTTCAACAAAAAATTTCAAATTTGGAACTGATGCACTACCAAATGATGCAGTTTGGGCTACCTCAGCATATAAGAACAAATTTTTCAGTGCAAACGTGTGCACCATGTGACTACATGGTGCACAAGTTTATTTTTTTATTTTATTCTAGTGCAGCAAAAGTTTGTGGCTTCCTTGCACTATATGGCAAATACTATTACTGCACATGCAGCAATAAAGTACTTAATTGAAATAAGAATGGAATCTTTTGTTCATTGAAAGAAAAAAAAACACTATCCATGACCTATGCAGCAGAAATGCCTATAACTAAGTAAGAATTATCCTTTAGTCTAGTCTGCTATGGCAATGAACTTCCACAATGGAAGTGGAAGATTTAAAACTATCAGTAACACAAATTTACACATGACATTCTTCAACATGTCAAATTTACACATTAAAGAGCTATGTTTGGATTTACAAACATTTATCATAACATTTAAAGGAAACAAGCAAATTTCTTTATTCAAGCAAGAAGAAAAGAATATAGACTTTCTCCCCACATGAGGATAATCCTAGAATTATCAGCTTGCTTGGCCTGTTTGGGATTGCTTTCACCAGACATTTGCAATGCAGAAGTTCTTTTTCTTGAGCTCATCAATTTGTCTACTTCCAAAACTTTTGGATCATGAACTGGATTTGAACATGAGTCAGTACTACTCACTAGTGATCACTTGTACTTTTCCAATTTGGTAACTCTGAAAACTGCACATATAGGTTTTCTCACCAATTCTAACCTCTTCTTTAAACAGACTCGTCCATGCTTCCCACTGTTCTACCAGGCTACACATTTACAGAGAAGGGCAACAAGATTGGTGAGGGGAATGAAGGGATCCTCTTACCAAGAGAGGCTTAAATTCTGCAAATTGCAGTGGCTGGAGACTAGGCACCTGCGCGGTGATCTGATTGAGGTGTATAAGGCCTTGAATGGGTTGAGCACGCTGAATTCTGATGGGATCCTTCCACTTGTTCAGATTACGAACCTAAGGGGGCATAAATTCAAATTAAGAAAAGACAGATGTAGAATAGATGTGCGGAAATTTGCCTTTAGCCAGTGGGTGGTTAATTGCTGGAACAAACTTCCATTTGTCGTTGTGGAAGTTGATAGGTTGAATAAATTTAAGGAGGAACTGGACAGGCATTTGGAGGGAATGGTGTGTTTTTTTTTTTTTTTTTTTTGGCTGATGCTGCATAAGCTCATACACTTGCTTTCTTGCATCACATGCCACTACTACTACTACTACCTTTTTAATTCAGTACATGTATAGTTTAAATTGTTTCATTTATCTTTCCTTTTAGAACTTCTTTCTAAATGGTAGTAAATGTCTAGCAAATATTCATCCACTTTCACAGGAAGGAATGCAGCACCCTTTTCATTACAAAAATTAATAAGATGACAAAGACAGTATTACCACCAAGTGCTTGGTCCTTGAGGGTGTTGCAGACATTCTCTCAGATGTGCCAAGCTGTCCTTGCTACCTGGGAGTCTAAAACGTTGATGGAACTGATATTCGGGTGACACTCAAGTCCAATTTCGGAACATCTGGTCGGTCTGTGCCAGCCAAATCCTCTGCTTGCACCTTCACGATAGTGGGACTGTTAGTAACCCTGGGTATAATCCCCATATGCAAGTCCTGAAATACAGCACCTAGCACACTGTGGGTGACCTCTCAGGTGTGAACCAACGTAAGCAGGGTCAAGATGTGCTGCCCATACCATATGGAGGAATACCACCCCTCTGTGTTAACAGACAATAATAGGTGGTAGATGACTCATCAACTGGTGCAATACCATCACTTTGCTTATTGGAGGCTTGAAGTGGTGGAACCCATGTTTAGTCTCCAGAGCAAAGCTCCAGTAAACCATCCCCCATCTCTTCCGTCATGCAATATGATTGATGTCTTTTGATGCTATGATGGACATGGCGAGGTTCAATCTTCCTTACACTGAGGGTACAACTCTAAAACTGTGTTCACAGGCCGGCCACTAGTTAGTACACCAGACCAAACATATTGGTAACTCTCTGGGCGGCCTACAGATTAGCTAGTCTATAATCTCACTGCCTCTACTGTGACAGATAGTGACTGGAGGGAGTCCAAGTAGTGTGTATGTGGGGAACATTGTTGAAGCCACAAAATCTCAAGGATCTGGGTATATTCTTACCATGTGTACATGATATCCAAAAATTTTATTTCATACATGTCCTCCCCCCACCTTTTCTTACTACTGAATACACAATGAATTATCAAACTAATAGAGCAAACTTATCTGAGAAAAGATCTAAACCTCCCAAACATTTCATTCATTACACAAATATACATGGTCTCATTTCTAATCTCAATGATGTCCATTTCTACTTACAGTCTGCCAGACCTCACGTACTTTTTCTGACAAAATCTCAGTTATCAATTGATTCAACCATCGCTCATCTCAGTTGTCCAAATTATTTGTTGTGATTCCTTTTGCTTCAAAGGTGGTACTTGTGCATATGGCCATTCTGATATTCCCTGTCAGAGACTTAGTAATTTGGTATCGCCTCTTTTCAAACTTCTCTGGCTTAAAATCTCTCTATCACATTCTGTCAAATTCATCTGTTGCCTCTATCTTTCTCCCAACTCTACTAATCACTTGAAACTCTTTAACCTCTTTGAAACTTGACTTTCTCCAGTCCAACTTTTTTAACAGTGAGGTAATTTTCCGTGGTGATTTTAATGTTCGCAACTCCAGCTGGCTTCCATTTTCTAGTCATACAGACCCAACTGGTTGAAATGCTGAGGCTTTTGCAATTACTAATGACCTTACACAAATAGTTCATTTACCTACCAAAATACCAGACAATCCTAACCATACAGCCAACACATTTGATTTTCTTCTCACAAACAACCCTTCTAAGTACACAGTCAAGGTGATTGGTCCTCTAGGCACCTCAAATCATAACCTGGCAATGGTCTCTTCTCCAATGGAGCCTTTCTCTTAAGACCATTCCCAACCTCATTGTTTGGCATTACAAGAATGCAAAATGGGACGATCTGAGTGATTTCTTTTTTTTTTTTTTTCATTTTCTTTGTTGGATTATTGTTTCAAACTTCTGATGTCAACATTTGCTCAGGTTGTGTCAGTGAAATTATTCGTCTAGGAATGGAATCCTTTATTCCACACTCCACTTTAAAATCTTATCTTTTATCTAAAACTTTGGTTTTCCAATAAATGTGCTAAGGCTGTTCAAGAGAAGAATGTTGCATGTTGTACTTGGCTCATATCCAAATCTCCAGGTTTATTTTCTGCATACACCAAAGCTTGCAACAATTGTAAAGCCATTATTAATCAGTCCAAACTAGATTTCGAACAGGATAACAATAAAAAACTTGCTTCTTGTCCATATGGAAGTCAAGCATTCCGGTCTCTTGCCAAAGTTATTGGCCGAAACTTTTGCCCATCTCTGTTCCAAACCTGTCTAAACCAGATGGTTCTATTGCCACTTCAGTTAAGGATAAAACTGACCTACTAGCATCCTCTTTTTCTTCCAACTTGTGTAGTAATGATCTTGGTAAACCACCTCCCACCATTCCCTGTACATTCCATTCAATGCCTCCTGTGTCTTTAGTCAAAAGGATGTGAAAAGGATTTTGAACAATCTTGATGCTAAGAAAGCTCCAGGACCTGATGGTATCTCTCCTCTTGTTCTCAAAACCTGTGCTCCTGAATTTACTCCTGTTCTGTGTGCTTTTTTTCAGTTTCTTATTCCAATGGTGTTTTTCCTTCTGCTTGGAAATTTCCTCCATCCAGCAAGTTCCTAAAAAAAGGTAACAAATCCCTCACATCCAATTATCATCCCATCGCAATTACCTCTACTCTTTTCAAAGTAATGGAGAAAATAATTAACCACCAACTCAAACTATATATAAACCTTCCATCTGATCGATGATCACCAGTATGGATTCCACCAATGTAAATCCACTAGTGATATTCTGGCTTATGTTACCCACCTTTGGACAAATTCAATGGAAACGTTTGGTGAAACTCAAGCAGTTGCTCTTGATATTCCAAATGCTTGATCATGTTTGCATAAGGGTCTTCTAAATAAGCTTCCATCTTATGGTTTGCCAACTGTTTTTTGTAATTGGTTATACAGTTTTCTCTCTGACAGCTCACTATGGGTGATGGGAAATGGCTCTGTCTTTAACTTCTCCATCAATGCTGGTGTTCCCCAAGGTTTTCTGTCTCCCACTCTTTTCCTCTTGTATATTAATGACCTTCTATTCACTGGAAATCCTATCCATAGTTTTGCTGATGATAGCAAATTGCATTTCACTTTCCAGTTTGAAAAACCTTGCCCTGTTCAAACATCTTCATCTTCTCAAATATCCACTACCAATTCCTTAAATGCTGATCTCCAAATGGGGCAATTATCACTCAGTTGATTTCAATCCTTCTAAAACTCAGTCCTGTCTTATATCTCACAAAAAGAATTCTTGTGCTCCTATGCTTATCTTTGATCACACTCCGATTTCTATGCAAGTTCTTATTTCTCTATTGGGGATTAACCTGACTTCTAATCTCTCTTGGCATAAGCACTTTACAAATATTGCTTCCTCTGCATCTAAAAAATTGGGTTTTCTTTTGCTCTCGGCATTACTTTTCTTCCAAACAGCTATTCATTCTGTATAAATCTCAAATCCTCCCTACCATGGAATATTGTTCCCACATCTAGGGGCTCTCCCCCCCCAAAACCTCTCTCATGCTTCTAGATTCCATTCAAAAGAGGGCAGTTAGATTAATTAATGACTCATCTCTAACTATCCACTCTGTCTCAGATGTTCTGTTTCTGCCATATGGCTTTTCTATAGATACTTCCATGAGCACTATTCTTCTGAATTGGGCTTCTATAATTCTCACTCTCTCTCTCTCTTCCAAAGCAGTCTGAACACATGCCACAGCCAGCCAACATCCTTTTACTCTCCAACTTGAAACTCACAGAACCAACTTTTTTTCTTCCTCATTTATTCCTTCACTTTCCGTTTTCTGGAACAACCTTCCTTCATACATATTTCCTGAAAATTACAATTTACAGAAGTTCAAGTCTAATGTAAACAAATATATCCTTTCTTCTTCTCACTCTCCAACCAATGCATGGTACTAAGTACTATAGGTTTTGATACCTCTTGTGTTTGGGATTTTCATAAAAAAGATAAATAAAAAAGTGCTCAATCCCCTCTTTTAATACTATTGCTACTCCAATTTTTAGTTAGGCATACCATAATAAGTGGATTATCAACAAAAAATTAGTTTTTTTTTTTTTATGGAACTTCCACATACTTTTGATTTGTTCACAAAAAGCATTGAGCACTTTTTCTGAACCTGTAGTCATTTTCCAGCACTGGAAATGAGAATAAGCATCTTTATATTTGCTTTTTTTTTCCCCTTTTACTTTTATTAAAATGTGAAAAAAAATAGAATATAGTTTGGAATCACTTAGATTACTGACATCTGTACAACTAGCACAGTTGACATTATTTAATTAAAGTAGCTATCAAAAATTTTCTCATTTTCTTGAGCTCACTACCTCTTCTTTCTCTATCCATGCAATTTCACTACCAGTTTGCCTGTTGCTTTCATTCTTCCACAACTGTTTTTTTTTTTCTATTTCATTATCAAAAAACATATCTGAACAACACCTGCACAATCAACACAGAGGAAGATAATGTTCTGTAACAACATATATAAATGAACATTTGGTATGTACATCACTGCTATAAAATGTTACATCTATTTCTGCATTTCTTTTTATGCTCTTCAGCTGTCTTTATGCTTATTAGCATTAGCAGAGGCATATGATGCAAGGAAGCAAGTTTATACAGCATCAGCCAAAAAAAAAAAAAAAAACCTTCCCATTTCACCCAGCCAATCACTCCAAAATTTTGTCCAGTTCTTACTTAATTTATTTAAGCTATCAACTTCCACAACGACATATGAGATGGAAATTTGTTCCATCAATCAACTACCTGCTTGCTAAAGGAAAATTTCCGTACATCTATTCTAAAATTGTCTTTCCTCAATTTGAGTTTGTCCCCTCAAGTTCATAATCTGAGCGAGAAGAGGAATCCCATCAGAATTGAGCCTTCCTGTATTTCGTTGATTTTAGGCTTATGAAGCCTGTACGAACATCACTAATCATAACCACTAATATATTTCTATATATAAAAAACTAAATGGTTGTAATTTAGTTACAATGCTTGATATTTGAAGTAACATTTCAGTTGGCACTTCTGTTACCACAACCAGAATTCACAGGTCTGAATTAGAAGAGAAAAATAAAATCATAAGATAGCTCAAGCCTAATTTTAACCAAAAACTTTTTCAAGATCAAAGCTTCCACAAAAGCAAACTTTCTAAACAACAACCAATAAACGTAACCCATATAAACATAAGACTGCATATTATTTTATTTAATAAATGGCAATAAATATTTATAAATATTTTTGGTGTACAAATACTTTGGTCACAGTACACAAATTCACATTGTATACTAATTCTTATGGTTTTTATTGTGTATTAGTCTATACAAGCATGTGTTCACAGATAAATTTCCATGTTCAAAAACATGGAATAACTCATGAGGGAAACCTACTCTCTCCATCTGGGTTGGCTAATTGCAGCCCCAAATGAGGAGGCCTTTAAGAATTTCTCAAATTTCTGAAGCGACTTAAACAGATATTTCCAGATGAACTGACAAGCAGTTAACCTTATATACTGCCATGGAAGATAAGTAATAATGACTACAAGATGCAATTTATTTACATCTAGAAATTACCTTTCTTGATATTGATTTAAAAAACAAATGCATAATTGCATATTGTAATGGTATGTAGATCTTGTGATATCACTGAAATACAATTACAACACATTATTAATGTTTAAAGTGAATATTATTAACATTTGTAAGAATATCAATTAGAAATAATTATTAATTTAGAAAAACAAACTTACTTTACTCTATCTCCTAAGATTTTTAAGTGCACCACAACCCGTTTAATTTTGTCCATGAAGTCTTGAGTATCCCTAATGTACTTTTCAGCAAACAAGCTTTTTTCTTTTTCTTGAAGTAACCTGGCATGAATCTGAATCACAAATGAATTAAAATTTCTATAAGTTATTAGTAATGTGCCTACTATTTTTCTTTGCATACCAACAAAAATTAAACGGGTATTTCAATTTCAAAATAGTTTGTTAACAATATTTACATAAAATAGTTTAACAATATTTAGATAAAATAGTTTGTTAACAATATTTAGATAAAATAGTTTGTTAACAATATTTAGAAAACCAATGTTTTCTCTTATTAAAGTAAGAAATAGCAGCATTATAGAGGAAGGAGGAAACTCATTATCATAAGAGGTCTAATCAAGAAGTTCAAGGGCTTGCTCTGCATCTTGAAATTTCAGCATCATAGCAAATCGATACTAATTGCAACATATCGGTGACTAATCTAGATATAGTAACACATGAATCAGCCATATATCTTTGATCAGTCTGAACTAGTGTGCTAATGTGTTTTCCTGCATTTTAAAATGAGTGATTTTACTGAGCAGAAATTTGCCTTAAATTTTATTTCAAATTAGGTAAAGTGTAACAGAAATCCACAAAGCAATAAAAAAAAGGCTTTTAGTGAAGATGCCATGTGTTTATGAAGATGCCTTTTCAATGGTTCACAAAGTTTTGAGAGGGCTGCTTGTCTGTGGAACCTGATTCTGACTCAAGTTGCCCTTCAACTTCAAAAACCAGTGATTCACTTGCTTTTGTTTGTGATCTGATCAAGAGTAACTGATGTTTAACTAACTATTCACAAAGTTGCAAGTGAAACTGGTACTTTTCTGGATGTCTAGCAATTTTAACAAAAGATCTGGTAATGCAATATGTTTTGGTAAAATGTGTCTTGCATCCTCACTGATGATCACAGTTCCTGCATGTGTGGATCTTTGTTGATGTGCTGCTGACACACACACTGTTTCTCTCATCATTACTGGTAACAAATCATGGTGTATGGTCACGATCTGAAAACAAAAACCATCCTCTTCAATGAAGACTTAATCTTGTCCAAGGTCCAAAAAAAAAAAACAGCAGGAGAGTTTCGATCAAATGTGAAGATTGTGCGTATCATATTTTTTGACTCAAGGACAGTGAGAAGAGTGGTTTCAGAATATCATCCCTTATGACAATGCCCCAGCACACATGATACCTTCCATTCAAGAATTTCTTTCAAGGCACCCCACTGTTGCTCCCATCATTGCTATACTTATTAAGATTTAGCTCTCTCATTGTAATTTTTTTTTTACCAAGCTTAAAAGTCCACTTGAAAGTCACAGATTTAGAATGAGTGAGGAAATTATTCAGAATGTAACACAGGAACTATTAGCAATTACAGAAGAAGCGTATAATCAGGAATGCTTCCAGAAGTAGTAGAAACATTGTAATCAGTGAATACAATGTCAAAAAGACATATACAATTCTGTATACTTTGAAGGGGATTCATCTAAACAGCCAGTAATCTTCATTATTTCACAAACTGCAGTACAGGGCTCAAACTTTTCGATCACACCTCATACATGTTAGGCCAGTGACCGAAAACAACTCAGATGAAGATGTGTTAGCATGTTATCTATAAGCTGCATGTTCTTAAGGTCAGTTTACTTTGCTGCATTCCTGGCATTTCCTGATTTGAAACAACATATATTTAACTGCAAAAAGAAGTCAAAGAGACAATTTAGATAAAATGAATGAGTATTTTGCATCTACATTCACACACGAGGAGTTATTCAAGGAGGGGAATGCCAGAAGTTTATCAAACTCTAACAGGGAGATAAGTGATTTTGTAAAAACTTGAGAGCAAAGTGGAGGAGAATTTGTTGAAGTTAAACTTAAAAAAGGCACCTGGGGCAGATGTAATCTATCCAGTTATAATGAAGAAGGCAGCAAGGGAAGTAAGCAAACTCAGCCATAATTATGAGAGCATCATTAGAGTCAGAGGAGGTCCCCATGGACTGGAGATGTGAAAATGTATCCCCAATTCACAAAGGGTGACACAAATAATTATAGACCTGTTAGTTTAACTTCTGTTCGTGACAATTCAAAAATTGTAGATCTCTTAAAGTACCATTTATAACTGACACAATATAATAGCGTAGCTTCTGTTCATGGTAAAATAATGGATTCGCTGGTTAAAGAGGTGATACAGGATCACCTAGAAAAGACAGCAGTAATAATTCAGAGACAGCATGGGTTTGTTAAGGGAAAGTCTTGTCTGACCAATTTGATTGGATATTAACAATGTCGTCACAAAGGAACTGGAAGCAAAAAATAATTCTGATATCATCTACTTGGATTTAAGGAATGCTTTTGATACTGTTGCAAATGAAGGCTGCTGTACAAATTGGAGCGGTATGGCATTAAGGGAAAGTTACTGCAATGGATAAAGGGATGGTTGAGTGGGAGAAGACAGAGTGGGTAATCAATGGACACTGCTCTTTGTAGACTAATGTTATTAGTGGAGCCCCTTAGGGTTCATTGTTGTTCTCTGTATTTATTAATGATATTGATGATGGTATATCATGCTTAATGTCCAAGTTTGTAGACGATACAAAGGTTGGCAGGGTTGTTAATGACACTAATGACATTACGCTGCTGCAACAGGATCTAGAAAAGTTGAGCAGATGGGCTGAGAGGTGGCAACTGAAGTTTAACATTGACAAATGTAAAGTACTGCAAATGGGAAGTAGTAACCCAGAGTGATGTATCAACTGTGGTACTACACTGACAGTGGTAGAGAATGAAAAGGACCTGGGGGTAATTATGCAGGCAGATATGAAGTTTTCTGAGCAGTGCAGGCGGTTTGCAAGAGTAGCTCATGGAGTTTTATTAATGATATATAGGAATTTTGTTAGCAGATAGACAAGGAGGTGATTATTCCTTTGTATAATGCAATGGTCAGGCCACACCTTGAGTACTATATACAGGTCTGGAAGCCTCATTTCATAAACCATATAGAGGTGCTAGAACGAGTATAGAGAAGGGCAACAAGATTGGTGAGAGGAACAAAGGGGTGCACTTACAAAGAAAGGCTTAAGTTCTGCAAGTTGCAGCATCTGGAGACTAGGCACGTGCGAAGTGATCTGATCGAGGTGTATAAGGCCTTGAATGGTTTGAGCAGTGTCAATGCTGACGGGATACTTCTGCCTGCTCGGATTAAGAATCTGAGCAGGAATAGATTCAAATTGAGGAAAGACAGTTGTAGAATAGATGTGTGGAAGTTTGCCTTTAGCCAGCAGGTAGTTGATTGCTGGAACAGACTTCCATCTGTTGTGGAAGTTGATAGCTTAAATAAATTTAAGGCTGAACTAGACAAACATTTGGAGTGACCGGATGGGTGATGGGTGAAATGGAATGGGAAGGGTTTTTTTTTTTTTTTTTGGCTGATGCAGTATAAGCTTGCTTTCTTGGATCGTATGCCTTAAGTAATGCTAATGCTAATTTGTCTAACAAATCATCAGATCGTGTGTGCTTAATATCATTAGTCCTCACATGAAGAATAATATTAATATTACTATATTATTATAAATATATAATATAATAATGGTTTGTGTATCCCCAAGCTAGCAGTTTTCAGATTGACCTCACTGCCTCAATAGCATCAGCAAATATTCTTGCACCCCTTCTATTTAAGTGTATCCCACCTCTGCAAAAATAGTCTCTCCTGTTAACAAGCACAGGGCATACTGAGAAAAACTGTACCCCATCAACCTTGCACATTCTCCCCAGATCTAAACTGATTGACAAGGCTTTTAGCATGTACTTTTTCCTACTGTGTCAAGGTTCTTGTTAATTAACTTGTTATTTAAGTCCTCTGGTCTCCTCCTCTTAATATCATTAGTGCTGTACAACATTCTTTTGTGTGCCCTTAAAAGATGATACCTGCTCTATAACATCTACTTTTGCCTCTGGCAATCATACCCTGGTCCTATTCCGCCTATCCCAGCATGATATATTTCCCGTTTCCTTGACAATAGTCACTGATAATAACCACCTATAATCAGGGCAAAGCAAAAAAAAAAAAAATGTCACAATCTGGAGTACACTTCATACTAGTGCTGCAATAAGTAATGGTAAAAAAATACAGTGTTATATTGTATTACAATGAAACGAAGTACAGGGATGATGTTTCAGACCAAATGGCTAAAAAATATTCAACAAAAGCAGGTTCACATAGATCACCAGTTCACACCTTTTATAATATATTAGATTTTGCAGTAATCAACACTTGAATTATTTATAAAAAAGTGAAAGGGAATGTTACAAAAAGAAGAGAAGAGATTTTATACTGAATCTAGCTGAAGAACTCAGAAAAGAATATATTAGCATTAGCATTAGTAGAGGCATTTGATGCAAGAAAGCAAGCTTATGCAGCATCAGCCAAAAAAAAAAAAAAAAAAAAAAAAACCACTTCCACTTCACCCCTCTGTTCGTTCAAAATACCTGTCCAGCTGAGCCTTAAACTTATTTAGGCTATCAACCTCCACCACAAGGGATGGAAGTCTGTTCCACCAACCAACCACTCGCTGGCTAAAGGCAAATTTCCGCACGTCTATCCTACATCTGTCTTTCCTCAATTTGAATTTATGCCCTCTCAGGTGATTATTCTGAGCTAGAGGAAGAATCCCATCAGCATTGAGCATGCTTAAACCATTCAAGGCTTTATACACCTCTATCAGATCACCTCGCTGGTGCCTAGTCTCCAGACACTGTAATTTGCAAAACTTAAGCCTTTCTTCGTAAGAGCACCCCTTTGTTCCATTCACTAATCTTGTTGCCCTTCTCTGTACTCGTTCCAGCAGCTCTACATCCTTCTTGAAATGAGGCCTCCAGACCTGTATACAGTACTCTAGGTGTGGCCTGACCATCGCCTTATACAATGGAATAATCACCTCCTTATCCCTGCTGGAAAAATTCCTGTATATCATTGACAATACTCCATGAGCTACTCTTGCAGCCCGTCTGCACTGCTCAGGGAACTTCATATCTGCCTGCACAACCACCCCCAAGTCCCTTTCATTCTCTACCACTGTCAGTGTTGTACCATAGAGTTGATACGTTGCTCTGGGGTTGCTGTTTCCCATGTGTAGTACTTTACATTTGTCAATGTTAAACTTCATTTGCCGCCTCTCAGCCCATCTGCTCAACCTTTCCAAATCCTGTTGCAGAAGCATAGTGTCAGTAGTGTCCTTGACAACCCTGCCAACCTTTGTATCGTCTGCAAACTTGGACATTAATCCCGATATACCATCATCAATATCATTTATAAATACAGAAAACAATAATGGACCCAACACTGAGCCCTGAGGGACTCCACTAATAACATCAGTCCACGATGAGCAGTGTCCATTGATTACCACTCTCTGTCTTCTCCCCCTCAACCACCCCTTTATCCATAGCAGCAATTTGCCTCCAATGTCACACTGCTCCAATTTGTGTAGCAGTCTTCCATGTGCAACAGTATCAAAAGCCTTTCTAAGATCCAAGTATATAATATCAAAGTTATTCCCTGCATCCAGTTCTTTTGTGACTGCATCATAGTATCCAATCAAGTTGGTCAGGCAAGACTTCCCCTTAACAAAACCATGCTGTGTCTGAGCTATAACTGAAGTCTTGTCTAAATGATCCTGCAGTGCGTCTTTAACCAGTGCCTCCATTAATTTTCCTGGAACAGAAGTCAAGCTCACAGGTCTATAATTACTTGTGTCAGCCTTTGATCCTCCTTTGTGAATTGGGGTCACATTTGCACATTTCCAGTCTATGGGTACCTCCCCTGAGTCCAAGGAAGCTCTCATAATTATGGCTAAGGGTTTGCAATATAGATGCAGAGAAAGCAGCTGCTCAAATCAATAACAATAGCAGCCATGTCAAACCTCTCAAAAGGCATCAAAGCAAAATTAGGCAATGCAAGGTAAACAAAATTACAGAAATGTGACTGTGTGTAGTAATATATGCAGAAAGTGTACAGAACTTTTGAAAAAAACTGTGCAAATTAATTTTTAAACTTCAGTTTATTTCCTAGACAAAAAGTGTTCATATTTTTGCTATCAGATATGTTATTTTTACATGTATTACCATAAGCACAACACTATGTACAGGTAGTTCACGACTTAATGAGTTAATTCATTCCTAGCACGAGCTTGTAAAGCAAAAATTTATTTCCCATAGACAATGTTAAAAACAGGGGTTACGCTCTCAACAATGAAATTCGATCATAGTAATGCTAAGTAAAGGTCAACAAAAACAGCAGTTAATGCTTAAATAATGATTTATTTATCCAAAGAAATGAAAACATAGCTGTTAAAATCAAGCAAATTATAATAATAAAGAAATTATTTGTCTTTCAAATGTTAAAAAATGTTTATTCTTCATCATCATCGACTAAATACACAGTTGTTGTTGGTTCATCACTCGTTGGCTCAGTATTTGCTGTTTGTTTGTTGGAAGCACAAGGAGTGGCCTTCTTCGGAAATGCTTCAAGAGTAGTTGTTTCCAGGACAGTCGTTTCTTTTCTTTATAAATTTCATGATAGCATGCATACGCATTTTTTAAATCTGTAGTAAGTTTTCCAGTGTGCTCAAAATTTGAATCTTATGACTTGAAAATCTCAATTGCTTTTTCTGTGTTGAACAGCTTTGTCAAACCTTCTTCTTCCTTAGCTCCTTCACATTTTGCCAGGGGCTCACATCTCGTGAGTATGGGCTTGGCAGCACACCCAGGGTTCTGAGCTGGATATCATCATTCTTCTCTTTCTTGCTGATTCCTTTCTACTTCTCTCTCAGGGAAACTTGGGAATTTTTTTTGGCTGGTGCAGCATAAGCCTTAGGCTTCCTTGCACCATATGGTTAATAATAATAATTATAATAATAATGAGTGCTCTCCATTGTGTGAAGCAGATCAGTGATGTCAGTTGTAGAAACCTCAAGCTGCAATTGGTTAGCAACATTTACAACCTCTTCTGTTTTATTTTGTATGATTTCTGCTGGTTTTTGAAATCCTTCAAAAGTATCAATAAACTAATGACAGAGTTTATTCCAAATACATTTCGTGTTCTTCTCTGTAATTTTGTCCCATGCTCGTTTTGTTATTTTGATGGCATCAAAATATGGACTTCTTTCCAAAATTCTTTAAGAGTTTGACGTCCCTTCTTATATCTGCCTGAACAAACAAATGCACACACAGTAGTACTGTATTATATAGCTGCACACGTGGTTTGAAATGCCGTATTTATGAATGTTTAGCATTTATTTATTACAATTAATGTTCATATTTTCGATTTCGTGGATATTTGAAAAAAGAACTAGTAAAGCAAAAACTCATAAAGCAGGAACTGCCTGTACTATTGCCGGTTACTTTATATCAATGCATATAATAAGACGTCAAAAACACAACTTAAAAGTCTATGTTTTGCAAAGCAGTGAAAATGACCGGCAATGGCAGTTTCAGGTATTTTTGGTAGCTAGGTGGTTCTAGTGTTAACCCATTGCTATTATCCTGATGCCTTATACAACAGGATAAGCACCTCTTCATTGTGTTTTGCTTGTTCAAAGAGGTATAGGTTTTCCCTTCATAAATGGAACCCATATTTCTTCATAAAGTGTGGGCACCACCTCAAGAAATTAGAATTTTACATATTCATGAAAAAAATAACATTTTTCCACATGAAGAGATTACTGGAAACGCTTCCACAAAAATTTGGAATACAATCGCGTGGCATGAAATCGCATCACCTTCATTTATTAATAAGTGAAGGGTGATGCAATTTCATGCCAATATTTTTGAAGATAATCTCTCCCTGCTGACATATAGACAATGCATGTTTTTCTGGCCATTGCTGCCAGATCATTCACTGAAGCAATTTTTTCAGTGAATGATTCATCCCTGCACACTGTCCTGCCAGTGTTGGTTTTGTCTAAATGGCAGTTCTTAATGAAATTAATGAAACTAATTTTTCACCAATAAGTGAAGAAAAAAAATGTGATGAAATTTTTGAAAGTATGATGTAAAATGAGTTTTGTGAAAAGAAGGGCAGATATCTGATGCAGCTTGATGCTTATCTTCTGTTGCTATCCTCACTTTTTTCAGTGTTATTTCCTGCAATTGTATGGTAAGAATAAAAGTCTCCTCACCTCATTCCACAGTTATGCTTCTCTAATCTCATCTAACTGAAAATTTGATACTGATACCATACAAACATGAATAAATTTGATCTTAATAAAGAATATAATGCTTCAAACTAAACAAGTACTCACTTCTGAAAGCTGTTTCTGAAGTACATCTTTTTCCAACTGAATCTTGTTTGCAAAAGTTTGTTCCAAGGAGTTTCCAGGAAGTGGAGCATTATGATGCCACCGAGCAATAGCTGTTGTCATTTTTCGCCGTGGCCCAAGTAAGCTTTAATAAAAAACAAGTTCTACTTTAAAATTCATATATGATTAGTAAAAACATGACTCCTATATGCTATGCCTTTTGAAATTACAAATATTCTATTACCTTACTTCAACTATATACTTCTAGTTGAAGTATATAGTTGAAATTTGTAAGTAGAATATGATTATCACCTTGTATAAGGCAATGGTCAGGCCACACCTTGAGTATTGTACACAGGTCTGGAGGCCTCATTTTAAGGAAGTAGTAGTGGCATGTGATGCAAGAAAGCAAGTGTATGAGCTTATGCAGCATCAGCCAAAAAAAAAAAAAAAAAAAACACACCATTCCCTCCAAATGCCTGTCCAGTTCCTCATTAAATTTATTCAACCTATCAACTTCCACAACAACAGATGGAAGTTTGTTCCAGCAATTAACCACCCGCTGGCTAAAGGCAAATTTCCGCACATCTATTCTACATCTGTCTTTTCTTAATTTGAATTTATGCCCCCTTAGGTTCGTAATCTGAACAAGTGGAAGGATCCCATCAGAATTCAGCGTGCTCAACCCATTCAAGGCCTTATACACCTCAATCAGATCACCGCGCAGGTGCCTAGTCTCCAGCCACTGCAATTTGCAGAATTTAAGCCTCTCTTGGTAAGAGGATCCCTTCATTCCCCTCACCAATCTTGTTGCCCTTCTCTGTACACGCTCAAGTAAATCTACATCCTTCCTTAAATGAGGCCTCCAGACCTGTACGCAGTACTCAAGGCGTGGCCTGACCATTGCCTTATACAAGGGGATAATAATCTCCTTTTCCCTGCTAGCAAAATTCCTATATATCATTGACAAAACCCCATGACCTGCCCTGGCAGCCTGTCTGCATTGCTCAGAAAACTTCATATCTGCCTGCACAATTACTCCCAGGTCTTTTTCATTTTCTACCACCTTAAGTGTAGTACCACACAGTTGGTACATTTCTATGGGGTTACTTCTACCCATATGCATACTTTGCATTTGTCAAGGTTAAACTTCAGTTGCCAATTCTTAGCCCATCTGCCCAAATTATCTAAATCCTGTTGCAGTAGCACACTGCCATTACTGTCATTAACAACCCTGCCAACCTTTGTATCATCTGCAAACTTCGACATTAAGCCTGATATACCTTCATCAATATCATTGATAAATATACAAAACAACAGTGGAGTACAGAGAAGGGCAACGAGATTGGTGAGGGGAACAAAGGGTTGTTCTTACCAAGAACTTAAGTTCTGCAAATTGCAACATCGAGACCAGGCACCTGCAAGGTGATCTGATTGTGGTGTATAAGGCCTTGAATGGTTTAAGCAAGCTCAATGCTAATGCGATTCTTCCTCTTGCTCAGATTGCACACATGAGGGAGCATAAATTCAAGTTGAGGACAAACTTTTGGAGTGAATGGATGGGTGAAATGGGACAGGTTTCTTTTTTTTTTTTTTTTTTTTGGGTGGCTGATGCTGTATAAGCTTGCTTTCTTGCATTATATGCCTCTATTAATGCTAATACTAACGTCTGAATTTAATTCACTTTCACTAATTTCTGATAACCTCACCGAATAAAGTTATTGAAAAATACTGAAAGATAGCCAATTCACACACTCACAATAAAATGTTCACAAAGGAATCAAACAATAGTTTTTTAGTAACATTCAGAAGTGAATATTTACATTAAAAGTAACTAAACAAAATGAGAATTTATTTTGTGGGGGCTGCTAGTGATTAGTACCTTTGTGTTGCACGATTCTAAACATTATATTATCACTTCTATAGGCATATTTTGTCAAGAGCTTTTTTTACTGCACCTGAGTAAGGCATATACAGTACATTGTATAAATATACAAAGTAGAATGAAAGTTTCAGGGTTAAATTTACTAAAAACAAGATCTCAACATCAAAATAAGAAAAATTTTATATTATAAATCCAGAAAGGCTCAAATTTTTTTAAAGATAGCATTTTGATTATTATATGTGTAATCAAATATGCCACCTTCTAGACTTATTTGTAAAGGTTTTTTTAATCTATGATATTAAGTAATCCTGTATCTTTATTATTCTTAGAATACCACTTTTGGAAGGAATTTTAGCATTAGCACAGCATCAGCCAAAAAAAAAAAAAAAAAAAAACCCTCCCATTTCATCCCTCCATTCGTTCCAAATGCCTGTCCAGATCAGCCTTAAATTTATTTAGGCTATTAGCTTCCACAACAAAAAGATGGAAGCCTGTTCCACCAATCAACCAGCGGCTGACTAAAGGCAAATTTCCACACATCTATTCTACAACTATATTTCCTCAATTTGAAACTGTGCCCCCACAGGTTCTAAGTCTGAGCAAGACGAAGAATCCCATCAGCATTCAGCTTACTCAACCCATTCAAGGCCTTATAGACCTCAATCAGATTACTTTGCAGGTGCCTACTCTCCAGGCACTGCAATTTGTAGAACTTAAACCTTTCTTGGTAAGAGCATCCCTTTGTTCCCCTCACCAATCTTGTTGCCCTTCTAGCAACTCTATATCTTTCCTAGGGTACATAGTACCCTAGGTGTACTCCTGACCATTGCCTTGTATAACGGGATTATCACCTCCTGTCCCTGCTAGCAAAATTCCTATATATCATTGACAAGACTCCATGACCTGCCCTGGCAGCTCGTCTGCAATTTTCAGTAAACTTCATATTTGGCTGCACAATTACCCCCAGGTCTTTTTAACTTTCTACTTCCCTGAGTGTAGTAACACCAAGTTGGTACGTTTCTCTTTGGTTATTGCTACCCATATGCAGTACTTTGCATTTGTCAATGTTAAACTCCAGTTGCCACTTCTCAGCCCATTTTCCCAACTTATCTAGATCCAGTTGGAGTAGCATACTGTCACATTACTGTCGTTAACAACTCTGCCAACCTTTATATCATCTGCAAACTTGGACATTAAACCTGATATACCTTCATCAATATCATTGATAAATATGCAAAACAACAATGGGCCCAACACCGAACCTTGGTGAACTCCACTAATAACATTTGTCCACGAGGAGCAGTGTCCATTGATTACCACTGTCTGTTGTCTCCCACTCAACCATCCCTTTATCCATTGTAGCAGCTTACACTTGATGCCATACCTCTTCAATTTGTACAGCAGTCTTCCATGTGCAACAGCATCAAAAGCTTTCCTGAAATCCAAGTATATGATATCAAAATTATTTTTGGCATTCAGTTCCTTTGTGACCACATCATAGTAACCAATCGAATTGGTCAGAAAAGATCTCCCTTTGACAAACCCATGCTGTGTCTTAACTATTACTGCAGTCTTGTCTAGATGATCCTGCAATGCTTCTTTAAGCAGTGATTCCATTATTTTCCTCAGAACACAAATTAAACTAACAGGTCTGTAGTTACTTGTGTCACCTTTTGAACCTCCTTTGTGAATTGGTGATACATCTGCACACCTTCAGTCCATGGGGACCACCTCTGAGTCCAAGGAAGCTCTCATAATTATGGACAATGGCCTGCTTACTTCCTTTGCTGCCTCCTTTAATATAACTGGATAGATCCAGTCTTATGTTTAACTTCAACAATTACTCCTCCACTTTGCTCTCAGTTATTACAAAATCACTTAGTTCCCCGTTAGCATTTGATAAACTTCTGGCACTCCCCTCATTGAATAACTCCTCATGTGTGAATGTAGATGCAAAATACTCATTCAGTTTATCAGCTACCTGAGCATGATCATCAATAGTCAACCCATCTATGTTAAGTGGTCCAATCTGATTCATCCCTTTCCTTCTAGAGTTTACATAAGTAAAGAACTCCTCGCTGTTTTTCTTTGCATCCTTTGCCAATGATTTCTCAAAATCTGCCTTCACCTGCCTAACCTCCTTTGTGACTTGATTACAGACTAGTTTATAAGTGCCATAGGCTTCTATGTCGCCTGATACTTTATATGCATCCCATACATTCTTCTTCTTCTCTGCCACTAGCCTCATTAATTCATCTGACATACATTTAGCCTAAACTTTGAACAGTATTTCTTAGTTGGAATGAAAAGCCTAGTAGCCTCCAAAATTAAGTCCCTGAAGGCTTCCCATTTAGAATTCACTGTTGGTAACATCATCAGTTGATCCCACTGTACAGAATTTAAAAACTGTCTGAAACCTCTATAGTCACCGTTATGAAAGCAAAAGCCCTTCCCTTTAGCCTTGATGGTAGTTACATCTTTAAATAATTCCCACATCAATACATTGTGATCACTGTCGCCCAGTGGTTCCTTTATTTGCAGATTCTTAATTCATGAAGAATCACTACTGATAATCAGATCAAGAGCATTCCTCCCTCTGGTTATCTCTCGAACATGTTGCTGTAGAAAACAGTCATCCAATAAATACACAAAAGTCTTGCTAGTGTGCGAGTGACAAACCCACAAGTTCCAGTCAATATCTGGAAAGTTAATCTCCCATTATAAGACATTCTGATTTACTGGCCCACTATTTCTCTGCACAATTGCTCATTATACTCATCAGATTCATTAGGCCTATAACACACACCTACTCTCATATATCTATAACATTTCATTTTTTATTGAAGAAATCAGTCCCAGAGACAACAAAAATGATTGCAGAAGCATGTAAACATATCAAAATGTGGCAAATTGTTTCTCACATTAGCAGCATTATTTGGACCAAATGACAAAGAGCTGATGACATATCCACTAAAGTTGGACATCGTATGGTAATTTCCAAACTATTACTTATTTTTAAAAAGGCATTACATAAAGATTATGCAACAACTTTTTGTTCCCAAGTTTTTAGAAGATCAGATGAAAACAAGGATTCAGTTTTTAGTATAAATGGTTGAAACTTGTGATTTCTAAAAATAATGGAGACAAGTGATTAAAACTGCTATTATCTTTATGACCTGCACACAAAATGTCACTCTTCTGAATGGAAGCCTCTCATATCTCCCAGAAAGAAAATACTGACAAGTCTCAACACCTGCCAATCCAAATATTTTCTTTCTGGGAGATATGAGGGGTAGGCTTCCATTCAAAGGGTTGACATTTATCAGACATTTATAACTGACATTTAAAAACAGCTAAAATATGTAAAATATGCTAGACTTTCTTTTTTTACTATAAGGCATTAATCCACTGAGTTTTTGGTAGGAAGTCATACTGATAAGAAGGCTACGTACTTAAAAATCATTAAGTACTCGTTCTGTGTTCAATCAGAAGGAAGAGATCTGATTTGTGGAAAAGGAAAAACTGGAAATTACTCTGACAGTAATCCTGATAATCATGTAACAATAATTTTCTATGTAATTATCTATAAATATTATACAGGTGCCCTCATTTTGCACCGATTCAATTTGCACTGATTCACAATAGTGATGGTAACTAATGACAAGGCAATTTTTATTTTATTTATTTATTTATTTCTGCAATTTTTTTATAAATTGAAAGTTTAAAATCTTCAGACAATTTATTGGCATTGTACTGTACTATGTATCATGCACTGTTCACATGAGCAAGGACAATCAGCCAATCAGCACATCCATATCATAGCCAATCAGAGACAAGAAAGCTTCTCACCCTCAAAGTAGCCACTCACGGATGTAGGTGGTAAAATTCCATTGCAGTGAAGCATTCAGCTGGCTATTGTTTAAGCCATTTACATGTTGGAAATTTATTACACTAACATTTTTTATTAATCGTGCTATTAATAACTTAAATAATAATTAATAACAGTGATAGCTATGTGCAGTTTTTGCACAATCGTGCTGTAAAGTTTTTAATTTAATAGAATGAAGAGATCGCATGCCCGGTAAAATAAGTTCAATGAATCCTAGTGCAAATGAAAGCGTGAAAAAGGCACATTGATCTATCACATCAGAAAATACGATGGAAGTTATTTGGAGGATGGAAGCTGGTGAAAGCAGCCCTAATGTGTGTAAGGCTATGAACACACCTCCATCAACTATTACTACAATTACGAAGAATGCTGATAAAATAAAACAATCGATGCAAAGTGGTAGGTAAAATTTTTGGTGCCCGGAACCTAATCCTGTGATTTCCCATTGACTCTGTGATATAAAGGGTTCCATTTGTGCCAATTCTATTTGTGCCTGCCCCCCCAGGAATCTTACCCCAGCATAAATTGAGGGCTACCTGTATTTTTTAAATAAAAGTTCAGTCTTGAAAATTTTTCATCCTGACTTGTATATTAAGTTCAAAGTTTGCAATAACCTATCACCATGGCTGATAGAATATATAATAAATGAGGGGGATCGACCGTTTTTTTTTTTTGAACTCTCAACCACTATGGAAAAAAAGGGAATTTTTTTTTCATGTTGCACCCATTCATTTATCTGGAATGGGGCAAATGCTACTATTTTTTCTAGATAAGACTATACAACTTATGGTACTGAAATCGCTGGTGATATGAGTTTATTGCTCCATAAGATGGGAATCACTGTCACAATCTACACTGAATAATTTAATAAAATGCAGTGCAGCCTGGTGACAACTTTAATACCCACGTTATAAGTGAAGCATGTTATAGCTAAAAAAAATTTACTATTTTTTTTAAACAAAAATACACTTTACTTAGTAAATAAATACTTTATTTATTTACTGAATGAAAAAGAGATCACTTTTTCATTCAGTAAAGATCACTCTGACTAAAAGACAAAGTATCATTCCCTTAAATTATATTAATACATAATGCTGTTATGGACTTACATTTTATATATCCATTCTGAAATGCTCGTGTAATTTAGTTTGACGGAACTGATGGCATGTTTTTTTCAGTATATAATTGTTAATAGTGGTCAGATGCAATAAATGAAGATGTTCACTATCACTCTTATGTTCTAACCACCCCATCACCTCATTAATGTTTTAGCATTAGTAGAGGCATATGATGCAAGAAAGCAAGCTTATACAGCATCAGCAAAAAAAAATAAATAAATAAATAAAAAAAAAAACCTTCCCATTTCACCCATCCATTCGCTCCAAATGTTTGTCTAGTTCTGCCTTGAATTTATTTAAGCCACATCAACTTCAACGACAGATGGAAGTTTGTTCCAGCAATCAACCACAAACTAACAAAGTGCTGGCTAAGCACTTTGTTAGTTTTTGGTGCTTTTTCTTTACACATGTCGATCACTTCCCACTGTTCAGAGGTGTGATCTCTTTTTCATTCAGTTAATATGCAACTGGAACTTCTGCATCCACCCCAATCCAAGCAACCAAGTCTTCAAGGTAGCCACAAAGTACGTTACATGCAGCCTTTGCTTCTTGTTCTGAAAATACTGCTAATTCAAGGTTATTATTAGTGATCTCATCTTTCCCAATAAATTTTTTTCAGCAGTTTTCAATTGCTGTTGAGCATACTTTCTCCCATGCTAATCCAATATCATATGCAATGTCATTCAATGTTTCCAGAAATACTAGAACTTGAATTGCTGAGTTCACAACACCAGCAATTAACTCACTATGATATTAGGCTTTGAAGATGCTAATAATTCCCTAATCCATTTGCTGAATTAGTGCAGTAGTGTTCTTGGGCAGAAATGTAACTCTGATCGTCCCATCTTTCAATTTCAGGACATCAGTCAAAGGATGAGCTGGGTAGTGATCCAACAGTAACAGAGCCTTTTCATCAAATTTTTTGGAGGGCAAGTGGTGTCTCACCAATTATACAAACCCACTTTCATAACACAAAGCAAAAATATCACTTCTCATCCAAGCGTTGAAGCTAATTTTATAAATCACAGGTAGAGATTTCATGTTGACATGCTAAAAACAGCCAATTTTTAGTTAATGTCCCCTCTTTGAAATACGATAGTAGGATGTATAGTAGATATGAGTATATACAATACTCACTTTTTTCAGTTTCCAACATGAAATTGCTAGTTCTTTGAAAACACTATTTTTCATAATTTGTTTTGGGGGGACCTTGATCATGCCCACAGTATATCCGAAACCATGGTATGAAGAGGCATGTTATGTCAAGGTTGCATTGTATATTAAAAAGACCAATTAAAGGTTTTATATAGTAATACAGACAATGATATTAGATTACCCTGAAAGGCCAATTAGTATTTCCTACTAATTCTAATGAACTAAACAGATCTATGTGAACTAAACAGATGTAGTTTTTAAAGAGAGTAATGAACCCTAGTATTATATTAATTTAATAAGGACACTTCTCTGCATTAGGAGGCTATTAAATTATGATATTCAATTACTAAATGGAATTAATACTAATAAAGAGGCATCTAAGATGCCTTTTTAGTAATATTATTTCTTTGTAAATTTTATTTTAAAATTAAATTCTTAACACAGCAGTGTCCTTATTAAAATCAACTAAACTGAGCATCATTATTTCTGCAAGCACTCAATAAGTAATACAACCAAAATTATTGCATTGGTTATAAAATCTTAATCCTCTATTAGTACAGAAAAAAACCTAACAGCAGATTTGTGGTTTAATTTATACACTGTTTAGTGTTTTTTTGGATAAAAGGCAACAAACAGTTGAAAATGTGCAATTTATAATTTTATTTCTTATCCTGATGCTACATTGGAAAATCAGAGGGAATATTTTAATAACAGTAGTCCTGTTATTAAAAAAATAATAATAATAAAATATATATATATTAATTTAAAATATATTTATTTATTTATTTAAAACAGATAAAATTACTAGTCAGAACAGGTTAATGTCATCAGAAATGATTGAACATTACATATGTCTGAGAATATACAAATTCAATAGATATAGAATAAAATGGTACCTATCACGACAGATTAAAATTCAAAATAAAAACTGGCAGTGAATATCTGCAACATACAAAAGACCCTATTTAGCCTCTATACAAAGCAAAGCTAATAATAATCATAATAATTCCATATTTACACAATACAAAATCTTAAATACTAAATTTTACCAGTTATTGAATAAGGCTTACATTGAAAGGTATGTTATCATGGGGCTAGCGCCTCTCAATAAATGCCATCAATAACAACCAAAACTATCTGTTTCTGCTAGTTATATGCCAGCCTAATCATTTTATGTTATACTAAATAGAGTATAAATCATAAGATAAGTTGAAATTTGAGTTGATATAAGTTTATTTAATAATAAGTTATATGAAATTAATGGCAGACTGGCAAAAATAACCACTAGCCCTACAGAAAGCAAAAATTAAAATAATTAATTTAAACATCATTAAAAATATATAAAAGTGATTCCATAACCTATAAAAAAAGTTTCAACTTCCGGTTTCATTAGACTATCTCCTCTCCCTTTACCACAATCTACATTATATATATACACAGGATGTCCCAGGAGGAAAGGTCAATATTCCAGGAGGTGAAAGGATAGGTCATTTTAAGCAAAAAAAAAGTTCATATAAACATGTGCCCTATCCCAAATGGTTTCCGAGATAGAGCTACTTTAATGTACATTTGTTTTGAAATTGGCACGAAACTCCCCTCAGACTGCGCCATTTGATTGTCAGTTGCCAGTTATCAGTTTATTGTTGTGACTGTAGAAGTGAATCAGTGAGTAGCGTCAGTTGTCAGTTCTAATTGTAGAAGAGTTTGCTAAAAATGCCACACATTTTTACTAATGCCGAATATGCAGATATGCTGTATGTTTACGGCTTCTGCAATGGTAGTGCCCCTGCTGCTGCTGTTGAAGAATACTGTTGGTGCTTTCCTACACATCAAATTCTGGATCGTAGAATGTTTTCAACACACTACGTGAAAGTGGTATGCTTCCCAGTGCTCATGTTTCATCTGAACAAGAACGTCAAGAAAATGTGCAGGAACGGGAACACATTCTGAACATGGTTCAGCGTAGTCCTACAATTAGCACGCAAAGACTTTCTGCACATCTCGGTGTTTCACGAACATGTGTATGGCGAACACTACATGCTACATGAAGAGAGTTTGTACCCATTTCATCCATAACGTGCGTAAAATATTCAGATAGGGAACAGTGCCATGTGTCTTGAATTTTGTCATTGGTTAAATGGCAATCGTGAAGTGCTTCCATCAATACTATTTACTTATGAAGCCACGTTTACCCGGAATGGAATCAACAACACACACAACACTCATCAATGGTCACACGAGAATCCACATGGTACAGTGGAAACAAATTTCCAAGTTCATTTCTCAATCAATGTGTGGTGTGATCGATAACCTGTTGTTAGGTCCTGTTATTTTAGAACATCGAATGACAGGACACAATTACCTTCAATTTTTGCAAAATACATTAGGTGAACAACTAGAAGGTGTTCCTTTGGCCACACAGTGTGCTATGTACTTTCAGCATGACGGAATCCATTCCCATTCTACCAGAAGTGTGAAGCAACATCTGGACCGAATTTTCCCTAATCGGATCTCCAGACCTAACACCATTAGATTTTTGTTTATGGGAGTTGGATGAAGAGTGAAGTGTACAGAAGAAAGGTGGATACAAGAGATGATCAGCTAGCTCGCATAATGGATGCTTTTGCCCATATAAAGGAACGTGAGAATACACAGACAAGCAACATGTCATGTTCTCATGAGAGTAGAAAAGTGCATTGAAGTTGATGGTGGCATTTTTGAAAATTTATTATAAACTGTTCCAAATTTGTCACTTGAAAAATAAATATTCAAATGCCTCTATCTCGGAAACAATTCGCAATAGGGCATATGTTATATGAACTTTTTTCCTTAAAATGACCTATCCTTTCACCACCTGGAATATTGACCTTTCCTCCTGGGAAACCCTGTGTGTGTGTGTGTGTGTGTGTGTGTGTGTGTGTGTGTTTCCTGGCTACCTCAATTCCAACACAGTGGCATGAAGAAAAAACTGAAACCAAAGTCCAAAGGAGTTAGAAATTCTTGAAGATCTTGCAATCTACTACTTAAGGCAACAATATCATCTTCATAAAATAACACTCCAATTTTTATGTTAACCATACAAAAACTGAGTGAAATTTTTGAGTTAACTGCATTAATATTGCATGCCGTACTCTTTATATACAAACACAAAACCATAGATAATTTTTTATAGCTACACTTTTACAATTAAAAAAAAAAAAAAAAAATCAGTGATGTAGATTGAAAGCATATGATCAAGAAAGCAAACTTATGCAGCATCAGCCAAAAAAAAAAACTTTCCCATTTCACCAATCCATTCATTCCAAATGTTCATCTAGTTCTGCCTTGAATTTATGTAAGCTGTCAACTTCCACAACAACAGATCAAAGTTTGTTTCAGTAATCAACCACCCACTGGCTAAACGCAAATTTCCGCACATCTATTCTACAACTGTCTTTCCACAATCTATATTTATGTCCCCTCAGGCGATTAAACTGGACAAGAGGAAGAATCCCATCAGCATTCAGCTTGCTAAAACCATTCAATGCCTTATATACCTCAATCAGATCACCTCGCAGGTGCCTGGTCTCCAGATGCTACAATTTGCAGAACTTAAGCCTTTCTTCGTAAGAGCAACCCTTTGTTCCACTCACCAATCTTGTTGCCCTTCTCTGTACTCATTCCAGCAGCTCTACATCCTTCCTGAAACAAGGCCTCCCGAACTTTATACAGTACAGGTGTGGCCTGACCATTGCCTTATACAAGGGGATAATCACCTCCTTATCCCTTCTAGAAAAATTTGTGTATATTATTGACAAGACACCAGACTGTCCGCACTGCTCAGAAAACTTCATATGTGACTGCACAATTACCCAAAGTCTTTTTCATTCTCCACTATGCTGAGTGTAGTACCACACAGTTGATATGTCACTCTGATGTTACTGATTTACTAATCTATATCATTAATAAACATAGAAAACAACATTGGGCCCAATATTGAACCCTGGGTGGCTCCACTAATAACAATAGTCCACGAAGAGCAATCACAATTGATTACCACTGTCTTCTCCCACTCAAACATTGCTTTATTCATAGCAGCAATTTACCCTTAATCCCATACTGCTCCAATTTGCACAGTAGTCTTCCATGTGCAACAGTATCGAAAGCTTTCCTAAAATCCAAATATATATTATATCACTTTGCAAAGGTTGTTCATTTACCTACAAGAATACAGAACTATCCTAACAATACAGCCAACATGCTTGATCTTTTTTCTCACAAACAACCCTTCTAAGTACACGGTCGAAGTGAGTGGTCCTTTAGGCACCTCAATTTTGTCTCTTCTCCAATGGAGCCTTTATCACTTGGCTATTTCCAACCTTGTGTTGTTTGGCATTACAAGAATGCAAAATGGGATGACCTGTGAGATTTCTTTTCTTCTTTTCCTTGGTTGGACTACTGTTTCAAAACTTCTGATGTCAACGTTTGCTCAGATCGTGCCAGTGAAACTATTCTTGTAGGAATGGAATCCTTTATCCCACACTCTTACTTTAAAACCTCTCATTTATCTAAAACTTTGTTTTCCAATAAATGTGCTAAAGCCGTTCAGGAGAAGAATGTTGCATATCGTAATTCATTTGTTTCCAATTCTTCAGTTTCATTTTCTGCCTACACAACAATTGTAAAGCAGTTATTAATCAGTTGACATTAGATTTTGAAAAGGCTAAGAGTAGAAAACTTGCTTCTTGCCCTAATAGTAGCCGAACGCTCTGGTCTCTTGCCAAAGCTATTGGCCACAACTTTTGCCCATCTCTGCTCCCACGTCTGTCAAAAACAGATGGTTTTGTTGTCACTTCATCCAAGGATAAAGCTGGCCTGCTAACATCCCATTTTTCTTCCAACTCATGTATTAATAATCTTGGTAAAACACTTCCCGCCATTCCCAACACACTCCATTCAATGACTCCTGTGGTCTTCCACCAAAAGGATGTCAGAAGGATTTTGACGAATCTTGATGCTCAGAAAGCTCCAGATCCTGATAGTATTTTTCCACTTGTTCTAAAAACCTGTGCTCCTGAACTTACTCCTGTTATTTGCCAGCTTTTTTCACTTTCTTATTCCAAAGGTGTGTTTTCTTCTGCTTGGATATTTGCTCATATCCAGTCAGTTCATAAAAAGGTTGACAAATCCCTCCCATCCAATTATTGTCACATTGCAATTACTTCTACTCTTTCTAAAGTAATGGAGAAATCAATTAACCACCAACTCTTAAACTACCTAGAAACCTTCAGTCTGATCAACGATCACCAGTATGGATTCCGTCAGTGTCGATCCACTGGTAATATTTTGGCTTATGTTACCCATTTATGGATAAATTCAATGGAAAAGTTTGGTGAAACATAAGCAGTTGCTCTTGACATCTCAAAGGCTTTCGATCGTGTTTGGCATAAAGGTCTTCTAAACAAGCTTCCATCTTATGGTTTGCCAACTGTTTTTTGCAACTGGTTATTCAGTTTTTTCTCTCTGATCACTCACTGATGGTAGATGACTCTGTCTTCTAACTTCTCAACTAATGCTGGTGTCTCCCAAGGTTCAGTTCTTTCCCCCACTCTTTTCCTCTTGTATATTAATGACCTTCTTCCATTGACTTGAAATCCTATCCATAGTTTTGCTGATGATAGCACATTGCATTCCACTTTCCATTTTGAGAAAACTTCCCTGCTCAATCAGCTTCAACTTCTCGAATATCCACTACCAATTCCTTAAATGCTGATCTCCAGCTAATTCTTCGGTGAGGCAAAGACGACTTAGTAGATTTTAATCCTTCTAAAACTCAGTCTTGTCTTATATCTTGCAAAAAGGATTCTTCTGCAACTATGCTTATCTTTAGTGACACTCCGATTTCTAGGCAAGTTGATATATCTCTTTTGGGGATTACCCTGACTTCTAATCTCTCTTGGCACAAGCACATTACAAATATTGCTTCCTCTGCATCTAAAAAACTTGGTTTTCTCTTTCGCTCTCAGTGTTACTCTTCTTCCAAACAGCCGTTCACTCTGTACAAATCACAAATCCACCCTACCACGGAATATTGTTCCCACATCTGCGGTAGTGCCCCCAAAACCTCTCTCAGGCTTCTAGATTCCATTCAGAAGAGGGCAGTTAGGTTAATTAATGACTCATCTCTAACAGTCTCTCCACTCGATGTCTCATAGATGCAATGTTTCTGCTACATGCTTTTTCTACAGATACTTCCATGGGCACTGATCTTCTGAATCGGCTTCTATAATTCGCATTCTCTGTTTCAAAACAGAATGAACACGTGCCGCCAACATCCATTTACTGTCCAACTTCAAACTCACAGAACCAACTTTTCATCTTCCTCGTTTATTCATTCAACTGCCATTTTCTGGAACAACCTTCCTTCATATGTCTGTCCTGAAAATTACAGTCTACAGAAGTTCAAGTCTAATGTCAACAAGTATCTTCTCTCATCTTCTCAACCTCCAACCCAAGCACGGTACTAAGTACTATAGGTTCTAAGACCTTTCGTGTTTGGGGTTATCATAAAAAAAAAACAAAATTATTTTTCTGCATCCAGTTCTTTTGTGACCACATCATAGTATCCAATCAAATTGGTCAGACAAGATTTTGCTGTAACTGAACTATGACTAAACAAACCCGTGCTGTGTCTGCAGTCTTGTCTAGATGATCCTGCAGTGCTTCTTTAACCAGTACCTCCATTAATTTCCCCATAATAGAAGTTAAACTAACAGGTCTGTAATTACTTGTGTCACCCTTTGATCCCCCTTTGAGAATTGGGGATGCAACTGCACATCTTCAGTCCATGAGGATCTCCCCCAAGCGCAAGGAAGCTGTCATAATTATGGATAAGGGTTTGCTTACTTTCTTTGCTGCCTCCTTTAATATAACCGGAGAGATCCCATCAACGCCAGGTCTTTTTTTTTTATGTTTAACTTCAGCAATTTCTCCTTCACTTTGCTCTCAGTTATTACAAAATCATGTAGCACCCAACCAGAGTTCAATAAACTTCTGGTATTCCCCTCCCTGAATATCTTCCTCATGTATGAATGTTGATGCAAAATACTCATTCAGTCTGTCAGCTAAGTGTGCAGGAACATCTATACATTAAACCATCAATATCATGTGGACCAATCTGATTCATCCCCTTCCTTCTAGAGTTTACTAAAGTAAAGATTTTCTTTGCATCTTTTGCCAAGGATTTCTCTTAATCTACCTTCGCCTGTCTAACCTCCTTTGTGACTTGAATACAGACCAGCTTATATATACAACAGGCTTCTGTGTCACCTGATAGTTCATAAGCATCCCATGCATTTTTCTTCTCTGCCATTAGCATTAGCAGAGGCATTTGATGCAACAAAGCAAGCTTATGCAGCATCAGCCAAAAAAAAAAAAAAAAAAACCCACTTCCACTTCACCCCTCTGTTCGTTCAAAATACCTGTCCAGCTGAGCCTTAAACTTATTTAGGCTATCAACCTCCACCACAAGGAATGGAAGTCTGTTCCACCAACCAACCACCCGCTGGCTAAAGGCAAATTTCCGCACGTCTATCCTACATCTGTCTTTCCTCAATTTGAATTTATGCCCTCTCAGGTGATTTTTCTGAGCTAGAGGGTGATTTTTCTGAGCTAGATGTTTAACATTAACCACACTTGCCCCTGCAAGTGTGGTTAATGTTAAACATCTAGTATTTATTTATATTAATATTTTTGAATAATAACTTAATCCTTGTACTAGATTGTGTGTAATTATACTCATTATTTTGTATAAGCATCAGTCACCACAAATATATAGAATATGTAAATATGAGCTTAGTGGATTAATTAGAACTAGAGGACTTATTCTAATGATACTTAGTCATTTCTAGTAATGTAGTAAATGATTTAAAGTTGTATAACTTTTCGCGGCCCTAAGACACGTATATCCTACATCTGTCTTTCCTCAATTTGAATTTATGCCCTCTCAGGTGATTTTTCTGAGCTAGAGGAAGAATCCCATCAGCATTGAGCATGCTTAAACCATTCAAGGCTTTATACACCTCTATCAGATCACCTCGCCAGTGCCTAGTCTAAAGACACTGTAATTTGCGAAACTTAAGCCTTTCTTCGTAAGAGCACCCCTTTGTTCCATTCACTAATCTTGTTGCCCTTCTCTGTACTTGTTCCAGCAGCTCTACATCCTTCTTGAAATGAGGCCTCCAGACCTGTATACAGTACTCTAGGTGTGGCCTGACCATTGCCTTATATAATGGAATAATCACCTCCTTATCCCTGCTGGAAAAATTCCTGTATATCATTGACAATACTCCATGAGCTACTCTTGCAGCCCGTCTGCACTGCTCAGAGAACTTCATATCTGCCTGCACAACCACCCCCAAGTCCCTTTCATTCTCTACCACTGTCAGTGTAGTACCACAGAGTTGATACGTTGCTCTGGGGTTGCTGTTTTCCATGTGTAGTACTTTACATTTGTCAATGTTAAACTTCATTTGCCACCTCTCAGCCCATCTGCTCAACCTTTCCAGATCCTGTTGCAGCAGCATAGTGTCAGTAGTGTCCTTGACAACCCTGCCAACCTTTGTATCGTCTGCAAACTTGGACATTAAGCTTGATATACCATCATCAATATCATTTATAAATACAGAAAACAATAATGGACCCAACACTGAGCCCTGAGGGACTCCACTAATAACATTAGTCCACGATGAGCAGTGTCCATTGATTACCACTCTCTGTCTTCTCCCCCTCAACCACCCCTTTATCCATAGCAGCAATTTGCCTCCAATGTCACACTGCTCCAATTTGTGTAGCAGTCTTCCATGTGCAACAGTATCAAAAGCCTTTCTAAGATCCAAGTATATAATATCAAAGTTATTCCCTGCATCCAGTTCTTTTGTGACTGCATCATAGTATGCAATCAAGTTGGTCAGGCAAGACTTCACCTTAACAAAACCATGCTGTGTCTGAGCTATAACTGGTCTTGTCTAAATGATCCTGCAGTGCTTCTTTAACCAGTGGCTCCATTAATTTTCCTGGAACAGAAGTTAAGCTCACAGGTCTATAATTACTTGTGTCAGCCTTTGATCCTCCTTTGTGAATTGGGGTCACATTTGCACATTTCCAGTCTATGGGTACCTCCCCTGAGTCCAAGGAAGCTCTCATAATTATGGCTAAGGGTTTGCTTACTTCCTTTGCTGCCTCCTTTAATATAACTGGATAGATCCCATCCACCCCGGGTGCCTTTCTTGTGTTTATCTTCAACAGTTTCTCCTCCACTTTACTCCCGGTTATTTCAAGATTCTGTAGCTTACTGCTAGAGTTGAATACACCTCTGGCATTCCCCTTGCTGAATAACTCCTCATGTGTGAATGTCGATGCAAAATATTCATTTAGTTTGTTAGCTACCTGAGCAGGATAATCAACAGTTGACCCATCAATATCAAGTGGACCAATCTGATTCATCCCCTTCCTTCTAGAGTTTACATAAGTAAAGAACTCTTTGCTGTTTTTCTTTGCATCCCTTGCCAAGGATTTCTCGTAATCTGCCTTCGCCTGCCTAACCTCCTTTGTAACTTGGTTGCATATCAACTTGTATCTATCATAGGCTTCTGTGTCATGTGTTAATTTGTAAGTATCCAGTGCATTTTTCTTCTCTGCCATATGCCTCATTAGTTCATCTGACATCCATTTTGACCTAAACCTTGAACAATATTTCTTAGTTGGTAAGTAAAGCCTAGTAGCTTCCAAGATAAGTTCTTTGAATGCTTCCCATTTTGAATTTGCTGTTGGTAACATCATCAGTTGGTCCCACTGTATAGAATTTAAATACTGTCTCAGTCCATCGTAGTCGCCTTTACGGAAGCAATAACCCTTCCCTTTACCCCTAATGGTAGTTACCTCTTTGAGTAAATCCCACTTCAGCACACTGTGATAACTGCCACCTAGTGGTTCATTTATCTGCAGATTCTTAATGCATGAAGAATCACTGCTGATAATCAAATCAAGAGTATTACTCCCTCTAGTTGCCTCCCGAACATGTTGATGTAGAAAACAATCATCCAATAAATCCACAAAAGCCCTGCTAGTGTATGAATGACCAGCCCCCAAATTCCAGTCAATATCTGGGAAATTAAAATCTCCTATTATAAGACTCTCTGATTTACTGGCCCACTCTATTTCCCTGTACAGTTCCTTATTATACTCATCAGAGTCATTAGGCCTATAGCACACTCCTACTCTCAATTTTGATCTCCCAATGCTTATGTCACACCAAACTGACTCAACACTGCACTGTCCAACGATGTCGACTGGCTTCACTTCCTTGGTTTTTATGTGTTTCTTAACTAATAGCATAACCCCTCCCCCCTTCCTATCCTGTCTATCCTTTCTGTAGACGTTGTACTCTCCAAATTGCAGTTCTGCATCCCTTATATCTGTGTGACACCACATCTCTGATATCCCAACAATATCTGCCTTAGACGTTTTGAGCAATACCTCAAATTCATCAAATTTATTTACTAAACTCCTAGCATTGGTGTACACGCAAGTATACCTGCACCTGTTTCTATTCTTAGCTACCCTAACACAACCCATGTGTTTACTTGTACCGCAATGGCTCCCAGCAGTCTCTGAAATACCATGCATCTTGTTTTTCAGGCTTCTGCTCATTCTAATAGAAGCAGTGCAAGAATCTCTTCACCTCTGCCAGTGGCTACTGTCAATGTATTGGTCTTTGTCTCCCCCCAAGCTAGAAGTTTTCCGACTCACCTAACACTGCCTCGATAGCATCAGCAAATATTCTTGCACCCTTTCTATTTAAGTGTATCCCATCCCTGTAGAAGCAATCTCTCCTGTTAACAAGTACAGTCCAGGCTGAAAAAAATTCTACCCCTTGAGCCTTGCACAATTTTCCAGGGCCGAATTGATCGACAAGGCTCTCATCATATACTCCCTTCTATCGTGTCTGGGCAGAATTGCAGACACTTTCAAATTCAACCCTAATTCTCGGCTTTTGTTCAACAGTGACCTGTACTTGTTAAGTAATTCTGCCGGTCTCCTACTCTTAATATTATTAGTGCCAACGTGTACAACTATATCACCTTTTGTGCCCTTAAAAGATGATATTCGCTCTACAACGTCATCAACCTTTGCCCCTGGCAGACATACCCTGGTCCTGTTCCACCTATCTTTTTTACAAAGCATGTTCCCCGTTTCCCTGACAATAGTCACCAACAACTACTAGTTCCTTTGGGACCAGCGCATTCTGCCTTGGGGGTTGTCTCTGTGTCACGCGATGCCCAAGTGCAAGCTCTGGCGTTGATGTGGGCAGCTGAGAGCTTGATGGGCCCCTCAATTTAGTTTCTTCGAGGGCATCCACCCTGTCCTTCAAGCTCCCATATAGGCCCACAAGAACGCCGAGTTGTTGCCTGATATCGATACACTCCTTGCATCGCACACACACACAAAGACATCCCCCTTGGCAGTATCATGTCCCGTACCCGATTGCTCTGCAAACATCAAGCAAACAGTGCATTTTATAAGGCTGTGAGTCAGAGGACAACTGCCCCCCTCAGTTCTGCTCTGAGCCACAGCACTTCCATTAGCTTGAGCCTTTTGCATGAGTCTCATTAGTTCATTTGACATAAATTTAGGATTAAACCGAACAATATTTCTTAGTTGGTATGAAAAGTCTAGTACCTTCCAAGATTAATTCATTGAATGCTTCCCATTTAGAATCTGCTGTTGGTAACAGCATCAGTTGATCCCACTGTATAGAATTTAAAAACTGTCTGAGACCTATGGCAGATATAAGCTAGTCTGTAATCAGGTCACAAAGGAGGTTAGGCAGGTGAAGGCAGATAACGAGAATTCCTTGGCAAAAGATGCTAAGAAAAACAGCAAGGATTTCTTTACTTATATAAACTCTAAAAGGAAGGGGTTGAATCTGACTGGTCCACTTGACATCGATGGTTCGAGTGTTGATGATCCTCCTCAGATAGCAAACAAACTGTATGAGTATTTGCATCTACATTCAACACATGAGGAATTATTAAGGTTTGAAAATGGCAGAAGGTTATCAAATTGTAGCAGGATACTTAATGATTTTGTAATAACTGAAAGCAAACTTGAGGAGAAATTGTTGAAGTTAAACATAAGAAAAGCACCTGGGGTGGATGGGATCTATCCAGTTATATTAAAGGAGGCGGCAAAGCAACTAAGCAAGCCCTTAGCCATAATTATGAGAGCATCCTTGGACTCAGGGGAGGTTCCCACGGACTGGAGATGTGCAAATGTATCCCCAATTCACAAAAGGGGGATCGAAGGGTGACAAGTAATTACAGACCAGTTAGATTAACTTCTGTTCCGGGTAAAATAATGGAGTCACTGGTTAAAGATGCATTGCAGGATCATCTAGACAAGACTGCAGCAATAATTCAGACACAGCATGGGTTTGTTAAGGGAAAGTCTTGTCTGACAAATTTGATAGGATATTATGATGTGGTTACAAAGGAAATGGATGCAAAAAATAATTTTCATATCATATATTTGGATTTCAGGAAAGCTTTTGACACTGTTGCGCATGGAAGACTATTGTACAAATTGGAGCAGAATGCTATTAAGGGTAAGTTGCTACAATGGATAAAAGGATGGTTAAGTGGGAGAAGACAGAGGATGGTAATCAATGGGTGCTGCTCTTCGTGGATAAATGTTATTAGTGGAGTCCCACAGGGTTCGGTGTTAGGTCCACTGTTGTTTTGTATATTTATCAATGATATCGATGAAGGTATATCAGGCTTAATGTCGAAGTTTGCAGATGATACAAAGGTTGGCAGGGTTGTTAATGATAGTAATGGCAGTGTGCTACTGCAACAGGATCTAGATAATTTGGGCAGATGGGCTAAGAAGTGGCAACTGAAGTTTAACCTTGGCAAATGCAAAGTACTGCATATGGGTAGAAGTAACCCCAGAGAAACGTACCAACTGTGTGGTACTACACTTAAGGTGGTAGAAAATGGAGAAGACCTGGGAGTAATTGTGCAGTCAGGTATGAAGTTTTCTGAGCAATGCAGACAGGCTGCCAGGGCAGGTCATGGGGTTTTGTCAATGATATATAGGAATTTTGCTAGCAGGGAGGAGGAGGTGATTGTCCCTCTGTATAAGGCAATGGTCAGGACACACCTTGAGTACTGCATACAGGTCTGGAGGCCTCATTTTAGGAAGGATGTAGATTTACTCGAGCATGTACAGAGAAGGGCAACAAGATTGGTGAGGGGAATGAAGGGACCTCTTACCAAGAGCGGCTTAAGTTCTGCAAATGGCAGTTGCTGGAGACTAGGCACCTGCACGGTGATCTGATTGAGGTGTATAAGGCCTTGAATGGGTTCAGCACGCTGAATTCTGATGGGATCCTTCCACTTGTTCAGATTACGAACCTAAGGGGGCATAAATTCAAATTAAGAAAGGACAGATGTACAATAGATGTGCAGAAATTTGCCTTTGGCCAACGGGTGGTTGATTGCTGGAACAAACTTCCATCTGTCATTGTGGAAGTTGATAGGTTGAATAAATTTGAGGAGGAACTGGACAGGCATTTGGAAGGAATGGTGTGATTTTTTTTTTTTTTTTTTTGGCTGATGCTGCATAAGCTCATACACTTGCTTTCTTGCATCACATGCCACTACTATTACTACTACCACCACTGTAGTCACCTTAAAATGAAAACCTGTCCCCCAAAGATTTACATCTGAGTAAATACCACATCGGCACACTGTGATCACTGCTACCTAGTGGTTCTTTTATCTGCAGATTCCTAATGAATGAAGAATCACTGCTGATAATCAGATCAAGAGTATTACTCTCTCTGGTTGCCTCTCAAACATGCTGCTGTAGAAAACAATCACCCAAAAAATCCAAAAAAAGCCTTGCTAATGTGCAAGTGAAACCAACCCAGAAGTTCCACTCAATATCTGGGAAGTTAAAATAATCCTTCTAATTCAATCTGATTTACATGCTCACTTTTTTTCCCTATGCAGCTGTTCATACTACTCATCATAGTCATTAGTAACATCATCAGTGGGACCAACTGATGATGTTACCAACACCAAATTCTAAGTGGGAAGAATTCAAGAAATTAATCGTGGAAGCTACTAGACTTTTCATACTTATTAAGAAATATTGTTCAAGGTTTAGGCCTAAATGGTTGTCAAATGAACTAATGAGACTCGTGGTAGAGAAGAAAAATGCAAGGGATGCATATAAATTAGCCTGTAATCAAGTCACAAAGGAGATTAGGCAAGCGAAGGAAGATTACGAGAAATCTTTGGCAAAGGATGCCAAGAAAAACAGCAAGGATTTCTTTACTTATATAAACTCTAAAAGGAAGGGGATGAATCAGATTGGTCCACTTGATATCGATGGTTCGACTGTTGATGATCCTGCTCAGATAGCAAACAAACTGAATGAGTATTTCACATCTACATTCACACATGAGGAGTTATTAAGGAAGGAAAATGCCAAAGGTTTATCAAATTGTAACAGGATGCTTAATGATTTTGTAATAACTGAGAGCAAAGTGGAGGAGCAATGGTTAGAGTTAAACATAAGAAAGGTACCTGGGGTGGATGGGAACTATCCAGTTAAATTAAAGGAGGTGGCAAAGGAGCTACGCAAACACTTAGCCATAATCATGAGAGCATCCTTGGACTCAGGGTCATTCCAATCTCCAGATGCTGCAATTTGTAGGGAAAAAATCCTTCTTGGTAAGACCACACTGTTGTATGCTTTACCAATCTCACTGCCCTTCTTTGCAGCCAGGGCCGGTCCCAAAATTTGCGGGGCCCTGTTTTTTATCTCCTTACCTCCAGAAATCAAAAACAATACAGATATTATTGAGATTGAGTATAACAGAAAAATTACATTTTTAAATAATGTTCTATGTTCGATATCAAATGAAACATACACATTGAGAATGGACTATACACTCTACTTCTAGCAATTTTCAAGTCGACTAGCACAAGCACTCGGAGTGACAATAATGTGGGGAAGTAGACATTAAGAAGGTAGTAGTAGTAGTGGCATGTGATGCAAGAAAGCAAATGTATGAGCTTATGCAACATCAGCCAAAAAAAAAAAAAAAAAAAAAATCACACCATTGCCTCCAAATGCCTGTCCAGTTCCTCCTTAAATTTATTCAACCTATCAACTTCCACGACAGATGGAAGTTTGTTCCAGCAATTAACCACCCGCTGGCTAAAGGCAAATTTCCGCACATCTAATCTACATCTGTCTTTTCTTAATTTGAATTTATGCCCCCTTAGGTTCGTAATCTGAACAAGTGGAAGGATCCCATCAGAATTCAGCGTGCTGAACCCATTCAAGGCCTTATACACCTCAATCAGATCACAGCGCAGGTGCCTAGTTTCCAGCCACTGCAATTTGCAGAACTTAAGCCTCTCTTGATAAGAGGATCCCTTCATTCCCCTCACCAATCTTGTTGCCCTTCTCTGTACATGCTCAAGTAAATCTACATCCTTCCTAAAATGAGGCCTCCAGACCAGTACACAGTACTCAAGGTGTGGCCTGACCATTGCCTTATACAGAGGGATAATCACCTCCTTTTCCCTGCTAGAAATATTCCTATATATCATCGACAATGGTAAGAGGATCTCTTCATTGAAGAGATCCTCTTCAAGGAATGAAGGGGTACTCTCTTGGTAAGAGTATAACTTCATTCCTCTCACCAATCTTGTTGCCCTTCTCTGTACACACTCAAGCAAATCTACATCCTTCCTAAAATGAGGCCTCCAGACCTGTATGCAGTACTCAAGGTGTGGCTGTACCATTGCCTTATACAGAGGGAAAATCACCTCCTTTTCCCTGCTAGCAAAATTCCTATATATCATTGACAAAACTCCATGACCTGCCCTGGCAGCCTGTCTGCATTGCTCAGAAAACTTCATATCTGCCTGCACAATTACTCCCAGGTCTTTTTCATTTTCTACCACCTTAAGTGTAGTACCACACAGTTGGTACGTTTCTCTGGGGTTACTTCTACCCATATGCAGTACTTTGCATTTGTCAAGGTTAAACTTCAGTTTCCACTTCTTAGCCCATCTGCCCAAATTATCTAGATCCTGTTGCAGTAGCACACTGCCATTACTGTCATCAACAACCCTGCCAACCTTTGTATCATCTGCAAATTTCGACACTAAGCCTGATATACCTTCATCAATATCATTGATAAATATACAAAACAACAGTGGACCCAACACCGAACCCTGTGGGACTCCACTAATAACATTAGTCCAAGAAGAGCAGCACCCATTGATTACCACCCTCTGTCTTCTCTCACTTAACCATTCTTTTATCCATTGTAGCAACTTACCCTTAATAGCATTCTGCTCCAATTTGTACAATAGTCTTCCATGCGCAACAGTGTCAAAAGCTTTCCTGAAATCCAAATATATGATATGAAAATTATTTTTTGCATCCAGTTCCTTTGTAACCACATCATAATATCCTATCAAATTTGTCAGACAAGACTTTCCCTTAACAAACCCATGCTGTGTCTGAATTATTGCTGCAGTCTTGTCTAGATGATCCTGCAATGCATCTTTAACCAGCGACTCCATTATTTTACCCGGAACAGAAGTTAAACTAACTGGTCTGTAATTACTCGTGTCACCCTTCGATCCCCCTTTGTGAATTGGGGATACATTTGCACATCTCCAGTCCGTGGGAACCTCTCCTGAGTCCAAGGATGCTCTCATAATTATGGCTAAGGGTTTGCTTAGTTGCTTTGCCGTCTCTTTTAATATAACTGGATAGATCCCATCCACCCCAGGTGCTTTTCTTACGTTTAACTTCAACAGTTTCTCTTCCACTTTGCTCTCAGTTATTACAAAATCATTAAGTATCCTCCTACAATTTGATAACCTTCTGCCATTTTCAAACCTTAATAATTCCTCATGTGTGAATGTCGATGCAAAATACTCATTCAGTTTGTTTGCTATCTAAGCAGGATCATCAACAGTCGAACCATCGATGTCAGGTGGACCAATCAGATTCATCCCCTTCCTTTTAGAGTTTATATAAGTAAAGAAATCCTTGCTATTTTTCTTAGCATCTTTTGCCAAGGATTTCTCGTAATCTGCCTTCGCCTGCCTAACCTCCTTTGTAACTTGGTTACAGATCAACTTATAGCTATCATAGGCTTCTGTGTCACGTGTTAATTTGTATGCATCCCATGCATTTTTCTTCTCTGTTACGAGTCTCATTAGTTCATTTGACAACCATTTAGGCCTAAACCTTGAACAATATTTCTTAATAGGTATGAAACTTTTAGTAGCATTCACGATTAATTCCTTGAATGATTCCCACTTAGAATTTACTGTTGATAACATCATCAGTTGATTGCACTGTACAGAATTTAAAAACCGTCGGAGACCACTGTACTCACCTTTACGGAAACAAAAACCCTTTCCTTTACCCCTGATGGTAATTAAATCTTTAAGTAAATCCAACGTCAGTACACTGTGATCACTGCCACCTAGTGGTTCTTTTATCTGCAAATTCCTAATACATGAATGATCACTGCTGATAACCAGATCAAGAGTATTACTTTCTCTGGTTGCCTCTCGAACATGCTGCTGCAGAAAACAATCATCCAATAAATTCGCAAATGTCTGACTAGTGTGTGTGAGTGCCCTACCCACAAGTTCCAGTCAATATCTGGGAAGTTGAAATCCCCCATTATAAGACATTCCGATTTATTAGCCCACTATTTCTCTGTACGATTGTTCATTGTACTCATTCGAGTCATTAGGCCTATAACACACTCCTACTCTTATTTTTGCTTTTGCAGTTTTTTTTTTTTTTTTTATGAGAACCCCAAACACGAAAGGTATCAAAACCTATAGTACTTAGTACCGTGCATGGGTTGAAGGAGAAGTATGGGGAGAGGGGAGAGGGATGCCGGAAACTTTGCTCTAGAGACTAAACATGGGTTTCACCACTTCAAGCCCCCAATAAGCAAAGTGGTGGTATTTCACCGGTTGATGAAAGTGCTTATGTCACACCAAACTGACTCAACAGTGCACTGTTCATCTATATCAACTGGATGCACTTCTTTTGATTTTATGTTTTTCTTAATTAACAGCATAACACCTCCTCCCTTCCTATCCTGTCTATCCTTTCTGTACACATTGTACTCCCCAAATTCCAGTTCGGCATTCCTTATATCAGTGTGACACCATGTCACTGATATCCCAACAATATCCGCCTTTGATGTCTTGACCAACACTTCAAATTCATCAAATTTATTTACTATACTTCTAGCATTGGTATACATGAAAGCATACATGCTCCTAATCCTATTTTTTGTTACCCTAACACATCCCATATACCCACCCGTTCCACGATGACCGCCACCCGTCCCTGAAACCCCCAACACCCCACGCTCCAGGTCGCTACTTATTCTAATAGAAGTTGTGCAAGAATCACCTTCACCTCCGCCTACGGCTACTGTTAAACTATTAGTCCTTGTATCCCTCCAAGCGATCAGTTTTCCGACCCGCCCAACACTGCCTTGATTGCAACAGCAAATATTCTTGCACCCTTTCTATTTAAGTGTATCCCATCCCTGTAGAAGCAGTCTCTCCTGTTAACAAGTACAGTCCAGGCTGAAAAACATTCTATCCCTTGAGCCTTGCACAATCTTTCCAGCACTGAATTGATCGACAAGGCTCTCATCATATACTCCCTCCTATCGTGTCTGGGCAGAATTGCAGACACTTTCAAATTCAACCCTAATTCGTGGATAATATTATTATTTAGGCCATTTAAGCACGGGGGCCCTGTTCGACATGCTTGTGGCTGGCGCTGATTCGAACAGATCTACATGCTTCCTAAAATGAGGCCTCCAGACCTGTATGCATTACTCAATATGTAGCTTAACCACCACCTTGTATAATACGATAATCAACTCCTTACCCTTGCTAGTAAAATTCCTGTGTATCATTGACAAAATCCCATGAGTTATCCTGGGCAGAGTATGATGTATATTTTGGTGCACCATTTAGTCTTCCTTTCAATGTATGTTTCACAATTCAACCAAAAATAAAACTTCTGCACATTGTCTTTTGTTTACCTTCAAGCAACATTATTTTTCTCTTCTTTATTTGCTTCTCTAACATTTCTCCCCATTCCTTTAATAATCTGTGCTGCTCATAAGACCTAGTCGATTGGGTGGTAACTGGTGTTGGAATTAATTCCAGTCCGAGACTGGTGATGATTCAAAGCTCTCAGGGTCAATACCTTTCCCTTCAATAAATCTCTGAGGCACATGCCTCACTTATTTTATACTTATTGATATGAAAACAGATTGAATAAGACTGAAATATGCAAAAGTTCCTGTTCTCCATTGAGTGTACAGCAGCTATATATCAGTCTTATGCACCACACTACATTTCACTGTCTGCAATGATTTAGGAATAGTTCTTCAAATGGTGGATAGATTATTAGATGCCTGACCATATGTCGACTACTTGCAAAGCTTTGTTTCTAATCAATTCCACTGATATCACTTGTGCAATGAATCAGTGGCTGCCCAGTATGTCTAGTTGTAGGTGCAAGTAACACTTAAATACTCTGCTTTTCTATTTTTTACTTTTTGGTGGGGTTCCTCCACGGTATCGATCTCTGAAGTCTTGGAACTAGCTTATGCCACTTTCAACTGAATCCTTGATAGTGATCATGGCTTTGCTTAAGAATGTTCCAATATTTCCATCTAAAATTTGAAAGCACTAGCTAAAAACTATTGAAATGTTCTATACCTGTAAAGCAGAAAAAATACTGAAAATATCACATAAGCACACATTTTTTTCAATAGAAATGTAACATGCTATAGCCACTAAAGTTTTAAGTGTCAAATAAATTATAAGTACTTTACAGATATCATGATAGGTATATTCCATCCTGATATCCTTAGGTAGCTCTGATTATCTTGAGAAATCTGCCAAAATGTTTTTTGGGCTTTTAGTATTCACAATTAAGTATGAAATGATGGGCCATTCTTTTTCTTGAGCATATTCTAGTCTAGACAAGACTTCAGTTATAGCTCGGACACAGCATGGTTTTGTTAAGGGGAAGTCTTGCCTGACCAATTTGATTGGATACTATGATGCAGTCACAAAAGAGCTGGATGCAGGGAATAACTTTGATATTATATACTTGGATCTTAGAAAGGCTTTTGATACTGTTGCACATGGAAGATTGCTGCACAAATTGGAGCAGTGTGGCATTGGAGGCAAATTGCTACTATGGATAAAGGGGCAGTTGAGGGGGAGAAGACAGAGTGGTAATCAATGGACACTGCTCATCGTGGACTAATGTTATTAGTGGAGTCCCTCAGGGTTCAGTGTTGGGTCCATTATTGTTTTCTGTATTTATAAATAATATTGATGATGGTATATCAACTACCTCACAAATCTAACATATTAATATTAGTACTAGTGGCAAATTATGTGAGAAAGCACATTTATACGGCATCAGCAAAAAAAAACAAAAAACCTTCCCATATCTATCCTTCCTCTGTGATAGTTTCTATAGTTCTTTCTTGAATTTATTCAGACTTCCCAGTTCCACAACACCAAATGGAAGTTTGTTCCAACTATAACTTACTGGTGACTGAAGGAAAATTTCTGCTCTTATCTACCCTGCAACCATATTTTCTCAATTTGAGTTTATATCCCCTCACGTGTGTAGTCTGAGAAAGAGGAAGGATGCTACCAGCATTCAGCTAACTCAATCTATTAAAAGCCTTAAACATCTAATCACTGAATCAGATCTTGCAGGTGCCCTAGTTTCCAGACACTGCAATTTCTGGAACTGACATCTTTTTCTGATAAGAGCATCCGTTTGTTCCCCTCAATAATCTCAGTGCTCCAATGGATCTACATCCTTCCTAAAATGAGACTTCCAGACCTACATGGCCTAAACATTGCCTGATACAAGATAACCACCACCTTATCCCTGCTGGAAAAATTCCTATATATCATTTACAAAAAAACCCCATGGCAGCCTCCTGGCAGCCTGTCTGTATTGCTCAGAGAACTTTATGCCTGACTGCACAATTACTCCCAGGTCCTTTTCATTCTCCTCTACTCTGAGTGTGATAAAACACACTTGGTCAGTTAATCTAGAATTACTGCTACTACGCATGTGTAGTAGCTTGCATTTGTTAATGTTAAACTTCACACATTACTTCTCTTGCTATCTGCATAATTTTTTTAGCTCTTGCTTCAGTAGCATACCCTGATTACTGATTAACCAACCTGTAAACTTTCATATCATCTGCAAACATAGACATTAAGCCCTGATGCCTTCATGAATATCATTAATAAATATAGAAAACAAGAATGGGACTAACACTGAATTGCAACCTGGTAAACTCAACTAATAACAGTAGTCCAAAAAGAGCAGTGCTCATTGATAATCACTTTTTCTCCCACTCAACCATCCCTTTATTCATAGCAGTAACTTGTCCCTAATGCCACACTGCACCAATTTGCACAGCAGTCTTTTATGTGGAACAGTGTTAGAGTTTTTCTGAAATCTATGTATGTGATGGCAAAATTATTTTTTGCATTCAGTTCCTTTGTTAGTGCATCATAGCAGCTAATCAGGTTGGTCAGACAAAATCTCCCCTTAACAAATACAAGCTATGGTTAGATTTATTTACAAAATATTTAATTCCCTCACACATGATAAATGGAGGTTTATAAAATTTAAAAGTACAATAAATAATAACATAAGAATCACATACCCAATTCCTATATCTAGAAGATCTTTATCAGAGAGAGTCAGAAAAGTTCCAAGATCTATGTCATGCTTTTCAAATATGTGGTAGTATTTCTGCAGCCCAAGCACTTCCAGGAAACTTCTTAAGTCATTGAACATACCAGCAAACTGTGTTGGATTCTGTACTACTTGTGATACATTGGGAGATGAATAATGCTCCTTTGGAACTAAATGAAGAATATTTTAAAAAACATTAATATAATAAAATTATATTAAATCATTGCTAGCAGAAATAAAAATTTAACTTTTATTTAAAAGGAAATATTATATAATCTATAATATATTACATTCCCAACTCCCATTCTCCACTTTCTGCTACCGGGCACAAAAAGAAAATGAATACAGTTTCACAGTACACTTATTTCTATTTCAAAATCTGCTCAGAATACACACACACATGCTGTCTTACCATTAATATCCAAATACCCTTTCAATGATAGTTGGTCATGTCCTACCCAAGTACCACATCTGACAACTATAAATATGCTCATAGGCTATTGAGGAGATTGTAGTACAGTTGTGAATGAAAGATGACATGACTGATGGAGTTAGCATACTTCCAACACAGAATGATAATATGGTGTCATATAAGCAACTGGTCTGTAAGTGACATTTCAATGGCAATGATATCCCTAAGTCGATGATTGGTAATGTGATCTGTAAATGGAAGCAGACTGGTACTGAAACCATCATAAAACTATCCAGCAAACCTCCAAAGCAGATGGTACATGACAGGAGAACACCGCAAAGAATCGTCCACCTGGAATGCAGGTCGACATTGTCACAGCACACAAAGATCCTGATTGAGACAGTCGGGACACATGTCAGCACCAATACAGGTGCAGCATGCTGCATGATATTGGATTTCTATGGTCATCTACAAGCCACTAATAACCACTAATTTATGTTTTCATACTATTAAATTTCAGAGATAATTTCAACTTACAATAAACAACTGAACAATGTGAAAAGTGGGAATAATAATTTACTGCTATGAGTCGGATTCAATTTTTGTTTTTTAACTGGATGATACTATTCGTTCACAAATTTATTATACAATGACAAGGAAAAAAATTACAGATAAAAGAGCAAATCAAAGGTTGGCTGAAGTAAAGGCTAAATCTTTTCCCACATTATCATAACTGATTAAGAATAATCTAACTGACAACTTCTTAAAAAACTAACCATTTGATTTCAAGAAGAGGACAGGAATGTTTTTATTCAGTAATCCAAAATATTTTGAAAACTGAATGCATCTCAATGTTTAATTTCTATCAATAAGAATGCTTTGGTTGCTGTAATAGAGGAACAAATATATCCTCAAAAATTGAAACCAAACACAGAGTGCACACAAGCTTCATATTATATCTGCATTGGAAATCTTGGATAGATCTTGTGTGAGTGATGTGATTTAAGGTGTTCTTATTTAACCTTGGATCTTAGACCTTAACCTTGGATATTTATACTTGGATCTTAGAAAGGCTTTTGATACTGTTGCACATGGAAGACTGCTGCACAAATTGGAGAAGTGTGTGTGGCATTGGAGGCAAATTGCTGCTGTGGATAAAGGGGTGGTTGAGGGGGAGAAGACAGAGTGGTAATCAATGGACACTGCTCATCGTGGACTAATGTTATTAGTGCAGTCCCTCAGGGCTCAGTGTTGGGTCCATTACTGTTTTCTGTATTCATAAATGATATTGATGAGGGTATATCAAGCTTAATGTCAAAGTTTGCAGACGATACAAAGGTAGGCAGGGTTGTCAAGGACACTACTGACACTATGCTGCTGCAACAGGATCTGGAAAGGTTGAGCAGATGGGCTGAGAGGTGGCAAATGAAGTTTAACATTGACAAATGTAAAGTACTACACATGAGAAACAGCAACCCCCAGAGCAACGTATCAATTCTGTGGTACTACACTGACAGTGGTAGAGAATGAAAGGGACCTGGGGGTGGTTGTGCAGGCAGATATGAAGTTCTCTGAGCAGTGCAGACGGGCTGCAAGAGTAGCTCATGGTGTATTGTCAATGATATATAGGAATTTTTCTAGCAGGGATAAGGAGGTGATTATTCCCTTGTATAAGGCAATGGTCAGGCCACACCTAGAGTACTGTATACAGGTCTGGAGGCCTCATTTCAAGAAGGATGTAGAGCTGCTGGAACGAGTACATAGAAGGGCAACAAGATTAGTGAATGGAACAAAGGGTGCTCTTACGAAGAAAGGCTTAAGTTTTGCAAATTACAGTGTCTGGAGACTAGGCACCAGCGAGGTGATCTGATAGAGGTGTATAAAGCCTTGAATGGTTTGAGCATGCTCAATGCTGATGGGATTCTTCCTCTCGCTCAGAATAATCACCTGAGAGGACATAAATTCAAATTGAGGAAAGACAGATGTAGGATAGACGTGCGGAAATTTGCCTTTAGCCAGCGGGTGGCTGGTTGGTGGAACAGACTTCCATCCCTTGTCGTGGAAGTTGAGAGCCTAAATAAGTTTAAGGCTCAGCTGGACAGGTATTTTGAACGAACGGAGGGGTGAAGTTGAAGTGGTTTTTTTTTTTTTTTTTGGCTGATGCTGCATAAGCTTGCTTTCTTGCATCAAATGCCTCTGCTAATGCTAATGCTAAACCCTTGTACAAGTACACATGTAGATTACAATAAATCATGAACACAAATTGTTATTTGTATTTAGTAGTCACACAAGCCTGAAACACAGTCAACTCAAAGAGCATAAGCACTCTCAATCCTCACCATTTGCTACATCAGGCTTACCATTGCAACAAAAACAAAAAAAATGGTTTTTTTTTTTTTTAAAAACTATGGTTTGATTTGCTAGGCAATCAAGCCAAAATAAGATGTTAATATTTAAAAGCATTTATGAACAATGTTTTAATTTTTAAAAATCTTCAAAATTTCATGAAAAAATTCACTCCATAGAGCCAGTCATGTAAAAAATTTACTATGCTAGACTTGCCTATCTGTGGCAAACTACCTCATCATCAGCCATTTTCAATCCACTGCAGGATGAAGGCCTCTCCAGCAACTTTCCAGTTCCTTCTGTTTTGTGCAATGGCCATCCATTTACTACCCACAAACTCATGAATTTTATCTGTCCATCTCTGTCGTCTTCCAGGTTTTTTCCTAGCTCCTCTTGGGTACCATTCTGTTATTTTCTTAGTCCATTTGTCATAGTGTCTTTGAGCTATACATCCTGCCCAAGACCATTTTAGTTCTGATAAGAATGTCCTTTACTTGAGTTTGCTGCCTAATCCATGTGTTTCTCTTCTTATCTAACAGTCTGATTCCCAATGTAATTCTTTCCATTCTTCGCTGTGTAGTTCTCAGCTTCTCTTCCATTCTTTTGGTGAGTGCCCAAGTTTCACTTCCATAAGTCACGGTGTGGAGTATACATTGGTTCATTATTTTATGTTTCAGACAAATAGGGATATTGCTCCTCAATAAGGAGTATGTGACAATATTTCCTGAATGCTATCCATCCAAAATTTATTCTTCTCTTGACTTCCAACCATTTATCATTCTTACAGTTAATGACTTGCCCAGATAAGTATGACTCCACCTTTTCAATTACTGCTCCTTCAATCATTATATCCCTTTCTGTGGCATACTTGTTCATCATTACTTTTGTTTTAGCCACATTCATCTTTAGTCCAAAATCATTACTAACTCTGCATAAATGATTAAGATTTTCCTGTAATTCTTTGGGATCATGGCTTATGACCACAATATCATCTGCAAATCATAAATGGTTTAGGTACTCTCCATTCACATTGACTCCTTTCTGCAACCAGTCTAATTTTCTGAAAGCTTCCTCAAGAGCAGCAGTAAACAACTTTGGAGATATGTTTCCTTGTCGAACTCCTTTCTCAATTTTAAGTTTTCTACTGCATTTGCTTAGTCTAAAAGAGGAGATAGAGTTTGCATATATTTTCTTCAAAATCATAATATATGGGGTATCTATGCCTTGCCTTTCCAGTGCCTGAAACATTGCTTTATGCTGTATGGAGTCAAATGCCTTTTCATAATCCACAAACGCCAGGCATAATGGTGTTTTATATTCATTTGCTTTCTTCATTAGCTGTGATATTACATGAAGGTGATCATTAGTTGAGAATCCTGTAATAAAGCCAGCTTGCTCTTTCGGTTGATTCTCATCGAGTATTCTTTCTACTCTGTTTGTAATGACCCTTGTGAACAACTTGTAAATTGTAGTAGCAGTGGCATGTGATGCAAGAAAGCAAGTGTATGAGCTTATGCAGCATCAGCCAAAAAAAAAAAAAAAAAAAAAAAACCATTCCCTCCAAATGCCTGTCCAGTTCCTCCAGTTAAATTTATTCAACCTATCAACTTCCACAATGACAGATGGAAGTTTGTTCCAGCAATCAACCACCCGCTGGCCAAAGGCAAATTTCTGCACATCTATTGTACATCTGTCCTTTCTTAATTTGAATTTATGCCCCCTTAGGTTCGTAATCTGAACAAGTGGAAGGATCCCATCAGAATTCAGCATGCTCAACCCATTCAAGGCCTTATACACCTCAATCTGATCACTGTGCAGGTGCCTAGTCTCCAGCCACTGCAATTTGCAGAACTTAAGACTCTCTTGGTAAGAGGACCCCCCTTCATTCCCCTCACCAATCTTGTTGCCCTTCTCTGTACAGGCTCAAGCAAATCTACATCCTTTCTAAAATGAGGCCTCCAGACCTGTACGCAGTACTCAAGGCGTGGCCTGACCATTGCCTTATACAGAGGGAAAATCACCTCCTTTTCCCTGCTAGCAAAATTCCTATATCATTGACAAAACCCCATGACCTGCCCTGGCAGCCTGTCTGCATTGCTCAGAAAACTTCATATCTGCCTGCACAATTACTCCCAGGTCTTTTTCATTTTCTACCACCTTAAGTGTAGTACCACACAGTTGGTACATTTCTCTGGGGTTACTTTTACCCATATGCAGTACTTTGCATTTGTCAAGGTTAAACTTCAGTTGCCACTTCTTAGCCCATTTGCCCAAATTATCTAGATCCTGTTGCAGTAGCACACTGCCATTACTGTCATTAACAACCCTGCCAACCTTTGTATCATCTGCAAACTTCGACATTAAGCCTGATATACCTTCATCAATATCATTGATAAATATACAAAACAACAGTGGACCCAGCACCGAACCCTGTGGGACTCCACTAATAACATTAGTCCACGAAGAGCAGCACCCATTGATTACCATCCTGTCTTCTCCCACTTAACCATCCTTTTATCCATTGTAGCAATTTACCCTTAATACCATTCTGCTCCAATTTGTACAATAGTCTTCCATGCGCAACAGTGTCAAAAGCTTTCCTGAAATCCAAATATATGATATCAAAATTATTTTTTGCATCCAGTTCCTTTGTAACCACATCATAATATCCTATCAAATTTGTCAGACAAGACTTTCCCTTAACAAACCCATGCTGTGTCTGAATTATTGCTGCAGTCTTGTCTAGATGATCCTGCAATGCATCTTTAACCAGTGACTCCATTATTTTACCCGGAACACAAGTTAAACTAACTGGTCTGTAATTACTCGTGTCACCCTTCGATCCCCCTTTGTGAATTGGGGATACATTTGCACATCTCCAGTCCGTGGGAACCTCTCCTGAGTCCAAGGATGCTCTCATAATTATGGCTAAGGGTTTGCTTAGTTGCTTTGCCGTCTATTTTAATATAACTGGATAGATCCCATACACACCAGGTGCTTTTCTTATGTTTAACTTCAACAATTTCTCCTCCACTTTGCTCTCAGTTATTACAAAATCATTAAGTATCCTGCTACAATTTGATAACCTTCTGCCATTTTCAAACCTTAATAATTCCTCATGTGTGAATGTAAATGCAAAATACTCCTTCAGTTTGTTTGCTATCTGAGCAGGATCATCAACAGTCAAACCATCGATGTCAAGTGGACCAATCAGATTAATCCCCTTCCTTTTAGAGTTTATATAAGTAAAGAAATCCTTGCTGTTTTTCTTAGCATCTTTTTCCAAGGATTTCTCGTAATCTGCATAAATGTGGGATAACAAGCTAATTGGTCTATAATTTCCAATGTCTGATTTATCTCCTTTCTTATGCAGCAAAACTGTGATTGCATTATTCTACTCCTTAGGCATCACACCTTTTCTAATGCATTTTGTGAAGAGTCTTGCCAGTTTTTATGTCATGTCTCTTCCTCCCAATTTTAACAACTCTACAGTAACTTCATCTTCCCCTGGTGCTTTCTGATTATTCATTTCATTTCTTCAATGCATGTTCTACCTCATTACGAAGGATATCGGGTATGCCTTATGTCTTACTAATTTGCGATCCATCTTCCCCAGTGCTGGCATCATTCCCTTGCTCCTTGTATAATTCTCTATAGTAGTCTTCTGCTATTTGAATTATGCCTTCTCTGCTATTTATATGTACACCATTGCTATTCTTTAGTTTCAGTATCATTTGTCTTTCTGTATTACACCTCATGGCTGCTGATTTAAGTCCTTTGTTTTCCCTTAATGCTTGTTCTACTTTTCTTGTGTTATCTTATCTTCCCCTGGTGCTTTCTGATTATTCATTTCATTTCTTCAATGCATGTTCTACCTCATTACGAAGGATATCGGGTATGCCTTATGTCTTACTAATTTGCGATCCATCTTCCCCAGTGCTGGCATCATTCCCTTGCTCCTTGTATAATTCTCTATAGTAGTCTTCTGCTATTTGAATTATGCCTTCTCTGCTATTTATATGTACACCATTGCTATTCTTTAGTTTCAGTATCATTTGTCTTTCTGTATTACACCTCATGGCTGCTGATTTAAGTCCTTTGTTTTCCCTTAATGCTTGTTCTACTTTTCTTGTGTTAAATCTTCTTATGTCCTCTCTGAGTCTCTTTCCAATGGCTTTGCATAACTCAGTATACTCAATTTTCTCCTTGTCAGTGTTTATATTGCTCTTCATTTGTCACCTTCCGTTCATCATGGCAAATGTTTCTTGATTTTTTTTTCTTCTTTGAATTTCGTTTTAGCTATAGGTTTCTTGGGCTTTATCACTTTGAGAAAGTTGTAATATTCCTTGTCGACATCTTGGTCCTGAGCGGTCTGCAGAAGCTCAAACTTGTTCTTAAGTTCCAGTACATACTGCTTTTTTTTTCTTCTTCTGTTATCTCAAAGACCTTCGTATTATTTACTCGAGTCAGTTTTTTTCCTTTCTTTTCTTGCATCTATATCAAGTGTGCATCTTACCGTTCTGTGATTACTTCTAACATTTACCTTGTTCAGGACAGTAACATCATTCACGATATACCTTCCATTAGGATGAAGTCTATTCATTAGTTGTTAATCCATTTGGGCTCTTCCATATCCACGTTCTGTTCAACCTTTTCTTGAAAAAAGTGTTCATTACTGACATTCCCCGAGATTCTGCAAATTCCACAAGTCTTTCACCTCTTATTTCTTTCACCAATTCCAAAATTTCCTATAGTTCCTCTTTCTGCGCTGTTTTGCCTTTTTCCAACCTTAGCATTGAAGTCCCCATAATAATAGTGGGTTTTCTGCTCATCTAGAAGACTCAATTTCAGTGTACATTTCTTCAACCTCTTCATCCTCATGGCTCGATGTTGGTGCATAAATCATTATAATCTTTAGCTTGTACCTCTTAGAAATCCTGAGCAGTAGTCTTGACACCCTTGGTGATGTACTTTTGAATTCCAAAATGTTGTTTTTTTATATCTTTATGGACCAGAAAGCCAACTCCACCTTCATTCCTTTCACTGTTTCCATTGGTGTACAGCACATTTCCACTTGACAAACTTATAAGTGATTCATTTTTTCTTATTTCAGCCAAACCGATGATATTCCAATTCACATTTTCTAATTCTTTTTCCAGCTCTAATGTCCTGTCTTCGCCGATGAGCACTTATGTTTTAACAGGCCAAGTTCAGTTTCCGTGCATGGCAGCCTGGTCGTACCCAGAGATTTTTAGCACCCTCTGCTTCCATTCTGATCCTCTCGCTGCCATAAGAGGGGGAGTGAAAGCCATTGGGGGACTGAGAGCCATCTGTTTCGTCATGCTGTCATGTGCTGGAGGTTTTGTTCTCTTCCTCTTCACACTGACCTGGAATTTTGAAGAGAACCACTCTACACGTTCGCTGCCACCTAAGTGACGTAAAAGGGCTTACCATGGAGGTGTGCATGAATGGATTTTAGGGAGGCAGGCCAACCGGACTTCTCCTAAATCTTCTGAAACAGAAAGATATTGGATCTATCAATGTTTTAGACTGAGTGTCTGTTAACACACAGAATGCCTGTTCCCATCTAATTCACTCCACAGAGCCAGTCACTGTAAAAAAATTTACTATGCTGGACATGCCTATCTGTGGCAAACTACCTCATGAAAGGGCTAAATTTTAATCTGAAATGCATTCAGGCAAAAAAATTTCTCTCTTTCAAAGGTTTGGATATTCATTCTGTTTATAATTGAAGTTCCATTTATTCTTAAATGTTATGACTTACCTTGAAAGGATACAAGAGCCATTTCAATTCATACACTTCTTTATAAAGAAGTAAATAAACAACCCCAATGCACATACAAGATGCTTCAAATAACATGGAATTCATAGCATTAAATGCCCTCAAGTTAGAACAAGGTACAACACACTCTAATCCGAATGGAATTGAAATTCTTAAGCAAACAGAAATGTCCAATTAATAGTAGTCCGAATAGGTCCACCTAAAAATATATATATTCTGCCCCTACACGTGGCACTAGAACATGCTGATTTGTATGTGCAAAAACAGAATCAGTACGTAAGAATACAAGGGTCAACAACCTTTCAGGGATTGTGTATCAGGCTCATAATAGAGTGATGCCGCTGTTATTTTTCAACCTCTTTACTCCCACTTCCATCTGTTATAGTAACACAATAACAGATGGAAGTTTGTTCCAACAATCGACCACCGGCTGACTAAATGCAAATTTCTGCACATCTATTCTGCAAGTGTCTTTCTCAATTTGAATTTATGCCCCATCACCTGAGTAATCTGAGCAAGAGAAAGAATCACATCAGCATTGAGCTTGTCTCAAACCATTCAAGGCCTTATACACCTCAATCAGATTACTTCACAGGTGCCTAGTGTCCAGAAGCTGCAATTTGCGAAACTTAAGCCTTTCTTGATAAGAGCAACCCTTTGTTCCACTTGCCAACCTTGTTTCCCTTCTCTGTACTTGTTGCAGCAGCTCTATATCCTTCCTAAAATGAGGCCTTCATGCTTGTATGCAGTACTCAAAGTGAGACCTGACCATTACCTCATACAAGGGGATAATCACCTCCTTATCCCTGCAAACAAAATTCCTGTATATCATTGACAAGACACCATGTGCTACTCTTGCAGACTGTCCACACTGCTCAGAAAACTTTAGCATTAGTAAAGGCATATGATGCAAGAAAGCAAGCTTATATAGCATAAGGTAAATGTTTCTCTAGTTCTGCCTTGAATCTATTTAAGATATCAACTTCTACAACAACAGTTGGAAGTTTGTTCCAGCAATCAACCACACGCTGGCTAAAGGCAAACTTCTGCACTTTTATCCTACAACTGTCTTTTCTCAATTTGAATTTATGCCCTCTCAGGAGATTATTCTGAGCAAGAGGAAGAATCTCATCAGCACTGAGCAGGCTCAAACCATTCAAGGCTTTATACTCCTCAAACAGATCACCTCGCAGGTGCCTAGTCTCCAGACACTATAATTTGCAAAACTTAAGCCTTTCTTCATAAGAGCAACCCTTTGTTCCATTAACTAATCTTGTTGCCCTTCTCTGCACTTGCTCCAGCAGCTCTTCATCCTCCCTAAAATGAGGCCTCGAGACCTATATACAGTACTTAAGGTGTGGCCAGACCATTGCCTTATACAAGGAGATAATCACCTCCTTATCCCTGCTAGAAAAATTCCTGTATATCATTGACAAGACACCATGAGCAACTCTTGCAGACCGTCTGCACTGCTCAGAAAACTTCATATCTGCCTGCACAATTACCCCCAGGTCCTTTTCATTCTCTACCACTGTCAGTATAGTACCACACAGTTGATACGTTACTCTGGGTTACTGCTTCCCATATGCAGTACTTTAGATTTGCCAATGTTAAACTTCAGTTGCCACCTCTCAGCCCAACTTTTCTGGATCCTGTTGCAGCAGCATACTGTCATTAGTGTCATTAACCCTGCCAACCATCGTATCGTCTGCAAACTTCAACATTAAGCCTGATATACCATCATTAATAAATAAAGAAAACAACAATGGACCCAACACTGAACCCTGACCCTGGGGGATTCCACTGACATTAATCCACGAAGAGCAGTGTCCATTGATTACCACTCTGTCTTCTCCCATTCAACCATCCCTTTATCCGTAGCAGCAATTTGCCTCCAATGGCACACTGCTCCAATTTGTGCAGCAGTCTTCCATGTGCAACAGTATCAAAAGCCTTTCTAAGATCCAAATATATGATATCAAAGTTTCCCTGCATCCAGTTCCTTTGTGACCACATCATAGTATCCAATCAAATTAGTCAGACAAGACATACCCTTAACAAAACCATGCTGGGCCAGAGCTATAACTGAAGTCTTGTCTAGATGATTCTGCAGTGCTTCTTTAACCAGTGTCTCCATTAATTTCCCTGGAACAGAACGTAAACTAACAGGTCTGTAATTAATTGTGTCACCCTTTGATCCCCCTTTGTGAATTGTGAATACATTTGCACATCTCCAGTCTGTGGGGACCTTCCGTGTCCAAGGATGCTCTCATAATTATGGCTACGGGTTTGCTTACTTCCTTTGCTGCACTGTTGTTATTTGGTTTTTAGGAGCATTAGCAACTAAGGCCATATTGCTTCGGGATATGCGGTGGTCATTCCCTGACCTTTCCACATCCTCCGTTATTTGGTGTTGACAGGCTCAAACCCCGGTCTAATCAAGAAGCATGTGCTACGCACTGCTGCTGCTCCTTCCCACCTGGCTACAGAGGCGCCCCCCTTTGCTGCCTCCTTTAATAACTGGATAGTTATTAAAGGATATCCCATCCACCCCAGGTGCCTTTCTTTTGTTTAACTTCAACAATTTCTCCTCCACTGTGCTCTCAGTTATTACAAAATCATTTAGCTCCCTGTTAGAATTTGATAAGCTTCTGTCCTCCACTTCCCTATAAAATTACTCATGTGTAAATGTAGATGCAAAATACTCACTCAGTTTGTCAGCTATCTAAGCAGGATCATCTACAGTCAAACCATCAATATCAAGTGGACAATCTGATTCATTCCCTTCCTTCTAGAGTTTACATGAGTAAAGAAATCTTTGCTGCTTTTCTTTGCATTCTTTTCCAAAGATTTCTCGTAATCTGCCTTCGCCTGCCTAACATCCTTTGTGACTTGATTACAGACCAGCTTATATCTACCATAGGCTTTGTGTCACCTGATAATTTATATGCATCCCATGCATTTTTCTTCTCTGCCACATGTCTCATTAGTTCATTTGACATCCATTCTATGTGGTGACTTTCATAGCAATACCTTGCTGAAATGATTTCATGAAATCAGTTTGCAGCACAATTCAGGATGGTCTTGAGTTACTTCTTTGCCATCAGTGTCATAGACTACCAATCCATATAACTGTGTAGAGCAATTGGCTAAATTATTGCTCTATCTATAACTTGCAATTTTTAATTAAAAATAATTACTCACTACAACTGGTAATTTTTAATTAAATTTGAATGAGAGGCCTATAATTCATAATTTAGAAGTTGGATAACGAACACTGGAAATTAAAAATGGGATAGTGTGACAGATTTTCATAAATAACAGAAAAAAAAAATTCAAATTATGGGTTAGTCTCATGGTGGCAAATTGAGTCATTTCTGAGGAACAGTCGTTGAACAACATTCAGAAAACTGATACAAATTAACTAAGCCTCACTTAAAGGGAAATATGAAAATAAGTCTGCATGATAGATATTACAGCTTCAAGGTATAGCACAGAGACTTTAAGCAGCTTTTAAATTTTTAGTAACTTGGACAATAAAACAGTGAATGAACATGCACAGCCATATAAATTGACAAAGCATTTCCAAAATCACAAGGATATGTGATTAGAGCACAGACCAGAGTTTGCCTAATCTGGAGTCCTTGACTAGTTTTGTGTAGCCCTTGGGAACTCCCAGAAAGGGGAGGCAACTATATATTTACAAATTATGACCTAAAATTATTCTAAAAAGATTTAACTATGAACTTTTTAAAGACTAAATGTACCCATAATGTATAATTAACTGTTAATTTTAATGACTATCACAATATAATAGTGTAGCTTAATTTAATTTATTATGATACTCATCTTTTTATAATCTGCATTGATGTTGGAATAAATTGGATGATAATTTTAAATTTAAGTTAGCACGAATGAGTTAGGATTTAAAAACAGAATTAAAATGTGTGCAAGGAAGTAGAAGTGCACGTCTTCGTCCTTGGTTGTCAATGTTGAAATTTGAAACGATTTAAGTTATACTGTTGGAAACAGAAGGCCAATAGCCATAACAAGTGGCTTTCGTTTTACACGTCTTCAGTTGGCAATGGTAAAATGAGAGTAAATGCGTGTATTTAAGAAGACTAAGTTCCCGTGATGTTCCTGGATACACGTGGGAATCTCAGGTGCATGAGATTCCAGACTGGGGCTATGTTATAGGGAAGTTTGGAATTTAATACTTGAAGAGAGGAATGACGGCGAAACCATTCTATAACTAGGGCTCCACATTGGAAAATTTTAAAGCTGGATTTAAATTTGATAATAGGAATGCTGAATCTACTAAGGGGGTGTGGTTGTGGGATTGAACATGTGTTGCTAATTCAGTATTGGACTGTCCCATCCTAAAGCTATTGTAGTGGTAGTACGCATGTGTGTTTGATGTTTTGGTAGAACCGTATTTTGTGGTGGTGCTACCAATGTAGCAAGCATTACAGTTATCTTGACATTTTATTAAGTAGATGACATTATTCATGTCACTAATGTTGTAATTTTGTGTATCTTTATATGAGTTGAATAATGAACCTAGTTTATTGTAAGATGAGAATGTAAGGGTGATATCAGTACTTTTGAATAAACGGCGGAATTGGTTGGCAAAATTACTATGGTAAGGGAGGATAATACGCGAATTATTATTGGACATGCATTTGGGTGGGTTGTTGATACTATTTTGGACTGTGATAATAGTTTGTTTGATTAATTGAATAGGATATTTCCTAGATATGAATTTACTTGTAAGATATTGTAGTTCATTATTAAGGTCATAATGTGTGGAACTGTATTTTATAGCATTGTAAATTTGATTATAAAGGACTGCTTTTTTTGTATTGAAGGGGTGATGTTATTCAAAGTGTAAGTATTTGCCCGTGTGAGTATTTTTTCTGAAAATTCTTGTTCCTAGTTTTGTATTGCTTCTGTATATAGTGAGGTTTAGGAAATTAATTTGTCCCTTTTCTTCCAATTCCAGGGTATATTTTAATCTATTATGCATGGAATTAAATTTAATGAAAAGATCATTTATTATGGATGTGTGTCCTATTAAGAGGATATCATCAGCGTATCATATAAATAATTTAATATCTGGGGGGTATGGTTGTAATATATGATTTTCTACGGAGGCTAGGTAAATTTCAGATGGGGGGATGAGATCCCTAATCCCATAGGTAGGCCATAGGTTTGCTGGTAGATCTGATTAAGAAATCTGAAGTATCTGGCATCTAATAGAAAGGTTGTGAGCTCTAGTATGCTATTAATTGAAAGGGAAATGCGATTGGATAAGGTTTTGTCGTCTGTTAAGAAATTACGCAAGTTTTGTAATGTTGACGGAATGTACATTAGTGTACAATGAGACTACATCAAAAGATGCTAGAATGTCATCATTGGTTATTGTGATAGAATTTATTTTTTCAAAGGTTTGGGAGGTATTGTTTACTTTAAATTTCGAAAATCTGGTGAGGGGGGAGATAATTTTAACCAGGAAGGAAGATAAATTAGTGAAAGCTGATTTGCTGAAGGATATTATGGGTCTTAGTGGGTGATTGGGTTTATGGAGTTTGGTAATACCAAACATATGCGGTAGAATATTGTTTCGGATACCAATCTGTTGAAGGGTGTATAAATTAATTTCATTGTTGGATCTTAATTTCCTTAAAAAAATGTCAAGCTTATTTTTATGTTTGGAAGTAGTATATGTTTTATCCAGTTTGTATGTATCTGAATCAGAGAGTATAGATTCCACTTTTTTCTATATATGTGCTTTTGTTTATAATTATATTATAAACATAACATAGCCCCGGTCTGGAATCTCATGCACCTGAGATTCCCACGTGTATCCAGGAACATCACGGGAACTTAGTCTTCTTAAATACACGCATTTACTCTCATTCTACCATTGCCAACTGAAGACGTGTAAAACGAAAGCCACTTGTTATGGCTATTGGCCTTCTGTTTCCAACAGTATAACTTAAATCGTTTCAAATTTCAACATTGACAACCAAGGACGAAGACGTGCACTTCTACTTCCTTGCGCACATTTTAATTCTGTTTTTAAATCCTAACTCATTCATGCTAACTTAAATTTAAAATTATCATCCAATTTATTCCAACATCAATGCAGATTATAAAAAGGTGAGTATCATAATAAATTAAATTAAGCTATGCTATTATATTGTGTCAGTTATAAATGGTACTTTAAGAGATCTACAATTTTCAAATTGTTTTAATGACTCTTTAAAATACCACTGTTGGTATTTTAAAAAAAAGTACTGTTGTTGTATTGTTGGTACTTGGTTAAAAACAAATTACAGAACATAAGTGAATTTTACTTTCTATATTTTATCCTAATGTTTATCATTAGTTCTTTCCCTTTGCAATATAACTACAGCAGATATCCAATTTATAAAAAAATAAGCTATCTGCAATAGAAAAAATAAATTTAAAAAACGTATCTGTATACCAACCTTTGACTCCAGAAAGTTGAATTAAGCTTACATGTATAATGCAGTTAAATCAATTCCTTTGAACTCAATATCCAAAAGTAACAATATTACTTTGAATAATTGCGACTTATTTCAAAATCATAATTTTTTTTTATTCACTTCTTTTCAAAACAATAAGATTACTTGATAAATCTGGACAATTCAATTTTTTTTTTATGTTACAGCCCCTGACTTTTTGAATTAACAAGGTTTTCCTACATATTGTACAGAATACGTTTTGTATTTAGTACAACAGAGAAATCTACATCATACTAAATACAGAAAATAAATTCAATTTAATTAATCACAAAATTCTTTTACCACTGTTGTGCCTATATCTCTCTCAAGATTTATAAAGATGCAAAAAAGGTTAATATGCCATAAATACTTGTATAAAGGCCAGTATAAAGAAATTGTTATTCATTAACCATACCATATGGAAAGGACTGTTGAGGTAAACTAGGCTGGATAAATGGTTCTCCCACAGTGCAAACCTTCATTAAGTGCTCCACAATCTTAGCACCATCTTGTATTGACATACCTTTATAAAATATTCAGAGATCAATTGAATTAACTTAAATATTTTGTGTATACTTAATACAAAGAGAAACATGTCTTAGTTAAAGAAATAAATATTATAAATAAAACTGTATAATAAATTTAAATCTTCAGCTGTTAGTCAAAACATATCATTCAGTTCTCTCAAGAACCGAAAATGACATAGGTGAGTTATTTAATCAGTAATATCATTTTTAGGTGCATAAAGGACAGTGTTTTCCTGACCATTTGCCATTATCTAATAACTAAACTCAATGGATAGATGTCTATAAAATGTTATATTTTCATCTTTAAGAGAGCTTTGCCAGCAATTCTAAATTTCACTGAAACTGAACCAACAAAAATTCACCCCCCCCCCCCCTCCCAAATAATATATCAAGTTATTTCAAATAGGCTTTGGTCATTTGGGTATTACTTGATAAGGAAAAAGTTGGATTGACACCAAATTTTCAGTATATGTTCTTTTAAATTCTTGAAGGGTCTCTTTTCTCTCTCTCTCTCTCTCTCTCTCTCTCTCTCTCTCTCTCTCTCTCTCTCTCTCTCAGTGAAATCTAAACATATACATTCAAATGTTTGGGCATTACTTAAAGGAAAAGTCAGAGAAACATCAATTTTCAGAATGCTTCCAAAAAACATTTCTACAGACGTTGGAAAGCTTGTAAACACATCCTGCAGCCACCCCCACAAATATCTAAATAATGCAGAATCACCTTGAAAAGTACTCAATTATACAGCAATCATAGCACAGACTTTTTAAGAAGAAAAATCTTTCAGTAAAACTTTTCTTACTATTCCACAAATTGGAGCAGCGTGGCTTTATGGACAAGATACTGCTGTGAATAGAGAAATGGTTGAGTAGCAGGAGACAGAGTGGTTATTAATGACCACTGCTCTTCATGGACTAATATTATTAGTCCATGAAGAGTCCCCCCCATTGGGTCCCCTTACTATTTTATATATTTATTAACAATAATGATCATGGCATATCAAGTTAATGCCTAAGTCTGCTGGTGATACAAAGGTGGGCAGGGCAATTAATAACAGAAATCAGGATATCCTACCCCAACATGTATTAAATAAATTATGCAGATAGGCTGAAAATGGCAACCGAGGTTTAACATTTATAAATTCAAGTTACCCAAATTGAAGACCTTGCATTTATAAGTGAATTATTGCTGTACCCAAATCCATCCATCTGGAAGAAATAATTGCAGAATAACATACCAACTGGGCGATGTAACACTCTCAGTAGTGTAGAATGAAAAAGGGCAGAATGTAACTCTACAGTCTAACATACAGTTCTTTGAGCAGTGCAAATGAGCTTCTAAGAAAGTTCATGGGGATCTGTTGATGATATACAAGAATTTTGCCCTCAGGGACAAGGAGGATATTATCCCACTGTATAAGGCAATGATTACATTGCATCTTGAAGAGTACCCTCTTGGGTCCCCTTACTGTTTTCAATATTTATTAACAATAATGATGGCATATGGATGATGTTTTGGAAACACCTTTTAGGAAGGACAATAGAAACAACAGGAAGGGCAACAAGATTAGTTACAGGTTTAAAAGGGTTCCCATACCATAAAAATACTTGAGTTCTGTAAACTAATCATCTGTGAGGAGACATGATTGGGTTTTTTTTTAATGCATTTAAATGAGTTGAGTTAATTTAATGTTGATGGCATCCTCATGCTTTCTTGGAATTGTTTGTTTGGAAATTTATTAGGCACATCGGCATCTATGGTGCCAATGCGCCAATGCTTTCTTGGATGGCAGAGTACGCACACAGTTTTTTTGTTATTTGATAACCTGATACTGTATAAGCTGGCATCATTCTATCATTACTAATACTAAATAAGAGTATATTTTGGACATTAAGAAGAAAAAGTCAGATCAAGATGATCTTTTTAGAATGTTTCCTTGATCCCTCCAGAGGCTTGAGGTCCAATTCTGATTCCCTAGCCCACCAGGTCCAAACCACCACTACTGAAACAATGCTGTAAATTTGGAACAGCAGTTCCAATCTCTTTCAAAATTTCAGGACTGATAATATTCTTAGGAACCTTTGTAACAAATTCTGTCAAGACATTTTACATGTGCACCTGTGCACCCATAAAAAAAAAAAAAAAAAAAAAAAAATATTCCTATCTTATAGCTATCCAACACCTGGCAGACATACCCCGGTCCTGTTCCACCTATCCTTTTTACAAAGCATGTTCCCACGTTTCCCTGACAATAGAGTCACAAACAACTACTAGTTCCTGTGGGACCTTGGGGGTTGCCGCTGTGTTGCGTGATGACCAAGTGCAAGCTCTGGCGTTGATGTGGGCAGCTGAGAGCTTGATGGGCCCCTCAATTTAGATCCTTTGTGGGCATCCACCATGTCCTTTAAGCTCTCATATAGGCCCATAACAATGCTGAGTTGTCGCCTGATTTCCTTACGCTCCTTACATTGCGCACACACAAAGACATCCCCCATGGCAATATCATGTCCCAACCCGATTGCTCCACAAACATCAAGCAAGCAGTGCATTTTAAAAGGCTGTGATTCAGAGGGCAACTGTCCCCCCCTCAGTTCTCCCCTGAGCCACAGCACTCCCATTAGCTTGAGCCTTTTGCTTTGCTGCTCTGGTCTGAGTCATGATGATTTCGATTTAATTTCAATTTCAGAAAAAAATTATAACCCTAAACTTGTATCCCAACACGGTTATAACGCTATATATATTTTTCAGTATCGAGTTCCGTTTATATAACTTCCGTATCAAGTTATGTATTAATTAATTATGTTACGTTTGTAATCTAAGTCGTTATATGTATTTAGTTAAAAAGTACAATTTAATTGACAAGGAAGTTTAACAAAATTAATAGATTTTACTGATTAATTGAAAATATTATATTATATACTATACTAAGCTTACACTATCTAGTTCGGGATATAACATATCATATAACAATGGCGGCAAGTTACAAACAGTAAATCTACGGACACTTAAGTATTAACTAACTTCCAAATCTCGCTGTCTCAATTCAGAATAAACTAAGGATCCTGACTAGATCTATAAGCTACTTATAGAAAATAATTTAATATAACAATTGGTCAATAAAGCGGCTAAATATGGCTCAAAAACTTCCCGTTCAGCGGAGCTGCAACTTGTAACACGTGGATTTGATACCCTTACCGATACTAAGTAATACCTACAAATCTCTATCTAAGTTAAACTTTAAACTAAGTATCGTAACTAGGAATATAAAGCTACTCTAGAAAATAAGTTAATATGCCAATTTAAGCTAATAAAACAGAAAAAACTTCTCTATTCGAGGAGCAGTAAAAACTTCGCTGCACAAGGCTACTCTCCAAAAAGATTTTAGCAAGGCATTAGACTCAGTCTCTCATGAGTGATTACTGGAACACGGGATTAGCATCACTTGAGGCATATGATGCAAGAAAGCAAGCTTATAGAGCCCAAAAAAAAAAAAAAAAAAAAAAAACATCCTTCCCATTTCACCCATCCAGTCACTCCAAATGTTCACTTCATATCCAACTGCACAATTACCCCAGGGCTTTTTCATTCTCCATCTCCCTGAATGTAGTAAGTACCACACAGTTGGTACGTTTCTCTTGGGTTACTGCCACCCATATGCAGTACTTTGCATTTGTCAATATTAAACTTCAGTTACCACTTCTCAAGCCCATCTACCTAACTTTTCTAGATCCTGCTGCAGTAGCATACTGTCTTTACTGTCATTAACAACCCTGCCAACCTTTGTATCATCGTCAAACTTGGACATTAAACCTGATATATCTTCATCTATATCATTAATAAATACAAAAAACAATAATGGGCCCAGCACCAAACCCTGGGGGACTTCACTAATAACATGTCCACATAGAGCAGTGTCCATTTATTACCACATTCTGCCATCTCCTACACACAACCGTCCCTTTATCCATTACAGCAACTGAAAAGGAAACAAATCCAGCAACTGGATTACTGCAAAGATTCCAGTAATCCAGTTGCTGGATTTGTTTGCAAGGTAGCTGCAGGGCAGAAGCCAGTGGGTTGTGATTAATGAATATTCTTCATATTGATGTAACATCAGAAGTAGGATCCTCCAAAGATTGGTTCTTGGATTACTGTTGCTTCTGATTTTCATAAATGACATTGAAAAAGGGATAAAGGGCATGTTTTCAAAATTTGCAGACAACAAAGATTGGGAGAGTCTTTAATGATCAGTGCCAAGCAGTACTCAGTCAGGATGACCTAAACAGGCTTCAAGAATAGTCAAAAAAGTGGCACCTATGTTTAAATGTCACTAAATGCAAGGTCTTAATACTTGAAGAATGTCAACCTCAAAATAACTTATAAACTGGATGGGGTTGTAATAAAAACAGTAGCAGCAGAAAGGATCTGGGATTTATGAAATGGATAGATACGAAATTTTCTTTAAACAGGTGGCTGGGAAAGTTAACAGTGACCTATCAATGATTTATCGAACAATATCCTGTAGAGACAGGCAGGTCATAATCCCACTGTATAAGGCAATTGTAAGACCGGATTTGGAATATTATGGAATCTTTTTATGGAATCGTTTTTTCAGATGAGGTCTCCAAGTATGGAGACCTCATCTCAAAAAAACAAAAGGCATTGAGCTTCATGAAAGGATCCAAAGTCAGGAGACTTGCATAGTGAGAATGATTGGCAAAAGGCCACTATACAAAGAGAGACTTCGATTATGTGGGCTACAGAGCTTGGCAACCAGGCACCTGATTGAGGTCTATAAGGAGGCTAGTTAAATGAATGAAGGCAGGATTTTTTTACTGTTATAGAGAATTCTAGAAATAGGGGCCATAAAATTAAATTACAGAGAGGTTTAGACTATATCTCAGGAAGTTTTCTTTTAGTCTGTGAATCATTGTTTACTGGAATAAGTTGCCTCCACAGGTAGTTGAGGTTGAGAGTTTGAAGAAATTCAAAATAAACTGCATTTGTCTATGTGAAGAGGGAAGCACAATTTGTATTTTCATACCTACTTTTTTTTTTTTTTTGGTGCAGCAAAGCTTGTGGCTTCCTTGCACTATACGGCTGATACTAATGCGCAATTACTCCTAAGTATTTTTTTATTTCCTACGCCCTAAGTGTGGTATCACCCAATTGTTATCTTATTATGTGATTACTGCTATCCATATGCATTAGTTTGCATTTATGAAAGTTAAACATCAATTGCCACTTCTCAGTTCATCTCTCTAATTTTTCTAGGTTTTGTCAGAATAGTATACCTTGATTCCTGTCATTAACTACTCTATTAATTATTGAATCATCTGCAAACTTAGACATTAAGTTTGATATGCCTTCATCAATACTGTTAATATACAATGAAAACAAAAAGGCTCCAGCATTGAATTCTGAGGAATTCAACTAATAACTGGACAAAGAGTATGCCCATTAACAATCCCTTTATCCACAGCAGCAATTTTCTCCCAATGCTACACTGCTCCAATATTGCAGCTGTCTTTCATGTGGAACAGTGTCAAAAGCTTTACTGAAATTAAGTATTTGTTGTAAAAATTATTTTTTGCATCTGTATCCTCTGTTACTGCATCATAGTAGTTAATCAGATTGGTCAGACACAATCTCCCCTTACACATCCAAATTATGATTTCCAAGATAACTGCATTCCTATCACGATGACCTTGCAATACTTCTTTAACCACTAATTCCATTAAATTCCCTGGAATAGAAGTAAACATACAGGTTAACTATTCACTTCACCCTTTGATCCCCCCCACTTTGTGAACAAGAAAGACTGGTGACCTCATGGGAGGTCACCAGTGGAAATGTATAAATGGATGCTCTCATAATTATGGCCAAAGTTTCTTTAGCTCTTTTGCTACTTTTTTTAACATAATTGGCTAGATTCTGTGTCCCAGGTAATTTACTTTTATCTTTGACAATCTCTCTTCCAAATTATTTTCAGTTATCACAAAATCATTTAGCTTTCAGTTATAACTTGATATGTTTCTAGAATCCCTATCACTAAAATTTCTTCATGCATGAATGTAGATGCAAAATATTTATTCAGTTAGTCAGTAACCTGGACAGGACCATCAATAATTGTGCCATTCATATCTAGTAGGCTAATGTGACACCTCTTTCCTAATCTACCCTAGTTTGCCTCTTAGATACTTGATTGCAGGCTAGTTTATACTTACTCTAGGCTTCTGTGTCCCTTGATAATTTCAAATTATGTAATGCTTAAAATGATTAGTTAGTCAATACATTTGAGTTAAGTTCTGTTGTGGGTATGATTTTTCAAAGAATAACTGATTATGTCATTATGGCCACTGAGTGATGCAACCACAAAATGTATTTTGTCTAATAAAGTCTATCCTGTCTAACCTGAGGTGTTATTCAGTTTCTGACTGACTGTGTCATATTGAGCACTAGCTAGTTTGTATGCTATTCCAGGAATTGCACTTCATTAACAATGTAATTAAGCAGACTATAATACATCCCAATACATGGTGGTTTTATTAACTTGGGATCAGTAATTCACAACCAGTAATTCACAAGCATGACTATCCAAAAATACACATTCATCAGTAAATAGCACTTGTTGCAAAAAAGTATGGATCCAGATATTAACTCACCATTCATCACAATATGTTATCTATAGCTAATTTCAGCCAACCACTTTGTTTGCTTTCAAAAACCAACAAATATTTTAAAATTGCACAGCAGTTTGTCTATTTTGGAAACATGGCATTGGAATGCTTGGAAGATGATGGTGATGGAAACCTCTGCTGCAACTTCCCCACTTATTCTATTTTTAAAATAAAAAATAAATAAAAGCTAGCTAGTTACTCTGCTTTAAATAAAATATATTCCAGCAAAATTAGACATTCTGAGATATATTTTGTTAACTCTACTCAGTTTTCACGTGTGAAACAAAGATTTCACGTGAAGTTTTGCTTCCTTTTTCAACAGATTCATGTCACATTGTATTTCAGAATAAATCCAATGAGCATTCCTTTATGAGAGGCGATCTATGGCTAAAATAAGATAAGCTTATATTAATAACATCCACTAATTTACAAAATTAAAAAATAATAATAATAAGCTTTTTCTCGGAAAATCGCCAGATCTTACAATAAATTGCATTAAAATACCGATATATGCTAAGTAATAACTCTTCTAATACATATGCTACTCACTTTAGTGCAAATAAACTATTGTATAAATGTTCAACAGGATAAAAAGAACATAATACCATTTGCTGGATTTGACTGTCCACGAAACAGCATTGGTCTATTCTGAAAATCTGTAATGCATAACAAAATATTAATAATATTCAATTAATTCATAAAATACACTGAAGCCTCTTTATTAGGTACATCTACCCTTCCCATGAAATGGAGTAACAGTGTCACATGGTCATATCTTGCAAAAGAAAGCAGGTTGGAAGTGCACAAAGATGCTGTGTATATGCAATTCAATATGAGATGGGCAAAAGGAAAGATTTAAATGACCTTTAACATGGTAAGTAGTTGGCACCAAACTTTCTGGTATGAGTATCTCAGAAACTGCAACCCTGCTAGGGTTTCACTACAACTATATCTCAGGTGTATAGAGATTGTTCCAGTAACCAAATAACATCCAACCGATGGAGACCCTGTGGTCAAAAATAGCTTATTGATGTGAAAAGCCAACTGAGGATGACAAGATTTTGTGCAGGGTAACAGAAAGGTTATAGCCATTTAAATAATAATCCAATAAGATAATAGTAACAAAATAAGCTATTTTGGAATGAGCAACTCATAGTACCTCACCAGAGATAGGTATTGCAGCTGATGACCAAGCCAAGTTCCACTCTTATCAGAAAAAACAGGAAGGTAGTTATGCTGTATTCAGGAATGTCAACACTGGGCAGTGGAGAAAAAAAGTTGCCTAGTCAGACAAATCCTGGTTCCTACTCTTTCACACTGATGGGAAAATATGGCAAAAACAGCACGAGTCCATGTCAAGTGCCAACAGTGGAGTCTAGTGGTGGTGGTGTAATGATGTGGGGAGTTTCATATTGGTGCACATTGACCCCTTTGAACATAATTGAAGCACAACTTGGATACCACAGATTATCTGGAATTTGTTTCCAGCCAGTTGTACTCTTTATGGCTTCAGTCTATCCAACTACAAAAGAGTTCTTACAACAGAATAATGCACCATGTCACAAAGTCAGAATTGTACAGAAGTGGTTTGAAGAATATGAGACTGAATGAAACCTATTGACATGGACTCCCACAGTCGCCACATCTCAATTCATCTATGCACCTATGGGATGAGGTGGAATGGCTCTTCAGAGCAGAGATCCACATCCATCTTATTTGCAACAATGCAATAGGTCAATACTTGAGTCCATGCCATGAACAATCCTGGCTGTTCAGAAGGCTAAAGGAGGAATTAAACTCTGTTAAGTAGGAGTAACTAATAAAGTGGCCACTCAGCGTTTATCTGTGTGTCTAAACTAAGAGCCAATTGCTCTATATGTGAAACTGAAATATATAATATGATTCTAATTTATAAATATACTCACAATAGATACAAGCACAAACAAAAATAGTTATTTTCCTTCCTGAAATTTAAAAATTCATGGAAATTTCTTTAAATACCTGGCAATGTTGCCTTTGTATCTTCCACTGAGATATACTTAAAACCTGTTATTTTGCTTAAATTTTTAAATATGCTTGTACCAAAGCCTGATGAATCTGATGGAAACTTCAATAATATTATAACATTGTGATAGCTATTTGAAGACATATCTCATCAGGCCACAGGCAGCTTTCATTATCAAACTTATGCTCACCTATCAATGCATCAAGTCTAAGCAAGCAGTTGTGATGCATAGAAGAAAAACTTCCAATAAACAGAAAGGTTATCTATATCTTTAACTCCTAAATCTGTGCTGCATTTACCATAAAGAAAATCAGTAATGATCAGCATAAGTCTAGTAATACAGGCCACTCACTGTCTGATGAGAGATCAGCAGGCAGCAGGTGGCCTGATTTGTAAGTCTTGAATCAATTATCATCACAATGCTAATTTGGATTTACAATAAATAGCAAATGAACCTTTTTTCATGATGCTATATTATTTAAATCATACCAGTGACTGAGATAAACTTGTGGATAGTAGTAGACTTGTATCCAATATGAACATAAACAAGGTTTATGAAGGTCTATCAAAGTTTAGACCTAAAATTTTTTTTTGAAGACTTAACAAAAAAAAAAAAAAAAAAAAAAAGAAAGAAAGAAATGTCAGATGACCTGATAAGACTTGGCAAAAAAGAAAAATGGATGGGACAATTATAATTAGCAGGAGACATGGAATCCTACAGCAAGTACAAACTATTACAAGGCAGATTACAAGTCTGGCAAATAAAATACAAAGAAAAGTAGTAAATACTTCCTTTCTTATATAAACACTAGAAGGAAAGGGACAAATCATGTTGGTCAATTGCAATATTTCAAGGCCAACCAATACATATGCAAAGAAGTCTATACAGCAGTGGATTTTATCCTTCAAAACTACAAATTCTGTAGTTTAGGAGGAATAACCAAGAATTTCATACCATAAAGATTACTTCCTGAATGACCCCTTAAGTGTTACACGATTCAGCAGAATTGTGAATTTGCATTTTTAAATTCTGCAAATGACTATTGAAAATATTTTGATATTCAATCAAGTTTTTTCAATTAATATTCAGTATATATTTGATAGTCAAAAATCTTTTGTGAATCAGTATTTCTAACTAGAAAATGTATCCAAAAATTGAAATATTTGAATTAAGATACTTAATTACTAATAAATACTCAATTCTTATAAGAAAACAAAAAAATAAATAAATAATAATTAAATAAATAAATCAGAGGGTTTCTATTTCCATCAGTTAACATAATAAACATCAAATATTCTATTTTACTGTATAGTTATTAATACAGCTTGTATTACATTACTTAAAAAGGCAATCACTGCTAATTTTTTTATAAAATATTTCTACAAGATACAGAAAGAGTACAAGTGATAAAAACAATTATAATATTGGGAAGGAAATGTTAACACTTACGACATTTCAGCCTTGAAAGAAGGTACTGATCAATGATATTTACAATTTTAGTATACCCTCTCTGTTGAGCAAGAGATTTAGCAGTTTCCCCAACAAATGATTTAAACATTGGATCTGCTCCCTGAAAAAGACAAAAGGACAAAAATTGTGTATACGTAACAGGTCAGACTTTCATGCAGAGTTAAAACACTGGATAACTTATAACAAAAAAATAAAAAAAAAACGAGATTTTTAAAACTTTTGAAATAAATTCTACAAAAACAGTAGAGTACAGATATGACACTGTGTATTAAACACTACAGATAAATTTTGATTAATGAAAAGGGATTTTTTTCCCCCTGCAACTGTACAAATTAAGTGAGGTTTATTTTTAGTGCTTTATATCATACAATTCAGGATGCATTCTCAATAACAGAGGAGTAAAACACTTATTAGACACATTTTACCATAACTGATAATTTCATTAAATATATCAATATATAGTGTTTCATAACATGCATGCCATATTTTCAGGATTAATGAAAAAAAGAAAATTGTCCATATAAATGTGTGTCCAGTTCAAGAATCTTATGGAGTTTTGGCTGTTTAAATTTTAAAAAATAGCTAGTTTTCAATTAAAAAATAAAGAATAAGCAAACATATCCAAGATAAATAAAACTTTTAATAGATATGTCTGCTTATTCTTATTTCTTATTATTGGTATTAGCAGTGGAAAATATGCAAACATGCAAGAAAGCACACTTATAACAAAATCAGCCGGGAGGGGGGGGGATGGACTTTCTAAAACTACCCCTTATTTTTTTACCACTGAAAACTTCAAAGAGCCATAGCTCCACAAAAATTTGGGAGTTCACAGCTAAAAATTGTGCAGTTGAAAAATTGAGCTCTTGGAAATGGATAAGTTTTAAAAAATATTTTCCACACATTTAATAGTCCTACTCAGCTTACTTTGAAAATTTAGCTAGAGATTTTGAAAGAGTTACAACTTAATATTTTTAGAGCTTTTGTATCAGTGATTTGGTGCAAGTATCATATCTAGTAGTGTAGTGCATAGTGGAATTGTAGTGTTTAAATTATGGTAAATAATTAGCTCAACAAATGTAAAAGGAATGAATAAATTATCTGCTAAGCCTATACCTACATTCTGTAATAAATCTTTTACAATCATTTCATGACCTGCATCGGATGCTGCCATTAAAGGAGTAATTCCTTCAGTACGTTCCCTAAAAATGGCAAGAAAAAGAAGCTGAATTAAAATTATTACAAACAATACTTGAATTATCTTTGTTGCAAGATAAACAACATATTACTTAATTAATAATATGCTGTTATCTTGCACTAAATTAGATAAACTATTACTAAATGAGTCTGTGGCCTAAGTTTTGTCAAGCATTTATGAAATTAAAGTGATTAGCACTAGAATCACAGGATATCAAAAATAACTAAAACTACCACTGGTGATGATTTTGACTGCTATACACAAAATAAACTTTTAATTTGCGTTTCAAACATTTTCTTATAAGCATTGATATAAAGTAAATGGCAACGGTACATGGTGTTGTGCTTGTGGTAATACACATCATAGTAATATTTCTGATAGCAAAAATCTGAAAGAAAAACTTTTTTGTCCAAGAAATAAACTTAAGTTTAAAAATTAATTTGCACAACTTAAACAAATGACAGTTTTCTCAATAGTTAATGTACACTTCCTGCATAGATACTTTTTACACACAGTGCACATTTATGTAGTTTTGTTTACCTTATATCGCCTAATTTAGCATTGATGCCTTTGCAGGGGTTTGACAGGGCTGCTATTGTTACTGGTTTGAGCTTTTGCTTTCTGTGAATCTATATATTCTTTTCTGAGTTCCTCAGCTAGATTAAATATAAAATATCTTCGTAATTTTCCCTGTCACTTCTTTATAAATAATCCAAGCATTCATTACTGCAAGATCTAACATTATATAAGATGTGAACTGGCCATCTACGTGAACCTGCTTTTGTTGAATAATTTTTAGCCATTTGGTCTAAAACATCAAACCCAGGGCCATGCCGAGACATTTTAGTACCCAAGGCAAGAATGAAAAATTGTGCCCTCCCCTAAAATAACAATAAAAAAATAAGACTTACTTAAATTACATTGTTACTCATTTTAATAAAATATTAAAATCGAGGTTATAAAAATGATAACCAGTGGGGCGACAAACATTGTGGCACCCCAGATAGCTCTGGCGCACAGAGCTCGGTATCTGTACAGTAGTGCAACAAAGATTTTCATCTTGCAAAAGCAAGACGATAAATGGATTGGAATAATCAAAACAAAATCGAAAACATTAGAAATTATTTAATCTTCCTTTTGGTGTCGCTTTTAACCTGAGGCAAGAGCCTTGTTCGCTTCGCCTTTGGCATGGCTCTGATCAAACCCATACTTTGTAATATAATACTGAGTTAGGCTTCTTCTTTGTACCATTACTTACTGAAACACTTGTAAGAAGTGTATTTGCTTTGACCTGATAATTCATCAGAGTGCAATAACCAAGTTTGAAAACTGAATTGGAATATAATTCTGCCATTTTCTTATGGATGTTGGAACTTCTTTACGAGTACGATTCACAGTTCTCACTATAGTAGTATTTTTTTGGATTAATTTCTTACAAATTCGAAACTAGCAAGGGAGTTATCAGTGGTTATATTTCTATCTTAATTCAAAAATGGTTCATTAGTTTTAGGACAACATTTTCAGAAAGTGGTTGAATATCTGTATGCACATTGTCTTTCCCCAAATAAGGAAAGAAATTCATTAGATATTTTGAAGTTGTGTCAGCTGCCAACCAAAACTTCATATCATTTTTGTCTGGATTTTTAACTCTATACTGGCTCTAACTAAAGTTTCTGACTAAAGCTATATCTAGCTTTAGTTGGAAATAGCTGCTGATCTATTGTAATGTTTGCTCTAGGTATATAGCAAGCTTTACATTGAAAATAAATTTGCACCTTATTTCTGAAACTAAAGAAAATTTGTCTTTTCCTAGATGCTCCTTCCTTGAAGAACGCATATTGAATCTTATGAAATGCTTAATTTCACGAAAGGTCTTACATGACATTGTATCATGAAAAAATTGAGGCCCCTATACAGTTGGTGACAAACTATCCAGTTCTATATTTCTAGCACCATATGCTCCACAAGCTAAAAGTACAGTGATAAAAGCATCAAGTTCTTGGATGGATGGATGGATGGATGTAGACCAATTTTTCTTCAATTGTCTTTGCACTTCAATTTCAGTGCAGTTCTGTATATGTTTTATCATTGAAGTGTCTACAAATAAACAAAATGCACATACCACAGAATCCATACATACATTTCATCTTACATAAAGAGTTGGCCTAGGGTTAGCATGGATCATGATACTTTGCAGTGCATGTCCAGCTGAAGGACCATGAGATTTTATAATTTTGCATATGTGCCCAGATTTTAAAGTACGTTTGCTGCCCACCGAAAGACACAGTTTTCACAATTATGATGCCGAGTATTATCATCTACACAGTATTACATGATGTACATGAATCAGAAGTATTGCCGACCGGGCTAGTCAGGTGGGTAAAGTGCCTGCCTAGCAACCCAAAGGTCGCGGGTTCGATTCCTGCCTCGGGCTTGGATCAAAGTACTGCAAAAACCTTGGGAGGTACATTATGGCTACAGAAGCCTATGCGCCAACAACTACCAAAAAAAAAAAAAAAAACAGAAGTATTATTTTCACTATTATTAAATTTCTTCCCTCTTATTAGAAATCCCTTTGTCACTTCCTTTTCTAAATATATCTCCACTTTCCTCTCCAGACTCATATTCAGATAGCTTTTCAAATTCCTCTAGACATTTTTGAATCTGCTGTTTGGTAAGACATGTGAGATCACCACATTTTAGGAATGCAATCGAACTAGCAACGTAAAAACTGTTGAAATACCTTTCCACATATACAGTTTCATTTGGACTAAACTAAGACATGACACAACTACATGGTATAGTTGTGTCATGCTGAGTCACTACCATATGATATATAGTAGTGACTCAGTGCAACAATATAGAGTATTTATTTCAGTTTAATAATTATTAAAATTCAAGGCATAAACAATTTCATTTGGTACAATTAATGTAAAAGTAGTTTAAATAATGCACCTGCAACAATACTTTCTATTTCTTTATTAAGGGGTAGACAATTTCACTGTAGGTAATTAATTAAAAGCTTAAATAACGAATAAGTACCGCAGCAATACTTTCTATTCAAAATACTTGTTTGTTTTTCCTCCATAAAACAACCTAAAACAAATGAATTTTTCCTGGTTATAAAGAATAAATATATATGTAATAAGAGCAGATAGAATTGGAACAGCTATATATACAACTGGTACAAATTGGAGTAGTGTGGCATTAAGGACAAATTACTGCTATGGATAAAGGGATGGTTGACTGGAAGAAGAAACTGTCTTCTCCCATTCAACCATTTTATTTTATTTTATTTATTTATTTTTTTTTTTGTTAGTTGTTGGCGCATCGGCTTCTGTGGCCATGATGCACCTCCCAAAATTTTTGCATTTTACTCTGATCCAAAGCGAGATTCGAACCCGTGATCTTTGAGTTGCTAGGCAGGCACTTTACCCACCTGGCTAGCCCAGTCTGCCCACTCAACTATCGGTGCCTATTATGAATAGGTACTATTCTTCATGGACTAATGGTATTAGTGGACTCCTCCAGGGTTCAATGCTGGCCCAGCTATTGTTTTCTCTATTTATTAATGATATTGATGAAGGCACGTCAGGCTTAGAGTCAAATTATACAGATGACACAAAGGTTGACAGGGTGGTTAATGAGAGGAATCAAGGCATACTACTGCTATCAGACTTAGATAAATTAAGCAGATGGGCTGAGAAGTAGCCATTAAAGTTTAATGTATATGGGTAGCAGTAATTCTGGATTAATGTATCAACTGTGTGTTATGATAGTCAGGGAAGTAGATAATGAAAATCACCTGAGAATAATTATGCAGTCACATATGATACTGAAAGTAATGGAATTTTTTTTTTTTTTTTTTTTTTTTAACAAAATCAATTTGTTTCCAAAACTTGGTATCCTAATAACCGGATAATGAATTGGTTCTCTAAATATGATCATATTTAAGTTAAATAACATTTAATTTAATGTTATTTAAAAACTCAATTTAAAAACTCAGTTGATTAAATTGTTGAAAATATTAATGTTACTTAAAAATTCTTTCTTAAAACTAAGTTGGCAGCTTGCTGACTATTTGGAGTTTAGAGCTAGAAGACAACTTCTGTACGAAAACACTGGTCTGAGGAATTCACTATAGAAAGTCAGTTGATACCAAACTAAGTCTTCAATTTACCAAATTTACTCAGTCATATAGCTTCTGCAACAACTGTATTAAATATTGAAGTTGCAACACTTCATTGGATCGTATCGGCATACAAATCACCTTGAAAATAAGATGTGCAGTTTAACTTTGCATTAACTTTTTTTACTGTATTTAAAGTTTTACCATGTCAATTTGTTTTGGCATTCCTGACATACTGTCTGTAGATTTGCTTCTGATTGGTCTTTTATAATTGCTATAGAGCAGGAAGGCAGCCTTTATTAATTTATCAATAGCTGATAGCAGTGTTGCTCAAAAAGTTTTTTTTTAATGGCTAACCGAACAATAACAACAAATTCTTCTCAGCTGTTTATCATAGTTGTATTCTTTAAGGGAATTACTAAAATATTCAGAATTTTTAAAATTTCTGATTTTAATGCAATTTTACTAGGCTTTTTTTTGGGGGATTGAAAAAAAAAAAAATTGAGAAATACTATGGTACCAACTCTAGTATAACAGTTAATAGTAAAACAGAAAGTCAAATTGAATCAAAAAGATGGATTCTCCAATTGTAAATCCAAAAAACTGGTAGTTGTTCATTTCAGTAACATTCAAAAATAACAATAAAGTTGGCCGTGACTTTAAATCTTCCATACTATAGCATAACTGCACAATGTAATGTGTTCGTTTATTTTAATGTTTCATAATCCAATGACAATCAGATTACAAAACCCTCCTTTTGATGGTTCCTTAACTAGAACTGTCAGCAAAACATTCTAATGTTCTTAGAGTCTCACATGTCTGGAATACAAAGAATAATTTTCCCAACACCCTGAGCTTTTATATGTACCGATCTACTAGTGAAAAAACTACTATACTGCCAGGTCTGCCACTGTGGATAGGCTTGACAACTGATTTAGGTCACATATGAGTAATTTGGCAATTTGGTGGTAGTGGGTAAGGTAGGGGACAAAATTTATAGCTTCACCACTGTGATTACATAAATGACATAGGAGCTAATATTCTTACGTTATATTCACATTTGTGCCACTGCTGATTAATAACTGAACAATATTCTGGTGTCCGGAAGCAACAGCATGGAACAAAGCAGTCCATCCTTGAGTATCTTTGTCTTCTATCCTGGCACCAGACTGCAATAAAATTTCATAAGAATATTAATTAGGTATTTGATATTTTAAGAAGCATTTTGCTATATGGTATTTTAAGAAGCATTTGGCTATATGATATTTTAAGAAGCATTTGGCTATATAGTATTTTAAGAAGCATTTGGCTATATGATATTTTAAGAAGCATTTGGCTATATGATATTTTAAGAAGCATTTGGCTATATGATATTTTAAGAAGCATTTGGCTATATGATATTTTAAGAAGAATCAATAAATACAAAATAAAAGAGAATGATCAACGGACAGAAAGGAAGTACACTAACCTAAGCTGTAATTAAAATATTTTCTTATTAAACAGGTTAAACCTAGAACAGGGTGCACGTCAGCAACACAGCCTTCAAAAAAAATTACTGAAGAGATGTCATTTAACATGGTGGGATTTTCTTAACGTATAATCCAATAGAACTGGGAATGTAATTCTTCTTAATCTTCTTCTAGAAATAATACAGCAAAACATGACTGCCTTTGCAGTGTTATCATCGCCAATCTTCAAGAGTTGCCCTTGAATTTTGAAAATAAAAAGACACCAATCTACAGCATTTCCAAGGGTGCCGGCATGCATAAATAAAATATTTCTTGTGGGACCAATGGCAAAGAAAAGATTATACAAAAGCACCAAGGTTCTTGATCACCATACAGTGCAAGGTAATCAATATACAGATAAAAGAATGGGAGAAGTTTCTCTGGTGACTTCAACAAACACTGCAGTAATTCTACATGAATCAAAGCTAATGAGCTATGAGCTTTCCACCAAGCTTTATATATTTGGAAGAACATTCAACAACTCAGCTTAATAAAAATGTACACCTTCATCTAACAGGTTTCTAGAGAGTTGAAAGTCAGCTCAAAATGGAGTTACTGCAGCTGATATTCAAGATGCAACTATTGGACATGGGAAAAGCAGTTTTAACACTTTACAAACTTAAAAAAATGCACTATATTCAAATATAAAATGACATATCACCTCCAGCAGCTTTTAAAATAGCCTGCCAACAAAACATTTTGCAGTCAATATTAATTGTCTAGCAATGTACCAAATATTAATAAGGTAGTCAACTGCCCAAAGTAACTTCTCAACTCTCTGGGGTTACCTGGGACATGCTTTTCCACAATTAGGAGCTGAATATTGGTGTTTCTTAGGAATTAAATTGTAGAGTGTTAGCCAGGCCAACATCTACAGTCAAACGTGACTGGCTGTCAAGTCATTGAAGTCATACATGTCATTGAAGCTATCAACATGACTGACGACACAGCACGTCAGCAGATATTCAATATAAACATTACAGTCATTCCCACGATTGATCATTTAATTTAAGTGACTCCAGTCCCCTGTTTACCTAAGTTTTGCTAAAAGCATCATTAAAGAACAGTACACCAATGTTCAATGTTATTGGCTTATAGCCAATAACATTGAACATTGGTGTACCCTTTTATGATCCCAGTCAACTCTAAGTCAGCTACCAAACAACTGAAAATGACAAAAACTTTATCTTGACCTCCCAATAGCAAATCACAACATTGTGCAGATGACGGCTAAACATTGATAAAAATATTTTCAAACACTGTAATAAATACATGTTGGTTTGCAAATTAACAAGTAACATTGCATATCAAATGATAATATGGCAGTGATATTTGGATTACTACAACTGACAGGTATAACTTTATTGCAAAGTATAACAAAAATAAATCTTTTACAGGTGATTCAGTTTCATATTGTACATATGTCAACTAAATATTTGAACTATTTTTCAAGATATATAAAAAATACTTAAAAAAAAGTGTAGTTATATTTAAATTTTATAAGATAGTATGAATCAGAGCTGTAATACTCAATATGTTCTACGTTGATATTAATATTTGTAAAATAATAAGAGGAGTTTACCTCAATATAGTATGTAGAACACTTCTACGTACTATATTGAAGTGTTCTACGTACTATATTGAGGTAAACTCCTCTTATTATTTTACAAATATTATATTTTATAAGAATTTTATCAAATTCCACAGCCAACAACACAAGGAATATATACACAGCAGTACATGATAACTGTGAAATATGTAGAAATATGACATGTTTGCTATTTTACAAATAACTTTAAAAAACTTGCTTTTAATGTGTTGTGTACACATATTAAATGTGCCATTCTCTTCAACTATGAGTTGAAATTTTTGCATGTTATTAACATATATGATTGGCTATAATGCAAAAAAAAAACAAACTATTCAAATTACTAGACTAACTTCAACAGAAGTCTCATTCCTCAACAAAATAAGACCTGGTCACTACCAAATATCTATTTTAATGCAGACTACTATGGACAAAAATCTTTTTTTTTTTTTTTTTTTTCACAAGTCTTTCTGGTGTTCTTAGAATGCATCTTATCATTATCAAAGAACTTTGTAGATTAAAGAAAAATTTCAGTTATTTCTTCTTCCTGCCCCTAGCCATAAGGCCATAATGGGTTTTTAAATATTTGGCAATAAAATGAATATTTATTTAAATCTCAGGCCTCATAACTATCAGTATGTTATAAGGGGAAGTTTGTTTGGGTTTTTTTTTTTTTTTTTTGTTTTTATGAAAGTAAAGCCTAAATGTAGTAATAGTTTCTAATAAACACTATTTAGTCATAACTGAAATTTGTAAAATATAAAAATATCTTTTAACAGAACTTGCACTCACCTCAAGGAGAACAGCAACAGATGGCAAATTACCACACATTGATGCCAACATCAGTGGAGTATGCTTACTTGAATTTCTGCTATTAACATCTGAACCTTCCCTGAAGAGCAGTGATACTACTGTACTGTGGCCACAATATGCTGCATACATTATTGGTGTCCAGCCTCCCTTGTTCTTTTCATTAAGGGCACTTTTATTTTGTAACCTTAAAAATATAAAATTGAGTTATAAGGTCAATCACAGTAATATAAAACACAAGTTGTGAGCTGACGTACCAAGAGGAGATATACCACATACAAAAATATAGGATGTATATATCTAATGTTGAACTTTAATATATTTCAAGAATACTCCCTCTCCCTTCCTCAGGTTATACCTCTATGCTGATATTAATAGTAGAAGGAAGAGATTGAATCACACTGAGCCACTTGATGTCAATGGGTTAACTGTTGATGACCCTGCTTAGGTTGCTGACAAATTGAATAGGTATTTTGCATCTACATTCACACATGAGGAATTCTTTAGGGGATAGGATTCCAGAAGTTTATCAGACTAACAGGGAGCTAAATGACTTTGTGATAACTGAAAGGAAAGTGGAAGAGAACTTGTTGAAGTTGAACATAAAGGCTAGGGAGGATGGGATTGACCAATTTTATTGAGGCAGCCAGCAAAGGAAGCAAACCCTTAGCCATAATTATGAGAGCATCCTTGGATTCAGGGGAGGTCCCTATGGACTGGAGATGTGGAATGGAGTCTGGCCCAAAATCCCGATGCCCAGGAATCCCGATGCCCAGGAATCCCGCCAGCCGAAAATCCCAAAAGTACCTACTATATTGTACAAATATAATTCTATATATTTATTAGTTTTTAAGTAAGTAAAAATTTATCTTATTAGATTAATTTTGTAGAAAGAATATAAAAAACAAAAATTTTAATGACAAATACCTCTCTCAATTTGAAGATCATGTTTCCTGTTACAAAAACAAACAGTTTTAAAATACGATCAGCAAATAAAAATGACTTAATTTTACTTTATTATATTGCATTTAACTGGTAATTTTTCAAGTCAAATTTTGGTATCTGTATAGGGCATTTGAGCAATAATTATAGGTATAGCATTGAAATGATAAAGATAAAAAACTTGAAATAAGAATACTTTCAGAATATGAAAATTTATAGTACAGGTAGTTCTCGGTTTTACAAGTTAATTCATTCCTAGCGTGGGCTCGTAAAGAAAACTCATAAAGAGGGAATTTATTTCCCAAAGACATAAGGTTAAAAATAGGGGTTACGTTCTCAACAATGAAATTAGTTAGCTAATTAGTTTATGTATAAACAATGATTGATTTATCGAAAGAAATGAAAACGTAGCCTGTAAAATCAAGCAAATTATAATAATACAGAAATTATTTACAACTTACAAATGTTAAAGAATGTTTATTATTCATTATCATCATCGACTAGATGCACACTCGTTGATCACTCATTATTGACTCGGCACTCATTGATTTGTTGCAAAAGGAGTCGTCTTCTTCAGAAATGTTTCAAGAGGAATTTGTTTCCAAGATAATCTTCTCTTTTAATTACAAATTTCACAATTACATGCATAAGCATTTTTTAACGGCACACACAAACTGCAATTAATATGATTCGTGAGGAGTAACAAGTTTATGAAGCTTAAAAAAAAAAAAAAGAATGAAGAGAAGATAATGAAAATTTATTTATGGTTTTTATACGATTGAAGATTTCAGTAAAGGGGAAACACATTTCACCATAATAACGTAAAAACCCACACAATCCAGATAAAGGTATTTTCGTAAATGCAAGAAGATCAAGTTTACTACCCATTTATAATTGCTTGCAGTAACAGAAAAGCCCAATAAGCTGGAAAGTGCAAATTGTTTTTATTATTTTCAGGTTGTGACCTCCAGAAATGTGCTTTAGAAAAATATCACAAAGGCATTTAAAATTCTTATAACGGAACATATGATAACGATGAAAGTGTAGTGCATTTTAATGATTTGAATTGGTAACTAATACAATTTAAAAACCACACTTACGACCTTTTATATGACCTTAAGGTCACATCCATGACGTTAAAAATGACATTTTAGAGAGATAGTTAGTTATATAGATATACAGTGGATTCCGGTTATTTGGAGCAAATCTTAAAAAACAGAAATCAATCGAGAAAATAGCCAGGATTTACTTTACTTAATTTGGACAGCATGCCGTTTAATCAGGGCAGGAGGCCGCAGCACTGGAGATTACCCTACGATTGTCTCCGACGGTACCACATGGTTCGGTCGAAATTCTGGAGGTCACAACCATAAAACAATAAAAACAATAGCAGTGACCTCTTTATTGGGCTTTTCTGTTAGTGAAATCTATCATAAACGGACAGTAAACTCGATCTTACTGAATTTGCGATAACACCAACAGCTGGAATTCTGTGGGTTATTATGGCGAAATGTGTTTACACTTCCATGAAATCTTCAATCATATAAAAAAAATTATATTTTCAGATCTTCTCTTCATTCCTATTTTTAAAGCTTTGTAACTCGTTACTCCGTTCTCACTTGCACATATTGTGTTACTTGCAATTTGTGTGTGCCGTGTTCTTTGTTATTGATTGCTTATCTTTTTACTGTTTTAAATTTTAACCCCTACCCACAAATGTCAGTGAACAGAAATGTCAACTAGTTCGTATGTACATATTACAGTACATATTAATTATTCCGATTATCATGTATATTCGACCGATTTTCATGTATCATTTAGTTTTTTAATTGGTAAAGTAATAAATTTGTGCTTAATATATCTTTTTTATAGCCTGTGGATAATATTCCTCCTATTTTCACTAATTAGAATCGCTGTTTAATAGAATTAAAATTCAATTCACAAATGTGATCCCAATGACCGGGGCTTACTGCACACCGTATAGTGAACGGTACTTTACTATGGTGACTCCATCGTAACGTAATTTGATTGTACAGTGAACCAATTGTAAAGGGGGGAGTACATCGTATTTTTAACTATTTACGAGAAACTTTGGATAATTGGGGCAGCCGCTTAATCAGGCCGAAATGCACTAGTCCCGATGTGTCCCAAATAACTGGAATTGACTGTATATATATATATATAGATATATAGTTATATATACAGATAGCTTAATTATACAGTGAAAATTTCAACTTCCGAGATCTTGAAACAAATTACCAAAAAACAATGCGTTACTGGGTTCACATTACGGTATTTTAATGATACTATGGTGTCTTTGGAACTGATTAATATCATAAAGCAGGGTACACTCTATTATATAGTTACGCACGTGGTTTGGAATGCAGTATTTATGAATGTTTAACATTCATTTTTTTAAAATTAATGTTCGTATTTTCAATTTTGTTAATATTATTTGATACTTGGGGGAAAAAACTTGTAAACCCGAGAACTTCTAACAAGAGTAGTCTTGTGTAGGTGAAGTTTTTTACTGCTCCTGGAATAGAGAATTTTCTGTTTTATTAGCTTAAATTGGCATATTAACTTATTTTCTAGAGTAGTTTTATATTCCTAGTTACGATACTTAGTTAAAAGTTAATTTTATATAGAGATTTTGTAGGTATTACTTGGTATCAGTAAGGGTATCAAATCCATGTGTTATAAATTGCAGCTCCGCTGAACGAGAAGTTTTTTAGCCAAATTTAGCCGCCTTACTGACCAATTGTTATATCAAATTATTTTCTATAAGTAGCTTATAGACCTAGTCAGGATCCTTAGTTTATTCTGAATTGAGACAGTGAGATTTGGAAGTTAATTAATACTTAAGTGTCCATAGATTTACCGTTCGTAACTTGCCGCCATTGTTATACGATACAACATTACATCCCGAACTATATAGCGTAAGCTTAGTATAGTATAGTATATAATATATTATTGTCAATCAATCAGTAAAATCTATTAATCTTGTTAAACTTCTGTCAATTAAATTGTACTTTTTAACTAAATACATATGACTTAGATTACAAACGTAACATAATTAATTAATACATAACTTGATACGGAAGGTATATAAACGGAACTCATAGATAATACTCGATACTGAAAAATATATATAGCATTATAACTTGTGTTGGGATACAAGTTTAGGGTTATAATTTTGTACTGAAATTGAAATTTTATTGAAATTAAATCGAAATCATGACTCAGACCAGAGCAGCAAAGCAAAAGGCTCAAGCTAATGGGAGTGCTGTGGCTCAGGGGAGAACTGAGGGATCCAGTTGCCCCCTGAATCACAGCCTTTTAAAATGAACTGCTTGCATGATGTTTGTAGAGCAATCGGGTATGGGACATGATATTGCCATGGGGGATGTCTTTGTGTGTGCACGATGTAAGGAGTGTAAGGAAAAAGGGTGGCTCTAAAAGTGAAGTTGGAAATTATCGACCTGTCAGTCTGACTCCACTAGTAGGGAAAATCATGGAGGCAATGATCAAGGGTGGAATTCAGGATCATTTGGATCGAATTGAAATTCTCAAGGATACTCAGCATGGTTTTGTAAAGGGAAAATCATGTTTAACAAATCTGGTTCGCTATTTCGAAAGGGTCACTCACGAGCTGGATTTAGGGAATAATTTTGACACTGTTTATTTAGATTTCAGCAAAGCTTTTGACTCAGTCCCACATGAGCGGTTGCTTTATAAGCTGGAACAGGTTGGAATCACTGGGGAAATCCTTAGATGGATAGAAGGAAGGCTTCAGGGCAGGAGGCAGAGGGTTGTGATAAATGGCTATTCCTCATATTGGGTTGATGTAAGAAGTGGGGTTCCCCAAGGATCAGTATTAGGATCACCGTTGTTTTTAATTTTCATAAATGACATTGATGAAGGGATAGAGGGTGTGATGTCTAAATTTGCAGATGATGTTAAAATTGATAGAGTAGTTAATGATCACTGTCAAGCTGAGCTTCTTCAGAGAGACCTAGATAGACTTCAGGAATGGTCAGAAAAATGGCAGCTAAGCTTTAATCCAACAAAGTATAAGGTATTACACCTGGGAAACAGTAATCCCAAAATAACTTATTCACTTGGTGGAGTTCAACTAAACCCAGTACTGGAGGAAAGGGACTTGGGTGTTACAATACGGTCAGACATGAAATTCTCTAAGCATTGTAAACAGGTTGCAAGGAAGGCCCATGGTGTCCTATCGATGATCTATCGAACTTTTGCAAGTAGAGATAGGGACATGATAATCCCATTATATAAGGCTTATGTTAGACCACACTTGGAATACTGTGTTCAATTTTGGAGACTGCACCTAAAGAAAGACATCGAGCTTCTTGAAAGGGTGCAAAGACGGGTAACTCGTCGGGTGAGATCGGCAAAAGGGTGTCCTTATGAAGAAAGACTTTGAATATGTGGGTTGCAGAGTTTGGAAACTAGACACCTTAGAGGAGATTTGATTGAGGTGTTTAAGGCTCTGAGAGGCATTAGTAAAATGAATGAGGACGAAATTTTCAAGATTATAAATGATGCTAGAACTAGGGGACATAAATTCAAGTTACGGGGGGAAATGTTTAGATTGGACTGCAGGAAGTTTTATTTTAGCCAGCAAGTTATAAATTACTGAAATAAGTTGCCTTCATGGGTGGTAGAGGCCGACAGTTTGGGGAAATTCAAAGGTCATCTGCATAGTACTTTCAGGTAAGAGAAGCGCACAGGATGATAGGTTTAATTTCCATTTTTTTTATTAATTATTATTATTTTATTTATTTTTATCATTGTTTTGTTCGGATTTTTTTTTTTTTCTTTTTTTTGGCTGGTGCAGCATAAGCCATAGGCTTATGCTGCACCATCCGACCATTACTAATACTAAATCAGGTGACAACTCAGCATTGTTATGGGCCTATATGAGAGCTTAAAGGACAGGGTGGATGCCCTCGAAGGATCTAAACTGAGGGCCCATCAAGCTCTGAGCTGCCCACATCAATGCCAGAGCTGGCATTGGTCATCACGCAACACAGCGGCAACCCCCAAGGCAGAATGCGCAGGTCCCACAGGAACTAGTAGTTGTTGGTGACCATTATCAGGGAAACGGGGAACATGCTTTGTAAAAAGGATAGGTGGAATAGGACCAGGGTATGTCTGCCAAGGGAAAAGGTTGATGACATTGTAGAGCCGATATCATCTTTTAAGGGCACAAAAGGATAGACAGGATAGGAAGGGAGGAGGGGTTATGCTATTAGTTAAAAAACACAAAATCCAAGGAAGTAAAGTCAGTCGACATCGCTGAACAGTGCAGTGTCGAGTCAGTTTAGTGTGACATAAGCACTGGAGATAAAAATTGAGTAGGAGTGTGTTATAGGCCTAATGACTCTGATGAGTATGATAAGAAACTATACAGGAAATAGAATGGGGCAGTAAATCAGTCTTATAATGGGGGATTTTAATTTCCCAGATATTGACTAGAATTTGTGGGTTGGTCACACACACACACTAGCAAAGCTATTGTGGATTTATTGGATGATTGTTTTCTACATCAGCATGTTCAGGAGGCAACTAGAGGGAGTAATACTCTTGATCTGATTATCAGTAGTGATTCTTCATGCATTAAGAATCTGCAGATAAATGAACCACTAGGTGGCAGTGATCACAGTGTGCTGAAGTGGGATTTACTCAAAGAGGTAACTACCATCAGAGGCAAAGGGAAAGGTTTTTGCTTTCGTAAAGGCGACTACGATGGTTTGAGACAGCATTTAAATTCTATACAGTGAGACCAACTGATGATGTTACCAACAGCATATTCAAAATGGGAAGCATTCAAAGAACTTATCTTGGAAGTTACTAGGCTTTGCATACCAACTAAGAAATATTGTTCAAGGTTTAGGCCTAAATGGATGTAAGATGAACTAATAAGACATATGGCAGAGAAGAAAAATGCATGGGATACATATAAATTAATGGGTGACATGGAAGCCTATGATAGATATAAGCTGGTCTGTAACCAACTCACAAAGGAGATTATGCAGGTAAAACAAGATTATGAGAAATCTTTGGCAAAGGATGCAAAGAAAAACAGCAAAGAGTTCTTTACATATGTAAACTCTAGAAGGAAAGGGATGAATCAGATTGGTCCACTGGATATTGATGGTTCAACAGTTGAGGATCCTGCTCAGGTGGCTAACAAACTAAACGAGTATTTTGCATCTACATTAACACATGAGGAGTTATTCAGGGAGGGGAATGCCAGAGGTGAAGTAAATTCTGGCAGTGAGCTAGATGATTTTGTAATAACTGAGAGGATAATGGAGGAGAAATTGTTGAGAATAAACATAAAAAAGGCACCTGGGGTGGATGGAATCTATCCAGTTATATTAAAGGAGGCATCAAAGGAAGTAAGCAAATCCTTAGCCATAATTATGAGAGCTTCTCTGGACTCAGGGGAGGTACCCATAGACTGTAGATGTGCAAATGTGACCCCAATTCAGAAAGGAGGATCAAAGGCTGATACAAAAAATTATAGACCTGTGAGTTTAACTTCTGTTCCAGGAAAATTCATGGAGGCATGGGTTAAAGAAGCACTGCAGGATCATCTAGACAAGACTTCAGTTATAGTTCAGACACAGCATGGTTTTGTTTAGGGAAAGTCTTGCCTGACCAATTTGATTGGATACTATGATGCAGTCACAAAAGAACTGGATGCAGGGAATAACTTTGATATTATATATTTGGATCTTAGAAAGGCTTTTGATACTGTTGCACATGGAAGACTGCTGCACAAATTGGAGCAGTGTGGCACTGGAGACAAATTGCTGCTATGGATAAAGGGATGGTTGAGGGGGAGAAGACAGAGTGGTAATCAATGTACACTGCTCATCATGGACTAATGTTATTGGTGGAGTCCCTCAGGGTTCAGTGTTGGGTCCATTATTGTTTTCTGTATTTATAAATGATATTGATGATGGTATATCAAGCTTAATGTCCAAGTTTGCAGATGATACAAAGGTTGGCAGGGTTGTCAAGGACACTACTGACGTTACGCTGCTGCAACAGGATCTGGAAAGATTGAGCAGATGGGCTGAGAGGTGGCAAATGAAGTTTAACATTGACAAATTAAAGTACTACATATGGGAAACAGCTGCTGTTGTTGTTATTTGGTTTTTAGGAGCATTAGCAACTAAGGCCATATTGCTCTGGAATATGCAGTGGTCATTTCCTGACCTTTCCGCATCCTCCGTATTTGGTGGTGATAGGCTCGTACCCCAGTCTAATCAAGAAGCGTGTGCTACGCACTGCTGCTCCTTCCCACCTGGCTACAGAGGCGCCATGGGAAACAGCAACCCCAGAGCAACGTTTCAGCTCTGTGGTACTACACTGACAGTGGTAGAGAATGAAAAGGACCTGGGGGTAATTGTGCAGGCAGATATGAAGTTCTCTGATCAGTGCAGACGGGCTGCAAGAGTAGCTCATGGTGTCTTGTCAATGATATACAGGAATTTTTCTAGCAGGGATAAGGAGGTGATTATTCCCTTGTATAAGGCAATGGTCAGGCCACACCTTGAGTACTGTATACAGGTCTGGAGGCCTCATTTCAAGAAGGATGTAGAGCTGCTGGAATGAGTACAGAGAAGGGCAACAAGATTAGTGAATGGAACAAAGGGTTGCTCTTATGAAGAAAGGCTTAAGTTTTGCAAATTACAGTGTCTGGAGACTAGGCACCGGCGAGGTGATCTGATAGAGGTGTATGAAGCCTTGAATGGTTTGAGCATGCTCAATGCCGATGGGATTCTTCCTCTTGCTCAGAATAATCACCTGAGAGGGCATAAATTCAGATTGAGGAAAGACAGATGTAGGATAGATGTTCGGAAATTTGCCTTTAGCCAGCGGGTAGTTGGTTGGTGGAACAGACTTCCATCCCTTGTTGTGGAAGTTGATAGCCTAAATAAATTTAAGGCTCAGCTGGACAGGTATTTCGAACGAATGGAGGGGTGAAATGGAAGTGTTTTTTTTTTTTTTTTTGGTTGATGCTGCATAAGCTTGTTTTCTTGCATCATATGCCTCTACTAATGCTAATGCTAACTCAAAGTGAGAACTGCCTGTAATGTACTTTGGCAGCTGCGTCCTAAATATCATTAGCATAACAAACTATAATTATACAAGTATTTGTTATTAGCTGCATTTTCACGAATTTTTTGACAAGTACATTAGGCCTGACCATGGGCAATGGCATGATATTTTGAAAGGGGTAAGAGGAAAAAATATCCCCGGAAAAAATATCCCATTTTCTTATTATAATAATTAAGATTATTGAAGTATATTAAGATTATTAAAGTATTATTATTAAGATTATTGAAGTATATTAAGATTATTAAAGTATTATTATTAAGATTATTGAAGTATATTAAGATTATTAAAGTATTATTATTAAGATTATTGAAGTATATTAAGATTATTGAAGTATATTAAGATTATTGAAGTATATTAAGATTATTTAAGTATTATTATTAAGATTATTATAATACTTAAACATTTGATTATAATTTGTAAGATTTTTTACAAATTTTAATGTGTAATTTTGATATAATTAAACTGTGATTGTTGTCAGTAATGTGGTTTTTGTGAACTGACTGTATACTGTTAGTGCATATATATAAGTTTGTTGTTTATTCATTAATATGACAAAATATTAACATTATCATATACTGTTTGCATAACTGCAATGTACATGTTCCATGTGTTCAAATAATTATGTTCTTAGTGGCCGTTTTGATTACAAGAAAAAATTTTTTTATTGCAAAAACAGTTTCTGAGATATAGACTTTAACTTTCTTTTTTTTAAATACAATTGGTACATCGAGATTTTGGCTTGTCGGGAATCTGGCTGTCGGGATTTTGGGTGGCACCGGTGTGAATGTATCCCAATTCATAAAGGGGAATCAAAAGGTGACATGAGTAATTACAAACCAGTTAGCTTAAAATAAAATCCACTCTAGGTAAAATAAGAGTTAATGGTTAAATAAGTAATGCAAGACCACCTGAACAGATGGACTTGCATTACTAAGCAATTATACTGAAGTCACAGCATGGATTTGTTAAGAGGCTATCTTGTCTAACCAAGGAACTGGATGCAGAAAATAATTTTGATATCATACACAGTGAAATCTCATTAATACAAACTCGGTTTATACAAAGTACTTGAAGCACATACCATTCCCCTGTGAAAGGATAGGCTTTTCCATGTATGTATATATATATATATATATATATATATATATATTCATTTATTACAAAATTCGGTTAATATGTATTACAAAGTTCGTTTTTTGTTTTCACCCTGTGAAAAATAGTGTTATTTTGTACATTTAATACAAATCTTGGCACAGATGTCCGATTATTGCCCCTATTATTCCCTCTGGCTATCCGGTTCCCTACTTCTCGAAGGATGGCATTGACTTGTTAGAACTTACATTTGTGTAAACAAAGCCAGTTTATGGTAGCTACAACTTAAATGTAACCTGAAAAACATCATTGTGAAATATGAGATGTTAAATTAACAAAAGAATAAAAATAGTTTTCAAAAAAAAAAAAAAACTTTTCAAGCAGTACCAATAAATGTGTGCATCTATTTTGCACAATATTAGGTCTGATTTTGCAAGAAAAAAGGCAAATTATCTACCCAGCAACATGGAATTAGTGACTTCGAATGCAGCAGTGGCTGGCTCCAAAGATTTAAAGACAGGAATAACTTGATTTCGCAAGATGTTTGCAGCAAGTCTGGATTAGTCGATAAAGAAAAGGCTACAGACTGGTTGTGTTCTGTAAAGATCATTCTTTAAAAATATGAGGCAAAGGATATTTTTAATCTTGACAAGACAAGTTGATTTTATAATTTGCTGCCAAACAAAATATTTGCTCTTTGAAGAGAGCCTTGTCATGGTGAATTAAGTAAACAGACTCGCTGTTCTGTTATGCTGCAATTCAGATGGCAATACAAAACTATGCCCACTTGTGATTGGTAAGTTTTCCAAGCCAAGATGTTTTAAAGACGTTAACCAAATTCCCTCTGATTATGAGGCCAGTAGAAGTGCTTGGCTTATGGTCAAAATTTTTCAGTCTTGCTTATCAAAAGTAGACAGAAGAATGGCTTCAGAAAAAAAGGAACATTTTCATGATTCTAGATTGTTGTACAGCACATTCTGCTGCGACAATTAAGTTGACAAATATATGGCTGTTGTTTTTACCTCCCATTACCACCAGTTTTATGCAGCCACTGGATTAAGGCATTATTATAAACCACAAGAGCATATAGAGCCTACCTGATAAAGTACTTGTTCCTCAACATAGGAGGGAGGAAACATTTTGCAGCCAAATTGTAATGTCTTGGATGCTATCCATAATCTTGTTATTGTTTGGGACAGTAATGCATCAAGTGTAATAATTAACTGCTTCAGAAAGAGTGGCTTTGGAGAGAATATCATTGAAAAACGTGGTTCACATTTTTCAATGATATTCTCTGAATCGATGATTCAGAAGATGAATGCAATAGCAACATTGAAGAATGGGGAATTTGAAGGAGCATATAGATTTTATTGGCAAATTTGAAGGAGCATATAGATTTTATTGGCAAATTTGAAGGAGCATATAGATTTTATTGGCAAATTTGAAGGATTTGTAAAGATATATGATGTAGTTTCTACCACAGCAATGCAACACCAGAAGAGCTACTGAGCACCAAGCAAAACAATGTTTTTGTTACCAGCGGCACCGAAAGTGAAGCACGCACACACACACACACACACCTAAAAAAGATGCAAAGAATGCATTAAGCCTAATAGAGAATGTGTTGGCCTGTAGTAATCTTGATAAATGAACAACTATTGCATTTGACAATGTCTGGAGCTGTAGTTAAAAATGCATACAGGACAAAAACTGTGCAAAGAACATTGGATTCTTTCTTTAAATTAGATTAATTTATCAAAAAGTTCTTTAAATTAGATTAACTTATTAAAAAGTTTATATTTAAATAAATAAATTTATTTAAATATAAACAAATAAATGATAAACAATAAAATATTCTACAGTATATAGTTTGTATATAATATAAAATATTATATACAAACTATATACTGTACAATATTTTCATTTCCGTTAATTGCTTTTCTCTTAGTTTAACTTACAAAAAAAATAAAATCTTTAAAAGTGTTATTCCTATTATTGTATTGTTAGACAAGGCTTTTGTTTTTATTATTTTATTTTATTTATTTATTTTGGATATTATTATTCTTAGATATATAGGCAAATTTGAAGGTAAAATTTATAGGTAAAATTTTGTAAATTTTGGGGGATCTCATTACTACAAACTCCATTATTACAAAATATGGAAATTTAGGTCCCTTGAACTTTATATTAATGAGATTCGACTGTATTTGGATTTCAGGAAGGCTTTTTATACTGTTGCACATAAGACTACACATAAAAGTACATAAAAGACTGCTCTACAAACTAGAGAAATGTGGCACTAAAGACAAGTCCCTGCTATGGATAAAGAGGTGGCTAAGTAGAAGACAGAGGGGGATCGAAGGGGGACACGAGTAATTACAGACCAGTTACTTTAACTTCTGTTCTGGGTAAAATAATGGAGTCACTGGTTAAAGATGCATTGCAGGATCATCTAGACAAGACTGCAGCAATAATTCAGACACAGCATGGGTTTGTTAAGGGAAAGTCTTGTCTGACAAATTTGATAGGATATTATGATGTGGTTACAAAGGAACTGGATGCAAAAAATAATTTTCATATCATATATTTGGATTTCAGGAAAGCTTTTGACACTGTTGCGCATGGAAGACTATTGTACAAATTGGAGCAGAATGCTATTAAGGGTAAGTTGCTACAATGGATAAAAGAATGGTTAAGTGAGAGAAGACAGAGGGTGGTAATCAATGGGTGCTGCTCTTCTTGGACTAATGTTATTAGTGGAGTCCCACAGGGTTCGGTGTTAGGTCCACTGTTGTTTTGTATATTTATCAATGATATTGATGAAGGTATATCAGGCTTAATCTCGAAGTTTGCAGATGATACAAAGGTTGGCAGGGTTGTTAATGACAATAATGGCAGTGTGCTACTGCAACAGGATCTAGATAATTTGAGCAGATGGGCTAAGAAGCAGCAACTGAAGTTTAACCTTGACAAATGCAAAGTACTGCATATGGGTAGAAGTAACCCCAGAGAAACGTACCAACTGTGTGGTACTACACTTAAGGTGGTAAAAAATGAAAAAGAGCTGGGAGTAATTGTGCAGGCAGATATGAAGTTTTCTGAGCAATGCAGACAGGCTGCCAGGGCAGGTCATGGGGTTTTGTCAATGATATATAGGAATTTTGCTAGCAGGGAAAAGGAGGTGATTTTCCCTCTGTATAAGGCAATGGTCCAGCCACACCTTGAGTACTGCATACAGGTCTGGAGGCCTCATTTTAGGAAGGATGTAGATTTGCTTGAGTGTGTACAGAGAAGGGCAACAAGATTGGTGAGAGGAATGAAGTTATACTCTTACCAAGAGAGTATCCCTTCATTCCTTGAAGAGGATCTCTTTAATGAAGAGATCCTCTTACCATTGTCGATAATATATAGGAATTTTTCTAGCAGGGATAAGGAGGTGATTATTCCCTTGTATAAGGCAATGGTCAGACTGCACCTAGAGTCTGTATACAAGTCTGGAGGCCTCATTTCAAGAAGGATGTAGAGATGCTGGAACGAGTACAGACAAGGGCAACAAAATTAGTGAATGGAACAAAGGGGGTGCTCTTACGAAGAAAGGCTTACGTTTTGCAAATTACAGTGTCTGGAGACTAGGCACCGGCGAGGTGATCTGATAGAGGTGTATAAAGCCTTGAATGGTTTGAGCATGCTCAATGCTGATGGGATTCTTCCTCTTGCTCAGAATAATCACCTGAGAGGGCATAAATTCAAATTGAGGAAAGACAGATGTAGGATAGACGTGAGGAAATTTGCCTTTAGCCAGCAGGTGGTTGGTTGCTGGAATAGACTTCCATCCCTTGTCGTGGAAGTTGATAGCCTAAATAAGTTTAAGGCTCAGCTGGACAGGTACTTCGAACGAACAGAGGGGTGAAGTGGAAGTGGTTATTTTTTATTTATTTTTTATTTATTTTTTATTTTTTGGCTGATGCTGCATAAGCTTGCTTTCTTGCATCAAATGCCTCTACTAATGCTAATGCTAAAAATGCTAAGAGAGGCTTAAGTTCTGCAAATTGCAGTGGCTGGAGACTAGGCACCTGTGTGGTGATCTGATTGAGGTATACAAGGCCTTGAATGGGTTGAGCATGCTAAATTCTGATGGGATCCTTCCACTTGTTCAGATTACGAACCTAAGTGGGCATAAATTAAAATTAAGAAAAGACAGATGTAGAATAGATGTGCAGAAATTTGCCTTTAGCCAGCGGGTGGTTAATTGCTGGAACAAACTTCCATCTGTCGTTGTGGAAGTTGATAGGTTGAATAAATTTAAGGAGGAACTGGACAGGCATTTGGAGGGAATGGTTTGATTTTTTTTGGCTGATGCTGCATAAGCTCATACACATGCACTTTCTTGAATCACATGCCGCCACTACTACTGCTACTACTACAGTGGTTAATGGGCTCTTCCCAGACTAATGTTATTAGTAGAGTCCCCCAGGGTTCAGTGCTGAGCCCGATGTTGTTTTCAATATTTATTAATGAAAGTATAACAAGCTTAATGTATGTTTTCAGATGATACAAAGGTTGGCAGGGTGGTTAACAACAGTAATGATGGTATGCTACAAGATCCAGAAAAATTAGCATTTCAGTAGTGACAAATAATGAAATAAAGCAACGTTATACATGATCAGCCAAAAAAAAAAAAAAAACCTACACTTCCCATTCCACATATTCACAGGCATAGAAGCCTCACTTTAAGAAGAATGTAGATCTGCTGCAATAGGACAACCAGATTGGGTTGTCCCACTGCAGAGAGGGACAACCAGATTGATGAAGGGAACTAAAGGATGCTCTTACCTAGAAGAGCTTCAGTTCTGCAAATTGTAGCATCTGGAGCCTAGGCAACTTCAGAGTTATCTGATTGAGGTGTTTAAGGCTTTGAATGGATTGAATAAGCTGGATGTGAATGGCATTCTTCCTCTTGATGAGACTGCACACATGAGATGGCATAAATTTATCCCCAGGGGATTACATCTGGTGAGTAAGGGCTTGGCACATCCAGGGTCCTGAGCTGGATATCATATCATCATTCTTCTTTCTTGGTGATTCCTTTCTCTCTCTCTCTCTCTCTCTCTCTCTCTCTCTCTCTCTCTCTCTCTCAGGGTAACAGGGAAATTTTTTTTGGCCAATGCAGCATAAGCCTCAGGCTTCCTTGAACCATACGCCTGCTAATAATAATAATAAAAATTCAAATTGAGGAAGGATGGTTGCAGGGTACATGAGGGTTGCCTTCAGCCAGTGGGTGGTTGATTGCTGGAACAGGCTTCCATATGCTGTTGTGGAAGTAGATGGTTTTAATAAATTCAAGGAAGAATTAAACAAATTCTTCCTTAGTCAAAAGAAGAACTAGGCAAATTCTAGGATGGTATGGATGGGTGAAGTGTGTAGTTTTTTTTTTTTTTTTTTTTGGCCTATGCTATATAGGCTTGCTTTTTTTTGCATCATCTGCCAGTACTACTACAGGTGATCCCCGCTTAACGCTGATTGTTCATTCCGGAAAAACAGAGCGCTAAGTGAATCCGCGCTAAGCGAGCGCAGCATTCCCATAAGGTAACATATGTATTTGTGAGTTGCGGTCGGTGCCATAGGCTATTTCCTAATCAATAATAATTGGTAGTGAAAAGATGTACAAATGTCGATCAAAATATTTAATATTCAAACATTTGTACATATAAAAAAAAAAAATATATATATATATATATATACAGGGGCCTCCGTAGCCAGGTGGGCAGGAGCAGCAGTGCGTAGCACATGCTTCTTGATTATACCGGGGTTTTCGAGCCCGTCAGCACCAAATACGGAGGATGCGGAAAGGTCAGGGAATGACCACCGCATATCCCCAGAGCAATATGGCCTTAGTTGCTAATGCTCCTAAAAAAAAAAAAAAAACCAAATAACAATAAATAAATAAATAACATAAAATATTCTGCATTACATACGTATATAATTATGTGGTAACTACTTACGTATCAAAATTAAACTTAAAATTCCAATTAAAATCATGAATTTAATTGATCTAAATTGATATTAATTGATGAATTTAATCATGAAAAATGGGTTTTTTTTTTTTGGGGGTTTTTTTTTATAATATTTAACTTAACTGAATTCTGCATTGGATATTATCTACAATAAAATTAGTTAGTCTTTCCATTTTAATCCTAATAGCCGGCCTAGTCCTAGTTGCTTGCAGTGGAACAGCTATCTTTCCCACTGCTAAAATTATTTTTTTATAATTGTTTTTACAGTTTAAACTTGCAAGTCCTAAATTATGGCACACATCCGCTCGTCATTGACTGGAATCGATTCGCTTCAAAACGTCTAATTTAATTTTAAAATTCAAATTTACATTTATAGTCGTACTGCGCCCAGACGTTGTTGCTTTTTCATTCTTATCGGCCATTATTTACTCTTCGAAAATGTAACTGCGTTGGTTGCATTAATTATGATACAATGTTCAAGTAAACTGTCCGTTACGCACTATGTCTAATACCGTACTGAGTGATGACTAGACTTCAGATAAATTCATATAACGCAAATATTACAAGCAATATACTTGATCATTTTTTTTTAAATGTTGATCTCGTAACTACGTAACAAGTCACTGTACTGCAATTAAATTAGCGTGCGAGAAAATTTCACTTAGCATGGGAAAATTTCTCAAGTCGGTGTGGGAAACGTTTTAATGCCGTTTTGCTATTCATTTTCAAGCTATCGACTCCATCAAATAGAGTTTCGTTAAATATGCCAAAAAATGCAATCTGTAAAAGAGCATTATAGTGATCTGTGACAGCGTTATAGTCAGATAGGGGTTATAATATAAGAACAGCGTTATAGCGAATCAGCGTAAAGCGAACCGTGTTATAACGGGGGCCTGCTGTACTTTTATATCATTAATACTGTATTCATTTTCATTATATAATTTTATATACATAAATATATAATCCTTGGTTAAAATTTTGAATCAATACTTATTATAAATATTTAATTTTTTTATAAGATGGTAGCTAAACAAATAGTTATTCTGAATTCAAAGCAAAAATATACACAGATTGCTAACCACTTTTAAATGTAAAATAACAGATTTATGAATGCTTGAGAAATGAAGCCATTAAGGAAAAGTGCTAAGAAACAAAATCTAATGGATTAAAAGTGAAGAAATCATGAGAATCATCAAATGGTTTAATAATGTCATTTATGATTGGATTTGCATTGGAAAGCCAAAAACTTTGATTTCTGAATTGAATTGTCAAGCAAAGCCTATACAGATAGCTTGTAATCTAAGTTTGAACAAATTCAAGGCATCAAATGAATGGCTCAGAAGTTTAATGACAAATCATCAAATTGTTTTCCAAAGTATCAGAAGAAAATCGAGCAATGTTTATGAAATTCTTTGTGGAGTAGCTTTGTGGAGAAGAAAATTGAAAATCTGTGAGGGATATGACTCACAAAATATTGCAAATGATGACACTGGCTTATCTTTCTGAACATATGAGAAAACCTTACATCTGAAAACCTTACATTTGAAAGGCAAAATGTGTTCCAGTGAAAAATCGTCAAAATGTTATAGTTTAACTTGCAATATTTGATGACAATTTCATTACAAAACCCTGGTAAATTTTAAAAAAAGACCCAAGTGTTTTAAAAAAAAAAATTGATAAAATGAAATTTAAAATTTATTATCACAATAAAAAAGCTTGGATGATAATGACTCTTTTTTTAATTTATTTCTTTAACCAAGACTAAACAAAAAATCAAGCAAAACAGAAAAATTATCATATTTTGGACACCATATCATGGAGATATTTAATTATCAAATGTCAAACTTGAATTCCTTCCAAAAAATGACAACTGTCATTCAACCTTGTAATGGAGGATCCAAGGGCTTTCAAAATGAACTACTGTTTTTCTATGATGAGATATTTATTAGAGAAAATGGAGGAATGTAACAGTACTACCAACCATTCCAAAAAAATAATATTGCTGGATGCAATTGATTTTACTGACAGAGTTTTCAAAATTGTGACTCAGCATGGGCACAAGAATGTTTTAAGGACTGTGAATTTCCAGCAATAGTAACAGAGGCATGTTATGCAAAACAGCAAGTGTATGAGCTTATGTAGCATCAGCCAAAAAAAAAAAAAAAATTCACACAACCATTCCCTCTGTTTGTCCAGTTCCTCCTTAAATTTATTTAAGCTATCAACTTCCACGACAGATGGAAGTTTGTTCCAGCAATTAACAACCAGCTGGCTAAAGGCAAATTTCCGCACATCTATTCTACAACTGGCTTTCCTCAATTAGAATTTATGTCCCCTTAGGTTTGTTATCTGAGAAAGTGGAAGAATCCCATCAAAATTCAGCGTTATTCAAGCATTCAAGGCCTTAATACCTAAATCAGATCACAATGCAGATGCCTAGTCTCCAGCTGCTGCAATTTTCAGAACTTAAGCCTCTCTTGGTAAGAGGACCCCTTCATTCCCCTCGCCAATCTTGTTGCCCTTCTCTGCACACGCTCAAGCAAATCTACATCCTTCCTAAAATGAGGCCTCCAGACCTGTATGCAGTACTCAAGGCGTGGCCTGACCATTGCCTTATACAAAGGGATAATCACCTCCTTTTCCCTGCTAGCAAATTCCTGTATATCATTGACAAAACCCCATAACCTGCTCTTGCAGCTTGTCTGCAAGACAAGCTGCAAGAGCAGGTCATGGGGTAGTACAGTATCAGAAAACTTCATATCTGACTGCACAATTACTCCCAGGTCTTTTTCATTTTCTACCAGCCTACGTGTAGGTACCACACAGTTGGTACATTCCTCTGGGGTTACTTCTACCCATATGCAGTACTTTGCATTTGTCAAGGTTAAACTTCAGTTGCCACTTCTCAGCCCATCTGCCCAAATTTTCTAGATCCTGTTGCAGTAGCACACTGCCATTACCATCATTAACAACCCTGCCAACCTTTGCATCATCTGCAAACTTCGACACTAATCCTGATATACCTTCATCAATATCATTGATAAATATACAAAACAGTGGGCCCAACACCGAACCTTACGGAACTCCACTAATAACATTAGTCCACGAAGAGCAGAGCCCATTGATTACTGCCCTCTGTCTTCTCCCACTCAACCACTCTTTTATCTACTGTAGCAACTTACCCTTAATACCATTCTGCTCCAATTTGTGAAGTAGTCTTCCATGTGCAACACTGTCAAAAGCTTTCCTGAAATCGAAGTATACGATATAAAAATTAATTTTTCATCCAGTTTCTTTGTAACCACATCATAGTATCCAATCAAATTTGACTTTCCCTTAACAAATCCATGCTGTGTCTGAATTATTGCTGCAGTCTTGTCTAGATGATCTTGCAATGCATCTTTAACCAGTGACTCCATTATTTTACCTAGAACAGAAGTTAAACTAACCGGTCTGTAATTACTCGTGTCACCCTTCAATCGCCCTATATGAATTGGGGATACATTTGCAGAACTCCAGTCAGTGGGAACCTCCCATGAGTCCAAGGATGCTTTCATAATTATGGCTAAGGGTTTGCTTAGTTCCTTTGCTGCCTCCTTTAATTAACTGGTTAGATCACATCCACCCTAGGTGCCTTTCTTATGTTTAACTTCAACAATTTTTCCTCCACTTTGCTCTCAGTTATTACAAAATCATTAAGCACTCTGCTAGAATATAAGGTATAGCATAAAAACATCAAAAGGGTAGGAGTACAGTATCAAAAATTTCTGTACTTAAAATGTATAACACTTCAAATAGTAAACACTAATTTCATGTTCATTAATGTCTTCTTCTATTTTTAATTACAGTTCCTGAAGCCAACAGAGTTGTGCGAATGAGGTAAAATGGACAAAACCGTTCTACACAGTCACCATAATGATATGATTACAATATTGGGGAGGATGCCCCTTCCTATTCCACAAGTGGTTGGCAGAAAAATTTACACGAAGGTGGGAAAGCTACCATTACTCCCAAAGTTGACAAGTGTGCATAATTTGGTGATTACTGATCAACATGCAACAATTTGTTACATTGCAAGTACCTTGGACATCATCTGAATGTGTGTACCACATAACAGTGGTTCTCGCGCTATGAACAGGTGTCAGCATGGATTCCAAAGTTGACAGCAGATCAAAAATGTATAACAGCTATCAAGTGAACATTTTATTATTAGCCATATGGTGCAAGGTAGCCTGAGGCTTATGCTGCACCACTGAAAAAAATTTTTTTTTCAATTACCCTGAGAGAGAGACCAAGAGCCAGAAGTAGAAGGGAATCACCAAGAATAGAAGAATGATGATGTCCAGCTCAAGACCCTGGGTGTGCCAAGCCCATACTCACCAAATGTGAGTTCCTGGGGTTATTTTTAGATTGTTTTCAGCAAATCCAACAAATTCCCTTGCAAGGTTTGTGACCATGGTTGAGACATGGGTCCATCACTTTCAGCTAGAGACAAAGCAGTCCAAACATTGGAAACAGCTCTTCTTCCCCACCAAAGAAAGCCAAGTTAGTTCCTTCTGCTGGCAAGGTGGTGGCATCGACTTTTTAAGATGATAAAATATTGCTAGTGGATTACCTACAGAAAGGTCAGTCAGTCACGTGGACATATTACACAGACCGTTTGAGGCATTTGTGTAAAACATCAAAGAAAAATGTCAAAGAAAACTCAAGAAAGGAGTCTTGTTCCATCAGGACAATATGCTTGCTCAAGTCTGTCAATTGCCATGGCTGCACTGCACGAGTGCAGTTTTGAAATCTTAGCCCATCCCATATATTTACCAGATCTAGAACTATTGAACAAATACCTGCCAAATATCTATTTTCGCAACGACAGTGACATCACTGCTATAGTGGATGCATTCCTGGAGGCTCAAGAGAAAACGTTCTTTGCAGCTAAAATCAATACATTGCAGCATCAGTGGCAAAAGTGTTATTAACTCCAAAGGACACTGTTGAAAAGTATTGCGTTACCATGCTTGTTTGTTTGTTTGTTTGTTTGTTATTTGGTTTTTAGGAGCATTAGCAACTAAGGCCATATTGCTCCGGGATATGCGGTGGTCATTCTTTGACCTTTCCGCATCCTCCGTATTTGGTGGTGACGGGCTCGAACCCCGGTCTAATCAAGAAGCGTGTGCTATGCACTGCTGCTCCTTCCCACCAGGCTACGGAGGCGCCTGCGTTACCATGCTCTTCAAATAAACCCTTCATACTCAGATGAACCTTTCAAATGCCCTTGCATAATGGAATGATTCGCATTCCCCTAAGAAGTTTGTTGTTACAGTAATTTGTTGTATAAAGAAGAATTAATGACACTGTATGCATATGTAAAAATTTATTTATTATTATATGAAAACAAGCAAAAAAAAGGGAACAGTATTCTAAAGTAAAGCATTTTGTAGATTTTCATGGGACATTCAAATGCTAACTCACTTAAAATTAATTTGTTTTTATGGAAATCTCACTTTTTTATAATGTTCTTCACACTCCCTTCATGGCCAACACTTGCAGCAGTATGTAAGTCCAGGGGTATAACTTCAATATTCTTCCATTCTTCATATATTTTCCACTGTGCTGTAACACATCCATAAGCAGCTTCACTCTGCCAGTCTGAATCATCTAGTGTATGGTCTGCATTTGCCATCTGTTAACTTCTGAAATAAATTTTTGGAGAAAAATACCATTCACAAAAAAAATCATTCAACATTTTGTCATTTATTAATAAAGTATAGTCACATTCAATTATTACACATTTTTTTAAATACTATATGTAAAGAGAAAATAAATGTTAGCCAGTAGTAGCATAAATTTGAAAAAAATGTAATGGTTATAACAGCACAGTTGGGTTATAACATTTTATATAGCACAAAAATGTTGTGTGTGTAGAGACAAATTCCATGAATGAAATTTCAGCAGAGAAGTTTCTATGCTCATTGATAATAAAACCATTCTCCTATAGGGACATAAGTCCAGTGGTTCTACCAATTCTTGGAAAACATCTGATATTCTTCTTTCATAATAAATGGCTTCCAAACAGGTTACAACTCAGTATCTGTGCCTATCTTGAAATATCTCTTCTCTGATGGAAATATTTCAATATTACCATGAACTTGAAAATATCTCAAATAATTAAAAAAATAACTAAACTTTTTGATTTTTTTTTTTTTTTGGTCCATACTGCACCACTTCATATTGTTTATTACATATTGTATATTGTCAAAAAGAGTAAGTATGTATGTTTTAATTTGAACACTGAGCTGATTTGAATACTGAGCAGGGCTGAATAACCTCTGAATAACTAATGGGAAAATTGTCATGTGTATAAAAAGTGAAATCAGCTTCTTATCTTTTGCAGAAATGGGAGAAACCCTACTCCTGAGAAAAGCAGAGGTACTATCTGTTCACTAGTAAAAGATACATCAATGCCTTGGCAACTGAACCAAACCATTTTGCAAGAAGGGTAAGGCAAAGAGGCACCTGACTGAGCAGTATATATATGACGAAAACAGTATGTACTGCCTAACACCTGCATAAGTGACAAAAATGTCTGTATGGCAGGGTCGAAGAGTCCTTCACAGTGAAGGGGAAAATATGGTGAATAATGTGCTTTAAGTTTTTTTGAAGTTGAAGCAAGATGTTCTAGTTTAATTGTTCCTAAAAGTCAATCTACAAGGAGAACTGCTATAGCTACAGGTTTATTAGAAATAACAATTAAATGGATTAGAAACGAATGTTCATTGGTGTCAGACCTGAAAGATAAATTAAAATCTCCAAGTAAGAAGAATTAAAAATTGGTGAATAGGAAAACAGTTGATCAGGTAGACAATTTTGATAGATGCATTATTCATCGCTCTATTCAAGAATTTGGAGACAGAATAAATAATGACAAGTTTAATATTAATTTAATATATGTGTTTTCAAATTAATATTAAACTTGTCATTTATTCTTTCTCCATTTCGCTCTGTGTCCGCAATAATCCACAATAGTAATAATTTTGAAACTTGGTTGGTGAGACAATGTATCCGTTTCAGCCTAGTATGCACAAATGTGAATTATCAGAAATTATTAACCATTTAATAGCCATTTAGCATACACAGTGGATAGAATACTCCATGAGCAGGGATACACTGCCTTAAGATCAATGCTATAATGGTTTAAATCGCCATACCATTGAGATTTAAACCCTATTGAATTAATATAGGCTCAACTGAAAAATTTTATTTGAAATAAAAATATTCAAGATCTGAATATGATACATCTGACAGAATACACGAAACAAGGAATACCAAGTATAACTCAAGAAAGATGGAAAAGTTGCTATGACCATGTTTTCAAGATAGAGCATTGGGAAATTGATTGCACTATTGAAGAATTTACTGATTCTTTAGTGCTTACTACAAATGAAAGTGACGCCGAAACTGAAGCAGCAATGGAAACAGATCAAGAGAATAATTAAATTTATTATTAGTTTTTAATATTTATTAAATATAATTATTTCTGAATATTATTTATTTTTCAACATTTATTTCTGAATATTATGATTGTGCCTACGTAGTCACATCCTCAAGTATCTTCCAGTAGCGAACAGACTATAATAGGGTTTATACCCTATATTATTTATTATTGGTTTATACTGCACCAGTTCAGTATGTAAGGCCTCCGTAGCTGAGTGGTCATGAGAAAAAGTACAGTAGTACACACTCCTTGAGTAGACTGGGGTTCAAGCCTCTGCTAAATACGGTCAATCTGCCAACCAACACTGGACCAGCGTGGCAGATTATGGTCCATTTCCTTCAACATGAATTGTTGAGGAGGCTTCCATCCTGCAGTGGGTTGATAATGGCTGCAGTTTACCTTTACCTATTTTTTTTTACTGCACCAGTTAATATTGTTTATCATATATTGAAAACAGCTAAAATTTATGGTTTTAGTGTGTAAAAGTAACACACACACAATGTAATGAATTAATGATAAATGATAAATGAATTAATGAGATATAATAAATGATAAATGTAATGAATTAATGAGAACTTAATTATTTAAATCTCCAACAGAATTCAAACTCTAAGCTCTCCTAACAAGTAAGAAACTCACTATGATGTCACAGAGGACTTAGTGAAAGGCAGAATTAAAAAGTCAGAATGAAATATTTAAAAATATGGCAGTTGCTAAATTATGAGACCTGTCCAAAAGAATGATCATAATTTTTTTTTTTCTTTCTCAACATACCTTTATTAATTCTCCATATTTTGATGGTCCTTTTCAAAATTAGTCCCCATTTCATGAAATGCACTTACTCCAAAGTTGCTGCCATTCTTTAAAAGCATGGTGGCAGCCATTTTTTTGACATGCCTCCATTTGAGAATTGCTTCCAATGTTTTACAACTTCTGATGACTGGAAACATTTTCTGCACAGCTCCTTCTTTAACTTTGGAAATAAAAAAAAAATCACAGGGTGCAAGGTCAGGGCTGTAGGGCAGATGAGGAACACATGTGACATTAATGCTGGCTAAGTATTCATTGGCAGTATGAGCAACGCAAGATCTCACAATGTTGTGATGAAACATCCATCCACCTGCATGCAGTTGTGGTTGTCTGTGATGAATGTGGTCCTGCAAAGTGTGCAGTACAGTTCTGTAATAAAGTCCCATAATAGTCATATGTGGCACAACATGCCACATATGTCAAAAATAATTTTTTTGACATATGTGGCATGTCAAAAAAAAAGAATGTCAAAAAAAAAGATGACCTGCAAACCCCACAACTTTTGATTGTTTTGTTGTGGGCAATAACTTTGTTGCTTATTCTCTGGGTTGAAATGAAGCCATGTCTCATCCACCATTATCACCTTGTGCAGAACCTTCAGTAACCATTCATTGCAGCTCCTGACAAACTTCGATGCAAACTTGTTATTGCTCAGGTGTGAGTAGTCTTGGAACCCAACGTGCACAAACATGTGTCATATGCAAATGGTCATCATGGAGAATAATGTGCATGCTTCCTATTAATATTCTCAACATCTCTGCAAGTTGCCTTACTGTTATATGACAATCATCTCTCATGATAACAGAAGCAGTGTTTATGGCTTCTGTAGGGACAGCAGTGGTTGCATCTCCAGGACCGTCGATTTTTGTTATTGAATCACATCCATCTTTAAACATTTTAAATCACACCTTTGAGCTGTTCTATATGAAAATGAAGTCATGTGTCATTCATCATTATCACCTTGTGCAGAACCTTCAGTAACCATACACTGCAGCTACTGACAAACTACATGTGAACTTGCTGTTGTCAAAAAAATGGTCATGATGAATAATGTGCATGCTGCCTACTGATATTCTAAAAATCTCTACCAGTTGCCTTATTGTTATATGATGATCATCTCTGTAATCGTGAGAGATGATCATCATATGCCTTATTGTTATATGATGATCATCATCTCTCACGATTACAGAAACAGTGTTCATGATTTCTGTAGTGACAGCAGTGGTTGGATCTCCTGGACTGATGATTTTTGTGATTGAATCACATCCATATTTAAACATTCTAACCCACCTTTGCACTGTGCTATATGGAAGTGTACATTCACCATAAGCCTCAATATTTCTTACACTTCAGCTGATGATTTCTTGAGACGGAAAAAAAATTTGAGAGCAACATACTATTCCTCGCATGCCGCACCCATTGTTACATAAGCAAAACCGAACAGGCACAAACATGACCAACTGCCAATGTCACACCATGAGCACAAATCAACTGCACAGTTGCTATGTGATGCAGCTTAGTTTTGTCTTAAATTCCGCAGCTCAGCTAGAAATAACAAGCAATACGGTTGTTCGTGAAAAATTATGATCATTCTTTATTGAACAGTCCTCAATATTTGACCATGTTTTTTCTTCCCACAAACTGAAATATAACATACAGGTTTGTGCTATATACAAGTTATCAATCTTATTGACTAAACATTTCATGTTTAGTCAATAAGATTATGAATATTAGCATTGCTGAAACAAATTTAATTGCCGAAACACTAGGTTTCACCAAAATTGTCCAAACTGTCTTTAACGTGGATGCTATTCAATTTTGTCATATTTTGATTTAACATATTAAATCATGTTCAATTAACAGTTAATAGTACTGGTCATCTTCATTTGCTTATTTTTAAATTTAGCTAGAGATTTTGCAAGTTACAACTTAATATTTCTAGAGCATTTGTATTGGATTTTGTCTGTGATTTGCCGCAAATATTCTATCAAGTAACTACTAATGTAGTGCATGGTAGTGGAATTGTACAGTTTTAATTGCGGTAATTAAGTAACTCAAAGGTTATAATCACATAGATTTTCTTTTTTTTTTTTTGTTTATAGCAAAGAAAATTTATTTCTAGTATGGCTATATAACTAATTAAACTTTACGAATGTAACAATACAGCACAATATATATATAATGTAAATTGATAGCATAATATGTATTATTGCATTTAGGTATTTATTAGTTTGATGTAGTATTCTCAAATTAAATTGAACTTAAAAATGGAAATCATGCCTTAGACCAGAACAGCAAAACAACAGGAGTGCTACTGTAGCTTGGGGAAGAACTGAAGGAGGCAATTCTCCTATGAATCACTGCCTTACAAAATGTGACTCATGCAATTTTTGTGGACCTATCTGGAACAACACAATACATAAAAAAGGAGATGTCTTTTTGTGTGTGTGCGTGAGTCTGTGTGCACGTGCGTGAGTGTGTGTGTGTTTTTTGTTAGTTGTTGGCGCATCAGCTTCTGTGGCCATATTGCACCTCCCAAGGTTTTTGCATTTTCTACTCTGATCCAAGCCCGAGGCGGGATTCAAACCCACGACCTTTGGGTTGCCAGGCAGGCACTTTACCCACCTGGCTAGCCTGGTCAACGTGTGTGTTCAGTGCAAATAGTGTGAAGAAATTGATGAGAACTCAGTGTTTTGATAGGCATTTATGAGAGCATAAAGAATAGCATGTATGAATGCCCTAGAAAGAATTAAAATGGGAGGAGGGGAGTATGCCAGAGCTTATGTTTGTATAACAGGCAACGGCAACACAGCGGCAATCCCCAAGGCAGAATGTGCCAGTCCCAGGAGGTATAATATCTTTATTGTAATCAGCAAATAGAAACAGAAATAAGATTTTACATGGAGGACTGATGCAATACCCATAACAGCTACAATGCTAGGCAGTTATCATTAGTGACTTCAGGAAAATGGGAAAAATATTGTGCATAAAGGATAGTGGAATAGGCATAGGGTATATCTACCAGGGGTCAAAAGTAGATGACGTTGAAGAGTAGATATCAACTATTATGAGCAAAAATGGTGATAATGATTGTTGTATGTGTTGGCACTAATGACATTAAGAGTAGGAGACCTGAGAACGTACTTAATAAACGCTGTTTAATGTTGGGAAAAGTTGCAATTTAGGATCAAATTTGAGTGTCTGCAATTTTGCCAAAATAAAAGATGAAGGCATATGAGCTGAAAATGTTGATGATTAATTCAACGTGAGAAAGACTGTGCAAGGATCATGAGGTAGAACTTTTCCTAGTGTGGTCTGTGCTGTTAAAAGGAGAAACTGGCTTTATAGGGACAGGATACACTTAAATAGGAGTACAAGAACATTTGTTGACACTATCTAGTAATGTTAGTGTGGATCAGAAAACTGCTAGCTCAGTGGGATACACAGATCCGAGCCACAGGCAGAGTTTAAAGTGATTTTTGCACTGCTTCTATTGGAATGTGTAACAGTATGGAAAGCAAGGTGTTTGGGATTTCAAGCCCTGCAGTGGGCCATCGTGGAACATAAATGTGAGCTTTGTTAGGGTAACTAAGAGTTAAAACAGGTGCATATATACTTGCATATACTCCAATTCTAGGATAATAGAAAATAAATTTGATGAATTCGGAATACTGATCAATTCATCAAATGCACACATTGTAATACTGGGAAAGGGGGAGGGGGTGAGTGTCACTCAGACACAAAGGATGCAGAATTTGAATATGGAGAGTACAACATGTACTGAAAGGACAGACAGAATAGAACAGGAGGGCAATAGGAGTTATGCTCCTAGTTAAGAAATATATAGAATATAAGACAGTGCATCCAGTCAACATGACTGGTCAGTGCATTGTCAAATCACTTTGGTGACTGTGATGAGTATAACAAACAAATATAAGGAGAAATAGAGTAGGCTAGTAAATTTGAATGTCTTATAATGGGGGTTTTTAACTTTACAGATAATGACAGGAATTTCTTAGTTGGTCATTCACACATTAAAGAGACTTTTGTAGATTTATTGAATGATTGTTTTCTATAGCTGCATTTTGGAGAGACAAAGAGGAAGAAATATTCTAGATCTGATTATCAGCAGCAATTCTTCATGAATTAAGATTTTACATCAGCTGCTCTTCATGAACTAATGTTATTAGTGGAGTCCCACAGGGTTCGGTGTTAGGTCCACTGTTGTTTTGTATATTTATCAATGATATTGATGAAGGTGTATCAGGCTTAGTGTCGAAGTTTGCAGATGACACAAAGGTTGGCAGGGTTGTTAATGACAGTAATGGCAGTGTGCTACTGCAACAGGATCTAGATAATTTGGGCAGATGGGCTAAGAAGTGGCAACTAAAGTTTAACCTTGACAAATGCAAAGTACTGCATATGGGTAGAAGTAACCCCAGAGAAACGTACCAACTGTGTGGTACTACACTTAAGGTGGTAGAAAATGAAAAAGACCTGGGAGTAATTGTGCAGTCAGATATGAAGTTTTCTGAACAATGCAGACAGGCTGCCAGGGCAGGTCATGGGGTTTTGTCAATGATATATAGGAATTTTGCTAGCAGGGAAAAGGAGGTGATTGTCCCTCTGTATAAGGCAATGGTCAGGCCACGCCTTGAGTACTGCATACAGGTCTGGAGGCCTCATTTAAGGAAGGATGTAGATTTGCTTGAGCGTGTACAGAGAAGGGCAACAAGATTGGTGAGGGGAATGAAGGAATCCTCTTAACAAGAGAGGCTTAAGTTCTGCAAATTGCAGTGGCTGGAGACTAAGAACCTGCGTGGTGATCTAATTGAGGAGTATAAGGTCTTGAATGGGTTGAGCACGCTGAATTCTGATGGGATCCTTCCACTTGTTCAGATTACGAACCTAAGGAGGCATAAATTCAAATTAAGAAAAGACAGATGTAGAATAGATGTGCGGAAATTTGCCTTTAGCGAGCGGGTGGTTAATTGCTGGAACAAACTTCCATCTGTCGTTGTGGAAGTTGATAGCTTAGATAAATTTTAGGAGGAACTGGACAGGCATTTGTAGGGAATGGCGTGTTTTTTTTTTTTTTTTTTTTGCTTATGCTGCATAAGCTCATACACTTGCTTTCTTGCATCACACGCCACTACTACTACTACTTATATCAACAGTAGAAGGAAGGAGTTAAATCATATTGCCCCAATTGATGTCAATGGTTTAACTGCTGATTATCTGCTCAGATTACGGACAGACTAAATATGTCTTTTATATCTACATTCACAAATGAGGAATTCTTTAGGGAAGGGGATGATAGAAGTTCATCAAACTGTAACAAGGTGCTAAATGATTCTGTGATAACTGAGAGGAAGGTGGAAGAGAACCTGCTAAAGCTGATAAAAGTAAAAATAACACCTGGAGTGGATGGGATCAATTAAATTCATAAGGAAGGCAGCAAAACTACATTCACAAATGAGGAATTCTTTATGGAAATTTATGGCAGAAGTTCATCAGACTAACAGGAAGCTTAACGATTTTGTGATACTGAGAGAAAGTGGAAGAGAAACTATTAAAGCTAAACGTAAAAAGTCACCTGGATTGGAGGGGATCTATCAAATTATATTAAGAAAGGCAGCAAAACTTAGCATGGTTATGAGAACATCTTTGGAGTCAAAGAAAGTCCCTACAGACTGGAGATGTGAAAGTTTAAAAGCAGATCAAAAGGTGACACAAGTAATTACAGACCTGTTAGCTTAACCTGTTTCAGGAAAAATAATGGAGTCAGTGGTTAAAGAAATTGTTATTTGGTTTTTAGGAGCATTAGCAACTAAGGCCATATTGCTCCGGGGATATGCGGTGGTCATTCCCCGACTCTTCCGCATCCTCCATATTTGGTGGGCACGGGCTCGAAACCCGGTATAATCAAGAAGCGTATGCTACGCACTGCTGCTCCTACCCACCTGGCTACAGAGGCGCCGGTTAAAGAAGTAACACAGGGCCATCTCTGAAGTAATGCAGTTATACCGCAATCAGAGCATGCATTTGTTATGGGGCAATTTTGCCTAACCAATCTGATTGATTGGATATTATGATGAACTAACAAATTAACTGGACGTAAAAAAATAATTCTTATATAATGTACTTGGATTTCAGAAAAGCTTTTGACACTGTTGAATATAAAAGACTGCTGTAGAAACTGGAGCAGCGTGTCATCAAGGGTAAGTTGCTGCTATGGATAAAGGGATGGTTGAGTGTGAGAAGACAGAGTGGTTATTAATGGACACTGTTCTTCATGGACTGATGTTATTATTGGAGTCCACTGTGGTGCAGTGCAGTGCTCAGCTCATTTTTGTTTTCTATATTAATTAATGATAAAGGTATAGCAGGCTTAAATTTTCTGATGACACAAAGGTTGGCAGGGTGCTTATGATAATAATCAAGGTAAACTACTGCCACAAGGTCTAGAAAAATTAGGCAAATTAAGCTGATGAGCAGTTGAAGTTGAACAGTAACAAAGGCAATTTACTGCAATGTTGAAAAAAAGTCGTAAGAGTTAAATTTGAAAGTGTCTGCAATCATGCACCACGATAGGAGGGAGTACATGATGGGAGCCTTGTCAATCAATTTGGCCCTGGAGAGATTGTGCAGGGCTCGTGGGGTATAATTTTTCTCAGCATGGTCTGTGCTTGTTAACAGGAGAGACTGCTTCTACAAGGATGGGATACACTGAAATAGAAAGGGTGCAAGAATATTTCCTGATGCTATCGAGGCAATGTTAGATGGGTCAGAAAACTGCTAGCTTGGGGGGAGGGATTCACAGACTAATAGGTTGACAGTAACCACAGGCAGAGGTGGAAATGATTCTTGCACTGCTTCTATTGGAATGAGCAGCAGCCCAGAAAGCCAGTTGCTGGGGATTTCAGGAACTGCTGGGGGTCATGAAACAAGTAAATACATGGGCCTGAACCTAGAGCAGTATTTCTTAGTTGGAGCAAAAAGCCTGGTAGCTTTCAGGATTACTTCTTTGAATGCTTCCCATTTAGAATTTTCTGTGTATCAGCAAATTCTAAATGGGAACTAGTCCTGTTTATCAGTGCACTGTGTTCATCACAGTGTACTGATGAACAGGTGTATGTATACTTGCATGTACACCAATGCTAGATGTATAGTAAACAAATTTGATGAATTTCAAGTGCTGGTCAAGACATCCAAGGCGGATATTGTTGGGATATCAGAGACTTGTTGCCACTCAGATATAAGGGATACAGAATTGGAATTTGGGGAATACAATATGTACAGAAATGATACAGGTTAGGAAGGGAGGAGGGGTTATGCTGTTAGTTAAGAAACAAAATCTAAGGAAGTGCATCCAGTTGACATAGATGGACAGTGCAATGATGAGTCAGTTTGGTATGACATAAGAACTGGGAAAGCAAAAATAAGGGTAGGAGATTGTTATAGGCCTAATGGCTCTGATGAGTGCAATGAAAAATTATACAGAGAAATAGAGTGGGCCAGTAAATCAGTGTCTTTATAATGGAGGATTTTAACATCCCAAATATACACTGGAACTTGAAGTTGGTCACTCGCATACTAGCAAGGCTTTTGTGGATTTATTCCATGATTGTTTTCTACAGCAGCATGTTAGAGGGGCAACAAGAGGAGGGAGTAACACTCTTGATCTGATTATCAGCAGTGATTATTCATGCATTAAGAATTTACAGATAAAGGAACCACTAGGTAGCAGTGATCACAGTGTATTGATGTGGAATTTACTTAAAGATGTAACTACCATCAGGGGTAAAGGGAAGGGTTTTTGTGTTTGTAAAGGCGACTAGTCTCAGAGATTTTTAGGTTTTATACAGTGAGACCAACTGACAATGTTACCAACAGCAAATTCTAAATGGGAAGCATTCAAAGAAGTAATCTTGGAAGCTACTAGGCTTTTTGCTCCAACTAAGAAATACTGCTCTAGGTTCAGGCCCAAATGGATGTCAGATGAACTAATGAAACTCATGGCAGAGAAGAACTAGAAGATTTTTGTGCATGGAATGCACATAAATTGTCAGGCAACACAGAAGCCTATGTTAGATACAAGCTAGTCAGTAATCAAGTCATAAAGGAGGTTAGGCAAGCAAAGGCAGATTATAAAAAATCTTTGGTGGATTGGATTACTGTTGATTAGTGCTTTTAAATATTGTTGGATTATTTTGTTATAGGTTTTCCTGTAACAGTTTGATTTTTATAATATTATAGATATAATTTTTAAAGTTAATTTTCATTGATATTTAGCTAATTTTATAATGGTAGTTACAAGATCTGCCTTAAACACGTCACAGGGTATCGTGACTCACACGGAAATAGCCAATGGCGATTTACAGGTGAGTCATGATTTAATCTGTTGTGGAACCTGTGGAATGTTTTCCAAGGTCGACCTGGTGACTAATCATAGCTCACCTGGGGATTCTTTTCTTTGTGATCGATATAAGGAGTGCACCGATCTTAAATTACAATTTGGTGCACTGATGGAACCATTTGAGTGACTGAAAAAACGGGTGCTTGCCTCTCGAGAATAATGCATCTGGGAGCTCGTCAGGGACTCAAGACTCCAGCAATCTACCAAGTGCAAACTACTCTGGTTAAAAAGGACACTGTTTTATTAGGAGACTCCATTGTCAGGGAAACGGGAAATATTTTTTGTAATAAGGATAGGTGGAGTAGAACCAGGGTATGTCTGCCGGGAGCTACTATTAATGATGTCACCAACAGATTGTCAAATTTTAAAGGGGGATAAAGAGAATATTATTATTCATGTGAGGATTTGTTTGAAAAATGCAGAACCATGCTGAGGAAATGCCGCGAGCTAGGCCACAATGTCTATGTGTCTGCAATTCTGCCCAGACATGATAGGAGGGATTATATGTTAAAAGCTTTGTGGATTAACTCAAGACTTGAAGGACTCTGCAAGGCTTTAGGGGGTAAATTTCTATCAGCATGGCCCACACTTGTAGGTAGAAGGAATTTGTTTTGTAGACGGGATACACTTAAACAAAGGTGGCACAAAAGTTTTTGCCAGTATTATTGAGGATACCTTAAAGGGTCAGGGAAACTGCTAATTAGGGGGGGGGGATGTGGGTAATACTGACACGCTTTTATCTGATAATATTGGTCAAAGTAACTCTTGCACATACCTCAAGAGTTCTTATCTGTTTCACCAACTGGACATATTATCTAGATGTTCTGGGGGCAGAAATGTTTCAAGTGAGCACGTTGGGTAGCTAATGCCAGGTAAGAGAGCCTAAAAAACTTCAAGGGTTGTGTTAGGGTAGTTAAATATACAAGAACAGTAAGTCTTAATTGTTTATATAGTAATGTTAGAAGTGTTGTCAATAAAATGAGCGAATTCGAACTGCTGGTTAAAACAAGTAACGCGGACATAAGTGCATACGGAGACGTGGTGCCACCCGGAAATTGGGGATGATGAGTTTCAGTATGGCTTGTATAATGTATTTAGGAAGGATAGGGTAGACAGAAGGGGTGGTGGGGTAATGCTTCTTATCAGAAGCAGTCTGAATGCGACGATAGCTTTCCCGGATTCAGCCGTTGTTAGTGTAGAATCTGTATGGTGTGAGATAGTTGGAAACAAAGGTATAATGTGAGTAGGAGTAATCTACAGACCAGGTGATTGTGAAGATTATGACAAAAGCCTCTACATGCAAATGAAATGGGCAAGTAAACGTCAATGTCTTATTATGGGTGATTTCAATTTGCCTCTAATTGATTGGAGTAAATGGGAAGGAAACTCGACATGGGGAACAAAATTTTTAAATCAACTAGATGACTTATTTGTATCAACATGTCAGAGAAAGTACTAGAGAAAAGAATATCCTAGACTTCATCATCACCCATGAATCAGATGACATAATAGGGCTGACAGTAGAGGAACCAATGGCAGGAAGTGATCACGGAGTTCTATGGTGGATGATGAGAGAGGTAGCAGTAGTAAAAGGCAAAGGAATGGGTTTTAATTTCAGAAAAGGAAATTAAGATGCCTTAAGGTACTACATGGCCTCTATTAACTGGGTAGATATCGCACAGAGAATGAATACAATTGAACTGTGGTATGCTTTTAAAACATTAATCACAGATGCCTTAAATGCTATTTACCATTAAAAAAATACTTCACAAGGAGGGTTCCACGTTGGATGAATAGTGAAGTTGCCACATTACTTGAGCAGAAAAAGGTGGCATGGAAAGGTTACAGAGCAATAAAAAAGTATTGAAGCCTATAACAGCTACAAGATTATCTGTAATAGAGCCACAGAAAAGGTTCGACAGGCAAAGGCAGTTTATGAGAAATCACTAGCAAACAGAGCAAAGAAGTGGGGGGATAAGGAATTCTTCACATATATAAATGTCAAGAAGAACAGGACAAACCAGATCAGACCTTTACATAAGGGAAAGGGGATAGTACTAAATACACGAGCTGCCGTTGCAAATGAACTCAACAGTTATTTTGCATCGATATTTACAAATGAAAAACCTTTTCTGGCAATGGGAAATTGTGGGAGCGAAGTTGAAAAATATGTAATTAATGATATTGAAATTTTGCAAGATTATTTAATGAAAAAACTTTCTAGCCTACAGGCCAGTAAGGCTCCCAGAATTGATGGAATATACCCTATAATCTTAAGGGATGTGGCAAGTGAGTGCATTGAACCATTGAGGTTGAACCATCAATAGACTCTGGGGAGATTCCCTTGGATTGGAAAAGTGCCAATGTATCTCACATACATAAGGGTGGCTCTAAGAGTGATGTTGTTGTTGTTTGTTATTTGGCTTTTAGGAGCATTAGCAACTAAGGCCATATTGCTCCGGGGATATGCAGTGGTCATTTCCTGACCTTTCCGCATCCTCCGTATTTGGTGGTCACGGGCTCGAACCCCGGTCTAATCAAGAAGCATCTGCTATGCACTGCTGCTCCTGCCCACCTGGCTACGGAGGCGCCTCTAAGAGTGAAGTGGGAAATTATCGACCTGTCAGTCTGACTTCAGTGGTAGGGAAAATCATGGAGGCAATGGTGGAATTCAGGAGGCAATGGTGGAAATCAAGGGTGGAATTCAGGATCATTTGGATCGAATTGAAATTCTCAAGGATACTCAGCATTCTTTTGTAAAGGGAAAATCATGTTTAACAAATCTGGTTTGCTATTTTGAAAGGGTAACTCACGAGCTGGATTTAGGGAATAATTTTGACACTGTTTATTTAGATTTCAGCAAAGCTTTTGACTCAGTCCCACATGAGCGGTTGCTTTATAAGCTGGAACATGTTAGAATCACTGGGGAAATCCTTAGATGGATAGAAGGATGGCTTCAGGGCAGGGGGCAGAGGGTTGTGATAAATGGCTATTCCTCATATTGGGTTGATGTAAGAAGTGGGGCTCCCCAAGGATCAGTATTAGGACCACTGTTGTTTTTAATTTTCATAAACGACATCGATGAAAGGATAGAAGGCGCGGTGTCTAAATTTGCAGATGATGTTAAAATTGGTAGAGTAGTTAATGATCACTGTCAAGCTGAGCTTCTTCAGAGAGACCTAGATAGACTTCAGGTATGGTCAGAAAAATGGCAGCAATGCTTTAATAAAACAAAGTGTAAGGTATTACACCTGGGAAACAGTAATCCCAAAATAACTTATTCACTTGGTGGAGTTCAACTAAACCCAGTACTGGAGGAAAGGGACTTGGGTGTTACGATACGGTCAGACATGAAATTCTCTGAGCATTGTAAACAGGTTGCAAGGAAGGCCCATGGTGTCCTATCGATGATCTATCGAACTTTTGCAAGTAGAGATAGGGACGTGATAATCCCATTATATAAGGCTTTTGTTAGACCACACTTGGAATACTGTGTTAAAGTATGGAGACCGCACCTAAAGAAAGACATCGAGCTTCTTGAAATGGTGCAAAGAAGGGTAACTCACCTGGTGAGATCAGCAAAAGGGCGTCCTTATGAAGAAAGACTTTGAATATGTGGGTTACACAGTTTGGAAACTAGACACCTTAGAGGAGATTTTATTGAGGTGTTTAAGGCTCTGAGAGGCATCAGTAAAATGAATGAGGAAGAAATTTTCAAGATTATAAATGATGCTAGAACTAGGGTACATAAATTCAAGTTACGGGGGGAAATGTTTAGATCGGACTGCAGGAAGTTTTATTTCAGCCAGCGAGTTATAAATTACTAGAATATGTTCCTTACATGGTGGTAGAGGCGGACAGTTTATTGAAATTCAAAAACAATTCGGGGTTTTTTTTTTTTTTTTTTGGCTGGTGCAGCATAAGCCATAGGCTTTCTTGCACCATGCGGCCATTACTAATACTAATAAACTCTAAAAGGAAGGGGATGAATCAGATTGGTCCACTTGATATCAATGGTTTGTCTGTAGATGATCATTCTCGGATAGCTACCAAACTAAATGAGTATTATGCATCTACAATCATACATGGAGTTACTCAAGGAGAGGAGGGCACTGATCCTTTCAGATTGTAAATTTTCTAAAGTGAGCATTTAAAAAACAAGTCATATTTTTATAATTTTAATAAAATTTAAAAAATAAATCACTGACATATTTTTTGCACATAAGTGTTGGGAATTTGCATTTTTTATATATAGCCTGAAAATAAAAAAATGGTAACACAAAAATAGAAACTTCCTTTTACATGTACCAACTGGGTGGTACTACACTCAGGGTAGTGGAGAATGAAAAGGACCTGGGGGCAATTGTGCAGTCAGATATGAAGTTTTCTGAGGAGTGCAAAAAGGCTACAAGAGTAGCTCATGGTGTCTTGTCAATGATATACAGGAATTTTTCTAGCAGGGATAAGGGGGTGATTGTCCCCTTGTATAAGGCAATAGTAGGCCACACCTTTAAGTACTGTATACAAGTCTGGAGGCATCATTTTAGGAAAGATGTAGAGCTGCTGGAACGAGTGTAGAGAAGGGCAACGAGATTGGTGAGTGGAACAAAGGGTTGGTACCAAGAAAGGCTTAAGTAGTGCAAATTTCAGCTTCTGGAGACAAGGCACCTGCAAGGTGATCTAATTGGGTGTATAAGGCCTTGAATGAATTGAGCAAGCTCAATGCTAATGAGATTCTTCCTTTTGCTCAGATTACTCACCTGAAGGGGCATAAATTCAAATTGAGGAAAGACAATTGTAGAATCGACGTGCAGAAATTCACCTTTAGAAAGCAGGTGGTTGACAGTTGGAACAAACTTCCATCTGTTGTTGTACCGGAGGTCAGCAACGTAAATAAGTTCAAGGCATAACTAGACAAACATTTGGAGTGAATGGATGGGTAAAATGGGAAGGGCATTTTTTTTTTTTTTGTTTTGGCTGATGCTATATAAGCTTGCTTTCTTGCATCATATGCCTCTACTAATGCTAATGTAACAAGATATGGAAAATGTAACACACTGTAATTACTATCAATGCAGAGGCCTACCAGCAAATGAGACTACACCATCACCACCAAATCTGAGAAGATCCAGTATAGGACAGCCACAGCTGCATTCCTATTTATATCCCTACTGACTTAGACACAGATCACTGGATAGGACTTTTCACCGCTGAAACTGACATCACAACCGGACCTGAACAAGAAGAGTAAGAAGATTGTGCCAAATGGCAATCACGCTTGTGCTCTCTTGCACAGCAACTTTTCTCCCACTCCCATCCCCTATTTTTGCCTGATGGAGATATTCCATTGTACCTGGGGGATGCCTTCTTCATCCCCCATACTTCTATCTGTTCACCCCCCTTTCTTGACTCTTAAAGTCCACACACACTAACTTTTTTTTTTTTTACATTAGTCTGTCAGGAAGCTTAGGCGATCCTGGCAGAGACTAGCCAGAGAATAATGGGCAGCCTGGCTACCTCCTAGCAGTGTGTGTGGGTAACATGGGGTCCCACCAGGCACCCTGCAGCCAAATGCCAGAACAGCCAACAGAAACCAACACAATACTTTTCTCACATTTACAGTAGTTCTGTATTTCTTCACAGTATACATAGGGTGCAGATGTGGGAGAAGAGTGTGCACCTGACCCTAATATTATACACACTAATCACTTGGTGCGGCCTGGGAAACAAATCTAACTTTGAATATGGCCCTTATAGAGAAAAAGGTTGGACACCACTGGCATAGATGTTTATTATTATTATGACTTATAAACATTTTCTCCTTTATGGAGTTTTATCCACCCTGTGACAGATACTGAGATTAAGTCCATTGGGGTGGTTGTTTGAATTTGTTTTGTTTATTGGTTTTTAGGAGCATTAGCAACTAAGGCCATATTGCTCCGGGATATGCGGTGGTCATTCCCTGACCTTTCCGCATCCACCGTATTTGGTGGTGAAGGGCTCGAACCCCGGTCTAATCAAGAAGCGTGTGCTACGCACTGCTGCTCCTTCCCACCTGGCTACAGAGGCGCCTGGTTGTTTGTGTCTGGTTACTATTATTATTGTTATTACTACTGTTGGTCAAGGAACTCTTACTATCCTATAGGTGTTCAGTATCATGGCTATGAGTTCCACCATGTAAGTGTTCTCTGGGAGACCTATTGCTGCTAGGTTCTTATGGAGGCTCCTTGGCACCATGCCGGTGGTTGACACGGTGATTGAGATGATCATTACTTGTTCCACACACCACATATCTTTGACTTCCTGTCTTAGGTCTGAGCACTTGCTGGTGTTGGGCACCACTATGTCAATCAGGTAGGTAGCCATTTCCTTCTTGTCAATGAGGGCTCTGTCTGGCCTGTTGTGCGGGATCATCTTGTCCATTATTATGGCACTGTCCAGTAGTCTGTGAGTAGAGGTCTCTAATATGGTCTGAGGCTTGCCCTTGTAATATAGTAAATTTTCTTTTATCAGCTGGTATTTTTGCAACAGCTTCTGATATATTACCCTGGCCGTGTCTGTG